>NW_028251994.1:22500-622500 GCF_964263255.1 Lissotriton vulgaris | reverse complement strand
TATTGGGTTTGTGTTTGTGGTTAGATTCAGCATGTTTGCTGTAAACAAGGAGTTGCTGGCTTGCTGTTTATTTACTAATACAAAGGAATGCAATACGTCAGATGTCTATTGATGAAACCGAATGTTTCATCACTGGACTAGACACTAACACTGTTGACCAGTGGGCAATATAATAACTAGGATGTGCTGGCAACAGTAACTTCAGGAAACTCACACCTTACTACATAGACCTAGAAGTGCCCAGAATACCTATATTGTTGTTTTTATTGCTTACAAAATAAGTTAAAGTTTTATATCATTAATATGGAAATAGACGTTTGTCTCCTTTAAATGTTTTACTCCTCTGTAAACTGCACTGCAACATAGAGTAACCAAAGTTTCTATCTTTAACTCTTATATTTGTCTAGACTGTTTAAAAAAACTTTTGTACAGAAACATGCTGCTCTTTTTTGTTTACGGAATGTGTTTTCCACGTACCCTGGTGTTTATAAATATTTTGTTGCTATTTTTCTAAGCCTCAACACTTTTTACCTACAGTTTCAGATTAAATACTCTTTAAGAATAAAATGTTGTCTGGTAAATCTGTTGTGACTGCTTCTTGCATTAACCCATCTTTTGTACATCACTTCACTGCTTTACCCTAAATTCAGTCAGTTCTTGTCAGACACACTTGTCTAGATGATCTTTACTAGGTAGTGCACTGTGCCCATGATTATGTGATGCTCACATTTTTTGGGGTTGTCATATTGCCAGCGTGCAGGTGCTAGATTCGTCCTCTACGGCCGCTTTAAATAAACGTTGAGAAAATGATGTCCCTGAAATAAGACCTTTCCACTTGGTTGCACGAGCCATTTTTTCATCTAAAGGCTTTATTAATTAGGTACCCCAATATAGAAAATAATCAATTCATCTCACTGCAGAAATTGAAATAATATAAACTCAGTTTGCCACATTACAACTCTCCACTGTATTATCATGCCATCAATTCTCCCCACTCACTCGTAAGCTTGGAGAAAGAGGACCCTCATTTCTGACTTTCTGTGGTTCGAATGTTGCCCATGTACATGGCTCAATAAACCACTTCACAATATTGACTCCACCGACACGTCTGCCCTCCCCAGCACCAATAATTTTGTATCCTTGCTACATAACTATGTCCCCCACTTACTGTGCTCTCGTACTTTGTCAGGCTCCGTCACCTTTTCCTGCGGTACCAGGACCAGTGTCCGAAAATGTGAAATCCATCTCTTCCTAAGATTCACTTATTTTTCATTGGAGTAGTAGATCACCTAGCACCACTCAAACCAAAACTACCACTCAATGATTCTGGGTGACCTGCGCACAGTGTAAGTTAGAGGAAAATCATTAACAGACAGCTTGCAATCCCAAGTGCATTTTTTAGGCATTCTTTAAGCTAAGCATAGTTGCATAAACCAATTTCTGACATGCATGTCTCTCATATCTAGTTGCAATGTTCAACATTCTGATTTAGAATAATTGAAAATGACATGGAATGCCGTTCCATCAGTGCAACCCTTACTAGGCACAGTTTAAACAGTGCCTGCTGTTTTATACAACCAGGGTGGAGGATGCCGCCATGGACCGCAAGTCTGATTTCAGTGGATAGTCTAGCACTCTATTGGATGATATAGTATGGACAGCTCTCAATGAAGAGTACGACTCCCTTTCTAAGACTGGTGTTTTGTGCCTGGCTCTCCCATCAAAATCTACTATCTCCTCTATACCCAACTAGTGTGATGTGATTAAGGTTTCCAGGCAAATCTAGCAAACCCTCCTCAATCCTTTGTCACCACTGTTTTGCATTTGTAAAGTACTATTCTTGATGAAGAGTTCTTCAGTGGCGGTTCCTCCGCTATGGCAGAGGAGCGTCGCCCTACTGCTTTCAAGCGGTGCTAGAAGCAAAAACATAAAATGATAACAACTTTCAGTTATTATCATTTTATATTTCCTTTGCGGGTGGTCAGGGCTTCTCTGCAAATGGAGCAGGGCATGGGAAGAGTGATTTGTCCACTCCTAAGTGTGCAATGACTGTTTGGTCAGCCCTCCGGGGCCACCCAAACCAGTCATGCGCACTTTCCCACTTGTCCATGCAGGCTGCATTTCAGTCTGCATGGAGAACATGCCCACCCTTGCATCCCCTGGCTAAGCGCCATGTCACAGTGCTCAGAGCAATCTGATTGGCTTAGGGGAGGGAGCCTGGCTTCCTATTCCTGAAGTCGGAGCAGGAGCAGAGACGTGGGACCCGGCGGCAAGTTAAGTGATAATTGGGCTCCCCCTCGCAATCACGACCCCGCAACTCCCCAATGCAGCCCCACCCCACCCACCCGTGACTGGAGTTTCTTTGCACTTATTATTATATATGAAATTGTTAGGGCACGCACTAAGATACTATTTAGGTCAGTGATACTCAAAGTACGGGCCAGGGGCTACATGCGGCCCTCCTGGCCTTTACATGCGGCCCCCTGGGCCGCAGCAGCACCGGACTGCCGTTTATTTGACTCAGCACTGACATGAAAAAAAGTTAAATATACAGAAAACACTTATTTAAAATATCATTGCAGTTAGAGAAAGGAAGTAACTAGGCACTTAACTTTAGGAACACCTTAATTTTTAAAGACAGCTACTGAATATACATGCTTTGGTTCCCTTACACCCACTTTACACCCCCGCTGGCATCAGTGTGGCCTTCGGTTACACCATGGACCAAACTTTGTGGCCCCCAGGAAACATTTAGTGAGCACCCATGATTTAGGTAATCTGTAGAGAGGGATTAACTAAAAACAAGTTAAAAAACCTTTGGCAGAGGAACTTATAGTTTTCAAGACGTTTAAGCTTAGCCAGATAGTTCCAATATACAGCTTAAAAAAAACTCTTGAAGAGATGGCCCAAAGAATATGCAAAAGCCTCCAGCTTTTTCTTCAGCTGTACGAAAGGCAAAGATTGTGATAGTGAATATGGCTCATGCAACCACCAGAATCTGAGTAAAAATCATGTTCATAAATGAATACCCCTTTCAGCTATGAAAAACAAAGAAAGGTTTTCATTCACACACAGGAAACAAAGTGAGGACCTTTCTAGGCTGGTGCAAAATAAGGAACGTCCTTAACAATGCTGAATCCATCAGGACCAGCATAACGCTGCTGCAATTTAGGAAAGTGTTAAAGACTCACCTCTTTGAAGAGCAACACATCACAATGCAATGCAATAAACATCCACAACCAAGCTACCTCGCCTATCTCTCATTGACTTTATGCTTATCTTTGATCCTGTACAGCACTCGCTGCCTTTTGGGTAAGTCTGAGCTATAGACCTATCATCTACATACATAAAAAAGGTGCTTATTTACAAGCCTGTCGTGTTGCCGGTATGTCATTTTCACCATATTAAAAGTGACGCACCAGCGGCAAAAAGGGCTTGTAAATAAGCCCCAGAGTACCTTACAGTTGTTGGGGTAGATGTACTAAACTATGACGCAATGCAGTCAAGGAAGTTGCTGCGTTGCATCAAAGGGAGAGAGAAGAAACGTGCCATATCTACTAAGATATGGTGCAGTTCTGCTCTCTCGTAGTTCTGGTGCACTTCTGGCTGCCTAGTTCCAAAAGAGGCACCCATGTGAAATAATTCAAAGGCGCTTGCTTTATGGCAAGAACAGTCTTTGTGTAGGAAGATATCCTTCCATGCACTTTCTTGCATTACTTTTGGGATAAAATCCACCACAAAAGCACACATCTTCATTTGTGTGGCTTGGTAAATCAGAACACATAGTTTGCGTCGGTCTGTGTGCCAAAAGTGGCGCAACCCAGACGCAAAATCTTAATAAATCATTGCTGTTTCTGTACTGAATGTTTGGAGTGTAGAGCTTCCAACTAATACTTGTATATCTTGTCCTTTATCGTATAGAGTTATTTGTATTCAGCAATGTTACATTGACTCAACTTGAATTCCTCTCTTGGGTTCTGCTTTGGCATCAGCCAGCGCTTTGGAGAACTACAGTACAGAGCGGGAGTGTCGTCTGATTATCCTGTTAGTAGGAGAAGCAATCGACTTCAATGCAGAAGAAATGAAAGAGGCAAACATGTCCTATTTTCTGTCAGGTTAATAACTAAAATGGAGAGGAGGTATCTTAAGATCGTTAGCAAGAAATTTCTCCCTAAACTTGGTCCACAAATAACTTCAAGGGATGGGCTTAGTGCGGTAATTGGAGATGGACATATGCAAATTGTAAGCGGTAATGCAACATGGTGAGACCAAGTTAATAAGAACCAGTTTTGACCTGTTCAAGAGCCCATTTTATAATTTCTATGACACATGCGCATAAGATGATAAAAGCTAAAATACATGTTTGTGGGCTGTTAGAACACGCCCCAGTAAGATTGTCTATACAATTAGAGAAGCTGATAAGATTGGTAATGTGGAGACTAAATACCAGATGGCTTCTAAACCACAATTTAAGGGGAAAATTGTTGAAAATAACAGACTTTTTAAGACTTAGTCAATGGTCAGTGAACTCCCCAAAGGTTTTCGGGAATGCTTAATGCCTGTAGCCAGAGACAAAGCATTATCCATGATTGCTGAGCTGAAGAATAATAAAGCTCAGGAACTTTTGAAGGCAGAACAACCACTTTTGTGCCTCAAGAACAAATTAAAGAAAACCGTCACAGATGCAATATGATATGAACTTCTCACAGCTAAACTAGAATATAAATGAAACTGCTTTTCACCAATCGCACAACGGTGTACTGTCCCAGCCCCTTTCTGCTGGGGTACTCAGCAGGGATGTCATCTGTCGCTGCTACTGTCCACTCTTGCCATGGAACCTCTGGTGGATTGGGTGACGATGCATGATTGTATCAGGGGCTTTGAGTGGGACGGTGACAGGATTGACAAAATCTCGTTATATGCCGAAGTCCTTTTAGTATTCAATCTTACAGGAGCTACATAAAGCTGCCCCAATGGGTTGAAGCCTCTCAATGCTTTTCTTTTTACTTTTTCAGGCCTGCAGAGTAACTGAGAGTAATCAAACTTTTACACTGATGAGGTGAAGCCTAAGATAAAAGTTGGCTTATACAATATTCCATACATGTTGCAAAAGGCCTCAAATACCTTGGCATATGCATACAAATAAATAAGGAATATGTTTAGAATAATAACATGGTCATACAGGTGGAAAGGAGGAAGAACATTCAGTGTGGGATGTGATTCCTTATATCCATCCTGCGCAGAATAACTAATAAAATGATCTACTTACCTAGCATGTTATATTTCTTACAACAGATCCCTTGCAAAATTCCAACATCCTGTTTAGCTTTTCTGTTAATCTTGGTCTTATCTCGTCACGTTTGCTGTTCATTTAAAGACCATTATCGAATGTCAGAGACTGTTTTCACGACTGCCCCTCTTTCCTCTTGACCATCTACCCCGGAGTAATTACAGCATGTGATGCCAGGGGTTTTCATTGCACCAAACTGCATACTTTTAACAGGTTCTATATAGGTTGTATGGATGGCTTCTGAAATGATTTTAACATCAGCAGTGTTTTGCTGCTTTGCTTGTTAATTAATGACCGCTTCATCTCCTATTTTTGTAATAAAAAATATGGAATCCTTGAGGTTTTGTTTGTTTGTAGTAGTATTTATGATAAATTATTTCAAGCAATGGCTATCTAAAGATTTGCATCCAAATCAACATCACACAGCACCAGTCAAAGGATCGTGAAAACACTAGTGCACATACACCAGTTGGAAAGCCTAGCCTGCAAATGTCAGGCTGTGTAACTGTAAAAGGCTTCAGACACCAGGCCCTTTGGGCGAGATGTAAGAGGCATTTTCCTGGTTGCAAATGGCCAGATTCACAGAATTTTCTGATGTACCAAACCCTTTTTGCGATTCGGTAACCTATTCCTGAATCCCAAATAGGGTTTGCAAGTCGCTATTAGGAAGGGGTGTGTTAAGGGCATTCATTCCTAATCGCGAGTTGAACTGGTATGTAGGAATGTTTTACAACTGGAAATGCCGTCGCAAAACATTTGCAGTTACCACTAACTTCAAGTTGGTGGTAACCCTTAGCAAATGGGAAAGGGTCCCCGAGGGGCCCCTTCCCCTTTGTGAATGGTAGTGCAAACTTTCTTTCAGAGCAGGCAGTGGTCCAATGGACAACGGCCTACTCTTAACAAATGAAAAGAAAACTTTAAATTTTTATTTATGTAACACAGCCTATTTTCCTTTAAGGAAAATGGGTTGCATAAAAAATATATATTACTTTATTTCTAAAGCAATCACAGACATGGTGGTCTGCTGACCCCAGTAGTCCACCATCCCTGTAATTGTAGCCATTCCCACTGGGTCGCAAATTGCGAGCTGCCTCGTAAATATTGATGAGGCCGGTCCATTTGCGACACATTGGGAATCGCAAGTAGTGTCTGAGAAACTGTTGTACATAGCTGATTGCAATTGCCTAATTGTGAATCACAAAAATTTTCAATTAGTAAATCGCAAACTGACTTTTTGGTACATCAGGCCCGAGTCTCTTATTTACAGCAAGACATATGTCACATTTTACGCAAGTAGCAGGTTTTCAACTTATAACCACTGATGGGGAAGGGTGTCCCATTACCTGATGGCACTTTTCCTTGCAATATTTTATGTTTTTCATGAACTATATTACTGTGTCATACACGTGGATAGAAAAATAAAATAAAATATTCTCCTGTGAAAAATACAGCCCTTTTCAAAAGATCCTTTCTCTCACGCTGCCCAAACAAACTGTAAGCCGGCTTTATCGAGGGAGGACCCCACCACCAGCATCTGCCAAATCAAAGAGTGGTTCCCCTCGTGCCCTTAAAGAAACTCAAAAAAGGAATTATTTCAACTCATCAGAGATTTTAAATAAATCCCACAGAACTGAAATATAAAAATACTGTGCAATTGTTGTTGATTGCTCTAAAATGGAGTAAAAATGTCAGACCTGCATAAACACTAGTTCGAATGCTCTATAATATTTTGAGAATCATTACTGCACCCTTAAGACTCTTACGCAGATTTACTAACATTTGACGTAGCGCAACCCAATAAGACAACTTGCTGCACTGCATCAAGTGGAGAGGACAGGAATGCACCATATCTACTATTGTGCAATGGTGTCTGCATTGCAGTCTGGTTTGTTTTTGTGCAGGAATGGAAACAAAGAGAAATAAATACATTCTCCTTGTTGTACCTCCCCCGGGAAGGTGTAGTATTTTGACACATTCCCAGGTTTATTGTTGTTAGTAAATCTGGGAATGCGCCAAAAAAGAGATGGATGAAGGTAGACACCCATGCCCCACCCTGGGATGTCTTCCCAGAGTAGAGTAAACACAAGGCAGTACCTTGAGTTGCCCCACTCCAGATTTACTATATCACGCAGAGCCACTCAAGGTGGCTCTATGTGGCATAGTAAATCTCATTTAAGGCCTTGCTTTGCCCTTGCGTCACTTTGTGTGAAGCAAGAGCAAAGCAAGCCATTAGTAAACCTGGGCCTACATTCTTACTAGATAATATTGTAATGCATCAGTGGTATCGGTTCATATGTCTGAAAAGGAAAAGTTAGGAATCTTCATGAACCCACCCCGTTGTGCCTAATCACATCAAATTCCTGAGAAAACGTGATGTAACAATGGTTTGCTAATTCACAGATGTTTGCTTAAACAACTAATTTACATGTGGCATAGCTTCCATATGAAATATTTGTTATTCAAATAAAAAGGTCAATTTCATCTGTTTACGTAGCCCTACAAATGCACTATTTGTATTACGCATGTAAGGCCTGCACAGCATTACGAAATTAACATTTATTTTTCTTCTTCCCTTCAAGAAAAACATCTTTCCATATAAGGCACACCTTTTACAGATATAGTGTGAATTTAAAATTGGTTGATGCATCTCATTTCCACTTTTCAACCAGCTTGCACTTGGACTAGTGGCTGTAAATTAGGTGTCCCCAAAACTGTTGGAAGTGCATTCCAATACCTTTGTTATTTTCTCATGTCTTATACTACTTTCTTTTTATGATTAGATTGATACCTTATGTTTACATTATTTTCATCTACCACCCTTTAGCACATACACCCTAATAATGCATGTGTCATGCAACACTTGCATAAATTATCCTGTGTACCTTTGATATTTATAAGGTTCTTCATGTACAACGTAGAGGTTTCTTTTTGAAGGAATAAGTAAACATGTGAAAAACTACTGTTTCCTGGTGTAAGAAATACATAGGGGGCGATTACGATGTCGGTTGGAAAGCCTCCGACCGCTAGTCGGAAACTTTCCGACCACGGTCGGAGGCTTTTTGACCGACACAGTCGGTTTGCAGTTGGACAGCCGAATTACGATATCAGCGGTTGGAGCGTAAATCGGCTGGTCATTCCGAAGCGGTTCTGACCGGCTCTCGGAGTCTTCCGACCAGACGGAGCCGCATCGTAATCCCCTATGGACGGCTTTTCCGCCATCGAGATTACAATGTTGGTTTCCAACAGCCTTTCTGTGCCAGCCTTTCCAACACAGAAAGGCTGCCGGAAAGCGACTTGATTTGTGGAACCCCAAGCAGGGCCCCCTTGCCTCAGTGAAACACGGTTGTTGGTGGTGGGGGTACCTAGGGTGTTCCCACCTGTACATTACTGCACTGTGTGGCAGGCTCCATGGGGTGTCTGACACAGGGTGCAGTGTTTTACACACACCCTCATTTTTCAATGGGAGTCTGCATTACGGTCGGTTTATGGCCCTAACACCTAAAACAGTGCTTGGTCGCATCGTAATCAGGAGGTCGGAACCGCTGACCGGAGGTTGGTCCCAAGACGTGTCGGTCGGCGACAACTCCAACCGACATCGTAATACGCTCCTTAGTCTGAGAAAACCTTCTTTAACTGTCCGCATAGTTTTTATCATGCAATTCATGTTTAGCATAGTTGAATAAACCAGAATATATAATGAATAGCAGTCATTCCAATTGACAAAATTATGAAAAAGAAATAATGGGACAATTATTTATTGACTACTTACGTCTGTGAAGCTCAATGATTATACACCCTCACAAAATATTGCCAGACTCGGGTGTACTTCTCAATTTTCAATATCAAAGGAGCAATATTAAATCTGCAATGTAATAAATGCAATTTTTAGAAAGAACAAATGCTTATGAAATTAAACAGCAATGCTCATTACTTCATCATCAAGATGGAAGAGAAAATGAACATCAGTATATACTCAACTATTCGGCTTTGAAAATGACTAAAAGCCACCATGCTTCCATTTTAAAGAGAAGGCAACGTAGTTGTAGGGTTTCCCAGCAAGATGCAAGTAACTGAAGAATATGTACAACGGCATAGAAACATTGATATAGCAATAAACAAATCAGAGTAGAAGCCTCCGTGTCTCCACGCCCGTCGTACGCCTGGCTGCCAAGACTCTCTCCTCCCGAAAATATTGTTAACTGCACCTATTTTCTGATGCACTTTTAGTTTTAAATGGTTTTTTTTATTGAGCCACAATAAAGCAAATCAAGCATCGCAATACAAAGCACATGTAGCAGATAATGCACTTGCGGAGAGTTAACACGTGTCCATATTGCGCTGCGGAAGAAATAGCATAGGAAGCAAATGTTCAGTAGGAACAAGGCGATGCAAATGAAATACGTGACAGGCATTGGTGGCCAACAATTTAGAACTAACCTATCCCATAGAAACTCCCAAAACCACCAACCAACCCCCCACCCCCCTCCCCAACCAGTGTGCCATATGTTAGAGGACCAGTGCCCAAGGGGCAGGGGGAAACATGCCCTGCCGATCTTTGAAGTGATTAGGTGCCGGGTCCGTGAGGCGTAACAGCCGTAAGTATTTTGGGCACGTGACTTCGTTAAATTCTTTGGACAGCAGCGAGATGAGAGGTTGCCAGACCTTCTGAAACGTGGCTGTAGATTGGGAGAGAGTGGCCTGTATACGTTCCATACCCAAGGTGAACCAGAGTTTGTGTAGCCATCCTGTGTGAGTGGGCCTGGACGTGGACCCCCAGAGTGAGAGGACATGTTGCGTGGCAGCTTGCATGGCGATGCCCATCTGGCGGCCACGAACCGACTTCAGGGGGAAGGTAAGTGCGTTGGGTGGTCCCAGGATGGCGTATGCGGGGAAGCAAGGGATCTCGGTATCGAAGGTCGCATCTATGTCATCTAAAACTGAGTCCCAGTAGCTCTGGATCTCCCTGCAGTCCCAGAGGATGTGTGTTAGAGTGCCCCTTTCTCCGCATCCCCTCCAACACAAGTCACTCCTAGATGGGTTCCCCTTGTGAAGTCTGACTGGTGTAAGGTGCCAGTAGGTCGCCAGTTTCACGGCGGATTCCCTGCCCGCTGTGTTGCGAGTGGTGTGTGACGCTCTGTAGTATATCTGGCCCCATTCTTTAGGTGAAAACGTCCTACCCAGTTCGGATTCCCATCTCCTCTGACTAGCGGTTTTATGTAGATCCGCCGGGGGTGTAAGCATTTTATATATGTCAGAAATCAGGTGGCGATCAGTGTCCCTGGTCAGAAGCCATTTCTCGAAAGGAGTCATGGGGCGCCCCACCATGGTGACAATCGCAGCGTCAGTAAGCCAGTGTCGCAATTGAAAGTATTGGAAAAGGTGGGGATTTGTGATATCATAGCTGTGTTTGATGTCGGAGAGTGTGAGGAAGCCCTGCTGATCAAAGAGGTCCCCAGCGCACTTGCATGTCGTGCCTCGCCATTGTGCGAAGGCCCGGGGGTCATTACCTGGGGGGAAGTCCGGGTTGTCTAGGAGTGGGGTAAATGGAGAAGGAAAGGTAGTGAGGCCTCGTTTGACAGCCACTGCGTCCCAAACCTGAGTGACCGTGCGAGTAACGGGAGAGTTGGTGAGGTATGTTGGTCTGTGTTTCTTGGATAGAAAGGGGATCGCCCACAGGGAGCGACAGGCCATGGCTCTATCCTGGAATAGCCACCTTTTTTCTGACTCGGGCCTGTACCACTCCACCAGATATCGGAGCTGTGTGGCATAAAAGTACTGCAATAAGTTGGGAATCCCCAGACCTCCCTCGTCCGTGCTCCGATGGGCTAGCTGTTTATGAAGACGCGCCCTTCTACCCTCCCAAATAAAGTGATGCAGTGCTGCCTGGAGATCATGGATGGCGCCTTTTGGGGGGAAAACTGGGAGAGTCTGGAAGACATATAGGATTTTGGGTAGGGTCGACATCTTCACCGCTGCCACTCTGCCCAGAAGGGACAGAGGTTGCTTAGACCAACGTGTGAGATCTGCCTTGATCTGGGTGGCAAGAGATTTGTAGTTAAGAGCCGCTGTCGAAGTGGTCGAGTGGGTGAGGGTGACACCTAAGTAAGGGAGTGCCGAGGTGACCTGGAGGTCGCAGCCATAGTCAGAGGCTGGGGCGTTCGGGTGGGCGTTGCGCCCTAGTGGCAGAATGAGAGACTTGCTCCTGTTGACCTTGAAGCCGGCAACCGTGCCAAATGCCTCTAGCTCCCTCAGGAAGGCGGGTATCGAGTGGGAGGGACGGGTAAGGGCAGCTATGATGTCATCAGCATACAGACTGATGGTGTGTGGTTCGCCCCCGAAGGTGATTCCAGTTATGTCAGGGTTATCTCGGACCTTCTGCGCCAGAGGTTCGATGTAAAGGGCGAATAAAAGGGGAGAAAGTGGGCAACTCTGTCTCATCCCGCGTTGGATATCGAAAGGGTCAGAGCGTGTCCCGCCTAAACGGACTCGGGCTTGTGGGCGGTGGTAACAACTGGCTATCCAGGACCGGAAGCGGTCACCGAGACCGAAGCGGAGCAGTACCTGCTGCAAGTACGCCCAGTCGACGCGATCGAAAGCCTTCTCCGCGTCGATGACCACCAGCGCCGCGTCGGAGTTCTGGAAATGTGTTTTATCTATGAGATGCAGCATTCTTTTAGTGTTGTCGCCACACTGGCGATTAGGCACGAAGCCCGATTGGTCAGGTTCTAGGATGCCGGGTAGGAGCGGACCCAGGCGAGCCGCCAGCACACCAGTAAAGAGTTTGAGATCTAAATTCAGTAAGGAGATCGGGCGGAATGCCGAGCAGTGGGTCGGCTTTTTACCCGGTTTGGGCAAGACAATCACCTCGGCCGCCAGCATATCAGGAGGGATAGAGCCCGGGCCGTCAAAGGAGTTAAAGAGTTTGGTAAGGATAGGGGCAACTAGATGGCTGAACAATTTGTAAAATCCCGCTGAGAAGCCGTCTGGGCCCGGGGATTTCAGCGGGCGAAGTCTGGCTATGGCCGCGGTGAATGGGGGCGTCCAGCGCTGCTGCGCTAGTGTGGGATAACTCCGTGATGGCCGCCGAGGACAAGTATGTGCCTACCTCTCGAAGGGGCGGTGTATCAGCCGCATACAATGAGGCATAATAGGTTCGGAATTCGTTGGCTATCCGTGAGTCCTCAGTGAGAGTGTTCCCAGAACCATCCACAAGGTCCGTAATTTTCGTACGGTGGTTCTTGGCCTTAAGGACACTGGCCAATAGGCGTCCAGTTTTGTTGCCACCAACGTAGTATGTATGTCGGAGGCGGAGTGCCGCAAATTCCGCCCTGTCTGTGTCAAGAGCGGCCAGTTGGGCCCTGGCCGCTTTCAGCTGTCGCCAGACACGTGGGGCGCATGTGCGACTGTGGACTCTTTCTAGTTCTTCGACCTGGGCCGTGAGTTCGGACCTCTTGTCCTTGCGATCTCTAGCTTCCTTGGCGGCTATAGCGATGAGCTCCCCACGAACCACCGATTTCAGGGCACACCATAAGGACGGCAGTGACACTTCTGGAGTGTCATTATGTGTTAAGTAGTCAATGATGCAGGTGTTCAGCTGTTCACGGACGGCAGGTCGTTGCAGCATGGGTTCTCGAAGTCGCCATGTGCCTCGAGGGCGGGAGGTGATCGGGGCAGTAATGGTTAGCTCTATGGCGTCATGGTCCGAGAGCGCTGCAGGGACAATGTCGACACTGGTTACAGTAGATAGTAGGTCAGACGACCCCAAAAAGTGGTCTAGCCTGGCGTAAGTGCGGTGGACATGAGCGTAGAAGGTGAATTGGGCTGTGTTAGGGTGTACAGTACGCCATATGTCTACTAGGCCACGGTCCTGCAGCCAATCCGCCCCATTGGCAGTGATAGCGCCTGAGTCCCCATATCGGTGTCCCGACCTATCTTTGTTAGTGTCCATTACGAGGTTGAGGTCCCCCCCGACAAGCATGAGTGAGTTAGATGACTGAAGTGATTCAGAGAGGGCGTTCTTCAGAAAGGCTTCTTGGCCCATGTTGGGGGCATAAACAGATCCTATTGTGAGGCGTAGGTCCCCCACGTGGAAGGGGTGTGCGAGGAGACGGCCCTTGACTTCCCCCGACTTGGTCCCTACCGTCCCCCTAAAGTGTCTGGAGACCAGGATAGCTACCCCAGCTTTCTTGGTGGGAAGGGAGGAGAATAATTGTTGGGGAAAGGCACGTGAACGCAGTCTATGCCAATCCTTGGGCAACAGGTGGGTCTCCTGGAGCAGGCACAGGTCTGCCCCAGAGTTTTCTAAGTATGAGAGTATCGCCCGTCTCTTAATAGGGTTATTTAGGCCCTTGACATTGAGTGTCAGTATCTTCGGTGTGGGACTAACCATTGTCGTAGAGGGTGGGTCCAAGTGCGGTGAAGCGTGCACGTGTATCCGGCAAGGCAAAGTAATAGAGTGTCAGCAGTCCAGTAATAGCAGATCCCTTTTGGCACACTGGTTCCCCCCCCAACTCCCCCCCGCCCCGTCCCCCCATCTCCCTCCAAGCAACCACAACAGTTCTCCACCGGGGGAGGATACTGTCACCAAAACCCCCCAACTCCCGCTCCCACCCAAAACCCCAACGCCCACAAGTGTGGGGGTATAGTCCCAGTCCTGTCAATTCGCACAGGGCTGCGGTGAAGTCTTCCATTAGGGTCATGGCTCGTGGCGGACACGTCGGCCCCCCGCCCAACCCCTTCCCCCATTGTAGGGAGGAATAAGCTAAGAGTGATCTCCCTGGCGTTGCCGCAGTCAGCTTGAGGGGGAGGTTTCTTTGGCCACCTCCGCAACGGCCGTGGCGCGTTCCTGAGGGATGGTAGAGGCGTCCGGTCTCAGGTGTCGCGCTGATGAGCTCCTACGGTGTACAGTTTGCCACCCATCTTCTCGGGGTCCTCTGGATGGGCTCAGGGCCGGTTCATCCACCTCGTGCTCGAGCCCCAAGAGGGCGCATGTATCCCTGAGGGAGCGTAGTTGGTGTAATTTCCCGTCCCATTTGAAGATGAGACGGAATGGGTGGCCCCAGGCGTACGGAGTTTCGTGCTGTCGAAGGAAGTCTGACACTTTACGGAATTCCTTTCGTTTCTGCAGGGTGATGGCAGAGAGGTCTTGGTAGAGGGCTATTGAATGGCCTTGGAACTGAAGCGGCTGGGTCCGTCGTGCATCTCAGAGGATTCGCTCCTTCAGGGGGAAGTCGGGCAGAAAGGCCAGGATGTCCGGTGGCGGCGCTGAGGACCGTCTGGGGAGTCCCACCCTGTGGGCCCTGTCAATGCGAATCTCGAAGTCCGCAGGTTCGCCCAAAATGGACCGGAAGAGAGTCTGCAGGTAGCTCGTGACATCAGAGCCTTCTGATTTTTGAGGGCCCCCCCGGACCCGTATGTTGTTCCGGCGGGAACGGTTCTCAAGATCCTCGGCGTGGGCTTGGAGGTCCATTTGCTGGTCCGTGAGACGCACGATTTCTTGTTGGAGGTGCGTTATTTCCATACTCCTGGATTGATCCGCCTCCTCGACCGTCGCCACCCGCTCCCCCAGGCCCTCCACGTCTCGTCGGAGCTCTCGAACCTCGCTCGCCACTTCTTGCTTCAGGGATCGGAAATCATCCCTCAAGGAATTAAAGAGTGTTTCTAAGAAAGTTCTAGTGATGGGCGAGTGGTCCTCCGTGGGCGCAGATGATTGCTTCGCCGTGGGGGGGGGTGGGGGGGTCTTTGCTGGGTTTAGTCTGCGATTTGGCCAGGAGCTCCAGGAGCATTTGCGACCCTTTTTTTGACCGCTGTCCCGCCATCCTGGCAGTAGGGTCGTGCCAGCCCTTAGTGTCAGAGTCCCGCGGTCGCGTGGGGTCAGCAGGCCCAAATGGGTAGGTCCCTCATTAGTGGTGGGCAGTGGAGGGAAGACTACCCTGGTGTAGCTGGTAGGCGGCAGCGCAGAGGGCCTGTACCGGAGGGGAGCAGGTCCCGGGGCACCACAGGAGGCGGGAAGCCCAGTAGGCGGTGGAGGGGTGAGCGGCCGCGGAGTCTCCCGTCCGTGAGGCTTGGGGTGCTCGTGGGGTTATGCAGCACGAGGCCCAGGGCCGGAGGGGTAGATGGCGGAGATACCGGCAGTGTGGTGGTGGGTGGCGGCCGGGCCGCAGATCCGGGGAAGCGCCGCCGGCGGGGATCCGGTCTCAGGGCCTCCGGGCCGCGCTCGTGGAGGACGCGGCAGGCAGCGTGTGCAAGTCGGGTACCACCGGGCTCCTGGCGTGGTCAGTGCCTCAGCCGCAGGTCCTCTCCGCTGGGCAGGGCGTCCCCCTCGATGAAGGTGAGGTAGGCTGGGCCCGGAGGGGAGTCGGCGATACGCCGGTCGTCGGGAATCACCGCAGCGGCCAGGCGTGCTGCGATCCGGCAATGCAGGGATCCAGGCAGGGAGGCCTCCGGAGCGCGTGCAGGCCCAAAAGCCGGGGAGTCGATTTGCGTGACTCCCGGCCAGTGCACGGAGCTCCTTTAGTAGTGTCTCTGGGCCGGGGGTCTCGCAGGTGTGAGTCCGGAGACCACGGGCTGGCACAGGCGAGATGGGCACCTTCCGGGCTGGGGTGCGGGAGGCCACAGGAGCACTGCAGGGCTACCGGGGAGAGCGCGCCGGCCCTCACCAGGCCGCAACGGTCGCCATGTTGCGGCGGCTGTGATCCGTCTGAGACCTCCCCCGGTGCCGGCGCGGCGTTAGTGGCAGTGAGCAGGGCACCGGACGACACAGCAGGAGTCTGGCAACTGGAGGGATCAATTTGTGCTGGAGCAGGAGATCAGGCTGTGCAACAGGGCGTTCTTGGCGGGATCGGGCAGGGAGCCTCCGGGACCTGCGACCGATCACGCCGCCATCTTAGCCACGCCCCTTCTGATGCACTTTTAAACCATTTCTGCTTGCTGTTAATTGGCTTTCCTCTATTGGTTCAGCTGTTGGTCATTATTCTGATTCAGGATTAGTAAAGCTAAACGCTCCGCCTTGCATGGCTGCGCGATGACGCAATCACCGTTCCCTGGGAAACTAGAAGTGTGGTAGAATCGAGGGTATCAGGACTTCGAGTTTACTCAGCCTTCCTATTTTCATCTATATTGCAGGCAGACAGTTCGATTGAAAGCGGCTTCCTGATATCCACCCCAGTGAGGACCCACTAAGTTACGATATTAGGTGTTTTTTTTTACAAAAATTAGCGTCACTCATAGAGATGCCCAATAGTTTTACGCGATGGCGTTTATTGAATGTTTTTTCCACACCCAGGAAAAGATTGAAATGTCAGCACGGGAGGTTATGACCGCCGTCAAGTTGGTGTTGTGCAAGATTGCCAGGTCCAAGAACTAAGAGAGCGGAAGAGTTAACTTTCCAAGTAGGTAAAAGGCAATAAGAGTGAAGATTAAGAACAACAAATGTAAATAGGTTGCGAGCACGGTACTCTTGTAAAAAGAATAAAATAGCCAACCAAAAAATTTTCTCCACAGATATTTTAACGTGTGTAATCCGGAAACAGTTGTGAGGGTGCCAGCATTATCAATAAAAGACTCCCAGGTAAAATAAAGAACTTGAATGCAGGAACTATATGGCGAGAGATAGACTAAAACCTTGTTCATAAGAATCTATCCCTTATTTTTAAATGAATCACTTTAATTTACAGATCCTTCATAAATTATGAGGCAGATATCGATAAATTATAAGGATTGCGGAAGATATATGAAATAAGGTAATCAATTTATATCTTCGCAAAAATTAAGTAATGGGCCTAAGATGGTGGTGAGCTATGTTTAAGGGACAGTACATCACAAATTTAGGAAGATAGGATCCCCCTGATTGTGATTTCCAATGTGTTTTTTGAAGCACACATGGTAGTATGGGACATATATACTTGTCAAAGCACTGTAAAGATGAGATGAGACCAGTATTATGCATGTTATGTGACCCAACACATGATGAAATATAGGAGGCAAAGCATTATGATCTAAATGCCTTGTTGAGCATATACTGACAAGTATAGATATGGTAAAGCAGCATAATTGGTGTCAGTGGATGAACCATGGACTACGTACACTTAATAAGATAATATGAGAGTCTATAGAGTGTCAATGGATAAGTTGTGAATTTGACAAATGTGATCCTGCGAACTCTGTGAATATCAATACTAATTGTAGTATGTTTACCAACAGGTTCTTTTACTACAAGGCAACCACCCAGTGCCGTAATATAGGAGAGACCATACTCTCAGTCTTGACAAAGATGGCATACTATTGAAAGATAAGCCATCGAAACGCGATGACGCTCAACAAAGTGCACAATCGAGTAATCAAGCTCATCCTGTGTATTACAAGAGTCAAGTGTGTCCAGGATTGAGTTTTTGAATTTAAAAACTTGATGTGCAAATCTTTATGACAAATTGTACTGTCTTTGTTCGTCTCTCCCCTTTTTCTTGTGTTCTTAAAACTGATAATTTGCATATGGTACTGTTTTTATTGAGGTTGACATCTTATGTTCACAATCACAGGTGAAGCATGAGAATCTGTGTAGTGTACAACAATTTTAGATGAATTACGATTGTGATGATTCTACAGATAATATTTGTGGAATATTAATTTGTTTTTAATGTGCACTGTCTGTTTTTAACATACAAATAAATTTCATTTTTTTTTATATATATATATATATGTTTTGTCATGATTGCTCAAGAGTAGTTTTCAATACTAACATTAGGGCTTCACTTTCTAGTACTCTCGCCAAGGGAATTTTCTGATTTTACTGTCTAAAAGTACCCTATTCCCCTGGTTCAAGGGGTCTCTCTTTAATAATTTTACATACAAAACCTATGCTACACTCATGTACACACCCTAGCGCTGCGGTGCTAAGGTGTGTGCATGCCGCAAGACAGCTGAAATCAGCACCATTACATGGGAAAGGGGAGGAGAGGAGAGATCTCCGAAGATATGGCGCTCTCCTGCTTCCCCCCTGTCGCGCAACGCGGCGCAGCCTCGCTGGGGCCTGTGCCGCTTGTGCAACTTTTTTTGAAAATCTCCCCTTTAGTCTGATGGTTTGTAGCTTTAAAATATTCATTTGGCAAGACAATTCCTTGCCTGAATAGAGTCCTCTTCTGGATCGCTCCAACAGGTGAGTTCCCCCAGCCTTCTCATGAAGTATCTGTTGTCATAATCTTGTCTGTAGTAGGTAGCAGACCTGCACTGAGGTTGTGAGCGATACTCCACCATAGCAGAGCAAGCTTGAAGTGTGAGGGCACCACCACTGTAATCTTCCAAAATCCTGTTGACTGCTGACAACAGGCCAACAGCACCACTGAGTGGTAGACTCACAGAAAAAAGTGCAATTATTAAGATTCAAGTGCCGTTGATGTGCCCCAGCCAACACAAGCACAAAATAAGTACTGTATGTATCCATTCACCCACCCACTGCCTAATTCTTGCAGTCACCCACATACACAACCATAGCAAAACCCACACAAACTCAACAAAATGTGGAAGATAAAATGAAAGAATATAAATGGAAGAAAGAAAACATGTTGCCATTAAGGATGAAGGGAATATGCCTGCAAAAACATAAAATTAATCATAGCTGTGCAACTTCCTGCACATAAACAATCATTTGCAATTTGCTGTTTCCATGTGTGCTGCACAACGCAGCACACATTGAAACAGCAAATATTATACATTTCTCCTCATTGCGGCAGGGTAAGACCAGGTTTTTGTCGTCTGTTTTTGGTGCTGCCCCATATTTATGCCACCCTTGTAAATATGGGGCAACGTCAAAATCAATGGGTGTTACGGTTGAACGCCCCCACCTTAACACCCATTGCCCTCCCCTTTCATGCCAAGTATAGCATGAAAGGGAAGCCCATATCGCCACCACAACATTGGGAAAAGTGACCTTGTGATGACAACAGGGGCTTGTAAATATGCCCCTGATTGTCTTGATGCTCCTCAAATTTAGTATTGGTGGTGCAAATGTATGGCCTTCTGGGCAAAACCTGGGAATTTTCTCCCAAACAGGTTACTCTTTGAAAAATCCTTAACCATATTCAGTTGTCTTCCAAGACATGGTTGTATGGCTATTTTTTCTTTCAATGAGCTCCTAGATACCTTTGGTGGCTGGGTGCTCAATAAATTGTCTATATTATAAAATAAAAGGTCATATCAAACACTACACATCATATTTTTAAACAATGTTTAGTGCTGTTATAAGTAAAGGCTGCCACCTAGTGATGCTGTGTGAATATTACAACGTAGAGAGAGATACTCATTGAATGCTTATTAACTGAGATGAGAAACCTAAAAAGTAAACTTGAAACCATTCAATATCAAATTCCTTATCTGCTCCAGAGACACAGACAGCCGGGAGTCAGCATTTCATGCTTCTTCGTTGCCTTAATCTCAAGAAAGGTTTTGATCGAATCACTCCCTATGGACAAAATGCCTCAAAATATGCTGTGAATAGCTTTGGTACTTCAACATATGCTTTATCACCAACACACACGTTTGTCATTACAGAGCCGCAAAAGGTTATACAGATTTAAAGATTGGTAAGTACCAAAAACAGTGTTTTTTTTTTACCTTAGATGTTCCAAATTAAATCAGGAAGACCACAAGACAGACGCTTACGTTGTGTATGATGTCACTTCGAACCGGAGGAGGAAGCTACCAGAGTACCAATGTGCATATTTTATGCTGTGATGCTCTCCTCCAAACCCGCAATAGCATCCTCTATAGGCTGATCCCATGGAGGAAGCTAGTCAGAGAGAGGTGAGCCATGAGGGGACCACACAAAAAAAACTCCCCAACCCACTTTAATCACCCTCGGGTTCTTTCCCATTTGCCCCCTTCCCACCAGCCCCAGCAGTTCCTACAAAATAATAATAGAAGGACTGTACTTGTTGGTGCAGCTCTCCCTTGAATATTGCTTAGCATTGTGGACCTTGTTTTTAAGTGTAAGAGAGAGGGAAGCGACTTTAAATCCATGATCTGCGCCAATAAGGGAATACTCTCACTTGATGTACTTTGTGTATGTTTTTTTTCATTATGGTCGCTGCATTGCGTTATTCTGTTTGGGGGGTGGGGGGCGTTCCATGCATAACAAAAGAAATATGGTTATTTCTTCTCATTATTTCCTGTCTACATGTGCTGCATTATGCAGCACACTTAGAAAGAGGAAAAGGCCTCTGAGGATTATATTTGTACAGGAAGGAACAAACACAATGCTGCTTGTAATGCAGGCCCCCTTGCACCATAGCACAAGGGTGCCTGCGCTTGCACTAGGCTGCACTCAGTGCGCCAGCACAGAGAAAGGGAGCAGGAATGTGCCATATCTTATTGAGTATGGTGCATTCCTGCTGTCTCAATTTGGTGCAGCGCAACGTAGCAAGTTGTCCTGCTGCGTTGCACTAAATCTTAGCCTCGGTGTTAGTTTACCATTTTGTAGATCCCCATTGCAAGGCCATTGAGGAGTCTGTAAAGATGCTGGAAACCTCCTGAATCACTATGCAAGCTCTGGACCAACAACAAGAAGCTGCCATTCCCTGGTCCCTACAAGGAAGAGCAGAAGCCACCAGCATGGTAAGTCTGGACTCCGTGCTGGCAGTGTCACGGAATGGTTAATTTAAGGAATGCATGGGTGTGTGTGACACATACATAGCAGCACATATGTGTAGGTTAATGTGTGCATATCATCCAATATGATGGGCACCGCAAGCACAAAGTGCCCTTAATGTCATAGAGCAAGTGCATCTGAAGCACATCATGGCACTGACTGGTATGTGGAGAATACCCAGAGAACATCACAGTATAGCCTAGAATATTAGAAGAATGTCATAGTGTTTAGCTGGGATACCCCTATGACATCATACCATTGACAGGTGTATGGAGTATGTTTGGGGTACAAAATGTCATTGTAAGAGAGGATACCCGAGGTACATGACAGTATTGACTACTGCATAGAGTAGCACACACATTCATCTCTGAGACTATGATACCTGAAACTATGCATGAAAAGAAGGGGTGCAAACTCCTGGCTTAGAGGGAAGCGAATTACCACTTGACATGGAGAAATATGGAAGCAGACTGAACATCAGCACACCAGGAGCATGTCCACATGAGACCAGGTGTGTTCCCGGTGGTATCTAGCAACTGGTGTGGTTTCCTGTCTGGAGTTTGTGGCTGGTAGGCAGTTGCCTTATGCTCCTGGTGGTGTTGCAGCCATCGGCGACATCCGAACCCTCCTCAACATAGGATAAACAGCAGCTTTGATCCTCCTAGACCTCTCGGCAGCCTTCAAAACTGTGTTCCACCACACATTGATGGAAAGACTCCACCACATTGACATCCATTGGGACGCGCTCAGATGGATCACCTCCGTCCTCACTAGAAGAGCCCAGAGGAGCCACTTCCCATATTTCACCTCTGTACCCAAAGAGATCACCTGCAGTGTTCCTCAGGGCTCATCCCTCATCCCCCCGCTCTTCAACGCATATATGACCCTGCTGGTCAACATCGTCAGGTCCCATGGCCTCAACATAATTTCCTATGCAGATGACACCCAACTCATGCACTCACTCATAGACAACCCCACCATCACCAGTACTTACTTCCACAGATGCATCACAAATGTCGCTGACTGGATGAATAACAACTGCCTGCAGCTGAACACAGACAAGACGGATGTAAGTATCTTTGGCAACAGCTGCAACGCATGGAACAACTGCTGGTGGCCATCAGCCCTAGGACCCTCATCCACTCTCTCCAACCACATCAGAAACTCCAGAATCATCATTGAGAATAGGCTCACCATGAAATCACAGATCAACACCATCTACTCCACCTGCATCCTCGCTCTGCGCATGCTACATAAGATCATCAAGTGGCTACTCATACCCATGAGACGCACCGTGACACAAGACTTCATCAATAGTCGACCGGATTACGGCAATGCCCTCTACGTAGGAATTGCCGCCCATCTTCTACAGAGACTTCAGACCATACAGAAATCCGCAGCAAGACTCAAACTTGGCCTTCCCAGATGAACCTACATCACACCCCACCTCATGAAACCTCTGGCTCCCCATACAGAAGAGATGCCAATTCAATCTGCTGACCCACGCACACAAGGCTCTACACAAACAAGGACTCGCCTACATTAACCACCACCTGAACTTCCACTAACCATTGAGAAGACTACGCTCTGCCTCCCTCTCACTTGCTCATACTTACCGCATCTACCGAAGCAGAAATGGAGAACGCTCCTTCCCCCACATCACAACCTGGAACAGCCTCCGAACGCACCTCTGGATCATCACCTAACTTTCGGAATTCCGAATGTCCCTCAAGACCTGGCTGTTCGAATAAGCCTCCGGGGCCTGCAAGCACATGGATTCTCTATTCGGTGATTAGCCGCGCTTTATAAATCCTGATTGATTGATTTGGACCGGCATTCCTTTCGACACTTCAGGCAGGGTGCCAAGATGACCTCTAAGCCACATTGAGTACCTGATGTAGAAGAAGCAAGGGAAAATATGCCTTGAAGCTGCCGAAGAGGTACTGGATTAAGCAGGATCTCAGTGGCTGGCTATCCAGCTTGTTTGACTCACTCCTAGCTCGCAAAGCTATTCAACACCCAATGGAGCTTCTGTGAGTTGCCTCTGCCTTTAAGTGTGGTGGCTGTGATACAAGCCAATGCTGGACAAACTATCCACAATTAGTCTGTCAAAAGAAGGAGAAAGAGGGTGGTTTAATACGATATCCTGCTCCTATTGCTTCCCTGTAATAACATAAATCACCGGTTGTTGGTAATTTGTTGCACCACTTGTATGTGAGCTCTGAGTGAGTGAGGTTGAGGGGAAAGGAGTATAGAGAGAGACCTCTCCAGCTGCTTGATAGATCTATTAAATGACAGTACTCCAACAATCTACCACCAACACTCCTACTCTCCTAAATGGAGTGCAGAGAAGGGGGTCTTCAAGAAGTGACCGAGTGGGCCGCAAATTTGGCTACTAAATGGGGAGCATTATGGAGGACAGAGGGGGGCTAAACCCACAGCTTGTTACCTAATCATGCAGACAATACAACTGGGGGCCTCATTTACAACAAAATGATGCAGTGCAGCACACGAGCCGTTTTGCTGCGCCAAACTGCGTAATGGTAAAAACAAAGGAATGTGTCATAATTGCAACACTATGAGGCATCCCTGTGCACAATTGGCTGCCATGGGCCAATGCAGGCACTCTTGCACCATGTTGCAAGGGTGCTTGCGTTGCAGGGATGATTGTTTTTGTGCAGGAAGGGACACCTTGTACAAAATAATCATTGATGGCGTTTCCTCTTTCTATGTGTGCTGTAGAAAACAGCTTGCATAGAAAGAGGAAAAACGAGGAGAAATAAAAGTATTTCTGCTGGTTGTGCCTCCTTAAGCCTCTCCTGGAGAGGCGTACGATTCTGACACTTTCCCAGGTTTACGAAATGTTGTAAATCTGGAAAGGCAGCAGAATCCATGGGTGTTGTGTGGGAACACCCACAGCAACACCCATGCCCCACACACAACACCCAAGGCATGCTCCTTTCACGCAAAGTGATACGTGAAAGAGGGCCATATTTACAAGGCCATGAAAAGCCACGCAGGGTGGCTTTCCGTCGTCTTTTAAATATGGCCAGCACTCTGTGCTTCCTGTGTGTCAAGTGCAACAGGTTTGTAAAGAAGCCCCTGGGTTCTCCACAATGGCCATCTTTCAAGAACCTTCACATTGTAAATGAAGCCCTTAAGTTGATCTCAAATGACACAGGTACTTAAACTGGTGCAAGACGATGCCATATTAGAGTCCTCGGATACTAACCCAGATGTCTTGGTTACCCAGAGGGTTATGTCCCCAGGGTTACATGTGAAAAAGGAACAGTAAGTGTAAGTCCACTTTGTAGCTCTACAGATTCCTGCCAGCTACCTGACTGGCCATCCCTCTATGGCCAATGGATTGTACACTGATGTCCACCGAACCACAAGTTGCTCACTCATTCCGTGAGGCTGTGGGCGCACACCCTTATTAAATGTCAATCGGAGTCAAGAAAGCTGGAAGGAGAAGGGAGTTGGGGCAGACAGGGATGACTTTGAGGAAACGGCCTTCAATTCAGTATGATCAAAATAAATTACCTTGATTGTGTGATCTGTTCTGATACCAGATTCCTCTTACAAACAGTGGTGGCTTCAGACATGGTATCTGAACCCTAAAATGTTAGGGGGCAGCAAGTCAATGATGACAGTGGGTGGCAAGGTCCGTCAAATGCCCTTTATAAAGGAGGATAAAAAAAAGCTAAGGTTTTGGAAGAGTGTCCTTAAAAGGATGCTTACGGATCACAACTAAATGTTTTCTAAGCTGAGAGGGCAGCTTGCAGCAAGAACTCCTGAAATCCCAGATGTCCCCATTCATGACAAGAGCAGAAGCTCACATAAAGATGACTGCATGATGAGACGAGGGGTTAAGGGAGCTAGAGATGCCGTGTAGGATGGCAAAAGAGAACAAGCAACCGGTGGCAAAGGCACAAGCTCCTAGACTAGACATATTCAGTCCACCTCTCAAGAATAAACATTTATTTTTCACCTAATATGACAGAAAAAACAGAGAAGAGCACTTCACACTCCTCTGTTTACAAACTTTGGAATTCCACCTTCTCCCCGGTTACCTGTTCTTCTGACAGGGCAAACACATGAAGGTCCTGGTAATCAAACCCATTCAGGAAGTAGATTATCACGAGAGATTCCGCATTTGAAAATGGCAATATCCACCATGTGATGACGCTTCAAGGCTAATATGATAGTGTTTCTAGTATTATATATAGAAAGATAGGTTGGTAACTCAATTACAGGGTTGTTTTTCACCGAAGAATTCTGAGTGACATAAAATAGACAATTGTCTATGATGCTACTCTGAACCCCGAGGTGAAAAACATCCCCGTAATTCAATTTTTACCCATCTATAATTTTATGATAGATACGGCCTCTCAAGATCACCTGTCAATGCTTTCAACAGCTACACAGTAGCAGAGGAGTAATGGGGCAGCTATGCATAACATGGGCTCTGTTATATATCCCTGTCTCAAAGACTAAAACAAATACCTTCCCTGCCTTCCTGCAGCTGCACTCTCTGCTTTCAGGCAAGCAGAGATGCAATGATAGACTCTCAGGGAGCTCTGTCAGCCTGGCCTGGGAAACACATATGACATACCTACTGTTGGTAACCAGTTTAGTTATCAGGTGATGCTATGTCATAGCAGTAGGTTCTGATATTCAGAAACCGAAATAAACAACAGAAGCTCTCTATGAGAGCCATACATAACATTTACAAAAACAGCCATTATCGATGCAGGCTGAAGGTACTTCGCTATTACCACCTGCACTTCCCACAGCACATCAGCATCCTCCAGGCCAGGGCTCGAGTCGGGGTACCATGCGGGTGGACGGCATCCCCCCACTTATTTTACCGGGGGACGCCATCCCCCCTGCCAAACAGCTGGACTTCACTCTTTGGCCCCTCTGGGACGAGGAGCTCGGCACATTTCGTGACGTCACTTCCTGTTGTGACGTCACTTCCGGTGACAGCGTCCCCCCCCCCAGTTATTTTTTCAGGACTTGTGCCCTGCTCGAGGCCTTGCATCGCAGTCAGGGTTCAGGGGAATAAAGCATGCGTTTCTTTGTCTGGGAATTTAGGCAAGCGATGTGATGCATCTTAGCAAGAGCATGTGTGGATTGGGCTCTTTCATTGGGGATTTGGGGAGTCTGGTGAGAAAGTTGTGGGCAAGCTGCACAAGGGTAATGCACTTTTCATTTTAGTGGTAAATGTGTTGGGTTTGCTGTGCAGTTGCTCTAGTCTTGTATATATTTTATTGCAGGTAGGTTTAAAGGTGTAATCTTGGGGGGGGGGGGGGGGGGGGGGCTTTGTGTAAGGTGGGAGTGGTCCAGTGTTGGACTGTTGCTCTGTGCAGAACAAGGAGGTCTCAAACTTGTAGTGTGGCACAGTCTCAACATCTGTTGCTATGGGTGTAGCAGGAAGCTGGTGTAAGTAATCAACCTTTATCTGCTATGTGGTTGAAGGTCATGTGAGGGAGCAGCGATGGTGGAAGGGGCACTGGAATTAGTGGAGGTTGTGTAGCAGGGCTTGCTCACACAGAAGGAACTGTAAAAGAGTTATGGGAGTGATGGGAAGGAAATCATGCCAATTGATGGAGGTAGGAGTGTTGCATGCTTTAGGCCACGACTCAAAAACTTGTACTGGATTGGGGCTAAGAGACATGTAGGGGTGGGGAGGGAGAGTACTATTTGAGATGGTGTTGGGTGGGTAGTTGTATGCCTGAGATTGAATTTGCCGTGACTCCTACTCACATCTCCTGGAGCTCAGTTTGATCAATGGTGCCTGGACACAAAGCTCTTGTTGGGTCTCAAAGAGGGACAGCGCTCTCATGGCCTTTACAGGTGGGAGAGAGGTAACAGTAACTTTGCGAGGTGGTGTGGGTGTCGGAGTAATACACTGTGTTGATAGCATCAGAAAAGTAGGCACAGTAGAGTTGGTGGGCTGGCAGGGGTTGCCAGTTGTCAAATGCAGCAATTCTCAAGAACTAAAGCATGGTGTCAAGCACAGCTCCAAATACCGCACTTTTGCTCATCTCTCAACGGAGCGCTTTAGGGCCCTTTAGGTTGTGGTCTCTTGGTCCATCCATAAAAGGGGGCTAGATTTTTTATCAGGAGGCGTGTGGGAACGCAGGCGGGTAACACATTTGTGGCTCTCCACATATTCCAGAACTTTCCTTCATAGAAATGTGAGGAACATTTTTTATTTTTTTTTTACCAAAGTTCGACGTTCAGAATGGCTTCTTAGTAAAATTACCTAGTGACAGCCATGCAAGCCACACACTCTCCTGGTTGTATAAATTTAAAAAATGTGCGGGTTTGATGGGTTTCGCTGGGTGGCGTCACAGATAAGTCCCACATCCACAGCTACTCATATTGTGAAAACAGTGTGGTTTTCAGTGGAAAAATGTAGTGTGTCCTTGTTGCATTTATAGCACGTTCCAATCGCAGGCGCAAGGGTCATCCACAGAAATTGGGTTTTATTTTGATGTGCAGGCACTCGGAAACGCTGGCTATTTACACAAACTTTCAAGTTTCAGGGCATTGTAGGAAAGTGAGTGGGATCAATACAAGTTATTCCACCGTGAACACCTGCAAGTGTTCGGTTGTCATGAGGGGTTGTTACTGAACTTTCAAACTAAAACCACCACTAATACAGGGTGGCACTACCAGAAGTACTAGCGTCAAAGAACATATTTTAATCACAGTATCAGAATATTGAAACCAAGTACTCAGAAGGTGAGCTATAAAGCCTCGACAAGGCACCAACCACTTCATAGGCCATTCACACACTACACACAAGACTTTCATATCACCAGCCATGGGCCCAAACCAACACATCAGTGCACTCGCTGCCATTCAAAGGCCCATCACATTCATACACCACAGGAATAAATCCAAAATCAAACCAACTTTCATGCAGTCATCAAACAACTTGCATACAAACACACTACAAGCAAACCTTTGCACACACTAATGGCCAGACATGTTAAAGGTTGGTGCGTCAACAACCTTCACTAATGAAAAAGTTTGATGATCCACCTCCATCGACATTCCGAGTGCACGGCTAGTGGACCTTTACTAAAGGCTCAGGAAGGTGCGTCTTTTAAGCGCCTTTAGTGCACTTACTGTGCTAAATCCAATTACTTCCAGTTTGTAGATGTAAGTTTGGAGGTGTCCGTGAATGCCTTCCTTGAACTGAGCAAGCATATCTACCTTTGAAACTAAGGCTAACATGCTGGGGAAGACTGCATAAGGTCTCTAAAGAACACATCCTAAACTACGAAGAACATGTTTGACACACAGGCTAGTCAGTGAGAACGCAGCATATGTCCCATTCATTATGTGCAGTGCTGTGACTTTTAATGCACTTGTCATACGGCAACCTGAACATCTACTAAGTTCTGACTAAGGATGAACATGACAAGTAGGATGTCACCCATACATGTAGTGTTGGGCGCAGAGTTCTCTGTAATGTATTGTGCTTTTGTAAAGTGCAATATCACGCAGAGGAGTATCCTGTTGCTGACCCAGGAGCAGTCACGGTTGATCAATGTTTTCATTTAGTTGAAGAGCCAAGTGTTCTGCTTCTTACAAAATGCAATAATTTTAGAGACAGCAAAGGTGTATTGGGGCAGGTCATTCCACACTTTCTGAGCAAATTAGGAGAAGTCACGTTTCCCTGTTTTGGTGCTGTGTTTGCATGGAATGAGTAAAAGTATAAGTCTGGCTTAGCAAAGGTGTCCGGACGTTTTCTGAAATCTGAGGTGGTTTTGAGGTATGCAGGGCTACTGCTGAGTTGGGCTTTGAATGTGTGTGTCACAAGGTTGAAACGACCTGTTGATGGGGAGCCGGTGAAGCTGTTTGAGGTGCAGGGTGAGTGCATGGTGATAGGTTGAGGGAGGAGGTTGCGTACTGCATTCTATATGACTTGGAGTCATTTATTTAGTTCAGTGAGGGATTAATTCAGTATACAGTGAGTGCGGCACTGATGGGGTTGAGTTTGGTGGTTAAGATGAAGTGATGGCTTGTGTGTCTGTACAACCTTGACTAGCTGCCTTCTGCATAAGCGATATCTCTGTGAAAGCACACCTAGCCTAAGCCTTCATACCTTACATGTCTCTGTACCTTTCAAAGTCCTGTATACTTGCCAGTGAACCTTAACTAACGCCTTCTGTTTCTAGATACTTGAAGCTTAAGAAAACATGTCTTTCATGCACTTTCAGTGCAATCACTGTGTTAAATCAACCTCCATCCAGTTTGTGGATGCAAGCTGGAGGTGTCCGAGACTGCAGTGCACGGCACACAGTCCTCAAACTGAGTGAGCAAATCTACTTTTGAAACTAAGGAATACGTGCTAGGAAAGACTGCTTATATTCCCTAAAGAGCACCTCAAAAACTAGTCACGGTTTTAGAGTTCTGCCACTCAAGGTACTCTGTGACAATGTGGTTATGTTCCATCCACCATAATGTGCAGTGTGGGGACTATTAGGCACTTGTGATTTGGTGAATAGAACACCTACCCACATTATGACAGCAAATAAAGGTGTTGAGTAGGCAATAAGCAAGTCCATGATTTTCTCAAGTAGAGGAAATTAAGTACAGAGCTATTTAAAGGTTTATGTTACGGAAGCTCCACCTCAGTCAATTTCCCAATACTTCACTTTTGTTTGGTGCAACATAAAGCAAGTACGAAAACACAGCGCTGGCTGAGAAGGACACTGGGGACAGTAAACACAACTCTCCTGCCTCTGTCTCTGCTTAGAGCAGACTCTACAATGTCAACATGGTCCAGTCTTTTTAGCTGTTTCTGGAATGCTACGGTCAAAGTGTCGATCCTGCAACCTTGCCATGTCCTCCAGAGCATATGAAGTGGAGGCTACTGCTTCTGTAGATATAGGACTTTCAGTGAAAGTCAAGGAAAGACATGAGTCTCAAGATAAACAACATACGCATTGTATGTTGCCATCTCGATCAGGTGGGTAAACCGCTTCTTGTACCATGTGTGACTTTAATGACTTCCATTTTATGGCTGAACAACCTGGTCATTCTTCTCCATTCCGCCCATTCACTTGCTATTATCAAGTATACAAATGGGCTAGTGAACTTGGCCATCTGATCCCAGACCGTGATGGGGAAGAGCTCTCATCATGAATTGTAGTTAGCACGTACACATCATGCCTATCAGAGAAATTGTCTGCGAGCAGTTTGTTGGAAAGCAATGCAGTGCTCTGAGATTTTTGTAACTACTTACAAACAAGCTCTTACAATAATCCTTTGCAGCCACAACAAACTGTACTGCATGCCACAGTGCCAGATTTTTCAGCTCATTAAACAGCTCTACTCCTGTAGAGAAGTTGTCCATATAAAGGTTATAACCTTTGTGAAGGAGTGGCTGGACAAGCTCCCATACAGTCTTTCCTGTGACTCCTAGCATGGGAGGACAACCTACAGGGTTTTGAGTGGAGTTTTTCCCTGTATACACTCTCAAGCTGTACACATAGCCAGTAGAGCTTTCACACAGCATGTACAACTTGATCCAACAGTGAGTTCTTTGCTCGCAATGTACTGCCTGAACAGAAGCCTCTCTTTGTATAGGATCAAGGCTTCATCAATGGCTATATTCTTTCCAGTAGTATACATTTCTGGAAACCTGGCAGACAAATGTTCGACAGCATTTTGAACAACCTGTAATGATCTGGATGATCTCGGCTATGCAGAAGAATTGTCTTTGAACTGCAGCATAGGCTGCAATAGCAAAAACGGATCTCTGCTCATGTATGGTGCAAAGATGGGTGTTACCCAATCCGCGCAAGTAGACCAATAGGACTGCAGGCTTGGTTTGTGCACTAGCCCCATTTTGAGCGTAAGGCCCATAAATATATTCAACTCCTCAAGTGAGGCTTATTTTTTATTTTAAAAGACCTTTATTGTACATTCTCACAAAAACACGGCTTAAGGCCTACGATCCCGAGGGGGTCGGCCGCGACATCTGTAGGTGTCCATTAAGACTTGCGGATGAAACACAGCCCTTGAGCCGACAACCCTGGGGTCGGGCGGCGTATGTTATGAAGCGGACGTATTAGCGATCAGTTCACATTTCGTATAGATCATAGGTCTAACATTTTCTCGTTTTTTTTTAAAACAACCGATAACTGCGTGCAAAATGTCAAACATCCACGTCGGTTGTCACCATGTCCAAGGTGTCACACACAGTTTAGATACGTCTATGTGGAGAGACAGGGATATGAAGTATTCCGAATAAAGTGGTAAATCACAATGTGTCCCACGTATTTTGGTCTAGTGGTAGAATGTCTGGTACTGCATCTTCGTTATAACAGTATAAGATAAACACATTAACACATCTATATTACAGAAAATATGTGTCTCGTCCAAGTTTTTCCGCCAGTAAGATCAGAGGTGCTAGTCAGCCTGTGTTCCTGAGTTCTAGGGCACGTCTCTCAGTGTGTTCCCACCTATCTCCAAGGGGAGTCCCAGCTGCGTGCTCGGAGTTCCCTCGCAGGCAGTAGATAAGAACTCGGAACGGTCTGCGGATCAGTCACTATTCAGTATCATGTGTGTACAACAATAAAAACAAAGAAAAAACTTGATAAACCAGGAATAAAAATCAAACGTCCGATATCAAAACAGGAGGGAAGGAGCACAGACAAGGGGGGGTATGTGCGGCGTGGCGCCAGTGGCAAGAGTCAGCTGATGTGGCATGTGGTGGCATGGGGGGGGGGGGAGGGGGTGGTAGTGCAGCCGTGATTCTCACCCGGAAGAGGCATGGTGGGGAGGGTCGTTTGCGGAGGGGGGGGAGTGGGAGTCGAGGTGTCGCGCATCTGGGGAGGTGCCTAGACAATGCCTTCCTGCAGGCACGCCTGGTGAAAGGTAGTCAGGGTGTCGTCCCATGCTTGGGCAATGGGATACATGTGGAGCCCCGCTGTTTCCTCCCTGTGTAAGGCCACACTTTCCGCCCGCGCCCAGTTATCAAAAGAAGTGCGCCAGTACGTAGCCTGGGGGGGGTTCGCTGTTTTTCCAGCGCTTGGTAATGAGCCTTTTTGCCGTTATAAGACCTAGGTCCCAAAACTTAGCCGGGACTTTCGTTTGCTTTGTGCGCTTTTAGAGGCCCAGCAAGCAGACCTCCCACGTGCGCGGCAGTCCGTTCCCCGTACCCGCCGCCAATGTGGCTGAGACAATCTGCCAATAGTCGTGGAGAAAGGGGCACGACCATAGCATATGCAGGAAGTCCGCATCCACCAGTTTGCACCCGGGGCATGCTGTCGTGTTGAGGTCAAAGTAGCGGTTTATTTTGTCGGGGGATAGATACGTGCGGTGTATAATGTAATTTTGAATTACTTTGAAGCGGGAGTTACGTGGGACATTGAGTGCTCCAGCCAGTACCATCGCCCATTCCTTATCGGTCCAGTCACGTCCCCTGTCGTCGGCCCATTTGTCTCGCAAGCGCTGGGAGGAAAATTGTGTATGCATGTGTAGCGCTTGCGCTAGCCAGTGTATTATATGGGAGCCGTTCCCCATCACATGGAGGTATTGTATCATCAGGTGTGTTGGTGGTTCTTCCGCTAGAGCCCCCCATGCCTGTGTGAATAGATGGATGATTTTTGCGTGCGTTAGGAATTGGCCGGCAGATAGTCCCGTACTAGCAGTTATGGTCTCAAACGGTAATAAGGTGCCCTCTGCAAATAGGTCTCCCAAGCTCTCCAGGTCGGCTAGCGTCCAGCTGTGCAATACCGTTTCCGTGAGTGCACCACATTCCCAGGGGGTCCCCAGTAACGGTAGGTTTGGTGCATACGGTGTGATGGAACCCGTAAGCTTCAGGCTCCTCATGTAGCATTTTCGTGCCACCGCGGGGTGTAGTTGTTTGGGGCAGCGAGTCCTGGCCAGCGGATGAAACAGTGCATGGATTTGCGCCGTCGTCAGCATTGAGGCGTCTGTGGCGGTGTCACCCAGATTCTTCCCACTCAGCCAATAAGCCACCCACTGCAATTGGGCCGCGATATAGTAGAGCTCCTGGTTAGGGACAGCAAGTCCTCCATTTTCCGCCGAGGCATAGAGTGTCCTCAGCGCCACCCTGGGCCGCCCAGCACTACATATCAATCGTCTGGTTAGGGTTTCCAGCTCTCGGAATCTCAAGTGAGGCTTATTTTGCCAGGTCGAAATGGCAGTTTAAACTGCATACACAGGCTGCAATGTTAGGCCTGAGACTAGTTTAAAAGGCTTCTTAAGTGGGTGGCACAATCGGTGCAACAGGCCCACTAGTAGTATTTAATTTACAGGCCCTGGGTACATGTAGTACCATTTTTCTAGGGACTTACAAGTAAATTAAATGTGCCAATTGGGTGTAAGTCAATTTCATTATGTTTTAGAGAATGAGCACATGCACTTTAGCACTGGCCAGCAGTGGTAAAGTGCTCAGAGTCCCAAGGCTACAAAAACAATATTAGCAAAAATGGAGGAGTAAGGCAAAAAGTTGGGAGGAAGACCACGCTAAGGCATTAGGTAGCTGGTTACTATCTAAACATTGGGTAACAGGACATTGTAGACTGGACATTGGGTAACCGGATAATATCTTTCTTGGTAGTGGTACCAAAAAAGGTGAAAGAAGTATATAGGTCATCACTTGTCATGGCCCAATGTCAATCAATGAATGATTACATCAAGCAGATCAGACAGAGCAGCTAGAGGGGAAGTTTGGTTAAATGTGCCATTAATTTGGCTCCTTCTTGAGCACCTGGAAATTTATGGATTATTTGACAAGATTTATGAGATCTATGGGATTAGGATTGCTTATGTCACTCCGTGGCCCCATGGCTATTCTGCATTTGGTTCGTATGTGCTTCAAATGAAGATAGAGACAGCCTTCCCAAAGCGCCACCTTGCTATCTGTGCTGTACCAGAAAAAGAGTATTCTTCCAGAAGACAAAAAATATGAGGGTGACACCTGAGGGGTAGAAAGACAAAGGTAAAACAAAAGCCTCTTCAGAAAGGAAAACTTTGATAAAACAACAGAGATGCGCAGGTAAGTGACTAGTAACCAATACAAAGAAAAACAATAAAAGGCAAAGACATGGATGAGAGAAATGAAAATATTAGAGGGGAGTGGGCTATAGAACGAGACAGGGTCCTGGAGTGTTGCGACATACCACTATCAATGGTTACTCATCTTAAATATTGATGTTGCAATAATTCTTCTTATTATGACTGGAAGGATGTCTTCTCTTCTGCCATTTCTATGTGGGAGTGCTGATGGCCATTACATGCACAGTATGGGTTTAGGCTGCTATGTACTCCTGCACGAGGGGTCGCAGTGAGTCAATGCGAGTGTACTGTGTGTGTACTCCTGGTATACTGATAACAACTTCAACTCATAGGAGTCTTAGGGGGAATAGAGGAACATGCCGCCCCCCACTCAAAATGTATCAAAAGAAAGAAGGCCTGTCCAACCAAACACTTCTATTAGTTAGGCTGCAGGTACTCCAAGGGTGTGTTTATAACCTTATCACTACCCCTTCCCTTCTGAATCGAGGCTCTTTAGTTCCTGCGCAAGTGTCACTCTTTGTTGCAGTACAAACAAGGTAAGGTCAAAAATTGACAAGATACCATCACCAAAACACAAATAAATTGTGGAGAAAGAGAGTGAGCACCTCACGGTAGAACCACCAATGGGGTTATCTGGCTAGCAAATGCCAGTGTACCCACTTATTATCATCGGTTGCTCACTCTCGTACAAGTGGAAAGAAAAAGACGGACACATGGAAGGAAAGGACACACAAAATGTACTCCTCCTTTTCCTCCTAAACAGATAAATCAAGATCGATTCCGTGCCCCAGCGAATAAAGAATCGCACTCGCTGTTTTAAGTGTACCTAATAACCATTACCCCTGTGAGACAAAGAAAAAGTGCATCTCACACATTAAAATTGCAGAACTCACTGACCACTCTTGTTTTTATTCTGGGTTGTGAGCGCTCCAAATTAAAACGCCCCACATTGAGCCAACTTTCATGTGAGACTATATCGCCAACATGTTTCGTTGCTATACTCTGAGCAACTTCATCAGGGCAAGTAGGGGTCCAGCATTTTTAAGATTCCACTTATATTTAGTTAAACCTGTGATGGTAGAGAATAACAAGCGAAGAAAAATTAAAACACATTGTGAGCCCATAGGTACTGGCCCTGAAAAGCATGACCAGATAAATGTCACAAGTTAAAAGAGTCACAGAGTGTGGCACGTGGATCGTTTTAACATAATCACCTGAGGGTTGCATATCAACTGCTTACCTGCTACCTTACTCAGATGGATATCCGTGTCCCCAAGATCACGTATTTAAAACGAAACCCGCCACTGGTCAGGGTTTCTGTAATGACATATGTACAAACATCGGGGTAAGGAAACACATATTACAATTCATACCCTCTCACTACTAAAAGGTGCATCGTGCTGTCTATCCCAATGTGTCGATATGGTTTCGAGCCTGCAAGCACAAGTTGCATATCACTCTCACGCTGCATCATGTTGCTAAAAAAGTCGCCGAACTCAAACCCTGTCTAATGCCAAGGTGCGTTATATATAAGCAGGATCATATCGCATTCACACACTGCATGCACCCGTCGGGTGCGTACTCAATGGCAACAAACATCACCACCCATCCCCGGGGGGAGTCTGTTCTCAATACTGCCGGTAACGCTCACAGCAGGGAACGTAAACGGACGTACTAGCTCCGTAAGTGGTTTCATATTACCCCAGCCGGCAACACACACTCTGTCATTCAGCCACAGCTGCCGATAACACTCACAGCGGGGAAAGTAAACGGACGTACTAGCTCCGTAAGTAGTTTCATCTTACCCCAGCCGGCAACACACACTCCGTCACAGCTCACCGCTTGCGCGGACATGCCGTTAAGTACACTGAAGCGCCTCCGCTATTCTACGTCATGTGTTGCCCATAATCACGTGAAAGATAGGATAGGTGGAGCCAATGTGACTTCTACGGCGGCCATCTTTGAGTGGACCCAGTTCCACCAAACAGATGCGTTCTTGGATCGTAAACACTATTAAAGTTATACTTAAATGGGATTCAATCTCGCAGGCTCGAAACCATATCGACACATTGGGATAGACAGCACGATGCACCTTTTAGTAGTGAGAGGGTATGAATTGTAATATGTGTTTCCTTACCCCGATGTTTGTACATATGTCATTACAGAAACCCTGACCAGTGGCGGGTTTCGTTTTAAATACGTGATCTTGGGGACACGGATATCCATCTGAGTAAGGTAGCAGGTATGCAGTTGATATGCAACCCTCAGGTGATTATGTTAAAACGATCCACGTGCCACACTCTGTGACTCTTTTAACTTGTGACATTTATCTGGTCATGCTTTTCAGGGCCAGTACCTATGGGCTCACAATGTGTTTTAATTTTTCTTTGCTTGTTATTCTCTACCATCACAGGTTTAACTAAATATAAGTGGAATCTTAAAAACGCTGGACCCCTACTTGCCCTGATGAAGTTGCTCAGAGTATAGCAACGAAACATGTTGGCGATATAGTCTCACATGAAAGTTGGCTCAATGTGGGGCGTTTTAATTTGGAGCGCTCACAACCCAGAATAAAAACAGGAGTGGTCAGTGAGTTCTGCAATTTTAATGTGTGAGATGCACTTTTTCTTTGTCTCACAGGGGTAATGGTGATTAGGTACACTTAAAACAGCGAGTGCGATTCTTTATTCGCTGGGGCACGGAATCGATCTTGATTTATCTGTTTAGGAGGAAAAGGAGGAGTACATGTTGTGTGTCCTTTCCTTCCATGTGTCCGTCTTTTCTTTCCACTTGTACGAGAGTGAGCAACCGATGATGATAAGTGGGTACATTGGCATTTGCTAGCCAGATAACCCCATTGGTGGTTCTACCGTGAGGTGCTCACTTTCTTTCTCCACAATTGTTTGTGTTTTGGTGATGGTATCTTGTCAATTTTTGTCCTTACCTTGTTTGTACTGCAACAAAGAGTGACACTTGCGCAGGAACTAAAGAGCCTCGATTCAGAAGGGAAGGGGTAGTGATAAGGTTATAAACACACCCTTGGAGTACCTGCAGCCTAACTAATAGAAGTGTTTGGTTGGACAGGCCTTCTTTGTTTTGATATACTGATAACAACTGCCTAATTTGAGGCTTTGCAACACTATTCCCTGAAAATTCCTGCTCCCGGTCTCTGGTGTCCCATCCCATCCAGGCACCCAATGACCTCTTGTTCCTCTGGGTGAGAAAGGGGAATGTGGCAAAGAAGCAAACAAGAAATACTTCGAAGGGGGCGCCGGCGGGAGGGAAAGATGTATTGCACTCCCTGCAATGTTACACGGATTGGGCTTGTTCCTGTAACCAGTCACCAGGGCCGGACTGGGAACTCAAACTGGCCCTAGCAATTGAGTTGAGCCAGCTGCAGAGGGAGGATGGGGTTAATGGCTGTGCGCGAGTCAAACACTGCAGCTGTGTTTTGTAACAGGGGCGATATTGCAGCTGCTGCAAAACCGGCATCTGGTATCAAAAATGGGAAACAACACTTACAACGCAACTTTTACAACGCACTACCTTTACAACACAACATCCATTACAACGCATGCCATTACAACGCAACCATTACAACGAATTTCACTACAACGCATACCACTACAACGCATGTCATTACAACGCAGTCATTACAACGCATACCATTACAACGCATACCTACACTATCCAACACTTACCCTATTGTTGCACCCCCTGTAGTTAGAATAGTAATTTTTACCCCTACACTATCCAACACTTTCCCTACTGTTGCACCCCCTGGAGTTAGAATAGTAATTTTTACCCCTACACTATCCAACACTTACCCTACTGTTGCACCCCCTGGAGTTAGAATAGTAAATTCTACCCCTACACTATCCAATACTTACCATACATGCAATGTAATGGTATGCGTTGTAATGGTATGCGTTGTAAATGTAGTATGCGTTGCAGTGGAATGCGTTGTAAAGGTAGTTTCAAAGAATTCATTGTAATGGCATGCGTTGTAATGGAATGCGTTGTAATGGATGTTGCGGTGTAAAAAATGCATTGCAAGGGTATGCATTGTAAATGTATGCGTTGTAACAACATACATCCATCAAAAACAGCCCTCAGGGGTCCAAAACCAGCCCCCTCCCTGGCAACCCACCATGTCATGCTCCCTGCTGCCCAAACCTTTGCTGAGATGGAGCTGTAGATGTAGTACAATTGCGACCCAGTTCGGGGTTGCATGTTCACGACCCACAGCACAGCCTGACGGCATGACACAAAAGGGGACACTTGCCGACATGTGCATCTTTCACAACTTTATCACTTTCTTGAAGTCATTTTTCAAAATGACAGGCTTAGACTAGATGATCTCTTATCTAGATCATTCCCTATTTGTGGCAGGAGGGAAGCGAGCAGAGAATGTAGGACATTGCTGACAGGATTTCAGGTACTGCCATACGAATACTGGATGATATTGGCACCATATAAAACAAGTATAAGCAAAGCTAATAGGTATCGCCTATGTGCGAGCTATTGACTTTGACAGTCTGGTGGAGGTGGAGAGCTGGAGGTCAAGTGGAAGGAGGTAATGGGGTGATTTAAAAAGTGCTACGTTTATGGCCGTATTATAGCACTTTTTTTTCTTATGGTTTCTGGGGTAGGGAAAATGCAAGAGGGACAATGAGAGGTGGCAGGGGAATAAGCAACATGGCCTGGGGAAGGGGGTTGTGTGAGGGGACCAAGTATCACCCCCAGGGGGTTAGACGGGAATAAGAAACATGGCGGGGGTTGGGTGATGGGACTAAGTAACACCCCCAGTGGGTTAGATGATAATTAGCAACATAGCCCAGGTGGGGGCTGGGAGAGTGGCAAGGGAATAAGCAACATGGATGTGGGTGGGAGAGGCCTAAGCAATATGGAAGGGGGTTGACAGGGGTGGGAAGGGAACAAGCAACATGGAAAGGCAATGGGAAGGAAATAAGCAACATGGACAGGGGTGGGAGGGGAAGAATCTGCAGAGATGGAGGTTAAGGGGAAGAACCAACACAGAAGGGGGTAGGAGGGGAAGAAGCAACACGGAGATGGACAGCAGAGAAAGAAGTACAAAATGTAATAAAAAATCGTACCTCAATCACTGCCCCAGGAGAAGAAGAACTGTAATCTAGCTGAAGCTATCAGTACTTGGTCCATGCTCCAGTCGAAAGAAGATGAAGTGAAGCCGGGCATGCTGCCCGCTTAGAAAGCAGCAAATGAGAGTGAGACTGAGGTTCATGAATGGCAAGCAATGTCAGACTCAAAGCGCTTTGTGAACACACAATTTCTCACAAGTAGGAGTGCATGCTCGATCTAAAGAGGGGGGCACACAGTCAGGATTACAGTTATTGATGCTGAGCTAGATGATACGTAGATACAGTGGAGTTTGCCACATGAGAAAGAGACATGTTGCTGGAGCTATAGGAGGACAGAGTAAGAGCAGAAAACTGTTTTCAGAAAGGTATAGTGTTTACTTGGGAACCTAATCTTTGCCCTTAGGGCAGTGAGAATAAGAAGAATGTTTTGTAGACATAGAAATGACTATTTCAGGAGCATGAAGACCATACAGCAGAGTGAGATACTAAGCAATAAAAAGTGCAATTATTTTATAAGATGATTTTGAGAGCACTATGTTGTGGAAATGCATGAAGAGAGTACCCTGCTAGTTGGAAAAAGAAGGACTGCTTCATAGTTTTCCACTGGTGGTTGGAAGATGCATGATGTAGAACATTATTTTTGCTCTGGCCATCCATGTGAATATGAAATGCTTGAAAAAGATTAAAGACGTTCTTTGGTAATGGAAGATAATACTGAAAAACTATAGAGCGGTTATCTTGTTCCATCTACAGTGGCTATGGATCCATGGGTTGGCAGTTTTAATTGTAAGAGTGTTGCCAAACAGGGACGGCTCGTCCGCAATGGTGGAGGTGCGTTGCACCACTGACTCAGAGCCAGCACCAGAAAAATAAGACAATATATTATAATTGTTTCATTTTTCATTTGCCGACTCTGAGTCAGTGCGTGCAGGGAGGGGCGGGCCAGGGCAATTGGAGGGGGGAGGAGGATTGATTGGTGCACTTATAAGTAGGCATGTGTGTTTGGCCAGCTGTCTTAGGCTGGCAAATACACATGTGCACTTAGGTTTCTCCAACCGGGCTGTATTGAACAGCCGGATCGGAGAAACAGCACATACTCCTGTGCCTGAGCGGGGCATCAAACAAGCCTGCCCAGGCCAATCCCCGTGCTGCTCTCATAGCATGGTCTTGGTTTTGGGACTATTTGCTTTCCCTATGGTTTTAGCTGTGTCACAATGCTGTCCCAGATGGATAAAGAATTTTTTTAAAAAATGCACATGCTTACAAAATGACGCAGTGTTTTTTTTCTTCTAGTTATTGATCTGATTTGGATCAGTAGCCCAAATTTAAAAAGAAAAAAAAAACATGCAAAAGGGATATTTTTTCAGTAGAAACTGGGGAAAGACGCAACACAGTGGTGCAAACTGTGAGAGGTTGGCCTGATATGTGATGTCCACTATTCTAGTGGGCACCCTGTATCAGTCCAAACAACCCTTATGGTGATGGTTGTAAAGTCAACCTTATAGACCAGCTATCCTAGTGGTAGCATGGACAAAGCAGTCTTAGGCTAAAACTTCAGGGAGCATGTGAAGCCAGCTGTTTTACCATATGTAACCCCTTTAATACCAAATGAAAGGACACCACACAGGTTATATATAAAATATATATGTATTTATTACTAACACAACCGCTCTGAACTCTTTATGAGGTCAGAGGCACAAGCACATAACAAGATACTTAATTATCATACAATAAGTTGCACAAAATACAGTCGAGCCCTAGGGGCGTTGCAAACCATATACTAAAATAGTGGTATAAGAACCACGTCACGAACAGGGAGTAGGCCTAGGGCCTAGGGAATCGCTGGGGCTACACTGAACTACCAAAGGTTAGGAAGCAGGAGGCCCATGGGAAGCGTGTGCAGTGTCTTAACACACACGCGGGTTCTCATAGGAATACAATGGGAACATAAGAGTTAGAAACTAGTTGATTTAGGACACTTCCGGATCGACTAGGAAAAAGCTACTGAAAATTAGGACCCTTGGATAGTCAATACCCACAGGAGCACTGGAGTACTCGCGTTACCTCACCCACAGGAGCCGGGTGCAAAGGTGTCAAGTTGTGTCAGGTTTCGTCGCTGAATCCTATGGAGACCTGTAAAAAGATGCTGCAAGCGACCAGGAGAGAAGTGTCCGGTTGGATCCAAGGGCGGATCGTGGATGAAGAGTACCTGAAAGCAGAGGGGACAGAGTCTGGGTCACTAGCCAGTGACCAGGAAGGAACCAGGCGGTGTTGTGAAGCAATCAGGTGATGTGGTGAAGCTTGTCTCTGCAGCCACGTGCACCAGGAGGCGTCAGCGACAACCAGGAGCTGGAAACGGACTGTCCAATGAAGGATCTCGCTGTTGGCGGTGTCAGCTTCCGGATTGGAGTCAACAGGCCTTGGTAAATGCAACCCATGCAGGAATCGAAGATGGGCTTCTGTTCAGACCAGCAAGGTCTGGGGCGCTTCTCCTTTTCAGGGAAGCAGAGGCAAGCCTGGAGCAACCAGGCAAGTGGTGTAAGTTCAAAGGTTTGCCTTCACAGAGGTCACTAGCCAATGGGCAAGTGACTGGAAAGGAGCATCGAGCACAAAAACACTAGCAGGCCCCACGCTGCACTCGTGGAGTGTGGAGGGCTGTGCATCAGTGCAAGGTGCTCGGGCTGGGGCTTCTCAATCCCCAATGCACAACTTCGAGGGTGCCTCAGAAGCTGCACAATTAGCAATAGGCAGGTTTTTCGAGATGTCCAGTTCCACGTCTCTCGTCGCCTCCACGGGTCTCAGCTCTGCTGCAGATGTGGGTCGGGGTCAGAGAAGTCTGGAAGTCCAGTTCCTGTCTGGCTCTGTGCTCGGGCTCCGGCGGGAGCGTCGACAAAGCAAACCGGCAAATCACTGGTGGTGCCTGTTTTCACAGGGTGGTCACTCCTTGACCACAAGGGAGATTCTTCAGTCTTCTAGTTGCAGTAGAATGTCGAAGGTCCAGAGTTTCGTTTCAAGTTTCAGTTCAGGATAATCTAAAGTCTCTAGACTCAGCGCCAAGCTTTACACGAATTAAAGGGGCTGGATTACCTACTAGATCCCTCCTATGGGTGGGACCAGGGAAGGGGGTAGTTACACCCCTTTCCCTTTGTCCTGTTTCGCGCCAGAGCTGGGGCTGGAGTGCCCCAGCAACTGGTTTGAACCGGGCTATGCATGGAGCACTTGGTGTGCCCCAGGCAGTGTCTCATTTCATTCAGCCCTCCCTGCCTCAATACACTATGGCCTGTCTGGGGAGGTGCTAGCACCTCCCAAGGCAGGAAATCTATTGTCCAAGCCTCCCTCGCTGGAAGGGCTCCCAGCAGCAGGAGGTCAGACTTGTGTCTGTGGCAGCAGCATCTATTTTGTGATGCTGAGGCTCTGGTTAACTTTAACCGGGATTAACAGGAACAACATGTCTTCTCCCTCTAGAAGGGTGGAATGCTACCCCCGTTGCCAGAACAGGTGAGGGGATAGTATTCCAAAGCATATGACACCTTACACAACATGTTTTGATAAAGCCAAACCAAAGTTAGCATTAACCGCGAGGATTATAATGCCCTTAAGATGGACACGGGGTTAACACTGAAATCCCAGATCCTCGGGGTGTCGGGCACGTGCTTCGGCATCCTTAGGATGCTGCGGAGGTTCCTCCCCCTGCTGTCTGAGGAGCATAGGAAACTTACAGTGCAAGCTCTGATCGGGTCCAGGTTGGATTATGCCAACATTCTTTACCTGGGCCTGCCAGAGTATTTGCTGCAGCGGCTCCAAGTGGTGCAGAACGCTGCAGCGAGAGCAATCTTTGGATTAAACAGACGGGCCAGTGCTTCGGGCCTGTTGAAAACCTTGCACTGGCTTCCCATCCGGAAACGGATCGCCTTTAAGGCTTTGACCCTGGCCTATAAAGCTCTCCACGTGGTGGGAGCAAAGTATCTTCAAAAGAGATTGGTTTTCTACCAACCGACCCGGTCTTTGAGGTCGGAATCCCTGTTTTTGGCGGTCGTCCCGCGTGTGAAGAGAGCTCGCCTGGGAGGCCGCTCTTTTGGTCTACTGGCGCCACAGCTGTGGAACTCTCTGCCGCTCACTCTGCGGAGAGCTACTAGCCTACTAGCTTTTAGAAAAGGCCTTAAGACCTGGCTGTTTACCCAGTAGCCAGTTTTTCCTGTATGCATTTGTGGGGCCTTCTGTCCTTTTCTTTTTAAATGGTGTTATGTTATTGTGTTGCAGCCCTCCTTCTCCATAAAGCGCCGGGACACTCTTTTTGAGTAGCCGTGCGCTATACAAAAGAATAAATAACATAACATAACATAACATATGGTATGACTATATCATAGAACAGCTATAAGGACATGGTTCCGAAAGCTGCAGACAGGCTCAGCTCATACTAGAGTTTCTAGAAAAGAGGGGGTCCAAAAGAGACTCCAAGGCTATATCAGTCTTCACATGGTTTGTGTAAGATGAACACACTCAAAAAAACTCTGGACCTCTTGAGTTTTGAACAGGTAAAGTCTTTAAGGGGGTAGTGAGTGTGCTTACAACAGTTCTTCATATCATCAGGCTGAATTCTTACTCATATAGATTGAGTCAAAAGTAAATTTTTTTGTATAGAGAGGAGATCTTTATTAATTCAAGTAAAAACATGAACAGCCGACACGTGTTTCGCCCCCTTTGGCGATTCGCGCCAGGGCTTTTTCAAGGCTGTAAGAGATCAAAGTTGCATGTATATATTTAGTAAAAATTGCCAAAGACTGACCTTTGACCCCAAGACAAGTGAATAAAGTGTTGGAAAGGAAAAAGGAAAGGAAAGTGATTAGGGTGAAGCGAGAAGGACTCCAGTTTCTTAAGTCCGATGCTTTCATGCATGGTGTGATTATTGGAGTGGGGAGTTCAGGTTTTTTTGAAAAGAGGTGCTCTAATTTTAACCACTCTATGGAGGAGCCGTGATGACAAACTTAAAGGTGGGAGACAAAAAAATGGACTTTTGACTCAATCTATATGAGTAAGGATTCAGCCTGATGATATGAAGAACTGTTGTAAGCACACTCACTACCCCCTTAAAGACTCAGCTCATACTAGAGCCTCATCTCACTTAAAACCAAGCACTCCGCCTTCAGGATTGTTAAGGCCTGCCATAGGAGTGACTTATAGGTATATATGCGTCTATATGTAATGGTAGGTATAGGGATACTATACCTAAGCAAGGTGTGATTACACGACCTTGCCCCAGCTGAGTGATCAGCCAGTTGTGTCACTGTGGATGGCCAGCCAGGGGTGGCATAATACATGCTGCAGCCCCTGGTAGGCCTTGGATGCACCTATGCCCTGGGTACCTAAGGTACACTATAAGGGGCTTACAAAGGTGACCCAATTCCCAATCGGATATGTACCTAAAGAACATGGTATGAATTTAGAGAGAGAACAGCTGGGCTGCGGGTCTGATCAGCAGGCCCACAGCCACACTAAAGTTGAAAAACCAGTAAAGCAAAGCAAAAAGTGGGGATGACCATAGGAAGCAGACCCTACTCTCCTACACAACCCCCCCCCCCCCCCCAAACGTAGGGACATTAAACTAACCTTGACCAGTTGAGTCTTCATGTTCTAAGTGGAATTATCTTTTTTTTAAAAAAATTTTTTTATTGCAAGACTTTATTGAAATTTCCAACAACAGTACATGTGTGCCCCTACAACCCTGAGGCCGGCTTAAAAGTTTTGCTTACGAACTGTACATATGCAGGCGTCCAGGCCACCTCTGGTTGTTTGTATTCTATGGATCCGCCGACTTGCTGGATCTCTAAAATCAATCCGTACACTGATGTAGTAACATCTTGCTTTTTGTGTTTTTATGCGAACAAAAACTCAAATTGTGACTCAGTATTAACACATACAATATTTCTTCTGCTTATCGTTATCAACACTACCCTACTAAATGTCATACTTTCAAGCAATACATGAGTCCACTTCCCCTCCCGACCGTATCCTCCCACCTGCTCCTCATGTATCGTCTATGACATACTTTTATTGTGCGTGCTACTTTCGGTACCCCTCAACAATCAATCAGCATCCGCCTCATCCTCAGAACTATCAATATCGTCCTCCGGTAGTGGTTCGCAAATGTCCCCTCTGTAAGTGTTTCAAGGCTGCCAAATCCCATTCCACTTGCGTGGGTTGGCTCTCACTTTATACACCGCCCTCTCTGTTATCATAAGTGTATCCATATTCCTGCTCCATTGCGCCAAGGTGGGGAGCTCTGCCGTCCCCCATTTTTGTGCAATGTCACGTTTGGCTGTCATGAGGCCGATCGTGGTCCACAGCCTACCATAATATGTTAAGTCAGTAGGTCCCCACACATTTAACAGGCACACACGTGGGTCCAGTGTTAGTGAGGTTTCTAATGTTTGTGCGATAGTACGGGGTACCCGCTGCCAGTATCCCACGAGGCCCGTGCAACCCCAAAGTGTGTGTATGAAAGTGCCTTCTTCACCGCACCCCCTAAGACAATATGGATGATCTGCCCTCTGTAATTTGTGCAGTGTAGTTCTCGTTTAATATATCCTATGTAGGATTTTCAATTGTACCAAGCGGAACCTAGCCGATATGCCTGCCTCACGTGGGGATGCAATAGCTGTGTTCCATTTGGATTCGTCCATCTCCCCGACATCCTCCACCCATTTTTCTTTTAGTTTCCCCAGTGGGTCGGGCAGGTTATTCAGCAGTTTTCGGTATGTCAAGGAAGTCGCGCCCTCCTGCATAAAGTCTGTAAGCAGACGGTCCTCAAGCGGGGAGGACTCCGGGAGTGTGGTATCTGGCGGGATCACTGCTTGAAGAGCATGTCTAATTTGTATGTATCTAAACAGTTCTGTGTTACCCAGGTCATATTGCTGCGAAGGTGTGAGAATGGGACCACCCCCTCTTTAGACCACATGTCTCCCACTGTTGATATCCCAATGTTATCCCACTGGGTGAAACCCTTAGTACGTCTCAAGTGTCCCAGCGCCTTCGCGTCCCATAGTGGTGTGAGTTTCGTGATGATTCCCTCCCATTGTAGTTTCGTTTGCGCCTTATACCACAGCTGTACTGTATGTTTGGTGGGTCCCATCAATTTCGCTGCAGTACCCTTATGGTACAGAGGTGCTAACAAGCTGTTGGTGCCCAGTTGGGCCCTATCAGCCTTAAACGCCGGGTCTTCCTGTGGGGCGTGAACCCATTGGTTGAGAATCTTAAGCTGAGTCGCCCAGTAGTACAATTGCATATTGGGTAAGGCGATCCCGCCATCGTACCAGCTCCTGTTAAGCTTTGCGTGTGCTATACGGGCTGGCCGGTCCCCCCACAATAAACCCGATATCAGTGCAGTCACCTTCTGAAAATAACTTGGAGGTATTAAGGTCGGAGTGTTCTCAAGTATGTACAGAAAACGCGGCAGCGCCATCATTTTAAACAAAGCTGCTCTGCCCAACAGCGTCAATGGAAGTCCCTTCCAGTGCTTTACATCATTCCGTAGGCGAATGAGAGGGGGTTGTAGATTACGGTTAAAGAACTCTGTGGCGTCTCGGGTGATATATATTCCTAGGTATTTCAATGAAGTGGTGGCCACTTCCAGAGGGCAGGACTCTGGAAGGGTCGGGAGTGGGCCCTTAAGCTCATAGATAGTCGATTTTGCCCAGTTAATAGTGTAGCCGGACACCCGCCCATGTGCGTTGCATATTGTCAGGAGATTCGGGATACTGCTGTCCAGTTCCGTTAGGTAAATCAACATGTCGTCGGCATACAGGGACACCCTATCTTCCCAATTATCATTCCATCTAATTCCCTTCAATAATGGCGTCTTCCGAATAGCGACTGCCAAGGGCTCTAAAACCAACGCAAAGAGGATGGGCGAGAGTGGGCATCCCTGCCTGGTCCCCCGTCCCAAATGTATTTCACGTGATATGTGGCCATTTGCTACTATTCGCGCCACTGGGTCAGTGTATAACAACCGGATCCAGGAGATAAAATTGGGTCCGAACCCCATGCGGGTAAGTACTGCAAAGAGGTAGCTCCACTCCACCATGTCGAATGCCATTTTGGCATCCAACGACAGTATTGCTGCCGGTTCCGTCAACAGTGGGGTTCTCGACAATACCCCCTGCACTCTACGAAGATTCAGTGCCGTACTTCTATGTGGCATGAAGCCAGACTGGTCTGGGTGGATCAATTGTTCCAAGTACGGCAAGAGCCTGTTCGCCAACAATTTCGCTAGTATTTTAGCTTCAGGATTCAGGAGCGAAATGGGCCTGTATGACTTACATTCGTTAGGCGGCTTGCCCGGCTTCGGAATGGCCACTATGGTTGCCATCCGTTGGTCAGGGGGTAGCGTTCCTTTCTCCCTACTCTCCACATACATCTGTAAGAGGGGTTCACTCGGGGATTCTGACATCATTTTAAACCATTCAATGGGCACCCCGTTCGGGCCAAGAGCCTTGCCCGAATGAATTGCATTAATAGCCAACTGAATTTCCTCAGTTGTCAAATTGGAGTCAAGGTCTTCCGTCGCTTCCGCTGTCAGTGTTGGCAAGAATACATCACGGAGGGCATCCAGTGCTTCCTCCTCTGCCACCACTACCGTCGGGGTGTATACCTCGCTGAAGTGATCAGCCAGCGCGTCCACTATTTCCTCAGGCCGTGTATGCACTACCCCATGGACGTCCGTAATTTGTAGTATACTCCTGCTGCCCCCGTGCTTCCTATCTAGCCATGCCAAGAGCTTACTAGCCTTGTCCCCTATGTCATAGACTCTATGTTTGGTGGCTGCAATGTCTGCCATGGTCAGTCGCCTCAGATGGTCATCATGGAGGCGTTGATGTAGTTGTAGGGAATGGAGTGTGTCGTCCGATGGGTCCGCCATATGGGCAGTGTTGGCTCTCTCGAGTTCCAAGTCCAGCTCTAAAGCCTCCCTCCCCTGAGTTTGCTTATGGTTTGCGATCACTGCAATGGCTTGTCCCCTGAATACTGCTTTATATGCTTCCCACAGAACCGAAGGGGACTCGACCGAGGTCAGATTCTCCTCAAAGTAATGTCGGGTCGCTTTCTTTAAGTCTTTACTAATGGATGGTATTTTAAGATAGCCTGGATAGATCGGGTATATCCTCCTACGAGTCTTCTCCTGACTTGATAGTGTTAAAGTAATCGGTGAATGATCCGAAATACCCCTTGGTTTTATCTGCGCTTCATCTATGGTGAGGAGACCGTTCCCTAATGTGAGGAAGTAATCTATCCTAGACAGGCAGTTGTGCGTTGCGGAGTAGTAGGTGTATTGCAGTTGTTCTGGGTGCATTTGGCGCCATACATCCACCAACCCCCGTGCTTCCAGAAAGCCACTGAGTTTGTTGGGGCCGTCTATGTGTGCTCGCACAGGGAACCTATCACGTGTGTTGTGTAGTACTGCATTAAAATCTCCCCTATGACTAAATCCCCTTCTGGGAGCTCTAAGAGGAATCTACCGAGGTCCGGCAACGCCACGGCATGGAGTGCCGGTGGGATGTAAACAGAGACCACGTTCAATGACTTGCCTTCCCATTGTCCATGGACCGCCGCGAAGCAGCCCTGATCGTCTATCTTGGTGGACTGTATTATGAAGTGGGAGGATTTTCGTATCAGTATGCCTGTGCCACGTGACCCTGAGGTGAACTCTGCATGTGCTATCATTCGGTAGACCCGTCTATCCATTGCGCCCGCTAGATGTGTCTCATGTAGAAGGACCAGGGCCGGTCCCACTCTCTTAATCCCCTGAAAAACCAAACCCCTTTTAATCTTATCGCCCAACCCCCTGACGTTCCAGGACATGATTTGTAGTGGGGCCGTCGGGGTGGCTTGATCTATACTGGCCATGGCGTTTGTTTGTATTGGGGCCACCCTAGTACACTTGGAATCATTATACCCCTCACCCCGTGGATGGACCTTACCCGAGGGCGAGCCCACTGTCTCCCATGTGAGGCAGTGCGTCCGACCAGGGGCGAGGTAGGCGTACCGTCAACAGTCACACTTTTGTGCGACATTTCGTGGGGCTTGTGACGCTTCGCAATGATAGTGTCGTACTGTGCCGTGTTGTCTTGAGTCAAACCTGTAACCTTTTCGATCAAACAGTCCATAACAATAACCACCCCCCTTCCCATAACTGCCCCCCTCCCTGCCCCCCTGCTACACGGACTCAGAACTGCCCGCCCCCCCAACTTAGCAGAGTGCTTGCCCCATCCCCAAAACAGTGTACTTGCGCGCCGGGGTGAAGGACTCTCCGGAGTCAGCGGCCCCTCAGTCTTCTCCCCGGAGGCCCATCGCCCAGTGTCCAATGGCGGGCCTTAGGTGTGCATAACAGTAGGTCCGTTAGCATTACATCGGGAAGTCATTGTTCTTCTTTGTCCTCGTCGCCCACACTCTCTCTCAAGGGTGAGCCGCCCTCCAGCCCCCCTCCTGATGCTTGGGAGTCTGGGTGACGTCCGTTGTTACCACCCTTCTGTGACCTGTTGGATCGTCGAGGTTGGGTGGTCGTTCTCCATCCCTCCAGCCAGTCCTGCGCGGATTCCGGGGTGTCGAAGAACCAAGTTTTGTTATCCGCCACTATCCGCAGCCTGGCCGGAAAGAGCATCGAGTACGGGATCTCCCTCGCTCTAAGTTCTTTCTTAAGTGGAATTATCTTGAGAGTCCATCTGCATTTGCATGGGCAGGCCCAGGTCTATGTTCCACTGTAAAGTCCATCCCCTGTAGGGAAATAGACCACCTAAGCAGTTTAGGATTTTCACCCATCTGATTTAGCCACAAGAGGGGCTTATGGTCTGTCTGAATCTTGAAGTGAGTGCCAAACAAGTATGGCCTCAGCTTCTTCAGGGCCCAAACCACAGCAAAGGCTTCCCTCTCAATAGCTGACCAACGTTTCTCTCTAGGGGTCAGCCTTCTGCTAATAAAAGCAATGGGCTGGTCTTGACCATCTTTATTCAATTGTGAAAGAACAGCTCCCACACCCAACTCAGAAGCATCTGTTTGGACAATGAATTCTTTGGAGTAATCTGGACTTTGCAGAATAGGTGCAGAGCACATGGCCTGCTTCGGGTCATCAAATGCCTTCTGACAGCTTACTGTCCACTGAACTTTCTTTGGCATTTTCTTTGAGGTCAAGTCATTAAGTGGTGTCACAATGGACCCATCATTCTTAACAAACTTTCTGTAATAACCAGACAGGCCCAAGAAAGCTCTGACCTGTGTCTGGGAGGTTGGAGGAGCCCAGTCCTTGATGGTCTGGATCTTACTCTCCAGTGGTTGAACCTGACCCCCACCTACAAGGTGGCCCAGGTACACAACCTTGCTCTGCCCTATCTGGCACTTAGTGGCCTTGATAGTGAGGCCTGCCTTCTGCAGGGCCTCCAAAACTTTCTTCAGGTGGATCAGGTGATCCTCCCAGGTGGAGCTGAAGACTGCAATATCATCTAGATAAGCTGCACAAAAGTCATCCAACCCAGTGAGAACTTGGTTCACCAACCTTTATAAAGTGGCAGGTGCATTCTTCAAGCCAAAGGGCATCACCACAAATTGGTCATGTCCTCCTGGGGTTGAGAATGCAATTTTGGCTTTTGCATCATCAGCTAGTCTGATCTGCCAGTAGCCTGCTGTCAGGTCAAATGTGCTCAAAAACTTGGCAGAAGCCAATCTGTCTATGAGCTCATCTGCCCTGGGAATTGGATGGGCATCTGTCCTAGTGACAGCAATGAGACCTCTGTAGTCTACACAAAACCTCATCTCTCTCTTACCATCTTGGGTGTGAGGTTTTGGCACCAAGACTACTGGACTGGCCCAGGGGATCTCTGAGGGCTCAATAACTCCCAGCTCCAACATCTTCTGTACCTCTGTCTTAATACAGTCCCTGACGTGGTCAGGTTGCCTGTAGATTGTACTCTTCACAGGCAGACTGTTACCAGAGTCCACCTCATGGGTGCACCAGTTTGTCTGACTAGGTGTCAAGGAAAACATATGTCTGAAGGACTGGAGAACTTGTCTGCAGTCCTGTTGCTGCTGGCCAGTGAGGCTGCCAGCTAAGGTCACACCATCAACTGAACCATCATCAGGGTTCTTAGTCAGCAGGTCTGGGAGAGGGTCGCTCTCCTCCTCCTGCCCCTCATCTGTAGCCATGATCAAGCCCATGTCTGCCCTGTCAACATATGCCTTGAGTCTGTTGACATGGAGCACCCTTTGGGGGCTCCTGGGAGTTCCAAGGTCCACCAGGTAGGTGACCTCTCCCTTTTGCTCAACAATTGTGTGGGGTCCAGACCATTTGTCTTGGAGTGCTGCTGGAGCCACTGGCTCCAACACCCACACTTTATGTCCTGGCTGGTACACAGTCAGCACAGCCTTTTGGTCATGCCACGCTTTTTGAAGTTCCTGGCTAGCCTCAAGGTTTTTAGAAGCCTTCTTCATGTACTCGGCCATCCTGGAGCGGAGACCAAGTACATAGTCCACTATGTCTTGTTTAGGCTTTTGAGAGGTAACTCCCATCCTTCCTTCATCAGACATAGGGGTCGCCTTACAGGATGCCCAAACAAAAGTTCAAAAGGGCTGTAGCCAACCCCCTTTTGTAGGACCTCTCTGTAAGCAAACAGTAGGCAGGGCAGAAGGATGTCCCATCTTCGCCTAAGCTTTTCAGGTAAACCCTTAATCATGCCCTTTAAGGTCTTGTTAAATCTTTTAACCAGGCCATTGCACTGTGGATGGTAGGGTGTAGTGAATTTGTAATTTACATCACACTCCTTACACCTTGCAGTAAGGTACCCAGACATGAAGTTTGCACCTCTATCTGAGACAACTTCCTTCAGAAAACCCACCCTTGAGAAAACTCCCAAGAGGGATCTTGCCACAACAGGGGCTGTTGTGGTCCGTAGGGGAATTGCTCTGGGTATCTGGTGGCATGATCCACTACCACCAGAACAAATCTGTGCCCTGAGGCTGTTTGGGGATCCAATGGTCCAACAGTGTCAATCCCTACTCTTTCGAAGGGTACCCCCACCACAGGTAGTGGTATAAGGGGGGCCTTTGTTATGCCACCTGATTTGCCACTGGCTTGGCTGGTCACACAGGAGCGACAAAACTCCTTAGTATCTTCTGACATAAGGGGCCAGTGAAAGTGAGGGACAAGCCTGTCCCAAGTCTTGTTCTGGCCAAGATGTCCTGCTAAGGGAATATCATGGGCTAAGGTAAGAAGGAAACCCCTGAATGCCAGAGGTATGACAAACCTCCTGGAAGCACCAGGCTTGGGGTCTCTGGCCTCTGAATAAAGGAGTCCTTCATCCCAGTAAACTCTATGGGTTCCTGTAGCAATCCCAGCAGCCTTAGCAGCAGCTTGCTGTCTCAGGGGTTCAAGAGAGGGGCAGTCTAACTGCGCCTACCTCAAGTCTGCCCTTGAAGGTCCCCCTGTCCCAAGAAACTCAACCTGTTCAGGCTCAAGTTCTTCTAGGACAGTTCCTTCAGGGGTCTCACTATTAGCTTCCTGAGAAGGCTGATCTTCACTTGGAGGCAAGGGAGAAGGCACTGCTTTAACCCTACTGCTCCTTCTCTTGGTTGGCACTTGGTCCATAGTTTCAGGATCCAAGGCCTGTGCAGTTTGGCACTTTTTGGCCTGTGATCTGGTCACAGCAAGGACATGAGCTGATATGCCTAACATCTCTGCATGAGTCCTATACTCCACTTCAGACCAGACTGAGGATTCAAGATCATTGCCCAACAGACATTCTACAGGGAGGTCTGCACTTACCACAACTCTTTTGAGGACAGTTACCCCTCCCCAGGAGAAGTTAACAACCGCCACACTATGGGTAGTAGTGACATTGTTAGCATTGGTCACCAGGTAGTTATCACCCAGTACAATTTGTCCAGGGTCCACAAAGTTAGGTGTCACCATGATGACACTAGCGGTACAAAAGGGGGTGGTGATGGACTGGGCATCTGAATCAATCAAACACTGACACCCAGTCAAAAGATCTGGGTTTAATCCATCACCGTTCTTTAGCCCACTCTGCCACCCCAGTTCAGACATGGCTATATGCAAATAAGTCTGACCCTGTGCCTCATGGGAACAGTCCAGCCCGAACTGCCAAGCCATGTCTTCCCTGGACCGGAAACAAGCTTCCAAGGACCAGTTTCTGGCATTCCAGCCGTCTTCAGACCGGCTTGCTTGAATCCAGTGGCAAATTGAGCAAGGGACTCACGTCTGAGCATACCCTGCCACACTTATGGCGGCCAAAAGCGGTACAAAAGGGGTGGTGATGGACTGGGCATCTGAATCAATCAAACACTCACACCCAGTCAAAAGATCTGGGTTTAATCCATCACCGTTCTTTAGCCCACTCTGCCACCCCAGTTCAGACATGGCTATATGCAAATCAGTCTGACCCTGTGCCTCATGGGAACAGTCCAGCCCGAACTGCCAAGCCATGTCTTCCCTGGACTGGAAACAAGCTTCCGAGGACCGGTTTCTGGCATTTCAGCCGTCTTCAGCCCCGCTTGCTTGAATCCAGTGGCAAAGTGAGCAAGGGACTCACGTCTGAGCATACCCTGCCACACTTATGGCGGCCAAAAGCGGTACAAAAGGGGGTGGTGATGGACTGGGCATCTGAATCAATCAAACACTCACACCCAGTCAAAAGATCTGGGTTTAATCCATCACCGTTCTTTAGCCCACTCTGCCACCCCAGTTCAGACATGGCTATATGCAAATTAGTCTGACCCTGTGCCTCATGGGAACAGTCCAGCCCGAACTGCCAAGCCATGTCTTCCCTGGACTGGAAACAAGCTTCCAAGGACCAGTTTCTGGCATTCCAGCCGTCTTCAGCCCGGCTTGCTTGAATCCAGTGGCAAAGTGAGCAAGGGACTCACGTCTGAGCATACCCTGCCACACTTATGGCGGCCAAAAGCGGTACAAAAGGGGGTGGTAATGGACTGGGCATCTGAACCAATCACTTTCGGGCTGAATGTTACCTTGGTGTTGGTAGCTGTGAGACTCACGACCGTACTCCCTCACAACCCCTTCCCATATCAGTTGCTTCTAGGTGCTGTGCACTAACAGCCACGTTTGTTTCTTTTGTTTTACGGCGGGTGAGCTGGAAGGAGTATCCCAGAAGGTTAAGGAGGAGGTGCATTGTGAAGAACGAAGCTCCCTGGGATATCCAATGTGTTTCTTTTTGTTCAACAAATTACCTGCTCTGTTGTGAATAAACGACCTTGACCCTAACATTTAGTCTTGGCTCCGTCCCTCCTTGTAACCAAAGGTTACAAGTGGCGAGCCAGCCAGGAGTTATCCGTCTGAACAGATGGAGGCCATACTCACCCAGATGTCCGAGGGACAGGCCAAGCTTGAATGGACCATTGGACAAACAACCGAGCAGGCAGACAACGATAGGGTCGCGTTCGCCGCCGCCATACAACAGCAAGCGGACCACATCAGTAAGCTCACAGAAGGACAAACCCAGCTCCTCACTGTTTTAGGACAACAAAGAGCTGTGGCAGGAGACGACCCTGTCTGAACTTTGAAAGAGCAGCCCGTGCTAGCGCCTGGCCAGGGGAAAGGTGGCCGTTTTATTTGGCGCCCCTTTTAACTGGTGAAGCCCAGGCGGCTTACCAACTCGCAAATAAGGACGGCACCGCTGCCTATGGACACGTGAAACAAATAGTCTTAGACAGACTAGGGGTCGACGACGAAAGTCACAGAATAAGGTTTGGACAAGAGAGAGGACAAGCAAACGATTCACCTAAGACACTCTTTTACATATTAAAAGAAGCCGCTGACCGTTGGTTGAAACCTCAAGATGGCAACTTAGACGGTGTAATGAATCAAATTTATTTAGAGCAGTTCCCGGACGCATTGCCCTATGGGAAACAGAGATGGCTCAGGCAACACGCAGGTTTGACACTTGAACATGCCATCAAGATGGCCAACTCATATGCCTGAGCTCAAACCCGTCCAACATTCAGAGAAATAGAAAACCTAATACTAATAAAGCCCTCGCAAGAGTCGACAAGAAACCTGCCAAGGGCTCTACTGACCCTCCGCCCTTAAAACCCAGACCGTTAAGACCTGAACCCCCAGTCTTAACAGGACCTCAGTGCTACGAATGCGGTGAATGGGGTCATATCGCAAGATATTGCCGAAAAAGGAAAGAGAAAGAAGAAGAACTGATGGAGGTGGGATATGTTCCACGTGCCATCCTCTATGCCCAGGAAACTGGACCGACCTATTACGTAAGAGTCCTCCTTGATGACCGCCCTATTCGGGCATTGTTAGATTCAGGTTGTCGCCACTCTGTAGTGAAAAACAGTTCCCTGACTGATTCCTCTGTCTTCCTGAATTGCACCATTAGAATAAAGTGTGTGCATGGTGATATACGCACATATCCCCTAGCTAGGGTAAACATCGTCACAGAAAAAGGGACTCAGGTTCAGTGTGAGGTAGGAGTGCTCCCGGACTTACCCGAACCCCTTATAATAGGGACTGACAATAAATGCTTCCCTACTCTGATGGCAGAAGCCTTGTATCAGTGTAAACCAACCTAGGCTGTCCCCGGGTTGCTAACCACAGAACCCTGGGCTAACGACTCCAACTTCAGGGCTGCCCAGTTGAATGATGCCTCTTTGGCTCCGGCCTGGCAGAATGCCCAGGACGCTCAGGGGCAGGGACAGCGTACATACCCGTGTTTTCTAAAAAAGGAAGGGCTCTTGTAGAGGGTGGGCCATGACAAAGCTACCCCTCAGTTGCTTGTACCAGCGGAATTTCGTGAGCAAGTAATGTTCTATGCCCATGCCCACCTATTGGCTGGTCACTCCGGGGCTGAAAAGACAACTGAGTCTATCGTGCAACACTTCTATTGGCCTGGAGTGTACGCCCACGTAAAGAAATACTGCCAGGAGTGCCAAATATGTCAGAAACACAATCCTTACCTTCCGCCCAAGGTTCCACTTGTCCCTCTTCCTATCATTGGGAAACCCTTTGAAAGGATAGGAGTAGATATCATAGGACCCCTGCCTAAGTCTCATAGGAGATACCAATATGTGATGGTAGTGGTGGACTATGCCACCCGCTATCCAGAGGCGTTTCCCTTAAGGGCCGCCACCACTAACGCCATTTCACAGAAATTGGTAGAACTCTTCTCTAGAATGGGATTTCCCAAAGACCTTATCACCGATCAGGGTACACCATTCGTCTCCCGGCTCATGAAACAGGTCTGCGCTCTTTTGCAGTTAAAACACCTGCGCATGTCGGTTTACCACCCGCAAACCGACGGGTTGGTTGAACGCTACAACGGCCTGATTAAGACCACATTAAAAAAACTCCTGTCAGGAGACGGGAAACAGTGGGATCAATTACTCCCGCTGGCCCTCTTTGTGTTATAGAGTTAACACCAGAGTAGTTTGGGAGCCTCCCCTTTTGAACTGTTGTTTGGGAGGAAACCACGCACCTTGCTGGAGATAACAAAAGACAGTTGGGAAAAGGAAGGAGCACAGGATGCACAAGAGCTAATGGACTATGCCCAACAGTTGAAAAACAGGCTACATAAACTAAGGGCATTGTCCTATGATACCCTAGAAAAAGCCCAGGCGAAACAGAAATTCTTTTATGATAAAGGAAACAAATGGAGAGAATTGGACATTGGCGATTGGGCTCTTGTTCTCCTTCCCACTTCCACCCACAAACTACGCAAAGAGTGGCAAGGACCCTTCCCGATAGTAAGAAAGATTGACGAACCACTTATGCACTAAAGATAACACCTTCCCGGACTCAAATTATCACATCAACATCCTGAAGAAATGGTTAGGTCCCCCTCCCAGAACCCCAGTGGCAGTATCCCTAGCCATGGCCACTCCTCATACTATAGAACAAGCAGTGATAAGCCTTGATCTGTCGGAGGCCCAAAGGAAGGAGGTCTTGGACGGGCTTTTCAAACATCCGTCCATATTCTCAGATCAACCAGGCAGAACAACGCTGGCAGAGCATCACATACATACACCGGCTGGGGTCACTGTCAAACAAAGACCCTATCGGGTACCAGAGGCACTACGGCTGTTGTTACAAACCAAAGTAAATAACATGCTCAAAGCAGGTATAATAGTGCCTTCTAAAAGCAATTGGTCATCCCCAGTGGTACTGGTGCCAAAACCTGACGGAAGCACTCGCTTCTGCATCGACTTCCGCAGTGTCAACAGAGTATCGAAACAGGATGGGTACCCGCTGCCAAGGGTCGACGAACTGATTGAACGCCTTGGTGAGGCCCAGTATATAACAACAATTGACCTCACCAAGGGTTATTGGCAGGTGGCTCTGTCCCCTCAAGACCAGGAAAAAAACGCTTTCACAACACCAGACGGGTTGTTCCACTTCACCGTGTTACCCTTGGGTTACACAGAGCTCCAGTGACGTTTCAACACCTCATGGACACCGTTCTCGCTCCATATACCCAGTTTGCAGCTGCGTATTTGGACGACAAAGTCATACACAGCCCCGACTGGGAGACCCATTTACGGCATGTCGATCAGATACTAGGCGCATTGGAAAATGCAGGACTACATATTAACTCGAAAAAATCAAGAATAGCATTCACCCGAGTCAAGTATCTAGGGTACGTCCTGGGAAGTGGTCAGCTGTACCCACAAGAAGAAAAAGTGAGAGCAATACAGTCACAAACATTCCCAGGAAACCGAAGAGACCTAAGGGCATTTCTTGGTCTGGTCGACTATTATCGCCGCTTCATTCCACACTTTGCCTCCGTGTCAGCCCCACTAACGGATATGTTAAAGAAAACGGCTACTTCCGTACAGTTCAAAAACCCCTCTCCTCAAGCCAAAACTGCTTTTCGGGATCTGAAAGACGTTCTCTCCTCAGCTCCCGTGTTGGCAACCCCCAGACTTCACCAAACCTTTTTGTTTACAAACGGATGCCTCAGGGGTTGGCTTAGGCGCAGTACTGTCCCAGCCTGACAGAGAGGATAGGGAAAGACCCATCTTATACTTAAGCCGAAAATTGTTCCCCCGAGAGGCTGCTTACCCAACAATAGAGAAGGAATGCCTGGCTGTGAAGTGGAGTATCGAGAAACTCCGTTATTACTTGGAGGGCCGACATTTTACGTTGATCACTGACCATGCCCCCTTGACTTGGCTCTATCAGAACAAAGGCCGGAACGATCGCATCCTGCGATGGTTCCTTTCTCTGCAGCCATACGATTTCGAGGTGTGCCATAGAAAGGGGTCGAAGCACACAAATGCAGACTACTTCTCACGCTACCCTCTTTCCCCCGAATGGGAAAAGCCAGGGGGGGAGGTTTGTCAGCGGGTCGAGAGCTGTCCTGTAGGTAGCCCCGTAACGGACTTTCCCTCTCCTCAACAGGACTGGGCTGGCCCCTTTAACAACTGCTTGAGCTACGATGAGGCCAGCTCCGCCCCTGTGACACAGCATCACGTGCACCTATCGGGACCGGCCTCGTCCGAAAGAAAGGCGGACACAGAAGACGCCAGTCTGTTCGTGTCCAGGGACTGCACGGCGACGGACGAAGGAAGGAGCCCAGCGGAAAAGGACCCGGAGGACGAGACAAGAGAAAGCAGTATCCACGGCAAGTTCCCAGGAGCTGAAGCGGTCTCGCCGAGTGAAGGTCCGGAGGTCGGGAGGAGCCACGGCAACACGGAGAAGGAAGACGCAGTCCCAGAGTGAGGAGTACCGGAGCGAAAGGACGACCAGGTAAAGCCAGGAGGCCACCGGATTTGCTCATCGCCCAGCCATGCGCAGGAGGATGCGTGGCTAAACCAGGTGCGTGAACGTTTGCGTGCCTTGCTGTGGTTCAAGCGGGGAGGGACCGGGTAGGAGGGAGGCGAGGACTCGGTTGTAGCCTTCTCTACTACACTGCACTTTCGGGCTGAATGTTACCTTGGTGTTGGTAGCTGTGAGACTCACGACCGTTCTCCCTCACAACCCCTTCCCATATCAGTTGCTTCTAGGTGCTGTGCACTAACAGCCACGTTTGTTTCTTTTGTTTTACGGCGGGTGAGCTGGAAGGAGTACCCCAGAAGGTCAAGGAGGAGGTGCATTGTGAAGAACGAAGCTCCCTGGGATAACCAATGTGTTTCTTTTTGTTCAACGAATTACCTGCTCTGTTGTGAATAAACGACCTTGACCCTAACATTTAGTCTTGGCTCCGTCCCTCCTTGTAACCAAAGGTTACACTTACCAACCCCCTCAGTGAACAAAACTCCTGGAAGTTATTCAGGAGGCTCTGAAGACCCATTGGGGACTTTGAAATAAGAAGAGTGTCATCTGCAAAAAGCAGTGTAGGAATCCTTTTACCCGCCAGGGAAGGAGCATCGGAGGAATGTCTTAACAAATGCTCAACCACTCCGTTCACATAGAGAGAGAACAGAGTGGGAGATAGCACACATCCCTGACTGACACCCCTTCCTACAGGAATCCTATTGGTTTTTTTCGCCGTTCATGACCCATCGCACCTGTGCAAAATTACCTTTGTGTAATCTCACAAGGAGGGATAGAATATACGAAGGGAGCCCCAATTCTGATAGGACCTTCCACAACTCCTCTCTAGGTACCAGGTCAAAGGCAGTCTTAAGGTCTATAAAGGCCAAATATAGGCTGCCTTTGCCCAGCACCACCACCTTCCAATACAAGAGGGCCAGTCTAAAGGCTTGTTCAATAGTCCCGGTTCCAGGACGAAAACCGGCTTGGAGGTCCGACAGAATATTGTTGTCGTCCACCCACTGGAGCACCCTTCTCAAAATCACCTTCCCTGCCACTTTTTGGGAGGAATCAATGAGACTTATTGGCCTATAATTAGCAGGGTTGTCCAGACTCCCCTTTTTGAATATCGGGACAACCTCTGCCCCCTTCCAGGAATCTGGTACAGGCGCACCTCCGTTAATTGCATTGAGTAAAGAAGAAACCAACTTCCCCCACTCCTTAGGGCTAGCCCGTAACAAATCGCCCGGTATGCCATCCGGCCCTGCTGCTTTGAGAGGAACCAATGATTTAATTACATCTTCCACCTCTCTAGCGGTAAAAGAAACATCCTGACTACCCCCTGCACAGTTGGCTATAGAGGAAATGGTGTTAGGAGCCACCCCAGTAGGGGTATAGAGAGTAGAGAAATGGTCGAACCAGTTCTGGGCAGGGATGTTGCACGTCAACAGCGTGCTATCTGGCCTATCCCTAGATCTTATAAGGTTCCAGAAGCTTCTAGCGTCCCTGCCTTTGCTTGCATCCATAAGATCAGCCCAAAAACTATCCTCCCATTCTCTCTTGGCTGCCGCGATAGTCCGGGAATACTCTTTCCTAGCCAGTCTAATTGCAGCCTGGCATTTGCTTTTAACAGCAGTAATCAGGGCATTTTTCTTCCCCCTACATTTTTGAGTATACCAACCAGGCGGGTTCGGCAACTTTTTGCTATTGCCAGTTCGTGAGGCATTGTATGGGAGAGTGAAAAGGTTGCTCGAGGCTAAGGTTGTGTCACAAAATATCACTGTGGCTTCCCCTGACAGAGGAGTCAACAAATCCATTTTGGACTGTGCTGTGTCTAAAAGAGCTCCAGTTGCTTTCACTTTCTCTTCGTCCATAATAAGCTTGCTCCATTTCAAGCGTCTGCCACAGTTAGAAGGATGTACTTCCTGTGGGGTAGGCACTGAGAGAGACATGAGCGCCCCCTGATTCCCAATCCACAGCGGACAGAGAATAAGAGAGAGGAGATTGTGATCACTCTCAACTGAAGGGAGAACCTCCATATCCTGCAGGAAGGGCCAAAGTTTTACGTCAAGGAGGATGTAATCTATACTGGACGTATGGTTCACAGTATTGTAGGTATGGGCTTCAGAAGGGTCTGACATTGTCCTTCCGTTAACAGCCCTGAGCCCGAATTCCATATTTAAAGAGTTAATTTGGATCACCACCTTTGACCACCTCCTAATGGGGGGGTATAGTCAAAGGGGGTATCCCTCTCCGTGTGTCATCCTCGGTGATTCCCTGGGTGTCCTCCAGGCCAAGGGGCTCAAACGTACAGTTTAGGTCTCCTGCGACCAAGACATGAGAACAAGCGGGGCGCTGCCTAAGTAGGGACTCCAGCCCTAATACTATAGGTGAGTGTGAGCCTCTCTTCGTGCCCCTAGCATAAATATTGTAAATGTCCAAAATCAACCCCCCCGTGGTCCTTTGATTGATATGCCCAATAGATCAAGGGAATTAGACACATGCTGAGTAACTTGGCACCCAAGGGAGATAGCTACCCATATCAGGAGGCCTCCTGAAGGGCGGCCCCTCCCCGAGGAGGGGGACTCTGCGGGTACAAAAAAAGATGAATATCCCACCTTGTGGCAAGGCTCCCTGCTCCAAGTTTCTTGGAAAATACAAATAGAGTAGCCCTCCACGAGGGTGTTCCAGTCAGGGAGAGCCAGCTTCCTCAGAATGCCCGCAACATTCCAGCTGGGAATCCTTAAATTTGGATCCGCCACAGCGGACTCGACGCGGGATTCGAGGCTAGATAACTCCTCCCTCTCATCAAGTTCCCAGGGTGCTCTTCCTCCATGTCGGCTCCCTACAACCGGGGTAAAATCGTTGGTTGGAGGGCTACATAGAGCAGGTGTAAGTGGCGGGTTTTCATCGGCAAAGCCAAGAGCATGTGGCTCTGGTACAAAACCCGGACTCAAACGAGATGGAACCACCCCAGGGAAAGTATCATTTCAGTATCCTGGAATCCTCCCAAATGGCCCTGACCATGCTCTTTGCTGAGGGGTTAAGGGGATAAAGTGATTCTCGGGGAAGATAAAGTTGTGCATCCGACTTCCTCCTGTTTGGATGCCACATGGGTTGCCTACAGATCTCGGGTAGAAGTAGGTCAAATCGACTACCCCGATACCAGCACCACCGGTCCCCGAATTTTGACTGCAGATTATTTGGGCAACCCTGACATCCTTAAAATTAACCACCACACAGTCACCCTCAAACTGCTTGTGCCCATAGCCTACCCATCCTACCCTTCTAACACCTAGGATCAAACCATCAAGCTCCCTTGGCAGGGGTCTATTTATCCTTAGCCAATGCATGGTTTTGTTTTTTAGCATTTGGTAGGATTCTAATTGGTCAGCCTTCAGGGGTGGTACATTCATCAGAATGGCAACATAGGGCTGACACTCTGGTGGTAGATCCATAGGAGGTCTTCAACGAACCTCTTTGGATGGGGGCTCATTAGGCTGGGTACTAGGTAAAGGAATAGAGCTAGTTCTTCTAAGGTTTACTTGCTCAGGTCCTTTACTAGTATCAGGGATTCTGGGGTTGACAGGGCCGTAGTTGCTAGGAGCCTCAGATCGCATGCGCTTCGTAGCAGGGGCACTACTGGACTTTATCTTATTTGAGTGTTCTGTAGCCTTCATTATGGGCGGCCCAGGGAACCGTGCACCCTCATTAGTGATTACATCAAGTGCTGCGTGGGCTTTTACAGTTGACACCCCTTTAGCTGGTCCAGATACAATAGATAAATCCTGTAGAGAAATGGAGGTCGCCCGACTGGTTGCATCCCCCCCTGGTTCATCCTCTCTAATTCTAGAATGAAGCTTGATAAGGGATTTTATGGAGTAAAAATTATCCAGGGTTGCCTGTTCAAACCTGTCCATCCGCTCAGCCAACCCTTTAACTCTCTCTAAGACCAGGAGCAACAAGGATTTCAACATTTTTTCTATTATAACGATTGAAGGGATCTCATTGGGACGGGGCTCAACAGGTGCTACAATCTGGTCGACAGGTGTCTCTACGACTATATTTTCTGGTGATTCACCCTCCATAACTTCTTGAGGACAGCTTGCAACCACCCCTACTCCCTTTTGGGGCACACCCACTCTGGTACCAAGTCTTCTGATTTTCTTACAGACTTTGGGGTGACAACCTCTACGAGGGCTAGTGGTTCTCTTCCTTTTACTATGCATTGATCGTTTTGCTGCTAACGGAGCCAATACTGGTAAATGTGATGTATCCCCATGGCTCGGAGTAGTGTTGGATGGGCGCACAGGAACAGGGGCATTGCCAGGTGGTAAGTCCGATGCATCAACCTCGATAAGTGGGGCTGACACTACCAGACTCTCCTGCCTGGCAGGACAGGCCCTTGGATCTACAACCCTTGTATGGTCTAGGGAAGGCGAAGCAATCTCCGCAGGGTCAGTTACACCTGCTAGAGAGAGGGTTTGCGCTGAAGAGCCCAATGACAGAAGCTTCTCTGGGAGATTTTTAAGAAGTTCGATGGATAAGCGACGCTCGGCACGTCTCTCAGCCAGGGCAATTTCTCTGTCAATCTCCCGAGTAGCCCTGGTGAAATATTTATCTATAGGACCTAATATAGAGACCCCTACAGGCGGTGGTAAGGGGTTTGGAGAGGACGAAGTCATGCTATGGGCAACAATCAATCCTAACAAGACTAAACAATGTGGACCGCTAAGTGAAGAAAACCAAAAAGTATATTAGACCTTTAGCACCAATAGTTAATGAACCGGTAAACGTCTCACTATGTCGCAGTCACTGAGCCGGAAAAGGTCCAGAGCCAGATGTTAGAGAGGGGGCCCAGCCCAGCCTCCTGCAGCCTCTGACGGCCACAGACGGTCCCGCCCTTGTCCCGGGCTTCTCCCAGGACGCTCCCGCGCAGCGGAAGGTTATGGCTACTATAAGGATGCGGAAATGGGCGGGAGGGCGGGGCAAGCAGGGAGAGCAGGTGCAGAAGATTAGATCGTGCAGGGACTCCTGGGAGATGGAGTCCCTGCGGCACTGCTCGCAGCCCTGCAACAAGTCCTGCCTTCGCCTCTAGTGCCCTCAGAGCTCATCCCCAATTGAAGTGCAGACTCCTACAATCCGCGAAGCGGGACCCGCGCAACGATACGGCGAGCAGCAGACAGGTCCCGGAAAAAGAAAGGCAACGGCTCCTCCTGGTAAAGGTCAGTTCTCAGCAGTGTCCCACGAAGGTAGCAGGGACTGGGCTTTTCACTCCGTGGTGGACGGGGGGGGGGGCGGGGCAAGCAGGGAGAGCAGGTGCAGTAGATTAGATCGTACAGGGACTCCTGGGAGATGGAGTCCCTGCGACACTGCTCGCAGCCCTGCAACAAGTCCTACCCTCGCCTCTAGTGCCCTCAGAGCTCACCCCCAATTGAAGTGCAGACTCCTTCAATCCGTGAAGCGGGGCCCGCGCAACGATACGGCGAGCAGCAGACAGGCCCCTGAAAAAGAAAGGCAACGGCTCCTCCTGGTAAAGGTCGGTTCTCAGCAGTGTCCCAAAATGAAGGGACACCACACAGGTTATATAAAAAATATATTTGTATTTTTTACTAACACAACCCCTCTGAACTCTTTATGAGGTCAGAGGCACAAGCACATAACAAGATACTTAATTATCATACAATAAGTTGCACAAAATACAGTCGAGCCCTAGGGGCGTTGCAAACCATATACTAAAATAGTGGTATAAGAACCACGTCAAGAACAGGGAGTAGGCCTAGGGAATCGCTGGGGCTACACTGAACTACCAAAGGTTAGGAAGCAGGAGGCCCACGGAAAGCGTGTGCAGTGTCTTAACACACACGCAGGTTCTCCTCATAGGAATACAATGGGAACGTAAGAGTTAGAAACTAGTTGATTTAGGACACTTCTGGATGGACTAGGAGAAAGCTACTGAAAACAAGGACACTTGGATATTCAATACCCACAGGTGCACTGGAGTACTCGCGTTACCTCACCCACAGGAGCCGGGTGCATAGGTGTCAAGTTGTGTCTGGTTTCATCACTGAATCCTGTGGAGACCTGTAAAAAGAAGCTGCAGGAGAGAAGTGTCCTGTTGGATCCAAGGGCGATCGAGGATGAAGAGTACCTGAAAGCAGAGGAGACAGAGTCTGGGTCACTAGCCAGTGACCAGGAAGGAACCAGGCGATGTTGTGAAGCAATCAGGTGATGTCGTGAAGCTTGTCTCTGCAGCCACGTGGACCAGGAGGTGTTGGCGACAACCAGGAGCTGGATACGGACTGTCCCATGAAGGACCTCGCAGTTGGCAGTGTCGGCTTCCAGATTGGAGTCAACAGGCTTTGGCAAATGCAACCCACGCAGGAATCAAAGATGGGCTTCTGTTCAGACCAGCAAGGTCTGGGGCGCTTCTCCTTTTCAGGGAAGCAGGGGCAAGCCTGGAGCAACCAGACAAGTGGTGTAAGTTCAAAGGTTTGCCTTCACAGAGGCCACTAGCCAATGGGCAAGTGGCCGGAAAGGTGCTTTGAGCACAAAAACACTAGCAGGCCCCACGTGGCACTCGTGGAGTGTGGAGGGCTGTGCGTCGGTGCAAAAGGTGCTCGGGGCTGGGGCTTCTTGATACCCAATGCACAACTTCGAGGTTGCCTCAGAAGCTGCACAATTGGCAATAGGCAGGTTTTTCAAGATGTCCGGTCCCACGTCTCTCGTCGCCTCCATGGGTCTCAGCTCTGCTCCAGATGTGGGTCGGGGTCAGAGAAGTATGGAAGTCCAGTTCCTGTCTGGTTCTGTGCTCAGGCTCCAGCGGGAGCGTTGACAAAGCAAACCGGCAAATCGCTGGTGGTGCCTGTTTGCACAGGGTGGTCACTCCTTGACCACAAGGGAGATTCTTCAGTCTTCTAGTTGCAGTAGAATGTCGAAGGTCCAGAGGTTCGTTTCAAGTTTCAGTTCAGGATAATCTAAAGTCTCTAGACTCAGCTCCTAGCTTTACACAAATTAAAGGGGTTGGATTACCTACTAGATCCCTCCTATGGGTGGGACCAGGGAAGGGGGTGTTTACATCCCTTTCCCTTTGTCCAGTTTCGCGTCAGAGCTGGGGCTGGAGTGCCCCAGCAACTGGTTTGAACCGGGCTATGCATGGAGCACCTTGTGTGCCCCAGGTAGTGTCTCATTTCATTCAGCCCTCCCTGCCCCAAAACACTATGGCCTGTCTGGGGAGGTGCTAGCACCTTCCAAAGCAGGAAACCTATTGTCCAAGCCTCCCTCGCTGGAAGGGCTCCCAGCAGCAGGAGGTCAGACTTGTGTCTGTGGCAGCAGCATCCATTTTGTGATACTGAGGCTCTGGTTAACTTTAACCGGGATTAACAGGAACAACATGTCTTCTCCCTCTAGAAGGGTGGAATGCTACCTCCGTTGCCAGAACTGGTGAGGGGGTAGTATTCCAAAGTGGATGACACCTTACACGACATGTTTTGATAAAGCCAAACCAAAGTTAGCATTAAGCGCGAGGATTATAATGCATTTAAGAGTATATGGTATGGCTATATCATAGAACAGCTATAAGGACATGGTTCCGAAAGCTGCAGACAGGCTCAGCTCATGCTAGAGCCTCATCTCACATAAAACCAAGCACTCTGCCTTCAGGGTTGTTAAGGCCTGCCATAGGAGTGACTTATAGGTATATATGTGTCTATATATAATGATAGGTATAGGGATACTATACCTAAGCAAGGGGTGATTACACAACCTTGCCCCAGCTGAGTGATCAGCCGGTTGTGTCAATGTGGATGGCCAGCGAGGGTTGGCATAATACATGCTGCAGCCCCTGGTAGGCCTTGGATGCACCTATGACCTGGGTACCTACAGGGGCTTACAAATGTGACCCAATTCCCAATTGGATATGTACCTAAAGTACATGGTATGAATTTAGAGAGAGAACAGCTGGGCTGTGGGTCTGATCAGCAGGCCCACAGCCACATTAAAGTCGAAAAACCAGTAAAGCAAAGCAAAAAGTGGTGGTGACCATAGGAAGCAGACCCTACTCTCCTACACAAACAACATGGGTGACGAGGGGCAGAAGCAACTTCGGGCGCTAGTGGGTGGTGGAAAAACACTGGGGGTGGGTGAGGGAAACAACCCGAGAGGAATCACAGGAAAGACATCAAGGTAGAGCTCGTCAAAAAGAAAAAAGTAGCGCTTGAGCAGTGGAGGTACCCAACAATGCGTCCATGCTCCTGGGGAGAGACAAACACAATAGGAGAAAGAAAAGCTTCAAAGCGCTAGCGAATATGAAGCAAACAAATGGCAGTGAAGATGAATGAATGAAGCAAGGTAAAACAATGGATAGGCTCTAAGCCCACTACCAATATGTTTTGAAAAAGACTCCAAGGGAAATACTACAACATTAAAGACGACGTTACTTAAATATTTACCACACGGTGGCGGTGTTGTTTAATGATCCGAACTGTGGCATTTCTCAGGAAGATAGCCTGTTTGGTGCTTGAGGTTTTTAACAAGTAAAGCATTTGAAAATGTGCAGACTGTCTTAATTTTACCTATTTCGTAACAAGCAATTTTGATGAAGCAAAATTTAAAAGTCCTCAAGCGACAAATGCAGCTTTAAACAAGCATTTACAATGCAATGGTCTCGTCGGCATTATTAAAGGTAGAGCTATTGGCATTGCTTTTTTTAAATTTTATTTATTAATAAATGGCCTTGTCATTTACATAGGCAATAGCTTAATCGTTAAAGAAATGGCATTGCCATTTACAATGCTAATATGGTTATTGTTTGCAAATGCATTACTTATTGCATTTACATCAACACAGAGCTACCCACACAAAGCTACCTACATAGAGCATTCACATAGAGCTACCTACACAGAGCCACCTACACAGAGCCATACTCACACAGACAGAGGCATCCACATATACAGCCACCTACAATACAATCTATCTACACAGAGCCACAGCCACATAAAAACAGCGACACACAGAGAGCTACTCACACATAGCTACACACACACACAAGTACACACACACACACACAGCCACACACACACATAGAGACACACATACACACACACACACACACACTGAGCTACACATACCTACACATACCTACACACACAGATGCACATACACAAAGCCACACACACAGATTTACACACACACTTATAGTTACACACACAGAGCTACACACAGAGCTACACACACACATATAGACAGAGCTACACACACACAGAGAGAGCCACACACAGAGCCACACCGTGACAAAGCTGTTCACCCGGTCCCTAATTAATGTTTTGTCGCAGTACCAAATCCACCCGGTACCATTTCTTCCTCGAGGACAAGCATAAAATGGCAACGACTGGGTGCTCTCCAATTCGAGGCCCCAACACAAAAGTATTCTCACATTTCTATATGTGTAAATATATCATACATGTTTTTCCTGTAGTTCGTTGCTTCAATTATTACTATATGAAATGACAACTTACTTTCAGAGATCTTAAAGCTCTTACATCGACTGTACTAAAATGATTGACATCTTGATCATTTTAGCTCAACCATCACAAATATTAGCTTACCACTCCTGGCTATGCAGACACCTTCAAATATTATCCAGTTTCTAGTGCATCTTAGGTAGGCACCAATAAACACGTGGATCCTGCAAACCTCTTCCCCAAACACAGAAACCCTTTCTCAGCTTATCACTGCTAAAGTTTGTGTCGAAACGACTTATTTCTGTACACCATGAAATGGGGTTCCTTTTACATAGTCTCCCCAACTTGTAATGCTTCAGTGGCCTCACCAACTAACTGCGATCCGAAATAGGGATCAGAGCACTTTAAATAGCACCAGTTAAGTTACAGTGGACACACATTCATTTTTGTCAGGCACGGGGAGAATAAGTGATTTGCCCAGGCGCATGCAGATTGTGTAAGAGGCATAAGCCAAATAATATTTCTCTTATAAGTGCTCGGTTCTGAGCGCGCTTTCATACTTAACGTTAAACACGATTTCCAATTGAAAGCACTCCCTTTTTCCTAGCACGCATCCCGAATACAAAACTGGACCTATTGATAAATAAATACCGTGCTCGAGGCATTACCTAGTCATGTATTGTGGCCTTTACTTTTCAGTGCGGTCTCATAGCGCCTATGCATATAATAATAAGTGCATTTCCCTGTACGTCCAAAACCGGCTACGGGCAGCGCCACGCATAAATTTCCGCCATGGCTGTCGTCTAATCGTTGGCCTCCTAGTTTGTACTGTGACAGTTATAAACTTCCCAGTCACCTATGCAGAGCATAAAGGGCGAATCTATCCGAGTTCTCATTGTGCTACCCGACAAAAACGCCTGAGACCCAAGCAACTTGCCATGGGCATTTGGCAAGGGGGCGTCGGATGATATGCTGGCGGCCGGACCTGAAATAAACTTAATTGAACAAACCTCCGCTGCCTGCCCCGCCACACTGGAAAGTCAGGGGTAGCGTGCCTGGCAGGAACAGGGATAAAGAAGCGCTCCCCCCCCCCCATCGCCATGCGCACAGACCGGGAAGGTGTCATGGAGTGGTTGCGAGGCTGAGGTGCCACGAGCAGCGGGAACAGCTGTACAGCGGGGAAGGTGCTATGGACCAGTTGGGTAACACTGGGATGTGGGTGAGCCCGCAACTGGTGTGTCCCCCTCCCCCCTGCAACAGTCCCGTCTTGCTCCTTCCACTCCTGAGTGCAACCCCGTGCCTCACCCCCGAGAGGTAGGCGAGGGCAGGCTTGGGGGCCAGGACCCTGGAAGTGGCGTGCTGGTGAGGGACGCGTCCCAGTTGGGGGCGCATCCCCCTGCGTGGCGGGAGCTACCGGCAGTCAATCCCAATAGAGGAGAGAGGCAAAGAAGACTCACTATCCTCCCCCACCCCGATACCACGCAGGACAAGCACCCACGCGACCAGCAGCAGCGGCGACCCTGGTGCCCGAGTTGGACCGGGTCCCGGCCAGCGCCTACAAATTGCTCTGGGCAGACATTACTAAATGCCCACTCCCCTTGTCCCCGGGAGCTGCTCTTCCCACATGACGGACGTAGCCACGGCGGGGGCCAAGCACAGCTGCCCATCTTCGGGGAAGGGGGGGCACAGCACTCACCGCAAAATCGCGGATCCCGGGGACACGTCCGAAATGGCGGACGCAAACTTCCGAACATTTTCAGATTCAGGGGCGTGTTCGGCGTTCTAAAAAGGGGCGTGGCTAAAACGTGGAAAGAACAGAACTAACACACCCCCGAATCCGAAAGAGACTGAGCTTCTTTCGAGTGATGCCTCTCTCCTCCAATGACTGGCCTCCGTTTAGGAAGCCAGCCAATGGAGGAGAGACGAGGAGAGAGGCGGGTTTAAGCACCCTACTGAAAGACATTAAATCTCCGATTTCCGGCTGGCAAGCCAGCCTTCGGTCCTCGACCTAAAAAATGACTGTTTTATCAAACAGCTATAACTCAATCATAACCCAGAAATCTAAGAAAAATGCTAGGCTGGTGAATGGGATGTGGAGAGTCATGAATGCGTCAAACGTATCAGGGACTAGTGGAGACAAGAATGCTTGGTCTTAGTTCCTACAAAACGTGTTTTGGTACAGCAGCCCACCAACGTTCTGATATTGTTTACATCCTAATATGCCACATGAAAATCATCTCAACCAAAAGGGCTGTAAGAGCAAAACGTGAGTATGTACTACAATGAAGAGCTATAATATAGCTCATATGTTATCATCCTCGTGCTGGAGATCTGGCACCAGAATGTTCTCTTGCGATGTGTATCATTTGTATGTAGTTCCACAATCTGGTGCAGAATGCAGCATGCCATGATTCCAACAACTTTAGTCAGTTGTCGGAGATCCTGGTATGCGGTGTGAGCGTCCAGTCATGGCTGCAGCATTGATTGAAAATAAAGAACTTAAATTACCATTTATTGGTGCCTGGGTAATTACTATATTTGGCGACAAGGAACTTACCCCTGAGCTGCACCCAGCAACTTTATTTTCTCAGCAATTGGCGGATTCTTTTTTAACTCGTCCTCCTTCTGCTACCTTTGGAACGGAAGACTTTCGCGCTCCAGGCTGTTCGACATTCTCGGTTTCCAGCCCTTCGTGATTGCAGTTCCCGGGATTGGAAAGGACTTTCCGCTTGGCTTTCTTCGAGGAGGCTGTCCCTACGTCACTGCTCCCATCTGCTCGTAACGCCCCTAACAACCAGCATCTCCAAGTGACGTCCACCTCCTCGCTGACGTCTCCACGTCTCTTGCGCGCCTACGTCAGGCGCATAGGACGGCCATCTTGTCCATTGTTGTTGGTTTCCATGGTGACAAGCTACGCCCGAGTGATTTCTTCGCTCCTTCACGGATCTTGTCGCGTCGCAGGTATGATCCAGCCTGCACCCTCATATGTTGACAGGCACGCCTTTTAAATTATTAACAACTTATACATTTTCTACAAGGCACACCATTTTCGGCCTGCATTTTACTACGGTGACAGGCACACCATTAACATTGTTTTGTTAAACTATAATATTGGAGGATTTCCCTTGCTGCTGTTACATCATATTTATTTTATTTTCATATTTTATTTTAATGTATTTTTTTTATATATATAGCTTGCATTTTCTGTAGAAACTTCAACAATTGTTTATTTGTGTTGCTGATTCCAAATTTGCTTGCGGTTACATTATTTCATTTATTTATTTATTTAAAAGCACACTAGTTTTTCTGTTACAGTTTACAAGTTTGTTAATCACTTGTCTCGAGTTACAAATATGGCTTCTTCTCAACAATTTGCACAGCCACCTCTGGTAATTGGGTTCTCATTAAGAATCCTAAAAAAAATCTTAAGGGATCTTCAAAATTTTCTCCACCTGTTCAAGTTACTGGTGTCAGTAAAGGTTCAGCTCTTCTTGGTAAAAAGGGCTGGTGGAATCAAAAATCGCTTGTTTTGCTTTTGGACTCTCAAGCTGATTCTTTGATTTGTCTCTACAGTCGTGAATTAGATGATTCTGATTGGATTCATTTTGTTCATGATACTGTTCCTAATTATGAAAATGCTTCTCCTGTTTGTGATTTACATTCTAGTCATGAAAGTGTTCCTGACACGATTTCTGTTGCAAAAAATAATGATGCATTAGTATCTTTAACTGATTTGAAAACTCAATGCAGAAAGTTACCCTCAAAATTTAATGACTTTGTGATGTCTTAAAATATGGCATGTTGTTCTCTTTATTTTGTTCATTTGATATTCGGTTCATATATTCATTCTGTTCTGCTATTTGTTTCTTTCGTTATAAGGGGGAAGATGTTGTAATATATCTCCTATGTTATCATCCTCGTGCTGGAGATCTGGCACCTGGATGTTCTCTTGCGAGGTGTATTATTTGTATGTAGTTCCACGATCTGGTGCAGAACGCAGCATGCCAGGATTCCAACAACGTTAGTCAGTTGTCAGAGATCCTGGTATGCGGCGTGAGCGTCCACTCGTGGGTGCAGCATTGATTTAAAATAAAGAACTTAAATTACCATTTATTGGTGCCTGGGTAATTACTACAAGAGCAAAACGTAAGTACTGTAATACCGGCACTCCAACGAAGTACAATCCTTTTATTATAAAGACCCCTTCGATCATAGACGGCAGCGCTCTTCTCACACTGCTACCCAGCCCTGCTCTCCATCCCCGGTACGTCATGTAACTAACTCCATGACAACACAAGCATACCCTTTCCAATACCAGACTTCCCCTTTCCTTCCAAAACAAAAAAAACCCATAAATTTCTTCTAAAAAGGTGATAGTTTCAGGAAACTACATGCTGCGCATCACTGGATATAAAACAACCTATTAATACCAGAGAAAAATACTTTTACACTAAAAAACACACTTATCTAAAGTGTTGTCTTAAGTTGCACATTCAAGACAATTCCTTACAAATCTTTCTGTGTCGATGTCGATTCTCGGCCACCGATACTGAGTTTTAATCGTATTCTCTATGATGTCTAAATGTCCTTCATGGTAGATTTTTAAGATTTTCTCTCTAAGATACCTGTGAGGAATCACTCTGCCATTCCTTATTAAAAAATTTATTATCTTCCTAAGAGAGTTCACTCCGAATCCCCCAACAATTTCCAACTTCACTTCTAATGCTAGGTTTAGTGGGCCAGCAATTCAACATATTTTTTCACAACTCCAATAACACAGGATCCAATTTGTAACCTTCTGTCTAGTCATTTCTGAAGATTCCTTCATAATTCACAATATCCACCACAGCAACTGAATGCTCTTCCCATATGCCCCTAAGGGTTTACGATTGAAGCTAAAGGGGGACCTGCTTAAAAGTTCAGCCACCCAATTATTCACCCGAGGCAGATATTCCACCTTGCAATTATAATCTAACAATTATAGTGATAATTTCGCTAACCTGATTGCTATCTTGTTCATGCCTGCCGGGGTCAGAACTTTGGTTAGGAATCTTGTGATCAGTGTGAATGACAAAACTTGATCCACACACTAAACATGCCTATGCCCCCCCCCCCCCCCACAAGGCCAGCATTTCTCTTTCATTTGTAGAAAATGTTTCTTCTGCAGGAGTGAGGAAGTGTGATGCAAATGATATGTTGCATGCTAAATTACCCTTGCCTTTTTGAGATAATACTGCTCCAAGACCGTTCTCACTTGCATCAGTGGTGATGACAGTTCGATCAATAGGTTCAAAGCCTTGGAGCTGAATAGCATTACAAGTTTTGCTTTTAATATTTTCAAAACAAGGGTAATGAACATCATTCCCTACAAATGTGTTACACTGTTTCAACAATTGCCTAATGTCGAAACATTTTGGGTGTGAAATCTTTAACAAACTTCAAGTAGAATTTGGCAAAACACAAAAAAGATCTGACATCTTTTGAAACAGGAGAAGAAGCATCATAAATGGCTTCTAGTAATTCCTTCTTGGGAAGAATACGCTTCTTCCTAATTTCGTGTCCCAAATAGGTTACAGAGTTCATTGTAAACTTGCACTTTTTAAACTCAGCACTGAGTCCCCTGCATTTAAGTGTACTCAGGACATTTTTCAGTCTATTGTCGTGTTCTTCCGTATTCCTGCCCATAATCAAAATGTCATCCTGAAACAAAACACCTTCTTGATCATTGAATAGTTGGTACATTAACTGCTGAAATACCGCTGCAGAGGACGCAAGACCAAGAAGAATGCCATTAAATTGGAAACAGCCATAAAATATAATAAATGCAGTCAAATGTTTACTGTCAGGATGTAGGAAAACCTGATGGTAAGCTGCTGTAAGATCCAGTGTGGTGATCAATTTGATCCCCATTGTCATTGCAAAACATCTCATAGATCTTGGGTAGCTGAAATTGATCAATTACAATGCTAGAATTTAGATCATGCAGGTCAATCCAAAACCTAACCTTCCATTGGCTTTACGTGCTAGCACCAAAGGGGCTAACGATTCCCTCGCCTCAATTTTATCTACTATACCCATTCCAGCTAACTCATCCAATTCCTGCTTAACGTCATCTCTGACACTGAAAGGGATGTTGCTCACTTTATGTGAGACTGTATGCTATCATCTTTTTTAATTCTTCTATGCTGGAAACCTTGTAACATATCCTCATTATCAGCAAATATTTCAGGAAATTGTGAGGATATGGATTGATAAAAATTCAAAGTAGCGTCAACTGTATTTGCAAGTAAGACGTTCGAATTTTGGGGATTCAAGATATTACCAAGATTCCCTTGATCTATCCATCCAAGTATTGATGGCCCCTTTTCAGCTATATATAATTTACCTTCTGCTATCCTTCCAACTAGAATAGCCGGCCATAGGGATCAGTTGAACAGTTCACAGGTAAAGCTCACTGGGTGAATGTCTGAGGACAATTACTCTTATCTAAATTATCTTGAAATTTCTCAACTCACACCTCAGTTTTGGCAATAGTACATTATGAACCAGAGTCTGCTACAATATCAAGTTGAATACTTAATGAGCAAATTTTTTAAGGTTTTTTCCTAACCCCAGAATATCTTACTCAATGGTTAACACACATTGCACTCCTTCATCTTCTGCTTCTGAAGAGTCAATTATCCGCTACACTTAACAGACATAGGGGCATATTAGCAAGGAATAGCGATATTTATCGCAAAACGCGCTTATCGCAGGTTTTTTATCGCTGCCTATCGCTGGATATGTTAGCGGAGAAAACATGCTATTAGCAACGTTTTCTCCATTGTGCTAAAATATCCAGCGATAGGGGCGAAATGCGTGAATATCGCCGGAAATACAGCAATATTCACACATTAACGCCAATGGGGGCTTAGCCTGACAATCCACCTCCCATTGAATACACAGGTAAGTCATCTGGCTTCTACACCTGTAACACACTCTACAATTGTTCTTCCCTTCTGGCTTGTAATTTCTTAAAGATTTAGATATGGGAACGAAATAATTCTTTTGACCCTTAGATGAAGAACTTGCAGCAGTAACCTTGAAAAAGGCATCCTTTTCAGAGTTGCTTAATGCCGCTTTGATACGTTTTGATAATTCACATTTTTCCACAATGGCTATAGCATCTTTTAAAGTAGTATATCCATTAGCTCAGAATCTTTCCTGAACATTGGAATCATTGGTGTATATGACAATTTGGTCCTAAATAAGTTTTCCTGTATCACTTCAAACTTGGTATGGCCACTTTCCTTAATACAGCTACAAAGTCATCTATGGATTCTTCTTTACCTTCCCTTCTTTGAAGGAAATTGTATATGTCTACAGATATACAAATGGAGGGCATGAAATACCAATCCAGATCCTCCATGGCATGAGCAAAAGCATTTATTATCTACTTCTTTTGGCTTTTTTTTCCATCTATAGATAGTGTCTTCATCTTTCTGGCCCTGTAGTGTTCAGTAAAATGTTCCTTTTCCTTTTTGGTGGAAATTCTTCCCTTGTGTCCTCCTCAATAGTTGAAATTCAGAAAATATTCTTTCCATTGTGGCCATTTCATTACCAGTTCCCCAGGTACTGATAAGAATGGTTTTGCAGGAGGTAATGTGAAGGTTGGTGCACACATGGTTTAGATCAGCAGATAATGACACAGATAGAAACACCCTTGTTAAATATAAAAGCACACAATGTTGATAACTTCCAGTGTATCCCTAGCTGTGTAAGGAGTGCACAGGATTGTCAGCCAATGTCAGCAATAATAGCCATGAGGCGCTCTGGGTTTTCAAGTTGATCATGCACTGCGATGAACAATATCTACTGATTGCGGCTGTGCCAATAAAATACAGATAAAGTCACAAATGCTCCAAATGCTGACACCAGTCACTTACTTAGGTAGTGTCCGATTACTCCTTTTAATGTCTTGATGGTGGGTGAGTAGAAATGCCGATATACAAAAGCAAATAAATATCACGCTTGGTATGTGGTAGCTAGGGTCTGCACTCTTCGCCAAATTTGTAATGAACAAAGTCAAACGAAGTCTAAGTGCAATCCTTTTACTGTATAGATCCTAGATAACAGCTGCTACAACTGCCTTCTCACACTGCTTCCCAGTCCTGCTCTCATCCTCGATACATCACGGAAACCTATGATGACACAATCATACACGTTCCAATAGCACACATCACAGTAGGTTTCTGCAAAACCTTGCTTTCGTAAATACGGCTAACAACTGCCTTCCAGAACAGCAGCACTTATCATCTATAGGCTCTAGTTCTTACAAGCCAGCAAACCCCGATTCAGGCACACATGGGAGTTATGACTTGTATGATAACACAACATTCCCTTGCATCTGTTTGTCCCACATGATTTCCAACATGATTTCCCTTCCTTTTCATTTTTTGAATTATTGCATTCTCTAATGCTCAATTGCTCATTTACGTATGTAGGAATTTCATTCTGTACTGTACTTGTGTTTTCTTGTGTTGCATAAACTTCAATAAAAACATTTTGAACACACAAAACCTTCTGCGGTTCATTCAATACATTCTGATTTTGCACACTGTTGAAGTTAGAGGGCAGGCTATTCACACAAGACTCTACAGCCATTCAGGTAGGAGGTAAGCAGTGGCGGCCACCACAAACTAAAAGTGGTGGGTGGGTGGAGGGTGCGCAGGAGGGGAATAATAATTAAGAATACAAAGGAAGCCTTACCTGAAGCTGGGGGCCGCCTCCCGCTTGTCGCCTAGGTGCTGTTCTTTCTGGTCCCAGCAGACACTGGGACAGCATCACAGACTCCCTGGTCAATGCCCACGCTGCTCTCATTCTGTTCTCAAAGCAGTTGTAGTGGACCACGCATTCTTTGAGAGCAGTGCTGGGATTGGCCTGAGTTGGCTGGTTTAATGCTGTGCTCAGGCACAGGGAGTCTGTGCCGTTTCTCAAACCCAACTGTGCAATAAAGCCAGGTTGGAGAAACCTAAGTGTGTATGTGTGTTTGGCCACACTCGGATGGCCGGCTAAACACACATGTGCACTTAGAAGTGCACAAACCAGTCCTCCTCCCCCTCTCATGGCCCCGCCCCTCCCTACACAGGCTGGCTCAGCCAACAGGTAAAAAATAAAACAATGATAGAATATAATTGTATTTTACACCTGCTAACTGTGAGCCTGTGGGGTGACGCTCCTCCACTGTTGCAGAGGACCTGCCCCTGGAGGGAAGTTCTTTATTTCATTTTAGGCCCTTGGGTTACAGCAACGGAAGGTAGATTCTGTCAGGACTCTAGCCTTACCCAACTGTCCCTATCTCGTAGCTACCACTGTAGACCACACACCACCATTTTATTACATCATTCACTCTCACCATTCCAGACACAGGATACTACACACACTTCATAATTGGGGAAACCTGCTGCATTATGCGGTGTGTCAGGTATGTAATTATCATTCATGTTTGTGCGGGAGTCATAAGACTGAACTTTACCAACCGCACTGGTCATGTACTCAACAAGTAAATATGTGCAATGGAAGTAAAAATTGCTAAGGTTATGAGTAATGACACGAAGCACAAGCCAATAGCACACCTGCAAACAAATATAGAAATAATTTCTATAGTCCGCTATGACCAGACCTGCCACATCATGTCCAATTTCTTAGAAAAGTCTCCAGTCATGAACCTGCTTCATTAACACAAGCCTGTAACATGAAGAGATGTCTGGTAACACTTTCACAACTAGCCCATGGCTTCTCTGTCGCTATAAATGACACAAGACATCCAAGGCCTGATTCACAAAGGTAAACTTGCACTTTTGTGTAAGTTTACTATTTTTCGGTATTCACACAGGTAAGGTACTGCTACTAAAGTTAGATTTTTTGGTCTAAGTTAACATTCGTGAATACCAAAAAGTAGTAAAATTAGGGTTTTGGTCTAAGTTTACCTTTGTGAATACCGAAAAGTTGTAAACTTACACAAAAATATAAGTTTACTTTTGTGAATCGGGCCCTTAGTGTATACTTTTCTATTATCTTCTATTACTGAAAGTTGCCTTGATCTTTATGGAATGGCCCTTGTTCATAAGGAAGATAAGAGCAAACAGAATTGTTGTAAATGAATCTAGCACTCTAGTGTAATTTTCCGGATTCATGCCCTTATATAGGTATAACTTATCATATCCTTACATAGGCATACAAATCATAACCATATTTAGACACAGCCAATGCAGTCCAAATACGGCATGGCTACTTCCACTAAGCTCCTAGAGTACAACGAGTTCTTGAAGACAACCAGCCTTCAGCAGTACGGGACTTCCCCCTGCTTCAGTATTGATTTGTCCCAGAACTCCTGGAGCGTGTAAAGAACTTTGAGTTCTTAGTGACGTTATTATGTCCACCCTTACGTCAAACTCGGCACCTTCCAGGTATAAATATACCCACATCTGCCCTAGCAAACACACAGTGGTTTGGAGCAGATCGACTAACTACTTGCCCGACGCCCTGCTGTAGCGAGTGCCGAAGGAAGCCGACCCTCCAGCTGACACACTGAGAGAGACGCGGTCTTTTCTCCTGCCGAGAAATCCAGCTCCAGTGTTTCCCTGCTACCCTTGCGGGTTACTGGGAGATAAAGTCCTGAGAGAGAGATACAAGACCTCCTTCATTCTATAACCAAGGTACGGAGCTGATTAGACCCTTAGAGAATTCTTGGATATATTCTTGGCAGAAACTATTTAACTCAAGCTACACCTCACTAACTTCTTCCCTTGTACTTGACTTAGGTTAGGTACACGAGGGTAGGCGTATTTTAGATGCACCAGTTGAGTACTTTTAGTCATTATTTATCATGGTATGTATTTTATCTATCTTATGGCTTAGAAACCATATCATGCTTTTACAGTATTATTTCATAATACTCTTTTTATTGTACGCACTTTACTTCATAGCAAGTATTACGATTGTAGCAATTCACTTCTCTTGCATGAGAAAGAAGACTGCTCAATAAATAACCTTTTTATTGAAAACTCCTGTCTCTCTATTTCTCTGCAAAAACCATGGTGAAACGAAGCATGCACGATTGACTGAGTGAAATAGCCATCTATCGTTTCCGCGACTCTGAAGATATATTTCTTATTATTGGGGAACAAAGTTGTCATGTTATATGGTTGTCAGAAACTAATCCCTTCTTGTTGATTCGAGAAAGTTTCTAGTGACCTCTGAGCTAGCTGGCATTCACAATTAAGTCTAACATATTCAATAGAGATCTAGTCGACTTCAGCCCTATGTCTAAACTATCGTTTATATTATTCCAATGCGCAGAGCCTATTGGGAATATAGGAACTACACTACATGGCGCCCAACGTTTGGTAAGGCGATAATTTAACGCTAGATACTAGAGTAACTCAGTCGTGCTTTTCACACAGACCCCTTTTTCCGTAAAAACTCCAATAGACCTCTGGAGTGGGTAAAAGGTTACTATCCGTCAGAACTAAGTAGGATGAGAATCCTATGTATTAGTTATTGGTTTGTTCAACGTTGAAGGATACAGTGTTCCAAAATATTGTGCACCTAATTTTTGTTTTATTGAAAACATACTCTGCAAACTTTTGGTCTACAAAATGTCGGAGAGTGACGACGAAAGGGAGAGAGCTAGGATAGCAACTCAACTATTGGCAGAGGACACAAGTCTTCAGGAAAAACAACCCGGATGCAGTAATCATTCCGGTAAATGTAAGAAAGAGTGTAACTTACAAACTAATAAATAGTGGAGTATCATCAAGAGGTGGTAGAATTATATTTGTAATAGAGGCACATGAGTATCGGAAGACAGAGGTATTCTACTCATGGATAACTTTTCCAGCAGCAAATGCTGTAACACACGAGTTCCACTACTGCAAAGCAGAGGAACACCCAGCGAAATACGTTCCTTTCGAGGACGTTGAAATTCCACTAACTTACCAGGAGCATCAGCTCTGGTTTAATGGCGCCCTACAACATCAAAATCACATTACCAGGCTCGGTCCACTAGGTAGACCAGGAGCTACATGGCCGGTATTTGCTGGTTGTACACCACATCCTGGCATCGAGAATATGTCAGATAGAGAACTGTTAGCTCAGCTGAAACAGTTAATTAAAATACATAGATAGTTAGTCCAATATGTCATGCAGACTTTAACAGTCCAACCTGCTATAAAAATTCCAGAGCACACCCCTCACCAGGGGAATACAAACAAAATTACACCACAGACTATACAATCAGTCATTGGTAAATTACCCGCAAAACAGGAACAAATTCCTTTCTGGTTGGCTCAAAAGATTACTCAAATAGAGGCAGTATTCCCTGATAGTACACCTCATGAAAAACACAGAATTCTGACAATCTGTTTATCAATGGGGATCGCACCACATGTGGAAGACTGTGACACTTGGGGAACAGTATTTGCTTCAATCTACACAAAAACACATGGTGTTCCGTCTATGGCGGTTATACCAGGCGTACTAAGACTGATTCAAAATGAATACGGTCCAGAGCCTGCTTTAAATCTAGGTATGAAATTACTGAAAGATTTTAAACAAGTCTCGGCTATAATACTAGCCAACATAAAAGGAGAAGCAGCATCAGTGGCGATCCGCAAAAAATGAAAAGAAACAGATATAGCAGAACAACCTTTTGAACTTGCCAGAATAATTGAAAAATCCTATGAAGAATTAGGTAGAGATAGTTTGGGTGGGAAACCACTAAAACCACAACTAACAGAAAATCCTGAAAAATCTTTCATTAAAAATAGTTTAATAACTCCTAAAAAGAAATGGGAAACTACCAGACAGACTCTTCATAAAGAGAAACAGTTTCAGTCCAGAGGAAGGTCTGCCCAACGGAGAGATAGATCTCCACAACGGGGGGTAGGTCTCCACAACGGGAGCCCTCTGAGAAAAGATATAACCTCAGAAATAGGGATAATTTGAAAAAACCTGACAGATATCAAGATAATGATACACGTCCCTCTCGATCTTTTCAGACTTCCTCTCAGAAATCGGAAAGAAGAGGATGGTCAGAACATAAAGAAGAGCGCGTCAAGTCCAAAGACAAGGAACCCGCTCACCAAAGTAAAAAATCTAAATTTTCCAAAAAGAAAGTAGCAAGCATAAAGATAAAACATGCAGAGGATCCTGAGGACACAACACAAGAACGGAGAGTGGGCCCAGACAATGCTAAACAGCGCAGCAGAAGTGACCATAGCTCGCAAGATCCTGATGAATCTTCTGGAGACAGTGGACACGAATGAGAACATTCAGGTGGAAACTGCAGACACCAGAGTTAGTGTACCCCATTAATTATATGAAATAACATTACGTATAGAAGGGGACATAACTAGGAAAATAAAAACTCTCTTTTGGGAGAAGCTATCTAAAGGCTATGATATTCTTCTAGCTGAGAAAGACTGGCCACCAGAATGTGTTAGGGAGTGCCCACATGGCGAAGAAATGATTATGCCTGCCTTCTCAAATCATATTCCAATTCATAGAAAATATACATACGCTAGAAAATGGGCAGTGGCCCAAGCCCCTGCATTATATAAAAATCATGTAAGATGGGATGAGGAATCCCCTCACCATAAAATCCAGTTAAAAAATCAACCTACTGCACAAAGGCAGTATCCTGTTAAGCAAGAAGCTAAAAAACAAGTCAGGGAGATCTTAGATCAACTTGAGTACCAGGGGGTGATTGAAACATGCACCTCAGAAATGAACAATCCTTTGTTTCCTGTCTCCAAACTAGACAATTCATATTGTCTAGTATTGGACTACAGACACTTAAACTCTTGTTGCAAAACATTTGCAATACAAAATTCACACAGTGCAGCACTGATGAATAACAATCAATTCTAGGTTTCCTGAATTTTGGAAGAACTTACGTTCTGAATTACGCAGAGAGGGTTAAACCTCTCTACGAATTAATAAAACCTGATTTCAAACCAACTAATTGGACTCAAACTCACACAGAAATTTTACGTTCAATACAAACAGACATGTTAGCTAAAACAAAGCTGCAAACACGCGTAAACGTACGCAACCTTGTAATCCGAGTCATCCCAGGAAGATGAGGATTCACGTACCTGACCTATAACGAAGGTGAAACGGTACCAATAGCTTACAAATCACACTTGTATACACAAGCTGAAATAAAATTCACTTCAACTGAGAAAATTCTGCCAGCGGTTCAAACTGCTATAGCAAAAGAAAGAGCCCTCGCACAGGGAAAACGCATATCGGTCGTTACACCTGTACCTCCCCTGGAGGCAGTAACAAGAGCGAGCATTCCAAATGCTAAAGCTTTACATCCAAGATGGATACAATGGGTTAATTCTCTTGCTGCAACAGACGTTGAATACGTTTTTGACCCTAGCTTGAAAACACAAGAATTCCTTCAATACGAGTATGAATGTCCTTTGCCGACCGAAATTCTGCCTCTTGAACATTACGACTGTATAATATATATAGCCGGATCAGTACAGCCCGCAATTGGGGGTAAACAAGCCTATAGTGCTGCGTGCGCGATTGTTAAAGGTCGCTGGCGCGAAGGTAAATTCAGACCTATGGTCACTAAAACTCAATCACTCGGAGACTGTACAGCTCAGCGAGCTGAACTACAGGCTTTCAAGATGGCGTTTGAGAATACCGATCGCGAATTCCCCACACTAATAGTGTGCGATTCGTATTACTGTGTCCAGTCTTACAATGAATATTTGCAGAACTGGGTTCAAAACGGTTTCAAAGATGCGAAAGGTGGCACAATAAAGCATTAAAAGCTTTGGGAACAAGTAGTTCTTTTACAGAAAGAACTACTAAAGACTCACGTGATCCATACACTGAATCATCAACGTGATGGCGTTCACGTTGCAGGGTATTCATTGGCTGATGAAGCCGCAAAGGCAGCTGTCCACACGGCTTCCGTAGCTACAATTAAGCGTTCTAAAAAAGAATAGACGATGAAACGCTACTAGCAGTAAAAGCCTCAATGGAAGTCAACTATGCGGCGTTACCTCGAAATTATCCACTCGGAAATACATACATAATTGATGCAAACTCAGTTCCTTTTGCTCAATCCCCTGGAGTGGGGGACAGAGTAATTCCAAACAGGAAACGGCGGGCTTACTCGGTTCAACAAGCAAATATGGGAGAGGATCTGAGGCACCAAGGGATCTTAACTTCTCTAATAGAATTACAAATGAAGTACTGGTGGCCGGGAATGAGCGTGCAAATTTATAACTTTGCAATGGATTGTCAGAACTGCAACAGAGATCGCAGATATGAACCGGACCAGGTAACTGACAATAGCACAGTCAATCCAGCCCAGACACCTCTGTTAGATAGCATTAGACTGTCTACACGCAGGCGTCCATACAGACGGATGCGGCCCCACAACTACTAAGATAAGATTCATTTGGATGTAGCCCCAGTGCTCGGCTGACGCCAGAATTGTTATTAAAGATCTGCAAGTCTTTATCGGCACATACTCAATCGGCACGCTACATTCTGGTCAAGGTCCTGCGTTTAGCTCTCGAGCTTGCAAGGAGGCCATGGCCAGCTTGGGCGTTGCATTGCGGTACTCTAGTCCTTTCCATCCTGAGGGTAATGCGGTAGTGGAAAGAAAAAAACATGACATAAAACAATCTATAACAGCGAGGGTATTAGGTTCAGGTGATGGGTGGGTCAAACATCTAATAAATGTCCAACGTAGTCTTAATAATCTGCCAAGAAATTCTCTGGGTGGAATCACTCCGTATGAACTTTTGTTTGGTACTAGAATGATAATCGAAGACCTCGATAGTCAGACTTCAGTGGTGGAACAAAAACCCTTTGATATCAAAGATCGTTTGGCTGTTTTACAGGACTTAAGTGGAGTGGTGTGGCTCACTGGTTAGAGGCGGCAGACCCGGAAGCAGAGGTCGGCCCGGGACCAGGGTTCGATTCCCGACGTGGCAGGGTCTTGGGCCATGGTCAGCGGACTCGATAATTCTCGCCTCGGTGCCTACTCTAACCATGGATCCCACTCAGCAACTCTGGGCAACAGCTTGCTTAATCTCTACTAACGGCCCCACCAGCGCCGGGGATGCTTGTCTTCACCTTGGAGATGCCCAGGAGGGACCATCTCACAGGGAAAGCCAGACGGGTTCCCCAGCGGTATACAGCGCCGGGACGCCCCTTTGCTGGGGCAGCTGTGCGCTTTACAAGTATACAACATTTAACATTTAAAAGAAGAAGTCTGAGTAACACAAAGCTAAAGCCAATGGCCACTGAAGAAAACCCACCTGTCCCAGCAAGACCTGTCTGGATTCCAAAGATTGGGGATCTGGTCAGAGAAAAGATCGCGTTGAAGAAGGAAATTGGGCCTTCTTACAGAAAAGCAGTACCTGTCTTAGCAATCAACGGAACAAGATCAGTAGTACTACCGCCCCTTGCTGGTAAAAAGGAGAACAGAGTTGTATCAATCGACCTGGTAAAACCACAACCATGTGGCCAATAATAAGTAGTAGGCCCAGTGGACTCCCAAGATGTAGCAGAAGACCAAACCTTGCTACAATTCAAGAGGTTCAAACTGAAAGACTAATCACATTTGATAAAACTGCAGTGAATAAAGAAAGACTATGCAACAAAGCCATGGAATTTGTGCCTCTTGAAACCAAAATTACAACAGTTCGTCAAGAAACACCTATCTACAATGATGTAGCCTCTGACTATACTGAAATGACAAAGGAAGAAGCAACTACAAAGATTAATAACAATCCTGAATCGATTCCAACAATTGACAGAACTGCCTCTGGCTATTTCATCAATTTCGATGACTTTTCTGAAGTTCCCAGTGAACATGAAGAAAAGCCAGCAAATAAAACTTTCAAAGAAAAAATTACAGATCTCTTTCATCAACTTGGAGAAATATATCTGATTTCACCATGGATTTAATTGTGGATTGTGTTAGGTGTACTTTTCCTCCTGCTCTGGCCCATTTTGATTTTAAGCTTGGGAAGAATGATTGATGGAAAATACAGTACAATGGACACAGCAAGTCAGAAAATCAACTTGGTCCTAAAACCACACAAGTCATCTCATGTTGAAAAAAGAGAACTGTCATCAGTAAACATCACAGCCATTCCTATACCTGGTAGTGTAGCATGGACGCTACTGATTACGACATCTATGGCCCGGTGGAACTATTGAAGTATCCTCATCAGTTCAAGGTTTCTTTAAGTGACTTTGTCTCACCGAGCACTTTCTCTGATGATTGGGACTTTGAGATTTTTAATAACATGATGTCTGATTTAGAAATGTCAGCAAAATTTACAGATCATGATTATTTAGAAGGTTCATCTGATTATGAAGAAATGTATTGCTTTAATCATTATGGGCACCACTATTTGCATAAATCTGCAAAACCTAGAAATGTTTTTACTTATAATCAATGGGAACATTGTCCAACACCGCCAAAAGGCAGTTCGAAAACATTTTATGAGAAATTTCCATACTTGTAACAACAATGGAGGAGTACCCCCTGAGAGAAAAAAAACCCAGAAACATCTCTGTTTCTAGAGCTGAGAGCTCAGGTCGGCACAGTGTGGCCCAACCCGTTACCGGACAAAGCATGTCCCTTAAGAAGACCCCTCACTTACCAACCTGGTTGGTGACATGCTTCATCATCGGGGTCCCACCCTATAGGCCGAGTGCCCATAGGGTGTGCTGCGACACCTGACTACAGTGGAGCGGGTTTCTTTTTTCTTTTATATGTGCATAAAATTACAGTGAAAAGTGTGTTAAAAAAGGGCCAATACTACTCACTTCAAGAATTTATTTCTGAGTGCATGACCCCCTATAAAACCAGTGTGGCACCTGTGCCTAGTTAGGAAGGCTTTGGTGTCTCAAGAAGTGTAATACGTTTAAAAAATAGCGAAGTGTGCTATGTGAATATTATAAGAAAAAAATACATAATAAGGTCTACATGTTTAAACCATAAAAAAGATTCTAAGGTTTTCGTCAGGACCGTGAAGATTGGACGGGGTGGTACGCACACGCTAAGGTGCGCCCAGCCCTCGTGCAATTTAAAGACCACAAAATTGTGATCTGGTGTAAAAGGGTGTGTCTTTTCCTCATTCAGGAAAAAAACACTTGAGGCGGTAACTATCGCTTCATGGGCATCGGAACTTCCAAGACGGCAAGTGTCCGTCACTTGCGGCTTCCGATCGCCTGGCGGTAAACCTACTTGGTTACTGCTCGAGATGCCCCGTGGGGCATCTCGAGCAGTGCATATGAAAAATATGTTGACCAATACAAAACAGATATATTCTGCAAAATATTATGAACAGTTGTCTACATTTGGTTTTGAATTCTGGAAAGACAACATTGAAACAAAAACAGTCTGGGGCTCAAAAGATTGGCACGTACAGGGATTAGAATCACTATCTAGAGCCTGCATGATCCCAGAACAAATAATGTTCCTGAATGAAACCATTCAACAAACAACCTGTCTTGGCCTAGCCAAGATAAAAGATTTAAACAACCCGTCTATACCAAAGCCTATGCCTGATAGAAATAGTACTACAGATGAGGGGTTAGACGTGTCCCATATTTTACACCAAAACAGAACTAATCCTGATTGGAAAAAATAGTTGATCTGGCCCACAGACACTAATAACTGTCAAGCTAGATTACCGGGACAAAACACAGGGGTTCAAACAGAACAGGCCAGACCCAAGATATTCCCAGAGACAACATCCAGGGATAATAACAACGTACAGTGTAGGAAAACTATGCCTCGAATGGCTACAGAAATCCACACTACCTGAAATTAAGCAACACTTGACCTTACTAAAGAAGGTGCTGACTTGCGGGATATCTTATTGGGACCTCGCAAACAGCATCAAAAACGTTTCATATAGGCCGGTATATATTCTGCTTACAACAAAGCTTGGAAAGTAACGCAAATTGAAACTGCTGAAAAAATACGAGAAATTGATCGGATTAATTTGGAAAAAACACTGTCTGTAGTGGACAATGGGTTAACGACTCTGTCCTCCAGAATTTATTCTTTGGACAGCATTGTATCATCTGCTATTGATATAATAGAACAGGATATGCTAATTTTACAACATGGCCAGTCCCAATTACGTTCTTTTGTACAGTTAGGCTGGACGTTACAAAATCTGCATTCAGGCTATGTGCCTTGGGGTCTCATCAACACAACGTCATTATTTTCTATCTTTAACCTTACAGATAAACAAATCTCTTTGACACAAAGAGGAGCAGACTATACGGTGCTGAGCATTGAAAAACTAGAAAGATTACCATTAACAGTTTCCGAGAAGCCTGTTATTGAATGGATAATACATGGTACCATAACAATACCAGTAACGACATTCCAGTTTCAATATTGCCTACAGCATATACCAGCGGGCCTGTATGAAAGGTTGGGTAAAGGATACATTAAGTCGACCTGGAATTTACCTTGCACACATAGATGTTGGAGTGGGGGCAAAAAAAGAGGTATTTCTTAGTGATAACAATTGTAAATGCTCACTAAGTGGTACACTTCTGTGTCAAGGAATTAATTTACATGGAGCCTGTGAGGGTTCTTCTAATGGCCTTTCTTGCCACCTGCACGGCACCCCAGCCACACAAATAGAACCTGTTTTCAGGCAGCTTTCCAACGGCAGCTACGTTATGTTAAGTGACCACAGCTGTTGTGGCATGTTGCCAGGAACGACCTATCTCGTTAGTGTTACATCCAGGGTCACTTGTTGTATGCAAGTATTGTATCCAAACAGCAAGCCAGACAAGGAGGCAACGATACGGTCTTCACTGAACATCTCTTCTATTCGAATTGATACATTAAGCAGAATGAAAGCCATTCTTTTACGAAAAACTGTGCCTTTGACCTCGTCTAGAGAAACGTATGATCTGCAAGTTGCAAGGACTTCAGCAAAGATACATGCATTATTATCAACAAACTGCCCCGTACATTTCGTAGAAATGTTAGGTCAAATTTTAAACATGTCAGATACCAGTGGCATCGCACATGTATTTAAGACAATTTTTTCGGGACTGTTAGCACCCTTTGAAGCAGTCCTGAGCATTTTCCTGAATTTTGTGCACTCTGTGTTCGGCGGCCTGCCTCTCATTTTGGGACTCGTAGCAGGAATTCTATTTTTGTTCCTTCTTCTCCGATATGGCAAGTCTAGTCACCAGCGATACCCAGATTACCATGGAACAAACGATTCAGGCAATGCGGTACCGAAATAGGATAACACAGGTCCTCGGCTTGGCTCATCTAAGAGATCTGAATACCACATGGTTTCTATCATTCAGACCAATCTGATAAGATTGCATCTTACCTGTTCTACGATGCCTGCTCTGTGGAGAAGAATGTGTGTTAGACATCTGTCTCTCACTCCCATCAGCAGTACCTATGGATGTCGATACTTTGCTTGGTTCGGTAACGGCTCATGCAACGTGTTGTCCCCAGCGGCTACCTATTCTGATGACGGCATTTGTTGAGACCTCACCATTACGAATAGGTGGCGGTGAGGTACGAGATGAAAGCGGCACACAGGTACAACTTTCTGTGAACATTGCTGATCCAGATAACGCTGACGGTAATGCATCTCACATATGCACTATTTCTACTTTTTCAGAAATGGCCCAACTTTCCCCTACTGTGGTAGACAAATTCTTTGCCAGCCTATCTGAGTCAATGTTTTCTCCTAACAACGAGAATAACTCTTGAGAAACAAGCACACAGCTTTCCCTGAACTTTGATTTCGGCCTTCAGTTTTGATAAACAGAACTTCTAAAATTTGGAACTATTTTTTACTACAACAAAATTATTTTTCTCATTACCAAAATATTTACCTTTTTTTGGCACAGAGTAATCTGCTTAATGTAGTACTATTCTTAGAGAACAATATTTCTATTTTTGAAACCTAGAGGCAATATTTAAACTTAGCCTCTAGCACATGTACAGTCTTATATAAATCTGTGATGAAATGGTCTCGACCTTCTCTTCTGTATTAAGAGCCATTTCATTAATGTAATTTCGTGAATCATTCAGTCAGCATTTCAAATGTAAAACTATATGCTTTGTTTGAATGATACCACTGCTTAGAAAACGTACAGTACAATACTCAATTTTTTGTGTACAACCATTTCAAATGCATTTTTTTGTATTTTTGGGGTGGGATTGTAAACACATGCTTAGAAATGTTATAACTGCGTAGTATTTAGTAAAGATGGACATTCCAAGTGGAGTGGGTGTTGTAAACGAATCTAGGACTCTAGTGCAATTTTCACGATTCATGCCCTTATATAGGTATAACTTATCATATCCTTATATAGGCATAAGAATCATAACCATATTTAGACACAGCCAATGCAGTCCAAATTCAGCATGGCTACTTTCACTAAGCTCCTAGAGTACAACGAGTTCTTGAAGACAACCAGCCTTCAGCAGTACGGGACTTCCCCCTGCTTCAGCATTGATTTGCCCCAGAACTCCTGGAGCGTGTAAAGAACTTCGAGTTCTTAGTGACGTTATTATGTCCACCCTTACGTCAAACTCGGCACCTTCCAGGTATAAATATACCCACATCTGCCCTAGCAAACACACAGTGGTTTGGAGCAGATCGACTAACTACTTGCCCGACGCCCTGCTGTAGCGAGTGCCGAAGGAAGCCGACCCTCCAGCTGACACACTGAGAGAGAAGCTGTCTTTTCTCCTGCCGAGAAATCCAGCTCCAGTGCCTCCCTGCTACCCTTGCGGGTTACTGGGAGATCGAGTCCTGAGAGAGAGATACAAGACCTCCTTGATTCTATAACCAAGGTACGGAGCTGATTAGACCCTTAGAGAATTCTTGGAAATATTCTTGGCAGAAACTATTTAACTCAAGCTACACCTCACTTACTTCTTCCCTTGTACTAGACTTAGGTTAGGTACACCGGGGTAGGCGTATTTTAGATGCACCAGTTGAGTACTTTTAGTCATTATTTATCATTGTATGTATTTTATCTATTTTATGTATCTTATGGCTTAGAAACCATATCATGCTTTTACAGTATTATTTCATAATACTCTTTTTACTGTACGCACTTTACTTCATAGCAAGTATTATGATTGTTGCAATTCACATCTCTTGCATGAGAAAGAAGACTGCTCAATAAATAACCTTTTTATTGAAAACATCCGTCTCTCTATTTATTTGCAAAAACCCTGGTGAAACGAAGCATGCACTATTGACTGAGTGAAATAGCCATCTATTGTTTCCGCGACTCTGAAGATATATTTCTTATTCTTGGGGAACAAAGTTGTCATGTTATATGGTTGTCAGAAACGAATCCCTTCTTGTTGATTCGAGAAGGTTTCTAGTGACCTCTGAGCTAGCTGGCATTCACAATTAAGTCTAATATATTCAATAGAGACCTAGTCGACTTCAGTCCTATGTCTAAACTATCGTTTATGTTATTCCAATGTGCAGAGCCTATTGGGAATATAGGAACTACACTACAGAATGTTAAACATCGAGCATCGTCCAAAAATCAATGGAAACAAGCACTGGCAAAGCTAATAGGTCTGAACCTTTTATGTACCCATGACTCTAAAACTGTTATTAAAAGGGCAGCATGTTTTAATCCAATATGGAAATGCACCTTCAAACTGAAATAGTTCCTGAACAAAGTATACGTGATAAGCTATGACAGGCAAGGTGATACGTTTGTTATTGCTTTTAATATGTACTCATTACTGCATATTTCGTTCCACAATTTTCCTAGCTCATAACAAGCGAGTTGAGCAGGTGACAGTAAATTGTGCTTCACTATGAATTCATAGAAAGCATTTCTAAAAAAACATTTGCTGCCTGGAGACGACGTTATCGTTAACATGCAATAAATTAATTAGCAGGAAGCCATACTCGGATGTGCATAGGAATGAATACATCTAATCTTGAACAGTTTAAAATTCAGCAGCAACTCTCAGTTATCACACTACATCATTACAAATGTCTGTGGAATTATAAGCTCTTTACAGTACTCAATAATGCATTTCTAACCATATTGTGGAGTATTTCTGTCGATGCCTATTATCCTCTTCATTAAAATGCTTATGTAATTACACCAGCCTCTACAGAGTGAAACATGAATTTGTGATGGGGCTGATGCAAGGTAACATGTTGCTGTTCAAATTGACAATTAACAATAAAGATACATGCCAATGCATACATTTACACAGTAGGAGATTTAGCATTTTTACACCATGAGACGTACAATGTTTAAAACAGTCGTAAATCACATTAAGAGAAATACATACAGTGCTAACTGCAAACAGTGAATGTGGGAGTGTGGCTGGATGAACCAATCACCTGAAGTCTATTCAGAATGCATCAGTTTGAATGTCCTATGGGACACTCATATGGGACACAGACGACTGATCATCAACACATGCTCCAGTGAGCCCATCACTGATTAATGTATTATTTTTTGCAAATTTTATATAGCGTGGACATGGCCCGAAGGCAATTTACAACATGCAGGATACCTGGATTACAGTTATAGTAATTAAACTGGTACGTTTACATTGGTAAATGTGAGCAGAAGTTACCACACGAGAGTTACAGCAAGTGGTCAGAGGACATGCACAGTTGAAGCATTGACTTAGATGGCGGGGTCACATAGCAAAGGTAGGTCAGATCCCGGTGATGAGAGTACTTATGTCTGGTCAAGGGCGATTAACTATGATGTCCGTAAAATAAGAGAAGTTTGTGATCCTTTTTGAAGATGAATAGGCAGGTGGTTAGGTGGAGGGAAAGAGACAGAGTTCCATGTTCTAGTGGCACTACTAGAGAAAGAGTATTGTTCTCGACTGAAGGCGGGGGGTACCAGAAGGGATTGGGAATTTCTGGAACCCCTATTTACTCTTTTCAGTTTCTCGTATAGAAAGGAAGGTAAAGAGGAGGTCAGCCCCCTATGAGTAATGCAAGCAGTCTTGAATTGGGCCCTCGTTTCAATGGGAAGCCATTGGAGGGTTAGCAGGGCAGGGGGAAATGTGGTCACATTTCTTCAGATCTTAAAACAAAGTGTGCTGCATCATTTACTGTTGCTCTCAGTGGGCCCAGGTGAACTTTGGGAATGCCTGAGAAAAGGTCAATTCTGTAGTCTAGTCTGGAGAGAACAAGAGTCTGCACCACTGTTTTGAGGTCTTGTTTCGGAATCAATTGTCCAATGCCCCAAAGCTGGCTAAGTTGGTGTTGTGCACTTTTGGCCATGGCTGCGATGTGGCTACAAAGATTGAGATGATTATCAAGGTTGATGCCAAGTGATATGGCACTCTGAACAATTGCGGGGCAGCCATCTACGGTGGGAAGGTTGGCCATCCATTCTTGAACTAGAGTTTTTGTTTTCAGAGATGAGATTACAAGAAATTCTGTTTTAGTTGGGTTTAGTTTTGAAATGGAAGTTGTACATCCAGTTTTTAATTTTTGAGAGTATTTTTGAAAGCAGGGAAACACCTTCTGGGATAAGATTGTCATTTATATTTAAGTGTCATCACCGTAGTGGTGGAAGAGAATCCCAGAGTTTCTGAGAACCACACATAGTGGGTCTAGGTAGAGGTTAAATAGAGTTGGGGAGAGGATTAAACTTTTGATCTTGAAAATTAGTTGCCCCTTTTCACAATTTGAGAACGGTTGGTTAGGTATGAGGAAAATCAGTTGAGGACTGTGCATCCATATCCCATGCGTCCCATCTAGAGTATGAAGGAGGCCCAGATGCCAAATAGTCGATAACTCCCTTAGAATCTTCGACTCCGGTAACTCCTGCCTCCTGCTCCTCCTGGATTTATCTGCTGCATTCAACATAGTCAACCATCTGGCAGATTCAGAAGAACATGTTACGTACCTTTGGTAATATTCTTTCAAATGAAAGAGACCACTCAAGCAGATCCTGACATGAACCCAGCGGCAGTTACTCCGTGGGAGCGGAGGAGCATCGCCCCCGACATTCTAAGTGAAAACATATACGTCCAGAAGCAGCAGCAGCATGTCCGGTGATTCCGCTGTGTTCTACTGCAGCCTCCCATAGTGCTCTAAATAACAACTGGAGCGCTAACAGTATTAATTATGGCAAAAGTGTGACAGTCCTGAAGTCTTCTTGATTCAATTAAACCAGTAAAACTTAAAACATTTCCTTTAGAAAGGAACACAATGAGGGTTTTGTTTTGTCATTGAAGAACAAGTTTCTTACCTTCGGTAACAATATAACTGTAAGAAACATAGGTTAGTTATAGATTCCTTACCTTAGAATATTCCCCAAGCGTCAGACTGGATCCGGAAAGTTTTTCGTCAGCAGTACCCCTGGGACTAGGTAGGTGGCATCGGTCAACTCGGTGTCTGTCGGCGGCGGCGTGGTCGCTGGGATGATGCCACGGACACAACCCTTGCCCTGACGTCAGTTCTGTACACGACTTTCCGCACCAGGAATGCAAAGCCATGCAAGACACTGACCATTGGTGCACAAAACTAGGGCCCTGAAAGGATGTTCTTAACCCTAGAAATCAGTTCGCAGAACGGGGAGGATGGGTGGGGCGGTAAGGAATCTATAACTAACCTATGTTTCTTACAGATATATCATTACCCAATGTAAGTAACTTGTTCATCTGAAAGAAACAGATAGTTATAGATTCCGCACCTTAGAATAGATACACCAGCAATACCAACCCCGGAGGTGGGTCTGCAAACCAAGATCACACCAGAAAGTCCTGGAGAACAGAACGGCAGAAGAAGCAGTCTTTCTGGACTTCGCTGTCCAGGCAGTAGTGTCTTTTAAACGTGTGCAGTGATGCCCACGTAGCTGCCTGACAGATGTCATCTAGGGGGACTCCCCGTCCCAAAGCAGTAGTAGCTGCATTTGCCCCGGTGGAATGGGCACACAGCCCCACTGGAGGCTCCTTCTTAGCCAAAGAGTAACAGACTTAGATGCACAGAACGACCCACCTGGAGATGGTTCTTAGCGCCTACGTAACCAAAAAAGAGCTGGTCGTCCACCCGGAATTCTTTGGTGCGATCCAAATAGAAGGAGAGCGCATGTTTTGGATCCAGACGGTGGAGCCTCTCTTCCTCTTTTGAAGGAGGCCGAGCTGGAAAGAAGGTGGGCAAAGTGATGGTTTGGCCAATATGAAAAGAAGTGACCACCTTTGGAAGAAAGGAAGGTCGAGTCCTGAAGACGACCTTGTCCGAATGAACAGCCAGAAAGGGAGGCTTGGAAGAAAAAGCTTGAAGCTCATTCACCCTGCGCGCAGAGGTGATGGCCACTAGAAAAGCAGTTTTGAGAGTTAAGAGTCTTAGAGAACAGTTATGTAGCGGCTCAAAGGGAGCGCACATAAGATAGGTTAGCACCAAGTTCAAGTCCCACTGAGGCATTACAAAGGGAACAGGAGGAAATAGATGAGTAATGCCCTTAATAAATATATTTACAACAGGGGACTTGAAAAGAGAAGGCTGATCAGGAAGCCTGAGAAAGGCTGAAATGGCCGAGAGGTAGCCCTTAAGAGTGCCCAGAGCAGAGCCCCGCTGGGCCAAAGAAAGGAAGAACAAGAGAATCTCAGAAAGAGGGGTAGAAAGGGATCCACCGCCTTTGCTGTGCACCATGCCACAAACGTATTCCATCTGCAGGCATATATCGTCTTAGTGGAGGGACGCCTGGGTGCCAAGATGACATCATAGATTTCAGGGGGCATGTCAAATGACGTCAACTGCCCCCAATCAATCTCCACGCAAGGAGGTGGAGGCTGGACAGGTTCGGGTGGAGGACCATCCCCTGCTGCTGCGACAGAAGATCCTCCCAAAGAGGCAGTTGGATCAGAGGATCAATGGCCATGCTGAGCAGCTCGGGATACCAGACTCTCCGTGCCCAGTCCGGAGCCACAATAATTACTTGGGCCTGGTCGCGCTTGATCTTCTTCAGCACTCTGGGTAGAAGTGGTATAGGCGGCAAGGCGTATAGAAGACAGCAACTCTGCTCGCGACGAAAAGCGTTGCCTAGCAAGTGCCGCCTTAGAAATTCCAATGCGCAGAATTACTGAAATTGCGCGTTCTCGTCAGTGGCAAATACATCTAACCAAGGCTCTCCCCACTGTTGAAAGAGCCCTTGCACCACCTCCGAGTGAATACGCCATTTGTGATCCATCATGCACCTGCAGCTGAGTTTGTACGCCCTGGCATTTAGTGAACCTGTCAGGAGTTGAACCACCAGGGATATGCCATGATGTTCCAGCTATGTCCAGAGACGGAGGGCCTCTTGACATAGGGTCCACGACCCCACTCCACCTTGTTTGTTGCAGTACCACATGGCGGTGGTGTTGTCTGTGAACACCTGCACTACTCTTCCCCGGACAGAGAAAAGGAATGCCTTTAGTGCAAGACAGATCGCCCGGAGCTCCAGAAGGTTGATGTGAAGCTTGGACTACGCCGGAGACAAGAGCCCTCTGATCTCCGCCTCTCCCATATGGCCTACCCATCCCAGAAGGGATGAGTCTGTCACCCCTGTGTTTTCTGGTTGAGGAAGGGAGAGGGACCTGCTGTTGACTCACTCTTGGTTCGTGAGCCACCACTACAATTTTTGTGCAGTGCCCTCCGAGATCTGGACGCAATCGGACAGATTCCCCTGATGCTGCGCACACTGGAACTTCATGTCGCACTGCAGAGCCTGCATATGCCACCTGGCATGATCGGCCAGAAGGATGCAGGAGGCCATGAGGCCCAGCAGCCTCAGAGTCATCCTGACCGGAACCCGGGATAGAGGCTGAAAGATTGAAACCATAGCCCGAATATCCCGGACTCGCTGTTTGGGGGGATAAACCCGAAACTGTGTTGCGTCAGAACCTCTCCGATGAAGAGGAACTTCTGAGAGGGTGTCAGGTGCTACTTTGGCACATTGATAGAGAACCCCAGGAAATATAGAAGGTCGTCCGTAGTCTGGAGGTGGGAGACGACTGCCTGGGGCGAGCTCGCCTTCAATAACCAGTCGTTGAGATAGGGGAAGACTGGAGCGCTTGATCTCCGCAGATGAGCTTCGACCACTGCCATCACTTTCGGGAACACCCGAGGGGCACTGTTAAGGCCAAAGGGGAGCACAGTAAACTGAAAGTGCTCGTGGCCTACCGTGAACCGCAGGTAATGCGGGTGGACCTGCAGGACGGGGATATGAAAATAAGCGTCCTGCAACTCTAACACCACCATCCAGTCTCCTGGGTCGAGGGCAGACATTTTGAACTTATCCTTCCGGAGCAAGCAGTTGACGTTCTCCGAGATCCAAGATAGGACGCACGCCCTTGTCCTTCTTGGGCACCAGAAAGTAGTGGGAATAGCAACCACGACCTACTTCAGGGGCAGAAACGCGCTTGATGGCTCTCTTGGACAAGAGAGCTGTAACTTCCTGGGGAGGGAGTAGCCCCTTCCGACTATCTGCAAAACCCACCTGTCCGATGTGATGGTGCACCAGTGGGGGAGGTGATGGAGAATCCTGCCATCCACTGGCGTTTGATGGGTCTGGAAGGTCGGACTAGGATGGTTTGGAGGCTGCTGCAGAGGGCGGGGGGGGCGGACTGACAAGCACGCTGGCCCCTAGAACCACGTCAGTGGTTCCCACATCCTCTGCAGCGCTGAGGTTGAACAGCTTGCGCTGGCCTGTGGCTCTAAAAGAAATGTGTTGGAGCACCCCTTCTATGGCCACGAAAAGGGCGAAAAGCAGACCGTGCAGGAAATGTGATGGAGAGGCCCAAGGATTTGGTCGTAGCCCGAGAGTCCTTGAAGGGCTCTAGCGCCCTGTCTGCTTTTTGGCCGAACAGGCGATGACCATCAAAGGACATGTCCATGAAGTTGTTCTGGACATCCCCAGAAAAGCCAGTCGTTCTCAGCCAGGCATGACGGCGAAGCACCACTGACGTTCAAATGGTCGTACCCAGTGAGTCGGCGGTGTCCAGTCCACAGTGGATGGAGAACTTTGCAGAGTCTCTCCCCTCGGCAACAGCACAGGAGAGCATGGGCCAGGCCACCTCCGGACACCGAGGCACCACTTGTGCCACCATATCCCACACAGAGTGGGAATAACAGCCCAAGAGGCATGCTGTGTTCACCGACCGCAGCCTAAGTTGTAGGAAGAAACCAATTTCTTCCCAAACGTATCCAAGCTTCTTGGATTCCCTGTCCGGTGGTGAGATAGGGAATGCGCTTTTGGACGCTGAGGCTTGGACTACCAAGCTCTCAGGGAGGGGTGTTGGGAGAGGAAAGTGGGGTCGCCCGGGGCCAGGCAGTGGCATCGGGCAACCATCCTATCCACAGAAGCCCCTGTGGTGGGCCTGGACCAGGTGCCCTAAAGGATGTCCGTGAGGGCTTCATTAAACAGCAGCAGGGGCTCAGAAGAGCTTGCTGCCAGCTGAAGCACCTGACTGCCACAGTAGGTAGCTCGAGGTGTAGGGCCTCTGCTGCCCTACGCAACACCACTGTGTAAGACGCTCGTTCCTCCGTAGCCATGGTAGGAGGAGACAACATGCCAAGGTCTGGTGAGGTGTCCAGACCACTGGCATTCCCCAGTTCCTCTCTCCAGTCCGGATCATATTCTAGCTGGGCAGTGAGAGGGTCCTCAGACCTCTCCCAGTCTTCCTCACCCTCCTCTGGCTGCTAATCTGGCTGAAAATGGCCAGGGTGGAATGCAAACACAAAAGTACCCATCAGTGCCGGATCTGGCCGGCTGGAGGAAGTGGTGCCGGTGGAATCCAGGCCTGGATCCAAGGGGGCCCTGTGGAGCTGAGGCCGGAGCCGCCGGTGCCGAAGGCCTAAGGCCCCCAGCTGAGTCTGAAGGTGTCTGAAGGTGTACCGGCGGAGTCGGGCTGCCCAAAGATGGCATGCATCGCTTCATAAAATTGAAGAAGCTGGGCAGGGGCTGCTCTCGGTGTCGGTAAGGGAGGGAATGTGGGAGTCGACCCTGAAGGCCTGCACGCAAAGCCGTGGGAATGGCACCACCCACGCCCTTTGTCGCCTCGGCTGACTGACGAGGGGAAGTCGAAGAGCGATAATGCTTCTTCGACTTCTTCTTGTGCTTTGACTTACCTCACCCCGAGTGCGAAGACTTCAACGAGGAGTGATGATGGCTCCGCAATCGATCCCGTGACCTGCCACGCAACCGGGACCTTGAACGACGTGGAGTTGACTGCCGGGCCTCGAGGAGCTTTTGGGACCGCTCCTGCAAAGACTTTGGGGCCATGGTCCGGCAGTCGAAGCACGACTTGGGGTCGTGGTTGCGCTCCAGGCAGCAGAGGCACACGTGGTACAGATCCGTCACCGACATCAGTCGAGAACAGGAACCGCAGGCCCTGAAACTGGGCATCCCTCGTGCACCAGGAGTCGATGTAAGACTCGAAAAGAAGTCGACAAAAAGTCAGTCAAAAAAATGACTGGGGGTACCGCTCTCTCTGGATCTGCGCTTGCTGGTGCAGAAAAAGAAAAAACTGACGTCAACGCGCCAGGGCCGCATCTAAGTAACTTCTGCGACGTCATCCCGGCGACCACGATGCTGACGACGGATGCGGAGTCGACAGACGCCACCTACCGACACGCAGAGGTACTGCTGACGAAAAACTTTCCCGATCCAGTCTGACGCATGGGGAATATTCTAAGGTAGGGAATCTATAACTAACTGTTTCTTTCAGATATTGTGCTTAGTGCTGAACAAAACATAATTTGGGCATATTTTAGAGGAGTTTTCATATATCTTCCTCATCTCTTCCATTAAAACATTCTGACATGCAGAGTGAAACAAACATATACTTTCAACACCAGCAGCAGATTGCCAGTTAAAACCTGGTGACCAACTGCAGCTTTACATAGTGTTTTAATGAGCAACTAGAGTACTAACATTCTGAATTTATGACAAAAGTGAGACACATGATTCATTAGCGGTTCATGCTTGTGTGATAAAGCAACTTACATAGTGCTTGCAGTATTTGACAGCAACTTTGGAGACATATTTGACTTACCTTAGAATTTTAGAAGGGTTCCCTCTAATCCCCTGCTTTTTTATTTGCTTGCCTATACTTTGTGTAAGTTTGATGTTATATCTTGACATCATGATTCGCACCTTAATTGCTTTAGTGCCTCCTATACAAACATCTTGTCCTGATGATGACCCATTTCTAATTAATGTTACAATATGTGTCGAAACGTCTACAGAATTAAATGTGGCCTGTGTTTTTAAGTAGATTGTGGATTTCCAAACTTGTATTACTTTATTGTTTTGCTCAAAAGATCACATGATCCCTATCAGTCTCCTATATATATATTGCTTTGTAAATAACACTGGTGCACTTTATGCTCCTTTATTCACTTGCACTGCACTGTCACCTATTATGAGCACCTAACAGAATATTTTAATTGAAATTGAGAAGGTTTTTTGATTCTTGAATTCTCTAGAAGAGATTTGTTTTTCTGAATAGAATAAAATGTATGAATTAGATAACAAACCTAACCAGTGAGGAGGGTTTTGTTTGACTACTGCTGCAGAAGTCAAGGGTTACACTTTAGCCGTAGGGCCCGCCATTGCTGTTATAAGTTGTCTTACTCAGGCCCCCAGGTTACTGGGTTTGCCCATTTTTGTGTCAGAATAGACCACACAGGGCAGGCGGGATGCGCAGTGTCAGCATAAAGGGCCACATGTGGTAGGCGGGAGGGGCTGTGGCAGCCCAACGGGCCATGGAAAGCATTAGGGATGGTTCAGGGGCCTGCACATGGTCAATGGAGGGCAGGGGGAAATGGGGCAGGACAAGATCAGCAATCAGACCATGCTGGGCAGGTTGTAGGGTCAGTGCCAGTGCAACAGAACACTCACAGTAGACAGGAGGGGCAGTGGCAGCTCAATGGAACATAGTGGGCAAAAGGAAGGGGGCAGAGGCATGCACACAAACATCAGAGGGCAGGGTGAAGCAGGGTAAGAGCAGCAAGCTAACCATGGAGGCTAAGAAGGAGGGGAGTGACAGGGGCATTGTCTTGGGTAGGGAGGGCAGGACAAGTGGGCAGGGACAACAAGTAAACCATGGATAGAAGCGGCAGCACATCAGACCATGCAGGGCAGGAGGGAGGGGGCAGCTGCATGGACTCTGCCAACAGAGGGCAGGGAGGAGGTGGCTAGAGGCAGAAAAGCTAACTGTGCAGGGCAGGAGGGAAGGGCAGTGGCAGAATAATAGCCACACAGGGCTGGAGCGAGGGACAGGGACATTGAATTGGGCAATGGAGGAAAAGGAGGAGGAGGGCAGGGACAGAATGCTTGGTAAGGGGCAGCATCATGGATAATGCAAGGCCAGGTCCTGTATCCAACCCCCCTCCTCCGTGCGCGGCGATGGACATCTTACTGTTTGTTAGAAAAGAAACTACAAATTCATTGGAAAAAAACCAAAGGTTCAAATGACGTTATGGTTAGGAATTGTAACAATATGTACCTTTGTATTAAAAGAAAAACTTAAACATTTACTGAAAACTGAACATTGTTGTGAAGTCACCTTTCTGCAATAGAGGAATGACATCCTGTAAAGTTACCATATGGAAGTGTTTGGACAGGATGTACTGGTTGAGGGGTTTGAGGTCCAACATGGGCACAAGGGAGCCGTCTTTTTTGGGGATAAGGTGTAAAGCGGGCTGATATCCTTCCGGATCATGTTTGCGCTATATAAAACTTTATAAATAAATAGAGAGAGTTAACCCCTTTGCCCTGGTGAGGGGGGAAGACTGGTTCTACAGTCCCTTTTTGAAGAAGCGCTTGTACCTCTTCCTCAAAGAGCCTGAGATATTCTCTGCAACGCCTGTGTTTGAAGGATGGAGTTTTGGGAGGAGGCGTGAGAAGCTGTCAGTAGTAGTCCTGGCGAACCACTGATTAGTCCCACTTATCGCGTGTGGTTTACTGCCAGCGTGGGGGGAAAAACTGGACTCACCCCCCCACCCTCAACAGGTGTTGTGTGGTTGGAGGGGACGGTGGTGGAAGCTCCCTTGCCAGAGCATCCTTTGCCTCTAGCTCTGGTGTTATTGCCCCAATGGGCACCTTTGTTGCAACCCAGTGGTGACCTGCTGCAACCTCTGATATGAAGAGGTAGGCTTGGGAGAGGTGGCCTTGGAACTGGCTGTGTATTGGTGTCTCCAAAAGAAGAATCAAGGATTACACTTATAGCCTTGGCAGTGCAAGTATCGTTTTTTATTTTCTCTCGGATTTTGTCAATCTGGGACCGTAAAAGAAGTTCTCCATCAAAGGGTAGGTTGAGCAAATGCTGCTAAATCTTGGGATTTAAACTTGAAATGCTTGACACTAGAATAAGACAGTTTTTTTGACACCCAGAGCAGTGATAGCCGCAGAGTCCAGGGCATATCTGATGTTGGTATTTGAGATGGTTCTGCCTTCTGCCTCTAACTTTTCCATCTCTCTGCTTGGACTCATCAGGTATATGTTTTATGAGCTCACTCATCTCATCCAAGTGTTCTCTGTCGTATCTGGAGAGTAAGCTGACAGCGCTGCAATTCTCCAGTGGGTGGTAGTTCCAACCACCACTGTTTTCCCTGCAGCATTGAATTTTTGTACTCTCTTTATCAGACAGGGCAGAATCACCCGTGCCCTGAGGGTTAGTTCGCTTACGTGCAGTATGGGCTGCCAGTGAATCTGAGGCAACCTGACCTCTGATGTATGAAGGGTCATTTGGGGAGGGTATATATTTTTTATCTACCACAGGTGTGACCACCCTAGCTTTGACTGGTTCCTTTAACATGTCGGTGGCTGACTTCAACATCCCCTTGAGCATGGGCAGAAACTGCACCATTCGCTTGGATCTGGATAGGTTTTCCACAAGGAAATCTTTGATCTCATGAAGAACTTGCATATCCAGCTTGTAGAAAGCAGCAGCCCTTTGGATGACTTCATAGTATGTGGCTGTGTCATGTAGAGGTGACAACACAGCTGATAAAGATCCAAGTCTGGTGGTGGTGGTGGGGAAATTGGAGGGGGCCTAAGTGGATAAAGCTAGTGCCCCTTTGTTTACACTTCTTGTTTTTGGGGACCGAGGAAAACTCCAAGGCAAGTTCCTCCTCAAAGGTCAGCTTCCGCTTGTGAGCAACTCTCTGCCGGCACTGGAGGCAGTCTTGTGAGTAGATTGCCAGTGAGGGGGTGAATAAAGAAGCTTTTTTGCCTCGCATCTAATTCCTCCTAAAGCCACTGGAGGATATTCTCTCTAAGTCGTCAGCATTTAGAACTAATGGCTTCTTCAGCAACAATGGTTTGGGTTTCCTATGAAGGTTTCAGACCCTATGGTATTTTTGTTGGCGATGGCTTTGGCACAATGACATTTTTGGCACTGATGTCGGCCTCGAACTGGGAGCTGGCTTCAGCATCGAGAAGATCTGCTGCTGAAGTGCTTTTGGGCTCAACAGGGTAGCACCTATGGGAGGGGGCAGGTATGGTTTTGATGTTTTCGGTCAATACAACTGGTGCCAGAGGGCAGCAGGCCCCAAAGGGCTGAGTCTTTGTTAAAGGCCTCGATGCCTGACACACAACTTCAAGTAAACTCACACTCTGCACCCATGTCTTCAAAAAGGGTCCCAAAGGGGTGGAGTCACTAGGAGCACGGAGGTGTTTGGGCTCGGAGGAGACAATGGCCTCTGGGCAATATGATGGTTGGTAGAGTGGCGGGCTTGAGGAACAGCATCTTCACATTCCTCAAAGCCAGGGAAGGGCTGTTCTCTGATGTCATTTTCTTCAAATGGAAGGTCTGGCAGGCCACGCAAACGGTGTCCTCATGGTTGGGAGACAGACAAAGGTTACATACCCAAAGTGGGTTGGTTCAAGGGAACTTCGTGTGACACTAAGGACTGTTTTGGAAGGTCGTCTGTTCCAGCACCCTGTGTATATTTTCTGCTGAAAAAGTTGATGAATGTAATCGAGACAAGGGGCACGAGGCCCCAGTGAGACCCTATGGCCTGTGTTGCAGATAGTGGATGCAGGGCAGTATCCAGAAGATAATGGTTGTAGGCGATAGAGGCTGTTTTCCATATTTTGGAATAAAGGAATAGACTGGTTGGGCCCAAACAGAAGGGAAGAAACATGTCTAACTTGGATCCTCAGCCGTGCACGTTCGAACTTGAAGGCGGAAAAACGCAATCTGATATGGAGTCAGTGACATTGCGCGTTTCCAGATAAGTAGTCACTATTTACCTTGTGACTCAAAAGACATCTTCGAAGAAAAACAACTCGCAAATGTCCAAGCCCAACAATAGAGGAATATGCAGAGCAAGTGTATCTACAGCAACACATGCTAAGTACATATACATGTACACTTCATGCTTAGTAAAACAGATGCAATTACAAATGCTGTGAATCATCTTAATGATGAGATTACATATCACATTATTCTTACCACATTGACAGAGGCAACAATCAATATGGTATCATTAATTGGTGTGATTTGCTGTTGTTCAACATATTTAGGTGTTTGTAATTATTGGTATACATATTGTGAAGTTATAAGCAGTGCATTTGATGTGAGAGTTATGGTTTTCATGGCTGTTGTGCAAGTTATGGATTGTGTTTATAACAAAAAGTTGTGTGTTTCAGCGTTGTTTGGTTTTAATTTGGAACCATAACTGCACTTTCTTTTTTACGTGAATTTCTCTGTTTAAAAAAATACATTGACGTCTTATAACTAAATGTAACCATAACGTCACTTCAACCTTGGTTTATTAGGCGAATTCTGATCATATACAAAAATATATACAAAATGCAAGAGGTCCCTGTGCCCAACTCTATGTGGGTAGCCATCCTTAGCTTGACATGATCTTCAGCTGGGCACAGGGGGGTGTTTGAACACAGGGCCTGGCTCCAGTCTAATCCTGTGCCCAACTGTCTGCGTGCAACCAATCCTCGCCACACACGGCTGAAGACCATGTGCAGTGGGGTTGGCAACCAGACCGGTCCTCATTGCCCCGCCCCACAGGTGGCCAATCTAGCAGATCCTGGCACCATACTCATTGCGGCGGACAAAACTCACAGCGCTCTGGTTTAGGCATTGCTCTGTGCAGGTGGATATATGGCCTGGCCTCTATACAAACCCTGTTCCAATACCTCCACATATAGGCAATACCCACAGTGAATAGCCCAGTGCCGTATGTAGCAGGATTTGTCCACAGTTTCTGGACTCTGTCTAAGCCCTGCTCCCAACACTTGGTCATGTGCAGTGGGGTTGGCCTTCAGCCAGCCTCTACATTCAGCTCTCTGTAGGTGGCCAACAACTGCAGTGCATGGCATGTGGCATGTGCAATGGGGTTGGCAGAAAGGCCTTGCCTCTGGCCAGCTACTGTTCCAAACTCCAAAACAAATTAGTTGGCCAAAACTTCTCAACCTTTCTAAGGATTTACTAAAAATGATCAAAATTATAGAAAGATGATAAGGTGTGACTAAAACTGCTGGTTAATCTCACAATGTCCTTGCACTAATATGTTGTGATGTACTGCGGACAACGGACCAACGACCTACTTCAAACAGGTTAGAGAAGGACTGTTTTTTTCATGTAATAGGAATCTATATGTGATGGATTTAATGTATATCATCCACAAATAATTATGTTAGAATTGCAGTAGCTGCATGGTCTAGAGTATTTCTCTATGTTTTTAACTGTATCCCTAAACTATATTTGTATGTTCCAAAGTCTAGGATACAGTTATTTAGGGGATTGTTGTATAAATTAAGTTGCATTTCCAATAATTAGTTACTCTATTATTGATGATTGAGTACAAAAGGTTTAATCTTTCCATTGACAGAATCAATTATTTATTAATACAACTCTCCATCTATAACTACATTTTTTTTTTAAAAAAACACTATTTGGAAAAAAGTCTAGAAGAAATATTTATTGATACAAACTGTACAGGCTGTATGGTTTCAGATGATAGTACAAGTAGAAACATGTAGATTTATTTTGAGTCTTCAACAACTTTGATCACTGTTTTTCCACGTGCATGCCCCTTTTGCACCTTCAAGAATGCCTTCGGGACCTCAGAGAAAGGGAAAACTTCATCGATGACAGGTCGGATCTGTGGGTTAAAGAGAAGAAATACATCAATTACCTCAGCTAAAGAGACGTTTTACTCTTATCTTAAATTACATTGGTCCAGCTATAGATGAGTAACAGAAATATCATAGTAAATAAGTACAACTTCAAAAATAAATAATTTAAAATTAAAAAAAGAAAATTGGATATACATTTTTATTTATTAAAGAATAAAGGGAAATGTAGCATTTAAATAGCAATAACAAAAACAATCACTATTTTAATGGATGGTTTGGTGCTTTAAAAATAATTAAGGGACCGGTTACTACTAGGCAAATGGTTAAAATTAGTGTGAGGTAGAGACTTAAGTTTAAATTAAAATTTTGATTTAAGGTGAAGCAGAGAGTTTAGGTTAGTGTTGAGGTAACGGATCAGGTTAGGCTACGGGTTGGGTAATGATAAGAGAACGAGTAAGGATCTGGGTTAGGAATAAGTCTAAGTTTTGAGTAACTGCTTATGTGTGCGATTAAGAGTAAGATTGTGCTGGCACTGGTTACCATGAATTAGCCTAAACATAAAAGGGCCCCTGAAAAGCTAATGAAGGAGTGGAAGGACGAGGGGAGAAGAACTGCAAAGACAATTAAATCTGCCAACTTCACATCTTAATATTGGTATAACTCACCAACAGTAATATAATCATGTACGCTCGAGCCAAAGACATACAAAATAAATTCATTTATTAGTTCAATGCAGGTCAGAGTAGAATGTGGTCAAGGTGCACTGTATAGCTCACATGCACAATCTACTGGTTATCCTTCAGGTCCAGTATGTGTTCCTCAGCCCATGGTTTGCGCAATGATCTGGCGGGCGTCTTACCTGCCCTGTCCCCCTCTTCCTCATATCACCAAGCAACCGCTTCTCTCCTGAAGTAAAGCATGTCCCTGAGTGCTGCCTCGTCATACTCTGTAAGCTAACCCCTTAGGGACGAAAGCATAGCCGTACTGTTAGTGGCATAGTATTGGAGTTCCAATGGACATATGTCCGCCTCAATTCGAGATAGATCCCTGCACAGCGGCATGAGCACTCTAGCCTGTTTGGCTATGCACGCCACCCCTAATCACCACCTTTAACGTTTCCCAAAGTGTAGAGGGCAAGTCTACTGAATGTACATTACGCTCAAAGTATTCAAGAATGGCTGTATGGATTTCAGCCCTAAAAGCCTTGTCTTTGAGCGCATTGGGGATTAGTATCCAGGAAAATTCTCTTGAGGAGAGATCTGGGGGGGCGTCAACTTCAACAGGACAGGGGCATGATCGGACAGTGCCCTGGGGAGGTAAGTAATGTTAGTGGTCCAGGTGACCACATCTGAGGTGACCAACCAGTAGTCTATTCTGGACCAGGTGTTATGAGTAAACACGATACATGTGGCCTTTGTACTATCTGATGTCGAAATCGCCATATGTCTGTTAGCTCATTGTCGGAAATAAGTGTGTGCAATTATGCAAAGGCCCCTGGTTCCGGGTAATGGGTGTCACTTGACCTGTTCGCAAGTGCATTAAGGACCACATTGAAGTCCCCCCTCCATACCATCGTACCCGTTCCTATTGTCCCCACCAGTCGCCAGACATCAGAGAAAACTAGGTGGCCTTCAACATTTGGGCCATAAATGGAGGTTAGGATCAAAGGATGCCCTTACAGCAAGTGCGCCAGTACAGCAAACTTACTCTGCACATTGCACAGTACATGTCGTGTGTGTGCCATGATAAACTTTTGTGGATAAGGATAGCCACGTAATTTGTACAGTAATAGATATGAGATTCGGCAAGTCGGGTTTCGCTATGATCGTTCAGCCCCTGAATATTCCAAGTTAATCACTTGACTGAAGACATCAAGGATCCCCAGGGATGAAGTGTTGTAAGTGATATGGGTCGTATAGAAAGCATGAGTGACAAGAGCAATGGAGGACTGAGTGACTGGAAAAGTAAAGGACAGTCAGCACAAAAAACAGTGATCAATCAACCGATCAGTTCCCCATCACCTCCCACTTCAGCTCCCCTATTGAGCAGAATCTCGACATCACCCCCTCCATTCTACAGTGTAAACCCAGAAACTAAAACAGTGTAGAGAATCAACCCCAGAGGGCAGGAAGATTACCCTATATGCTCCCCAGCCAGTGGGTGGCAGGGTGGCCAGGAGAGGCGTATACAAAGGGGCATCAGGGGAAGTTACGGGCCCAGGCCTCTCAGCACCAAGGGAGGGTGCAGGCAGTCATATTACTGTAGGTGTTGGCAGCACCGTAAGTCAACCCCAGCGGATAGGGGTCATCAGGGACCTACAGCCAAGGCTCAAAGTGATGTCCAGCCAAAACGAGGAGTAGCAAGTGTCAGTAGCGAGCACCAGCTACTCATTGTCACTTAGGCAGCTGCAGCCAGGAGTCTCCTAGCGCCGGTTTGGCAACAGGTGGCTCCAAGGTATGGGTGAATCTGTTGGTGGACTTGGGATCCGTGAGATGGTAAGACTTGCCATTATGAAGGGTACAGAGATTTGTCAGGTAGATCACGGAATGTGTTGCTCTCCATTCTCTAATGAATGTAAATGTTTTACTGGCAGGAATTTCCATTGTGCGGCCTTCACCACCAGGGTTAGGTCCAGGAAATAGGAGATGGTGATCCCCTGGTACTGAAGAGGCTGTCATTCCTTGAAGAATCACAGCACGGTGTGTCTTTCTCTGTAATTTAATATTTGTGCGACTATTGGGCGTGATAGAGCCCCCGGAGGCAGACGAAGAGCAAGAGACCGGTGCACTATTTCCACAATTAACACAGTTGAGAGATCATCTTAAAAAGTGCTTGTAGAATAGTCTCAAAATATGGTTTCATCCTATTCATCACAGTGGATTCAGGGACACCAAGTATGCGCCGGTTATTCCAGCTGGAGTGTGCCTCGAGGTCCTCATTCTTGCTCTTGATAATAACCAGGACCGTTTCTACGTGAAGAAGTCATTCCCTGGCCGTCGAGTGTTCATCTTCTGCGTCTGATGTGTGGAGCTTCAACTGGTCAATGTGCTACTCATCTCTATCCACTTTTTCCTTTAGGTGGTCAAACCTGTCCCCAAGGAGGTCAATGTTTGAATCAATGGCATTAAGGTTGTATTTGTGGTCTGAACACATGCATTTGATATCCAGCATCTCAGGGGTTGAATAGCTGTCTGAGGGGCTCTGACTGTGAGCTCTAAACTCCAAAACTAGTGTGCATGTGAGGTGCGGAGACTCGAAAGACAGCTTAGTCTTTTTTTTGTCACTCTTTCCCACTGTTTGAACCAGGTTGCATGTTGCAAACTCAGTGTCCGAGCACTGGCAGTGATTGAACTAAGGTCAAGGACGGCCAAAAGGCAGCAGACAGGATCCCACATCACCCCTGTAATTATCAGGGGCATGAACAAACCCGACTGCCAGCTCTGGTACAGAGAAGCCGGCCACAATTGCAGATGTCTGAAATAGCCCATCTAGAGGTGGTTGAGTAATCCTGTGCACAAGAGGCTGGGGGCTCCCACCACACCTGACCCCCGATGGAGCAATCTATTTTTTGACAGGCCCTATCACTGTCCAGAAAGCACCAGTAACAGGGCACGAGCAGCCCCAACTCCACTTCAGCATCAGCACTGGTGAGTTCTGGGCCGCCCGGGGTAGAGAATCCAGTCAGGCATGGCTCCAGGCAGCACCGATCCCCAGTTCCGTGATGCACTCAGGCAAGCCCCACTAGGGTCAGAGGGGTAATACGACCGCTCAGCGCCACAGCCCCAGTACAGAGGGCTCAATTGTGTTATCGGAGAATGCGGAACCCATTTAAAAGGATAGGATTCCTTGATTTGGAAGGATAATTAACAGATTTCGTCTCCCGACCAGTGGACCCTCGCTACGCTACTGCCATTATGCAGTCAGGCTCTCAAGCGCCCCCATCTGCTATGAATGTTTACCTGCTTTGTTAATCTCTTGTCAATTTGTTCCCTTGTCTGGGGATCCTCTCTTCAGGTGCAGCATTGACATCTCATCTTCAGCTCTTGAGTGAAACTGCGGTTCGCCATGAGCTAGTTTCAGAAATCCCTTTGCTTGTACTATGTAAGACCCTAGCCTTGTTACTTTTAGGTCTTACTTCTATCCTACTGTGTTACATCTTTTAGTACCTTGTGTTCTAGTACCAATAGGTATAAATCTCGGTGGTCATAGTTTGGCATTGAGACACTGCCCATGTAATTCATTCAGAGTTTTCCTAACACCAGGGTGCGGGAGTGTGTGCGTCTCTCTCCCACTTTATCTCCTGATTCTGCCTTAACATCCTTGTTAGAAACGGGACCCTGGCCGGCCAAGACTCGCGTCGAGGTCAGTCAGGGATCACCACCTCTAAAGTCAGGGCAGGGGAGTCACACACCAAGGCAACCCCCACTCGCCCTCTAGGTAGCGTGGCGCGAGCAGTCTAGGCTAAACTTGGAGGCGGTATGAGTTAAGTATTTGCGCACGCGCTCCAGCAACAACACCCAAGGCCCACCACAAAGAAAGGACTCCACACAAGGATATATATCAAAAATAGCCTTTGTATTTATAATAAACAAAACACATTAGATAACACACGCAAACTGTACAATGTGCCAGAGGCACGGGCAGAATTTACAAGGGGAATTATGTACAGGACAGGGCCACCTGGACCACTGTCAGGGGTAGGCACTTGTTAGATAATAATACTGGTAGATATACACTTATGTCGTAAACATAGAATGAGTAGCACCAAAATTACAAATGCAACACACATCCAGTAATCACTGGAACAGTAAGGACCTCCTACGCAACCCTAACTCACTGTAGGTAAATCACGCAGGTAACTAGGACCTAAGGAAGGAATACCAACACCTAAGCAGTTAACTATTAGCAAAGGGAAGGAAACCTAAACATAAACTGAAACATCACTAATCCTCTATGCAGGTCACATTTAGCAAAAGGAGATAACCATAAGAATACCTAATCAGGTCACTTTTAGAAAAGGTAAGCAGAATCAACATTTCACTGTGCAGGTCACATTTAGTACAGTGGATAAACCTAAACAATCCTCTATGCAGGTCACATTTAGCCAAAAGGGGATAACCATAAGACTACCTAATCAGGTCACTTTTAGAAAAGGTACAGGTTAGAACACATGCGCAAGAATTACATACACAGCAAGAAATTACAATGCGCGGGGTGCACAAAGCACAACACTCAAAAATGTCCCTCAGGCCAACTGGCCTCGAAAGGGGCGGAATGCCCTGAGTCTCAGTGTCAGGGAAGCTGCGCAGGCAGCACAGCACACAAACCTAAACGTGGCAACTGTCCACTAAGTGCTGGACAGTTGTAAAATACAGATGCACAACGTTGGAGCCAGGAGGGCTCAAGAACAAAGTGGGCAAGGAGCCTCTCAGGGGCTCACCAAGCAAAATGTAAAAATAGAGCTTCAGCGCTCTCAGGTAATCACAACTGCCCCAGAGCCTCTCTCAGGGCTCTCACTCGATATGGGCAATGAGCCTCTCTCAGGCTCTCAATGAACAAATGGCCCCCAGGAGCCTCGGGGCTCCAATCTCAATATTGTAGGCCGTTGGAGTCCCTCACGGGGGACTCAGGATAGATAATGCCCCACGGAGCCTCGCGCTCCCACAAAGGAATGCCACACACGTTGGAGTCCCTCACGGGGGACTCAAAAACAAGTAATGCTCCCAGGAGCCTCGGGGCTCCACACAGAAGTGCAGCAGCGTTGGAGCGGCCCTCTGCCAATCGGGGCCGCTCGACGAACAAAGGACCCTGTCCCCGCACTCACCGGTATCTCGCTGGTGCTGCGGGGGCAGGAACACTGCCGGCTCTCCTCTTCCGCAGCGCGGGGCTCCTCTTCCTCGGAGCCTCGCTGGCGGCGCCTCTCTCTCCTCGCTGCCTGGTTGCGGAGGCGGGACTTCCGGTCGGCCTCTCAGGGGCCGCGCTGCGATTGGCCGGTCGGCCAGAACACTTCCGGGTCGTCGCGGGCAGCGCGGCGGCCCGTTCCAGCTAGGCAGGCGGCTTCTCAATACCCGAGGAGTGGGCTCCCTCGAGGTATTTACAAAATAAAAGTACGGGGCAATGCCGGGTGGGCACCGGCCTTCAAATGAAAGATAAAGCGAGGTGGCACTCGCTAATGCCGTAAAATCGGCAAATCAGCTCCAATGCCGGGTGGCACCGGCAATGCAAAATAAAGCGCTCCCAAGCGCTCAGGGTGCACAGGATAAGCGCGCTCGGCGCTAGAAATATCAGCAAAGCGCTGGGGCACCAGGAAAGCGCTCCTAGCGCTACAAATCAAGATCAGGGCGCCTCCAGGCACAGGAACAGCTCCAGCAGGGTCTGGAGGCAAGCAGAGGGGCAAGGCAGGGCCAGAGCCAGCACACTGGGTCTCCAGGCAGGGAGACAAGCCAAGTGGCGGTCCTCTTGGCCCCTGCAGCAGCAGCAGCCCCCTCTGGCAAGATCCTAGGCAGGAAACCAAAGACAGGACAAATTGCATGGGGACACAGCCCCTTCTTATACAGGAAAACCCCTTTGTCTCAAGGGTGCAGGGTGGGGGAAAACCAGTCGCAGCTGGTTCTGAAGTACTCTGTTTACCTCAACCACCCTCTCTATTCACTGGCAGGGCTAGGGCCATCAGTCGCACTACAGGGGGTGGAGCCAGCATTGTCCGGGGAAAGTCCAGGCCCAGCAGGGACCAAGTGCACTCCTCCCAAGCCATCAAGCATGCTGATCTCACACTCACCACCGGGCAGACCCATCCAGCCTTCCTGGAGCCAGGCTCACCAGCCAGCTCCAGCCAATCACACTGCAGGCATATTTTCCATTAATATGCCACGTACTAGAAATGGCATTTCTACACATGCCACACTCACGCAACATACATCAGTGCAAAGCATTCATTCCCACGAACACGCGCATACCAAATTCGAGCATGCACTCCCCACACTTCAGAAATTACTAGGGACACAGACATTCCCCATGCATCCCTATGGGAGAGCAGGCCAGCCTCACTACATGCACGCACTTTACTCTGGGACACAGAGAAAAAGTGCGCACAGACCAGAAAATCATCCACGCATATCACAGATTAAAAGCAAAAAGATTAGGGGTGAACCTGCCTTAAGGGCCAAGTCCAACAATCCTTGATTCAGTGCAAGGAGGAGACTGAGGAACTGGCATTAAAATCCCAGACAGTTCAATTCAGATGTGCCTTAAGACATTACAACCATATCTCACAAGCCAGTGGTGTAAGACAAATCAAGGGATCACCATGCAAAATGTGGTGAGAAGCCAGTACAATGTAATTTAGCAGGGCATTCACTAATCAGTGGTGTTCTGAGAGATGGCTCCACACAGGCTGCAGGGACCTTCATTACACCTGTGACAACAGTCCACAATCTATTGACTTTAGATCACTGAAAAATCACAATTGAAGAGCTTGAGCTGAGCTACAGTGTTCTCGCCCTTCCAACAAACAAGAGTAAATAAATCTACGACACTTGGTAAACTACTGACAATCTGGATATCAAGGCTCCAAAGATTCATTAGTGGCTCAGTTCGTGTATATGAAAATAATTTCTGGAACTCTATTTCGCTCCCCTGGAGTCTTGAGAACTACTTGATCCACTACACCTACGAACCGCATTCTCCAGGCTAGGGAATAAATACTCACCATTGGCTTCCAAGATAGTTCATCCCTCCCACACTCTTCACTGCCTCGCTGGTCAAACATGACCTTTGCCTCTCAGAATCTGACACTAAAGTTTTTCACCTAAAAGGACGGTCAAAGTTGCGGGTGTCACATAATGTGTCAAGCTGTGGCATGGGTGTCTTCAAATCGAAAAATGCACCACTCGTTTCCTGCCTCCCTTCCAATAAGCACTTTGAGGTGGCAGTATGAGCTTCACAAGAAACCATAAACTAAAAAATAAATGTCTCCCGCTATGAGTTTGGAAACATATTCACCATCACAACCCTGGAAGCAAGAAGGAGAGAATGTGCCAGACTGGAAATGATCATTCACCAACTATCATAGAGCTCTACCAGGTGAAGAAGTGGCGGGCATGAGTTGTCCTGGGCATGAGGAAACCACCCATATACAGACTGCATATAGTCTCAGATGGGCCGTGGTCTGAAAACAGCCTCTATGGCAGGATCGGCATTGCCAGTGTTGACATGCAGCAACAGAGCGTGGGGTTGTCCATCAGTACCATCAGCCTCATCAAGGTCACAAGAGTAGCAGCATTGGAACAAGTAAGTAAGGAGTAAAGACTGGACAGGCCACTCTGGTTGCTATCTTTGCATTGACAGCAGCCAAAATCGGTTCAAGCTGTGGATGGACAGAATGGAGGCAAAACCACCAGTGGGGCTGAAGAACAATTGGGAGGATTCAGACTGCTCCTCGTTAAGCTGCTGTGTGTCCGTTTGTTGGATCAGATGAATCTGTCTCCCACAAGTCCATTTTTCCTGAGAGAGGGGACAACCAAAGAAGATTTCAGAAGAGGCGCAGCCGTGAGGAGATAGCAAACCAAAACAGACTCCTGAAAAACCTGAGGCTGAAGTAGCTCAATTGGAGACAGGTACTGACTTCTGATCCTCTAAAATCTGAAATGGCAAAGAGGCGTTTGGGGTGACGTACTTGTGGGTTTATTCAACTTACAGTGTTGGCCAAAACTGTAATAAGACTACAGCCTACTGGCTGATTGGATGGTCTCAGGTGTGGGCGGAGGCCACTGATTTTTGGGGATTTGCTTTTTTATCGAGCTTGAAATTTGGGAGGAGGATGTGGGAGGGTCAACTGGAATACCCAAACTCTGGGGGAGGACAATCTATGTTGCCTCTTTTTGTAACTAGGCTCTCACCTTACTTGCTGACTGAACCCATCCCTCCCAACAAACACCAGCACCACACAGGACTAGTGAACAACAGTACCTGTTGAAGGAGGAAATAATTTATGACCCTCCTTAGGAGGCTGGGACTGTAAGTGAGACTGCCCAAGGGTGGAGCTCGACTGTACCCCCGGGTGCCAGTGTCAGGGGTCACAAGAGCCGATAATTGTATCCCTGACCGACTCCAAAGAAGGGAGGCTGCTAAACCTCTTAGTGTAATGGGCCTGTATCATTGTGCTGGCTCCCTCCCACATGGTACGGGGGCTTGGGAACTCTATGTCTAGAAAGGAGCTGGGCTTGATTTAACTGTGTTTAACGGTGTTTGTACGTCTGATAATCACCAGCACTAGAAGCAAGTATTTCAAGCAACCTCGTGGCAAAACTATCTTTTGCCAGTAGCAGTAAACCTGTTTGAAATGGTTGCCTGTCAAAGGCTATGGAAATGGCAATAAGCACTGTGGTGTTTGGACAACACCTCTTCAGCCCTGTAGACTCACCCTTCCAGTCCAGAAAATACCCACCCCTAAACAAAGCGTGTAATCGAAGGCACAGCCTCTCGCAAAGCAGCATATTAGCTTGATTAACCTAACAGTCCAAGACATGTATTGGAACACCGCCCAAAAATATGACAAAAAGGGAAAAGAAGGTAAATGGTAAAAGAATAAGAGAAAAGAGCATTTTGTAGCACACTGCTGTGGCACCCGATGGCCACTTCAGAAAACTTAGAGGCATTTTCTAACCTGGGCAGATTTCGGGCCCAAACTCTGTTAACTACTATACCACTGTGGCGCCAAGGCTCACAATAATGCAATACCGTCGTCCAGACTGTAGTGAAGAAATCAGTGAAGTGCTAGACACAAGCAGGAACTGCAAGTAAGACTCAAAACAAAGTTTGGTCCTTGCATACAAAGGCCCAGTTCTGGTTGTGTTTGGTAGTTTGGCTGGTAGGTCCAAAGGCTTGGCTGAAGAGTATGGGTTTCGAGCTCTTCTTCACAAATGTGGGGCCTTGGATGTTTTTTCTACAAAGAGTAAGTGTATTCAGGAGCCACGCGCCATGTATCTTGATATGACAGTGGCAATATTGGATCAACCACAAATTTACAGATAGGATAGCACGTGAGTGGGGTGCAAGGTTGGGGCAGTGGCCCATGGTATGCTCTATGTCTGCTGAGCAGCAGTTTGACATTGATCATGCTTTTGACGGGCAGCCAGTCCAGGCTCCTCAATGATGTTAACATATTCTGACTGCCTGGTTCTGTAGACACTGGAGTATGTGTATGTCATGTTGTAACAGGCCCCAGGAGATAATTATGTGGTTTAGGGCCATATGTATCATCAAACTATTTTGCATTTCCTGAATAGCGAATTTTAAGGAATCGCTATTTAGGAAATGCAAAATGGTATGTATGAACAAAATCGCATTTAATTTGCGATTCCTTAAGCTTCCTGAATTGCTAATTCGCATTTTGCGAATTCGCAATTAAGGAATATTTTCCAATGCATTCCTATGGGCCAGAAGGCCCATAGGAATGAATGCAAAATAATTCTCAAATTGCGAATTCGCAATTTGCTAATCGCAATTTGAGAATTATTGCAAGGGTGCAGGGGTGTCTCAAAGACACCCTGCTGCACCCCTGAAAAGAACATGTGTGTGCATATGGCGCACATACATGCCCTATGGGCATGTGTGTACATCATATCCCACGTTTAAAAATGCCAATTTGTGCATTTCTGGAAGAATTCGCAAGTTACCATCAACTGGAAGTTGGTGGTAATTTGCGAATTCCTAAACAAAATTCGCAAGCTAAAATTGCTACATACTGATAGCATTTAAGGAATCGCAAATTTGCGATTCCCTAAATGCTATGGAAAAATAAGGAATCGCACAAGTTTGCAATTCCTTATTTTGGGAATGTTTCATACATTCCAAAACGTGCAAAACGGCCGTTTGCGAGTCGTAAAGGCCGAAATTCTGCGAATTTCGGCCTTTGCGATTCAAAAACGGCTTGATACATATGGCCCTTAGAGAGAAACACCACTCTGGTGAATTTTATTCAGCGAACACCATGTTACAGTGAGAGCCCCATTCTGACCATGTTGATTGGGTAGGTGGCTCTCGTGGCTATGGGGTTTATCTGTGGAGAAAAAAGGGAGAATCAAGCAGATAGGTTTCATTCGAATGACTCCAAGGCTTCTCACTTTCTGTAGAGAAGATAGGGTGAGGCTGACAGGGTCCGGCACTCCACCCAAGAATGAACACTTTCATCCTGGAACTACTCAAGAACAGGAAGCTGCTTTAATGAGGTGAAATATATGGTTAAAACAGCCACTTATGTTGTGATGGTTGCCTTGGCAGTCCAGACTATTCACTAGTCTGCTGCAGGTGTGGGTGTCATCCGTATACGTTGAGATCAACAGACAGTGTCATTTATTTAAAATTAGCCAAGTGGCGTGGCTGGAGAGTGAACAAGAGCTGTGAAACGAGCAAGTTCTGTGCGACGCCACACGTCATAGCACTTGAGGTTGAGAAAACATAACCCGTCTGTGTTTGCTGCATTTGATTGGCCAGAAAGGGACAGGGCCAACTCAGGTCCGTGACAAAAAACGTTTGCCTATTCCCTGGATGACTCGGTATCATCAAACGTGGAGGCACAGCCAAAATCATTCTGATCCACAAAAACGTATACATCGGAATATTGGGTTATATCATTCAGTGTGATTTGCTCTAGGATATTCCTAAAAAAAAGCTGACCGTTAAACGAAGAAGCGAAGACACTCAGAGGTCCTTGTTACAGCTTGAACAACGAAGAATTGTAACATAAGAGGGAAAAACACAATTTGAAAAGCGGCAGTGTTGATGGAAAAAACATAGACGAGAAAAACGGGTAATCCTCCCTCCCTCTCCGCGTTTGCCGCATAATCCCTCTTTCCGGAACAAGTGTCGGGGCCTGGGCTCGCGACAGTAAATACGCAGTGTTTTCGTGATCCCGTTAATCTCTGCTTATTACCATGTATTCAACCAGCGGCGCTGCTCGGCCGGTCCCCGCCTCTGGACAGGAAGGATTTCTCACGTCAGACGGTCGACTGAGGCTCGGGGTGAATGAGTCACCGAGCGGGGATAGGGTCAGTCATTTCACGGCTCCGCAGACAATAGGGCTGGCCAGCCTGACCGATACCGCGTTTAACGCGCCACCGAGCCCGGATCATCACAATCGGATCCATGTCTGAGCGACACGGCCTGCCCTCGGGCCAGTGACGACCAACGCTTCACAGTAACGAGCCAGGTGAGGCTCAGGAAGGGAATAATATATTTAGGAGAGCAGCTGTACAGAGGGAGAAGCATTGATACTGACGCCGGATATCCGGCTATGGCTAAACACAACTTCAAAGTGTAGAATAACTAGAATTAAAAATAAAGATTTAGGGCTCGACTCCTGAAACCATGTACTACCCAGAACTGTTCCTGGCTTTCCACAGAAGGATAACAAGGAATACATAGTTTCACCACTGTGTAGCAGTAAATCCCATGGAAGGCGTGGTGAATGAGGGGCACAAGGAGGGGTTGGCCTTGAAATTTAATGTATGGCCACATATGAGTTTGTTGGTGTTCCCCAACGTCTTTGCCACCCTGGAAAAACAGACATGTCAACCAGTGCTTAATTTGAGCCGGTGGTTTCCAGTGCTCAGCACTGGCACCTAATTGTCAACTGTTTTACGGAAACAAGGGAACCCGAAGGCAATACACTAGGGACCTTGGGCGTTAGATTATTACTAAAGACAGTGGACCCTAGTATTTGTAAAATCAGGGTGAAGATAAACATACGCTAAATAGCCAATATGTACTTTGTCCAGCCGGACAAGAAATTTATTTTACAGGTTGCAAAAAATAACAATGAATCAGCGGTAATGTCAAGGGGACACAGCCTGTGACCCACAAGAAGCAAGACAAAACAACAAAATTCAGGCAAGTGCGAACGAGGCGGTCTGTGTACTAGTATTTAGTGGTACAGACTTGATTGCTTTAAGGTACCATTGTACAATACATTGTAAGTATTTTAGGGACATATGGTACTAGGGTGTCGACTTTTCGATGCCAGACCGTAGATATGTGGCATCATCTTCAGGACAATTTAATAAAACATGTTTGTCTTGAAATTATACATTTACCTTTCTTACTACATCAGGGCAAGATAACGGTGAACCGGGGATCCAGTCAATAGATCTGAGCGTTGTGCAGGAAGCTGACCCAATGGTGGCGGGTGCTCGTCTTCCACTTAGAATAACGATTCTGTAGTAATCGCGGCACGTTGTTGGTAACCAAAGAGCAGGATCGCTACTTCTTGCATTGGCTTGCGGGAATCGGAATACTAGTACATAGACCGCCTCGTTCGCACTTGCCTGAATTTGGTTGTTTTGTCTTGCTTCTTGTGGGTCACAGGCTGTGCCCCTTGACATTACAGCTGATTCATTGTTATTTTTTGCAACCTGTAAAATAAATTTCTTGTCCGGCTGGACAAAGTACATATTGGCTATTTAGCGTATGTTTATCTTCACCCTGATTTTGCAAATACTAGGGTCCACTGTCTTTAGTAATAACCTAATTGTCAACAGCGGTGCTTGTGACAGTCTGCCACAAGGTGGCGCTGTCTGGCTAATTTAAAGGTGACCACAACAACAGGTAATTTTTATTTCAATTTACATTAGAAATGACTATTACTTTCTGCCAAAGCCATTCTTATAGCTTTGAAGACTTGAAACAGTCCAAATTGTCACGCTTGTAGGAGTGTAATAGTTAGTAGTTGTGTTGTTACTATCATTAGCAGTGCTGGCAGGTGTAATGGGTGATGCAAGCTGTAGTGAGTGGCCTCATGGTGAGAGCCCCGGCACTTAGGTTTTTACAAATTTAGCACTGATGCCAACTTAAAGTGTGAATGTGTAAGAAGGGGCGGAGACTAGGATGGGGCTGGGCCTCATGCTGATAACTACCTGACAGGAACATGTGCTCCCCCACCAACTAACTAACCCCCTCTCCCCACCCCCATTAGCTAGAAGAAAAAAATTGCTTGCCAAAGCTGGTAGCGATGTCCTAGGGTGTTTTCATAGCCCTTAGTGTATATCGGCTTTTCAAAGCTAAGCTTCCAGGCAGGGCCAGACTGGCCGTAGCAGGCACCAGGACTTTTCCCAGTGGGCTAGAAGGGCGGGGGCTGGTTTTGGAGCAGTGGGGGCCACTTTTGTTACAGGGCGCTGATTTTGCAACAGTGCGGCAACATTGGCCCCCTGCAACAAAAGCGGCAGCAGTGTTTCGCATTAGCACCACCAATCCCCCCACCCACCTCCAATGGCCAGTGCATCTCACCAGCATCCGCCCCACCAGGCCGGTCTCAATACCTTCTTGATTCCATTTCACCAAAATCATCATTATAAAAGGATCCAGGGGAAAAAACTGACCCTCATCCTCCAATAATGTGTTATTCTTTTTCTCCACCAGACTACTGATATGTGAGAGGTAAAGTGGTGTCTTGGAAGGTGATCACAATGCTTTAATAAACAAAGCCAGGATTTTAGAGTTATTCGTTGCTTAAGATTGCTTAAGATGTTCTCTCGCTCGTATATTCTGACTGTACTGATATTCCTCAGATAGACACAATTGCAGACTTGACTTAGGTAATACTCGTCTTGGCAATCAGCGATTAAGAGTGCTGGAGCATGGGAGAATGGGTTTGGATACGTGCAAGGAAGTGATGGCGCTCTGCGTGTTCCTTTGGTTCTGGTAGTTACTATGACAGTGCAAAGTCTGGTGCAAACAGGTCAGGGGAACAAACCCAACGAAAACCAGCCCCTGCGAGGGTAAGGAGATGCCACTCCTGTACCGAATAACGTGAACAAAAATCCTGTGCACACGGAAGATTCGAGTTGTCTCCTGGTGGAGACTTAAATTTGAGCAAAGTTAACGAAAGGATAAACACAGTTCGTCTGGTGAAAATTGTAGAATTTAATCGTGGAGTGAATGTTCAGTACACCCAAGTAGCAAGTAGTAAACAAAATTAGATGAAGCCGACACGTTTTTCGTCACAGCGTGAAGCGGCTGTGACTCATCAGGGCTCAAACGCACTGTGTGCGAAAGGAGGGGTCAATGGCGTGCGCGGTAGTCGCAAACGCCTCAAAGGTGGAAGTGGAGATGGGTAGATCTCCCACTTAAAGAAATGAAGCGGGTCATTCCACAATTCCACAACCCGGATGCCTACGGTAACGTCCGCACGGACCCGTGTGACCCGCTTCATTTCCTTAAGTGGGAGATCTACCCATCTCCACTTCCACCCTTGAGGCGTTTGCGACTACCGCACACGCCATTGACCCCTCCTTTAGCACACAGTGCGTTGAGCCCAGATGAGTCACAGCCGCTTCACGCTGTGACGAAACACGTGTCGGCTTCATCTAATTTTGTTTACTACTTGCTACTTGGGTGTACTTAACATTCACTCCACGATTAAATTCTACAATTTTCACCAGACGAATTGTGTTTATCTTTTCGTTAACTTTGCTCAAATTTAAGTCTCCACCAGGAGACAACTCGAATCTTCCGTGTGCACAGGATTTTTGTTCAAGCGATTAAGAGTGCACCTGTGCCTGTTATCATTCACCTCTAGATTACGCCAAAAGAACTCCTGCACACAAGTACCATCCGCGTCCAGTAGGATGTGTTTCCACCACTCAAGGTAGCAGAGGACCCTGCAGCTGGCCGGCTTCAGACTGCCTGCTTCCCTTGAACTCACTTCTGCTTGTCTTTGAGTCCTTTTCACTGGTGCACTTCAGGTAATCCCAACCTCTTTCTCTGTCTCTGTAGTACTGACAACTCTCATACTCCACACTTGGTAGTGGCATCCAGGGTCACCCGCAAGCGTTAGGCACTTATCACCGTGACCACTGCTGGCTCAACAACCCCATATAGAGTGGGGCTGGTTTCTTCACAACACAACTGGGGTCCCTTTCCCTGTTCCATATAATTTTAGTTTTTATGAAGTGTGCACCAGAACCCTTATATAATGGGCGAACTGTCCCTGTTTGTACCATGGTGCACATGAGAACAGGTGCATCTGGCGTAAACAGGAACAGTGTGCCTATTACAATCAAAGCACTGCCCTTCTGGGCAGCTGCAAATTTTGCCTGTCCTGGGGGAGCGTACTAGTGAAAGGCGGAGCAGTTGCTGCAAGCAGCAACTCCGTCTTTCACTGAAGGCGGCTCCAACCTGCACTTTAAAGGGGGAAAGAGATCCCTCTGCTGGTGGGTTCAGTAGGTGACTACACAAGCCTGAAGAGGGATGTCTGCAGGGGTACAGGGGATTTCCTTTACCTGCTGCAGAGGAATGCCTTCAGGGGACGCACAGACAGTAACTCCACCTTTTTGTGGCGCAGTCAGTGCACCTGCTGAAGGCCTATCTGCGCCCAAGTCTATAATGCAACACTGATGCAAAGGCAAATCTAGAAATGCCCTCATGAGAAAGCGCTGGTGTTATGTACACTGGTGCAATCTGAAAACAGAGGGGGCTCACAAGCAACTGAGACCCTTTTCTGTAATATAACAGTGCACCAGGTATGCATAAAACAGGTGCACATGCCCGTTAGCCCCAGGGCACTGTATGCACCACAGCCCCATGGGCTGTATTACAAATGGGACGCAATGTTACTATTTGTACTGTAGCACACTTTCAGATTGTATGCCAGCCGCACACAGGGCCAGTGCACTCTATTCCTGACTGTGCACTACCCCCAGTGCCGCGCATTAGTGAAATACAGAGCAGCTACTTGAAACAGCCGCTCTGCCTTTTGCTGTGCCACAGCTCCTGCAAATGAGGGAACGCCCACTTTAGATAGTGCCGGTGCCATGTGTGCACCGCCACTACGCGTATTACAGAAGTTGCCACACAAGTGCCTGCGGTTCCTTCTTAATACTACACTGGCCCAAGAATGCACAAATCAGGCACACCGTGCTGTGTTTCCCCCCCCACAGTGCACTGTCAGTAATACAGCCCCAGGCAGGCTGTAGTGAAACTGAAAGGGAGTGGAGATATAGGTAAAGAGGAGATGTTTGAAAAGGTGAGCAGACATGGCCAGATACTACACTCCAGTCTGAATTGCAACAATGCCATTACAATCCACAGCATAATGCAATTTCAGCTTATTAATTTTAGACAATTTTCAGAGTTTTATCACTGCTTAATCATAGTATGAGTTACAATTTAGCAATGGATTTGGACTATAGATGCCAAATATAATAACTTGGTGCATACAGTATGAATCTGTAGTGAGATCCAGATATTAGGGATGAAGGTGAATGAAAAACTCTCTGCTGTACTTGAGGGTTGCTCCATTTTCCACCGCAGTTTGCAAATCTCAGAATATCAAACAGCAGTGATCTGCCTTGGTTTCAATCTGCCATTTTCGCCTTGTCCTTGAAAAAGGACATAACACTGGATCAGGGGGACTTGTCAAGACCCACTGGGGTGCAGAGGAACTGATTAGTGCATGGAGCTGAAAGGGCGATATATGAAAGGAGGGATGCCCTTGTGAGTTCACAAGGACCTGGAGCCCTTGGCAGGCACAATATGGAATGGTAGACCTGCAGGGAGCGATGGTGCTGGGGAGGCCGGCTGAGTAAGATTATTCTCTAACCATGATGATGATGGTAATGCGCGGGGATCTGATTTGTGGGTTCCCATACAGTGTACGTTTGTTAAATCAACATACTGGGCTAATGGATCCCAGAAAGAGATTGGTCGTGCTGAACAGGCAACTGTCAAATAATAACATATTTATGTAATGTTTTGTTACAAAAAAAAATCAACAAAATCAACAAAATCATTTAAAAAACACTCCTGGTGTAATTTTTGTCTATTTCTTCACATTGTTGCAGGATAGGTGAATGTGGTATATGTGGCCTGCTTAAACAGGTGAATAAGAAATAGAGCTATAAAGCAAAGAAATTACCTCGGAGACAGAGAGGAGCCTTTCCTGTTTTTGAAAGAATAACACAAAGCCAGCCAAGAAAGATTAAGATGCAGCTTAAGTAAAAGGTATCAAGTCTGACCTTTTGCTGAGCAGAAACACGTCACGTGTTCTGTAACACCGCATGAAAATCCACTTACAGGTTATTGCCAGCAGAAACTAGCTGTCATGGCTGTTTCCAAAATAAAGAAGTCTTATAAAGTCAGGTCTCTGTAAACTTATCAATGATGCAAGAAGGTAACCTCTAAAGCCAAAACAAACACTAAATGGAGCTACACAAGTGCAGTATGTACAACATGCAGAGTTACCCTAGCTGCAAAGCAACGAAGCCCTGTATACAGTGGATCAACTGGGGAATATCAAAAATAGGACAATTTAAAAACGGTGAAATAAATCACGATGGGGTAGGGGAACAAAGGAGAGACCACAACGTAGGGGCCGGGTGGAGTAAATCAAACTGCAATATCCATAAGTAGTTAAGAAGCACTACAGTACATGATTATACAATGACCATAACACACAGGGTGAGCACTGGGCATGCTGGTAAAGTTGGATAAGAATAAGGCGGTCAAAATATGCAGTTTACATCAAAACAAGAGGTTCGCCCCTCTGTTCCTGTGATTTATTCCCCCGGACCCCGCGCTGCCAATTCGATGGATACCATACCTTCTTGGATCCACTAGTAAGTGCTCAATTAACACGGCCATCACGCCCCACGAGATCGTTTATCCAGCGGTCTTTACACAGTTTTGATTCTTACCTCCTGCCTTTTCAGAATTATCCTCAACGCCCATTAACCGGGCTGCTTCTGGAATTGATCCTTCTTACATTACCTACATCGCTCTTGGATTCTTTACGTAGGTAATTATTTATTTTTATACACAACCAGCCCCTCAATTACCGTGGCTCACTCTATATCTCAACAGCTCCCTTACCCTGTCCATTTCTCCTCAGAACCTACTCACTGCCCTGATGACTCACAGACCTTGATTACCTCGGGATCTCCCTTACCCTCTTTTTACTAGGTAATTCCTTCTCCTTCCCCTTTTTTCCCCTTAATTTCCCTCCTTTGTCCCCTTGGACCACTCACGTTTTGATCTATTCTCCCTTACAATTTCTCATAGAGCACTACCCTCAAACTAAGCACCTGATGATGACCTGGAATCATTCAAGTTGAAACGCCGTCGACTACCCAGCTTAAAACTCAGGTGCTACTGTGTTCAATATAATTATCTGACTAATTTGTACATAAACACTGTATATAAACTGCATATTTTGACCGCCTTAATCTTATCGATTTTCGCCCTCTGTTTTTCGCACCCTTAGTCACTGCGCCGTCCACCTTCACCAGCACGCCCAATGCTCACCCTGTGTGTTATGGTCATTGTATAAACATGTACTGTAGTACTTCTTAACTACTTACGGATGTTACAGTTTGATTTACTCCACCCTACCCCTATGTTGTGGTCTCTCCTTTGTTCCCCTCCCCCATTGTGATTTATTTAACCGTTTTTGAATTTTCCTAGTTGAGACATTGTTTTTGTTGTATACTACGCCCGGTCTCACATGGGTTAACGGGCCTCACTCCTGTTAATTGTTACTCTGTACACAGTGGAGGCTGCGAGAAACAACACAATGCATCACATTTGTAGAGGTCAGCCATCACTCTAGCAGCTGAGGTTTGCACCTTTTATGGATGGTGTACCAGTAATCCAGCACAACCAGCACTCAAACAGTCTAAGTGGGAGTTCACCAGAGGCTCTGGCGAGTGCTTAATTTGTGAAAAGTGGGGATAGAGGTTTTTTTTTTTTAGAGAAAATAAGATAATTCATTATACAAAATCCAGAGTTACCCATTGTATATCATCCTTCAAGCCTTCTCATGAGACTTTAGGCTGATTAGTGTGAAGAGGTGGAGCAGGGGTTTTGCCATACTATTTATTTAAATATCTCCTCAATAAATGGAAATATTATTTTGCCAGTCTTAACTGGCTGGGTGTATATTGTTGAACAAGGAAATCCAAGGAAGTATCACTGCTGAACCCCTTGATGCATAGCACTATGAACCTTTTCTTTAACATATTTTTTATTGTTTTATATTAACAGTTGTATAACAAGTCTAATGTTCATAGAAGTTCACTCTGGTGTGTCTTATCAAATTGCACCATCAGTACAAAGCAACATTTTCGACAATCATTGAATCATGAATGATTGGTGTGGCTCAATGGTTAGAGTGGTACAAAAGGGGGTGGTGATGGACGGAGCATCTGAATCAATCAAACACTCACACCCAGTCAAAAGATCTGGGTTTAATCCATCACCGTTCTTTAGCCCACTCTGCCACCCCAGTTCAGACATGGCTATATGCAAATCAGTCTGACCCTGTGCCTCATGGGAACAGTCCAGCCTGAACTGCCAAGCCATGTCTTCCATGGACCGGAAACAAGCTTCCGAGGACCGGTTTCTGGCATTCTAGCCGTCTTCAGCCCGGCTTGCTTGAATCCAGTGGCAAAGTGAGCAAGGGACTCACGTCTGAGCATACCCTGCCACACTTACGGCGGCCAAAAGCGGTACAAAAGGGGGTGGTGATGGACGGAGCATCTGAATCAATCAAACACTCACACCCAGTCAAAAGATCTGGGTTTAATCCATCACCGTTCTTTAGCCCACTCTGCCACCCCAGTTCAGACATGGCTATATGCAAATCAGTCTGACCCTGTGCCTCATGGGAACAGTCCAGCCCGAACTGCCAAGCCATGTCTTCCCTGGACCGGAAACAAGCTTCCGAGGACCGGTTTCTGGCAATCCAGCCGTCTTCAGCCCGGCTTGCTTGAATCCAGTGGCAAAGTGAGCAAGGGACTCACGTCTGAGCATACCCTGCCACACTTATGGCGGCCAAAAGCGGTACAAAAGGGGGTGGTGATGGACGGAGCATCTGAATCAATCAAACACTCACACCCAGTCAAAAGATCTGGGTTTAATCCATCACCGTTCTTTAGCCCACTCTGCCACCCCAGTTCAGACATGGCTATATGCAAATCAGTCTGACCCTGTGCCTCATGGGAACAGTCCAGCCCGAACTGCCAAGCCATGTCTTCCCTGGACCGGAAACAAGCTTCCTAGGACCGGTTTCTGGCATTCTAGCCGTTTTCAGCCCGGCTTGCTTGAATCCAGTGGCAAAGTGAGCAAGGGACTCACGTCTGAGCATACCCTGCTACACTTATGGCGGCCAAAAGCGGTACAAAAGGGGGTGGTGATGGACGGAGCATCGGAATCTGGGGTGGCAGATTGGGCTAAAGAACGGTGATGGATTAAACCCAGATCTTTTGACTGGGTGTGAGTGTTTGATTGATTCAGATGCTCCGTCCATCACCACCCCTTTTGTACTGCTTTTTGCCGCCATAAGTGTGGCAGGGTATGCTCAGACATGAGTCCCTTGCTCACTTTGCCACTGGATTCAAGCAAGCCGGGCTGAAGACGGCTGGAATGCCAGAAACCGGTCCTCGGAAGCTTGTTTCCGGTCCAGGGAAGACATGGCTTGGCAGTTCGGGCTGGACTGTTCCCATGAGGCACAGGGTCAGACTGATTTGCATATAGCCATGTCTGAACTGGGGTGGCAGAGTGGGCTAAAGAACAGTGATGGATTAAACCCAGATCTTTTGACTGGGTGTGAGTGTTTGATTGATTCAGATGCCCCGTCCATCACCACCCCCTTTTGTACTGCTTTTGGCTGCCATAAGTGTGGCAGGGTATGCTCAGACGTGAGTCCCTTGCTCACTTTGCCACTGGATTCAAGCAAGCTGGGCTGAAGACGGCTGGAATGCCAGAAAACGGTCCTCGGAAGCTTGTTTCCGGTCCAGGGAAGACATGGCTTGGCAGTTCGGGCTGGACTGTTCCCATGAGGCACAGGGTCAGACTGATTTGCATATAGCTATGTCTGAACTCGGGTGGCAGAGTGGGCTAAAGAACGGTGATGGATTAAACCCAGATCTTTTGACTGGGTGTGAGTGTTTAATTGAATCAGATGCTCCGTCCATCACCACCCCCTTTTGTACTGTCAATGGTTAGAGCGGCAGACCCTGATGCAGAGGTCTAGCCCCGGACCAGGGTTCAATTCCCCGCCTCGGCGGGTCTTGGGCTCAAAATTCCACGGACCTGATATTTCTTGCCTCGGTGCCTATTCCAATCATGGAGTCCCACTCTGCAACTCTGGGCAATAGCTTGCTTAATCTCCACAACGGCCCCCACAACGCTAAGGATGCCTGGCCTCCACCTTGGGGGTGCCCAGGAGTGGACGCCTCACAGGGAAAGCTAGGATGGGTTCCACAGCGGTATTAGTTCAAGCGCCTTGAGACCCTTGCTGGTGAGTAGTGCGCTATTCAAGTATCAATTTACAAGTATCAATTTACAATGATGCGCCTGGCAGCAAATCTTGTTCTTGAAATATATAAAAACGAGATTCAGTACTTGGCACTATCCATCCGATTGCAAAATTCAACACTTTCAACTACAAACCACGGAAATATGGGAGCTTATAGAACATAGTGATCAATTAGACCTAATAAATACTATTCAGAAGCATGTGGGTTAAACCAGAATTAGTCTAGGTATGCTTCCAGGGCTCGCCAGTCGTCACAAGGTGGGAGTGTATGCCGTAAGGCAGGAGTGTATGCAGTACAACATTAAAGTGTAGCTGGCATCAACCTTCATCTTCCTCTGTAGGTACCACACGGCTATCACCATCCAGCAAGGGGCAAGCGCTACACTCTTATCCCACACTTATAAGAAGTTGGATGGTTGCACAACCCTTTTTACTTCCATCCGAAGTGTGTGACCTTCACACTTCACCCACATGTTAAGTGCTGTTACTATTTTCTAACATCAGGTCCCATGGAATTTTTCTAATCAACAGATACCTGCATTTGAGCTAGGACTAAAGTCAAATCAATAACTATGGTGGTTACCTTCATAGCCTGATATCTCTGTGGTAGGCCTAGCAGGCACACCGCTGAGTTGGCTGGAATTTTCCTATCAGAGGCCAAGTGAATACATTGTATTATTCTCTCCCAATAATGTAGTTGTGGGCAATCACAAATCATGTGAAAGAACCTCTTCTTTACTTGATGACATTTGGCACGAACTATGGGAAACATATGCTTAATGTGATTGGGGTTATATAGACCCAATGCAAAAAGTGATATTGTATATGTCAAAATCTGGTGTTCCTAAGTAAGTAAGCAAAAGACCTATAATGTGCACAAATGCCCAAGGACGTCTTGGCACTAGAGTCAGACAACAAGCCCAGAAAGGAGGCCTAAGGCACTTAGGATCATGCAAAGAGTCAAGTTTTTAGCTGTTACCTAAATTGTTGCAATTCAGGTTGTGTCTAAGCTTAAAGGACAAAGAATTCCACAGTTTGCAAGTGGCAAATGAGAAACCTCTGCCACCCCAGCGGGCTTTTTTGAATTTGGAGATGATCATCATTTTGACTGCAGTGGATCGAAGCGGGCCTTGGGGTTATACCATTGGAATGTTTTTAAAAAAAATCAGTGCCAGCGTTCTGAAGAGCCTTGTGTGCCATGCACAGAGCCTTAAAATTCCCCCGCTCCAGACTGGAAGCCAGTGAAGGCAAATGATGGTTTCAGAGACCAAATTACTTTTAGGGATTTTCACAAGTAACTGAGCCGGGCATTCTGAAGCCCATGGAGCTTGTTCAACAGATATTTTCAAATCCCTATATACAGAACGTTGCAATAGTCAATCCTAGAAAGGACCAAGGCAATAATGACCGTTTTCAAAGCTCTGGAGGAATGAAAGGAAAAATGTTACCAAAGATTCTTAGCAGGATGAGGTAACCACATTTATTTGATACGAAAAAGTTAGTTTTCCATCAAAGAGGGCACCTAGGTTTATAGCCTTGTTTACTGGAGTGGGAAGTGGGCACTGATTTTGAGGTCACCAAGAAAAAGTCCAGAAAGATATGTCCTTCCCGATATAGAGTACCTTGGTCTTATCTGAGTTTAATTTGAGGCAATTATCCTTTACCCAGGTAAAAATTTGTGCCATCCAATTGCTGAACTGCTTGGCCACCTCTTCACACGAGACTGAGTCTACAATCAGTGTGTCGTCAGCATAGGAGATCCCAGAGAAACCACAAGATTGAATCAGGTTCGCCAAAGGGTGACACAAATATTGAAAACAGTGGGGCTCAATTATGATCCCTGAGGGACCCCACATGGAAGGGAAAAAGGCTTGGACACAAAACCGCCAAAATGTTACCACTTGCTCTCTGTCTGATAGAAATTAACGCAAAAGGGAGAGGGCAGAATCCCTGATGCCGATGGATTCCAACCAGTCGAATAGCAGTGAGTGGTTGATGGTATCAAACTTGGCTGATGAGTCCAGAAGAATTAGAACTGCATTACCAGCCTTGTCCACTATGGATATAATTTCTTCCGTAGCAGCTGCAAGGGCTGAGTCGGTACAGTGATTGGGTCTTAATCTGAACTTAGAACAGTGCAGAAGATGGTGTTAGTCAATGAAAGGCCTGAGTTCAGCTTTCATGGGCTTCTCAAGAATTTTGGCCGACTGGAAACGGTGAGCTAAGTCAGTAGTTTTTCACGTCTCGGGGGTCAAGAGAAGGTTTCTTGCGTAGGGGAAGATCCCCTGTCTTCTACCAGGCTGCAGGAAAATGCCTTGTGACCACAATCCTATTAAGTAAATACGAAAGATGAACTGTGACTGTCCCAGAGATGCTGTGGACCAGGCTAATGGGCAGGGATCTGTGGGGGGCGCCTTATTTTGTGGTCTTATTGAGAATGGCAAGTTTATCACTGGTGAGGGGGGAGAAGGCTGAAAGAATATTGGACATAACATTTGGCCTATCATTTCTGGGCTTAGAAGTGTTCCCATTCAGATTGGAGGTAAATTCAGTAAAGATTACATTGACCTTTGAATGAAAAAATGTGGCTAGTTTAGTGCATAGGGATTAGTTGGGTTCTGTGGTGTTATTAATATTGCAACCGTACAGTGTTTTTACTGTTGAAAATAACTCTGTAGAGGAGTTTTTAGCAGAATTAATTTTGCCTGTAAAATATCTAGATTTTTCTGTCATGATCATGGACTTATAGTTGCAGATTAGTAATTTGTATTAGTGTTTTTCATCTGGACAGTAGTTTAATCTCCATTTTTGTTCCTGACATCTGCATTTTTGTTTTAATGCTTTTAGTTTTTTTGAATACCATGGGACCAGGGGTGGCTGTAGGCTCACGGTGGCCCTGGGCAGGGAGCGTAGGTAGGGGGCCCCGGAATAGGGGGTCCGGGCGGAACACACAGGCCAGTGAAGGGGGGGGGGGGGGGGGTCAGGGTGTTTGGAAGTGTAAAAGAGCTGGAGGCCGCCAAATCCCTGCCAGGGGCCACCACGCAAATATGTATCCATAGTCTGAGGATTATTATATTAAGGATATATATTTGGTGGTCGCCCCTGGGGTTTGGTGGCCCTGTGCAGGTGCATAGCTTGCACATGCCTAAGGCCGCCCATGATGGGACAGGGGAAATCATTTTATGGTTTTGATCATTTTTACAGGGGCTAGCTGAGAGACAGCGAGTCAATCCACTTTGTGTAGCTAGAAGTGGCTATATCAATGTCATTTTCAAGTGTTGGTTGGGACTTGAAGAGAATATTCTTAAATTTAGTTTGTCCATTTTTTCCAGGAGTGGAAGTTAGTTAAAGTGGATCTGATGGGGCTCAGACAGATATTGGTAGGGACCTTGAGCCAGATAAACGGTGCTTTGTGGTCAGTACATGTAAGAGGCAGGAGTTTCTCACAACTTAGCTCACTATTACTAGTAAAAACCCCATTGAGGGTGTGATTTGCCAGATGGATTACTGCATTAATTATTTAAGTGAGTTCAAAACTAAGCAGGCAGTTAACCAAGTGTCCGTGTCTTTATTATTAGCTGAGATCTCTAAGTGAAAATTAAAATCCCCAAGGATTGTAAAGTTAGGGAGATCCATACAGGATTCAGTTAAGGTTTGGATACATTTTGCTCTAGGCCCTATGGGGTGATAGATTAGAACACCATTAAAGTTGACCACATTGTTCAATTTAAAAGTAAACATAAGGGCTTCACAGTCCCGATGAGTAATGGGCTGAGATGATGCTTTAAGATGTTCCCTAAAAATTTATGCGAGCCCATCCCGCGTTCAACAGGCAGGTACAGTGTGAAAATTGTTACCCACTGGAATGGCAATTCATTAATCAGGGTCCGATGAGGGATCTGCCAAGGACCCAGCACTCCCCTGTTCCCACTATGTGAGAGTACTGACAATGATTTTTTGGGGATCCCTTTAGCATAGGGAGACATTAATGCGTTCTTTGGAGCAACCTCATCCAGACATAACAAAGGGTTTGCACCAGTATATCCTCACCCTTGGAGTGATCCCTCCTTATCTCAGCTACTGGTGATTACTTGGAGCCACATCCATGTTCCTCGTTACGTAGCATACTTCAGTGTGGACCCAGCCATATTCAAAACGAATGTATGATGATACAACACATACATTTACAACGCATTTTTTACATTGCAAAACATCCTTTACAACGCACTCCATTAAATCGCATGACACTACATCGCATTTTTAGAAACTACCTTTACAACGCATTCCATTACAAAGCATACCATTACAACGCTTACCATTACATTGCATATAAGGTAAGTATTAGATAGTATAGGGGTAAAAATTACTATTCTAACTCCAAGGGGTGCAACAGCAGGGTAAGTATTGGATAGTGTAGGGGTAAAAATTACTATTTTAACTCCAGGGGGTGCAACAGTAGGGTAAGTGTAGAATAGTGTAGGGGTAAAAATTACTATTCTAACTCTAGGGGGTGCAACAGTAGGGTAAGTGTTGGATAGTGTAGGGGTACTATGCGTTGTAATGGTATGTGTTGTAATGCCTGCGTTGTAGTGACATGCGTTGTAGTGACATGCGATGTAGTGTCATGCGATGTAGTGTAATGCGTTGTAATGCCTGCGTTGTAGTGGCATGCGTTGTAAGGGATGTTGTGATGGAATGACTGCGTTGTAAGTGTAGAGTGATGTAATGGTTACGTTGTAAAGGATGTTTCCCATTCAAAACAGTTGTGACCCTGTTCCAGTGGGAGCAGTCCTGCCCAAACTGCCAAGCCAGGTCCTCCCTGAACCAGAACACAAGTTACCTAGGCCGGTTTCACCCTAGTTAGGGCTCATCAGCCAGGTACAGCTTGGTTCCATCACTTTTTGTGAATGCTTAATCTTAACTGGGTGGCAGGACAGTAGACATCAAAATCCAGCACAGCAAATCCACCCTCATAAACTTGCAGAGACAGTTTGATTAGTGTCTGCTGGTTATGCCAAAGCAAGTCTATCAGCATTCTATCCATTTTCCAAAACAATCACACGGGTATCTGTAAAGGTAGGGAGGAGAACAAGTATAAAAGTCTACGAAGGAGGATCATATTGACGAAAGCTATGTTCTCGATACCGAGATGTGCAGTGAGTGTCAGAACGTAATAACCGGTGTTAATTGTTGATAATGTCGCCACAATATTCCCTTCTAACAGGTTCCTTTCAATTCAGAGTTTGCACACTCCCAGATATTTTATGGTGGTGAGTTCCCAATGTATGTCAAGCCCTAGATCCAGAGGTTGCTCTCCCCACTGTATTTCCTGTATGGAGGATTTACCGCAGTTCACCATTAACCCTGACAATGCACAGCAGTCCCCCAAAGCCTGGATCGTCCCCTGATGTCAGAGCTCTCCTCAAGCAAATACAACAAGATATCATCAGCCTAATGCAAAATGTAGAGACGAAGGCAACTGATCTGCAAGCCTTGAAAGCAGTGTCCGTGCAGAATGGTTAATGCAAGTGGATCTACAGCCCTGTCTAGTTCCCCTCCCAACTGAGCAGGGTTTGGATATTAGCTCACCCTATTTCTGGCTATAGATTTAGAGTACAATAATTGTATACAATTCAAAAACCCAGAGCACCATGAACATGTAGCAACAACTGAGTGTGCCGAATGTCTTCTCTGGGTCAATCGAGATGACCTTTTCATCAGAGTGCGGGCGTGGCTTCCTCTCCACGATATGAAATAACCTATGAAGATTCAGAGAGGTACTGATTTTCAGGAAAAAAACATTGTAATTGAGGTATACCATGGAGGGCAACTGTGGATAGTGTCACCATGACCTTCCTAAGGTACTTGTAATCCACTTTAAGCGTAAACAGAGGCATGCAAGAGGCTCTATTAACCGCATCTTTGCAGGGTTTGAGCGGGAATACCACGAGCACCTCTCCGATGGACTCTGGGAGGTAACCTAGTTCTAGTGCCATGGAGTATATTGACCTAAGGAGTGATGCCAGGGTATCGCCTACATGATGTAAAATTCTCCCGAAGATATGGAAGACTTGGTGTTGTACCTCTGTGGCAATATTTTTTTAAAAGCTTCCTTAATCTCGCAATCCGTTAGATGGGAGTTCATGAGTTCATGGTAATCCTTCATGATTTGGGTCTATCCAGATAGGATTCAATCATTTCTGTTGAATCAGGCACACTTTCATGATACATAACTGTACAATAGGTCAGGAAGGCTCTATCGAGATAATTCTGTGTCTCCAATACAGCCCCCATCCCAAATCTTTCACCATTGTGCCCCTTATCTCTGGTTTAATGAACCATGCAAAAAGTCGATCTACTGCATCCTTCCATTGTGGCTTCATGTAGTGTATTTAAACTCTAATGATGTGGCATATTCTTTCCTGGCTGTTGTCAACCAATTTCTACAATCAGGGTTTTAAGACCACCTGCAGTTGCATGTTGCGTTGTACCTTGTCCAATTTCTGCTCCATGGGTTTTCTAGTACCCACTTGTCTATGAAATGGGTCCCCTCACAGGGTCGCGCTGCAGCTACAATCCCTCATACTGATTATATATGGACATACCCTGCCCTGTTGTCAAACACTTGCAACCCTCATCTCCAAGACAGAGCAGCAATGGCCTTAATGGCTTTCGACCTCAACTAATACTAGAAATCATTTAACTCCCTGGTAAATCTGAGGGGGCAAAGAATCAGGGGGTAAGTTATTATACAACAGTTTCTCCCTCTTCTCGGCCTTTCTCAAAATAATTACATGTCAAAGAGCCAGCATGGATGGGAACCCCATATCCCATCAGTGAAGGCAGTGGTGTTTTCGGCACATGCCTAATATAAACCATATGCAGGTCTTGGGTTTAATTCTGGTATTGATTCCCTCTTGCATAGGGTGATCCGAATCTGATCTTGTGTCACCATCATAAACAACTCCGGAGCAAGTCTTCTCCAAACAGAGGTAAGCATGTTGAACAACAAGTGATAAGCGGTCAGCTTTAGGAACTCCTTTTAGCCCCACCACCTTAAGTTCAAGTTCAAGGATTTATATAGCGCACTACTCACCCAGAGGGCGCTTGGGGAGGGGGTTCATTATTTATCGAATAGCCAGGTTTTAAGTTCTTTTCTGAAGGAGATGTGGTTCTGTGTAAGGCGGAGGTGAGTGGGAAGTGAGTTCCAGGTTTTGGCCGCCAAGTAGGAGAAGGATCTACCTCCCATGGTGGATCTTTGGATACGCGGAACTGTGATCCTTATATCACTGACTTGAATCGAGAGAGAACAATGAACCCTTTGGTGCATTCTTAATGGGAGTTGGGTTGCCAGTGCAGAGGTTCATTATGTTTGCCTTTTCTTGACTGGTTAGAGCGGTTTAGCCAGTGGGGGTAGGGTCACAAAACATTTTTATTCCCGCTAATACATGTCCTTGTTGGTAAGTAAGGTGGTGCTTGGCGCCAACACCTCCTGCCACCATATTATGAAAGCAGATTTGTACAGGTGGTTATTTTTTACAAGAATAGTTGTGCATATTTGTGCTGCAGTGGTGATGTGATGTCTTGTTGTTCGTGCCGTTGTCTTGTGATACATAATTATACTGTGTTAATGTTGTATTCTGCTGTGGATGTGTTGAATTCTCTTTTAACTATTTTTTGTGTTTTGCTCTTTTATGTTTTTGTTGTGTTGCCGTTTTGCTTTCTATTATGTTATTGCTTTGTGCTCTGTATTATTTTTGCGAGGTCCACAAATGCTGCTACATTTCTAGTCAAAAGCAGCACCTTCCTTTAAAGGTAAAGTGATAAGTATTCGCTGATCACTGCCTAAGGTGGTAACATGGGGGTGAGTGACTAGTATTCTCCAGAGCTCTCTCCGGCTGCTCTAAATCCTCCAGCAGTCCTGCAATTATACCCCATATCTCCTAAACCTGGGCACAGCACTACTTCGGGACACATTTACAGTAGTAGGTTTAGGATTGACGGAATAATGCTACTTTACCTAATCTAAGTCGAAGACTCTGCAGTTCTGGTGCCTTGACGAGGTCTGACGAGGTCTCACGGAGGCAGACAAAAACCACGGTTAAGGATGAGACACAGAGCCATAGAGATCCCAAATGGCATCCTGTTGCAAGTCCTCTCTTCAATGGACCCCAGTGCTCACACCTCATCCACCATAGCTGCACACTCTGCTCTTGACTGGCTCTGGGTTGGTCACTGCATGTATCTGCACCTGAATGTTTTCTATCACTGACGTTTCGGGGGGGCGGGGGGGTGCATTTTAGTCCATCTTATTATTATTAGGGAGATTTATAAAGCGCCTGGTTACGCGCCCCGGCGTGTCCCCGCGCTATGGTAAGTGGAATAGACCGTCCAAGCAGCCATTAGAGTAGCCTACCCTGCACATAGGTGCGTCTTCAGTTTCCTTCTGAAGATGGGCTCTGATGTCTCCAGACGTAGCTCTATAGGCAGGGCATTCCACTGCTTGGCGACCAGATACCTAAAGGACCTGCCCCCCATGCGAGCCTTCTTTATTTTTGGGACTTTCAAAAGCCCAATACGAGAGGAGCGCAAGTCCCGCAAAGGCTCATACCGAGCGACCAGACTTTGTAGCGGAACAGGGGCTTTACCGCTCAAAATACGGTGACACATAGATAGAGCCTTAAACTCCACCCTTCTCCTGACAGGAAGCCAGTGTAAAGCCTGGAGCGCTGTTTTAGAGGGAGATCTCCTAGGGAGCCTCAAAACTAAGCGAGCAGCTGCATTCTGCAACACCTGCAGGCGGTTGATGACCTTACAGGTGGACCCCCAATACAGCAAATTGCCGTAGTCTAGGCGCGAGGTGACGAGGGCATGCACCAGAGTCCGACGCGCTGTAATGGGTAGGAGGTCCAAGACCTTCCTCAAGGTCTTCAGAACTCCAAAGCATACCCCCACCACCCGGCCGATCTGGGGGCCAAAGGCAAGGCCAGCATCAAGCCACACTCCAAGATTCCTTACTTCCTGACAGGGAACAGGGATATCTCCCAGACAGGGTGGCCACCATGCCGACGACCAAACAGATGGGCCTCCTCCCACCACGAGTACCTCGGTCTTGCTACCGTTGAGCTTCAAACAGTGGGCGGACATCCAGGTTGCCAGTTCTTGCATGCAAACTCTGAAACTGTCCGCCGCAAGACCGGGCATGCGTGTAAGGGAGATGACCAGCTGCGTGTCGTCGGCAAAGGATACCAGGCGTAGACCATGACTCTCAACTATCGCCGCCAGCGGGGAGACATAAAGATTGAACAAGGTTGGGCTCAGGGACGAACCCTGAGGGACGCCCTGGCCCAACATGATCTCCCTAGAATAACATTCTCCTAGGCGGACTTGATAGCACCTGTGTGTCAAAAAAGACTGGATCCATCTAAGCGCTGCTCCCAATACCCCACCATCATTCAGACACTGTAGCAAGATGGAATGTGCTACAGTGTCGAAAGCAGCGCTTAGGTCCAAGAGAATCAAGGCCATGGTCTGGCCCTCATCCACGCCCTGCCGTAAGGTCTCTACTGCCATAAGAAGGGCTGACTCCGTCGAGTGTCGAGGACGGAAGCCAAACTGAGAGTCATGAAGCAGAGAGGCCTCTTCTACAAAGTTCATCAGTTGAAGATTTACAATTTTCTCTGCAACCTTCGCCATATATGGCAGGAGAGAGATGGGACTGAGATTTTCTAGTTTGTCATAACTGATGTTAGGTTTTTTTTGCAGAGGGAGAACCACCGCCCATTTCCAGGCGACAGGAACAGTATGCGTCTCAAAAGAGATGTCGAGGAGATGTCGGATATAAGGCTCCAACACATGCAAACTTCCCACCAAGCGTTTAGGAATGGTGGGGTCCCTAGGAGAGCCTGATTTAATAGATCCACAGATTTGTATGAGTGCCTCAGTAGGCGGGGTAGTGAATGTGGTCAGTATCCGTTGACCCCCCCTCATCCTGGTTTCCTCCTTGAACTCAGGGCCTTTGCTAGCTTGGCCTGGAAAAGCAGAGTAAATCTTCGCTACTTTATTAGCGAAAAATTCTGCTATTCGATTGCAGCTGCCCACCGTGCAGAGTTCTTCAGGAACTGCCGCAGGCTTCCCTGCCGAGAGTGATTTATAAATTAAAACAGTTCCTTCGTGGAATGTTCTGCTTCCTTAATTCTGATGTCATAGTACATCGTCTTAGCCTTCCTAATAAGTCTGTGATAGGTGTGTCTGCTAGTTACATAGTCAGTTTTGGCTTGAGTGGCAAAGGCTGTCCTCCACTGTCTTTCTGCGCGTTTACACGCGACCATGGCCATCCACACCTCTTCGGTAAACCACGGCGCCGTTTTCCGAGCGCGCCCCCCTGATTTAACCGGGACGAGCAGGGCAACGCGGTCCAGGGCCTCAGTGATGCGTTGATCTAAATTTGCATTGGCTGATTCCACATCCCCTCCCCCTGGGTTACCACCCACAGCAAGTGCCTCATTAAACCTGGCTTGGGAGAAGGCAGCCCATGTGCATCTAGGATGTTTTGAAACAGGCTGCTCTAATGGCCTGGCTCCCAAGATATGAATAAGAAAGGGAACCAGGTGATGGTCCGACCAAGGGACAGGAACAGGGGTCAGGGTCTCCACCTGTCCCCAGTTAGCGAAAAAAGGGTCCAATAGATGGCCCCGTTGGTGGGTGGGATCTTTAACTTTCAGCTCAAGCTGGAGTGCATTCATCTCTTGACAAAAGTCTCCAGCCGTCTTGCCATTCAGATGTAGGTTGAGATCCCCCAACACTAGAAGCTTATCTGCGCGCAGTGCGGCCTCTGTAATGCTTTCGCTAAATCTCACTGCCGGGCCAGGCGGTCTATATATCAGGAGGCCCTTCAATGTGCAGCCTCCGTCCACCAGAATGGAAAAAAACCCCGCTTCGCAGTCCTTAATCATAATGTGCTCCATCTGGCAGCAGAGCCCCTGTTTAGCTACAATAGCTATCCCACCATCTCTCCCTAACGGTCTGTCTTGCCTCAGCAGGGAGTAGCCTTCTGGAATGGCTTCAATGGCCTCTGGAGTGGAGTCTGGGTCAAGCCATGTCTCCGTAAGGAAGACTAAATCCCATTGTTTCTCACTGAGGAGATCATATATCTCTAGTTTGTGTTTGCGTAAGGAGCGAACATTCAGCAAACCACAGACCAGGTCGTAAGACTTATTCTATGCCCACCTCATATGTTTCCAGACAATCCTGTGCTTCCTTGGGCTCTGTGAAGAATTGTCATCTACAATAACTTTCAATTTAGCTGAGAGTAACAACATATACAGCCTGCCAGCCTCTACGAGGCACTGGTAGACTTCCAAGAAGGATGTAGCCTTTAATATTCTCTCCTGTGATCTGCACTGTACCTTCTGGATTATTACATCTTTGTCCCTGTTATACAGCAGTCTTGCCACCACGGGTCTGGGAGTGTTGGGGTGGAGTGGCTGAGGGAGTGGCCAGCATGACGTGACCCTCTGAGCTCTTTCCAGAGAATAATATTTGGGCAGTCCTTGTGGCATGACTATTTTGAGTAGTCAGTCAACCAGAAATCACACCACGTCCCACCCTGCCCTCAATCCCATCTGGAAGAACTATTGCTTTCTTGTTGTGTCTGGCGAGTCAGTCCGCATACTCAGTCAATTACTCAAGGTCACACACTCTTTCTGTCTGCATACTCAGCCAATTACTCAAGGGCACACACTCTTTCTGTCAGCTCCAGTACTTGGTTTTCCAGTGTGGCTCTTCTGGGTGCAATTCGCTCAGAGTGGTTTTGACCTGCTTAACCCTGCCCGACTCATGTCCATCTGCACTGCATTTATGTTGTTATCTAGTGCTTGCCTGTTGGTCATGATAGAAGCAAGGATTTTGTCCAACATATTGGCTTGTGCCCACTCGTGATTCCTCTTCTCCCTTTCGGATCCTGATCCATCTTTTGGTCTACGGGTAACATCAGCAGGAGCTCAGCTTTGCTCGAGTAAGTGGCCCCTTGCCTACCATTGAGCTTGCACATCATGAGGTTATCACAGACGTGAAAACCTTAATACAATTATGAATTTAGAGACCTGTCAGAGGTGACATAAAAGCCTCAGTTTGGGTGCACTCCTGAGGAGGCAAAGGGCAACTGTTGTTGCACTAGTGGGTTACTGCGGTTCAGGTCTTAGTAAGCCCCCAATCGTGTACAAGCAGACTCCATGGAAAAGGAAAACCCACCATATTCCCCATGTGATTGATCTCATAAAATGCACTGCTCAGAGTAAAATAATTTTCAGTGTCCCTGCAGATGCTCCCACAATCTATGCAATCTGTACCATAAGCTGGGAGCCTAACCCACTCTCACAGAGCGTGCAATGCAGGGCCTCCTTCTTTTGGGAAACGTGTTGTCAGTGGGCCAAGGTGTTTCTCACTCCTTGAAATCAGCCGAGTGGTCGCTCCCCTGCCTCCCTGGCGCACTGTGGTATCGTTGTTCCGCTTTTGTCTGTCCTAATTAACTGCCTGCAGTCTGCCCCGCTTGCCGCTTTGCTTATTTTACATTTTAAACCGCGTTTGTCATTGTGTAAACATTATTGCTGTATTTGCGCATTCCGCCCCAAGCGCTCCGCTCCGCTGACCCCTCCGCTGCCATTTTGAGTGTTGTTGTCCTCCTTCGTGGCCCGCCCCGCCTCCCAGCTGAGACGCCCTCCCACTGCCTAGATACAGCGCTCCGTGTCCTGAACGCGCTGTGACTCGCTTCGCTCTCCAGCCGAGTGGTCGCTCCCCTGCCTCCCTGGCGCACTGTGGTATCGTTGTTCCGCTTTTGTCTGTCCTAATTAACTGCCTGCAGTCTGCCCCGCTTGCCGCTTTGCTTATTTTACATTTTAAACCGCGTTTGTCATTGTGTAAACATTATTGCTGTATTTGCGCATTCCGCCCCAAGCGCTCCGCTCCGCTGACCCCTCCGCTGCCATTTTGAGTGTTGTTGTCCTCCTTCGTGGCCCGCCCCGCCTCCCAGCTGAGACGCCCTCCCACTGCCTAGATACAGCGCTCCGTGTCCTGAACGCGCTGTGACTCGCTTCGCTCTCCAGCCGAGTGGTCGCTCCCCTGCCTCCCTGGCGCACTGTGGTATCGTTGTTCCGCTTTTGTCTGTCCTAATTAACTGCCTGCAGTCTGCCCCGCTTGCCGCTTTGCTTATTTTACATTTTAAACTGCGTTTGTCATTGTGTAAACATTATTGCTGTATTTGCGCATTCCGCCCCAAGCGCTCCGCTCCGCTGACCCCTCCGCTGCCATTTTGAGTGTTGTTGTCCTCCTTCGTGGCCCGCCCCGCCTCCCAGCTGAGACGCCCTCCCACTGCCTAGATACAGCGCTCCGTGTCCTGAACGCGCTGTGACTCGCTTCGCTCTCCAGCCGAGTGGTCGCTCCCCTGCCTCCCTGGCGCACTGTGGTATCGTTGTTCCGCTTTTGTCTGTCCTAATTAACTGCCTGCAGTCTGCCCCGCTTGCCGCTTTGCTTATTTTACATTTTAAACCGCGTTTGTCATTGTGTAAACATTATTGCTGTATTTGCGCATTCCGCCCCAAGCGCTCCGCTCCGCTGACCCCTCCGCTGCCATTTTGAGTGTTGTTGTCCTCCTTCGTGGCCCGCCCCGCCTCCCAGCTGAGACGCCCTCCCACTGCCTAGATACAGCGCTCCGTGTCCTGAACGCGCTGTGACTCGCTTCGCTCTCCAGCCGAGTGGTCGCTCCCCTGCCTCCCTGGCGCACTGTGGTATCGTTGTTCCGCTTTTGTCTGTCCTAATTAACTGCCTGCAGTCTGCCCCCCTTGCCGCTTTGCTTATTTTACATTTTAAACCGCGTTGTCATTGTGTAAACATTATTGCTGTATTTGCGCATTCCGCCCCAAGCGCTCCGCTCCGCTGACCCCTCCGCTGCCATTTTGAGTGTTGTTGTCCTCCTTCGTGGCCCGCCCCGCCTCCCAGCTGAGACGCCCTCCCACTGCCTAGATACAGCGCTCCGTGTCCTGAACGCGCTGTGACTCGCTTCGCTCTCCAGCCGAGTGGTCGCTCCCCTGCCTCCCTGGCGCACTGTGGTATCGTTGTTCCGCTTTTGTCTGTCCTAATTAACTGCCTGCAGTCTGCCCCGCTTGCCGCTTTGCTTATTTTACATTTTAAACCGCGTTTGTCATTGTGTAAACATTATTGCTGTATTTGCGCATTCCGCCCCAAGCGCTCCGCTCCGCTGACCCCTCCGCTGCCATTTTGAGTGTTGTTGTCCTCCTTCGTGGCCCGCCCCGCCTCCCAGCTGAGACGCCCTCCCACTGCCTAGATACAGCGCTCCGTGTCCTGAACGCGCTGTGACTCGCTTCGCTCTCCAGCCGAGTGGTCGCTCCCCTGCCTCCCTGGCGCACTGTGGTATCGTTGTTCCGCTTTTGTCTGTCCTAATTAACTGCCTGCAGTCTGCCCCGCTTGCCGCTTTGCTTATTTTACATTTTAAACCGCGTTTGTCATTGCGTAAACATTATTGCTGTATTTGCGCATTCCGCCCCAAGCGCTCCGCTCCGCTGCCATTTTGAGTGTTGTTGTCCTCCTTCGTGGCACGCCCCGCCTCCCAGCTGAGACGCCCTCCCACTGCCTAGATACAGCGCTCCGTGTCCTGAACGCGCTGTGACTCGCTTCGCTCTCCAGCCGAGTGGTCGCTCCCCTGCCTCCCTGGCGCACTGTGGTATCGTTGTTCCGCTTTTGTCTGTCCTAATTAACTGCCTGCAGTCTGCCCCGCTTGCCGCTTTGCTTATTTTACATTTTAAACCGCGTTTGTCATTGTGTAAACATTATTGCTGTATTTGCGCATTCCGCCCCAAGCGCTCCGCTCCGCTGACCCCTCCGCTGCCATTTTGAGTGTTGTTGTCCTCCTTCGTGGCCCGCCCCGCCTCCCAGCTGAGACGCCCTCGCCCCTCCCCCCCACTATCCATATATGACAGGAGTCCCCGCGCGCAGCGACCGCGCCCAATCCGCGCCGAAGGTGCGCCAAAGGTAAGCCCGTCTACGCCCGTCCGCGCCCAGCGCCAGACCCCCTGGCCCCCGTCCCTCCCAGCCACCCCGCATCACCTACGATGCCGCCACCCTCCTAGCCCTTAACCCCGGTCGCGCCCCCAACTGCGTCCAAGCCGCTCCTGGACACACCCATGGACCTTTCTCCTGCTACTTCTGCAAATTCATCGGCACCGACAACATCTCCGCTACGACCACAACACAGTTTCCTGACCCCAACCACCTACAGTGCATCCTCCTCAACACCCGCTCGGTCCACAGACACGCCATTGACCTATGGAATCTACTAGACACCATCTCTCCAGACGTCGCCTTCCTAACAGAAACTTGGATGAACGCTTCCTCCGCCCCAGACATCACCATTGCCATCCCTGAAGACTATAAGATCACACGCAAGGACCGCACCGACCATACAGGAGGAGGAATCGCTATCGTCCATAAGAAATCCATCCGCATCTCAACCAGCTCTGACGCCAACCTCGCTAACTCCGAACACCTTCACTTCCAGATCCACATCGACCCCAAGACCACTCTCAGAGGCACCCTCCTCTACAGACCACCAGGACCCCGCGCAAAATTCAGTGAAGACATCACAGACTTCATCACCCCACACGCGCTCCCCTCCAAAGACTACATCCTTCTAGGAGACCTCAACTTTCACCTTGAAAAGATCAACCACCGCAACACCGCCACCCTCTTAGACAACCTCGCCAACCTCGGACTTAAACAACTAGTCACTTCCCCCACCCACATCGCAGGTCACACACTCGACCCCATCTTCACCTCCAGCAATCATGTCTCCTTCAGCCACACTACGGATCTCCTCTGGACTGACCACAGCTGCGTTCACTTCACCTACAACAAGCCGAAACCCATCAACCACCTCCAACCAACTCTGCAAAGAAACTGGAACAAAATCACCACGGACCAGATTTCCGCATCGCTCCTTCTAAACACCCCAGCCCACTCTTTTAACGCAAACGAAGCCGCCGCCAACCTCACCCTATGGTTATCCAACACCGCCGACACCTTAGCACCAATGAAAAAACGTAAAAGCAAACCTGGCAGCAAATGGTTCAACGATGATCTTAAGAAGTCCAAGAAACTCTGCCGCTCCCTTGAAAAGACCTGGAAAAAAGACCCAACCACTAGCACCAAGGACGCCTTCAAAAACGCCGCCCGCACTCACCACCAACTAATCCGAAAGGCCAAGAAAACAGCATTCAAGGATCGACTTGACAACAATGCCCACAACAGCAAGGAACTTTTCAACATCGTCAAGGAATTTACCAATCCCTCGGCCAACTCCAACGACATCACCCCCTCTCAAGCCCTCTGCGACTCCCTAGCCTCATTCTTCCACAACAAGATTGCAGACATTCACAACAGCTTCGACAACCAACCCGGAGACCAACCCACCCGACCATTTGCTGAACATTCTCCCCCCGTGAACACCCTTAACAACTGGAACCCAATCTCCACTGAGGACACAATCCGCCTGATGAATTCCATCCACTCAGGATCCCCCACAGACCCATGTCCTCACCACATCTTCAACAAAGCAGACTCCATCATAGCACCGCACCTCCGAGACGTCATCAACTGCTCCTTCAACTCCGCCACCTTCCCGGAAGACTGGAAACACGCTGAACTCACCGCCCTTCTGAAAAAACCCACAGCGGACCCCACCGAACTCAAAAATTACCGCCCCATCTCGCTCCTTCCATTCCCGGCCAACGTCATCGAGAAAGCTGTCAACAACCAGCTCGCCGACTTCCTCGAAGCCAACAAATCCCTCGACTCCTCACAATCTGGCTTCCGAGCAAAACACAGCACTGAGACCGCCCTCATCGCAGCAACAGACGACATTCGAACTCTACTGGACAATGGAGACACAGTCGCCCTCATCCTCCTCGACCTCTCCGCAGCATTCGACACAGTCTGCCACAGCACCCTTTTACAACGCCTCAATAACATCGGAATCCAAGGAAAAGCACTTGAATGGATCACCTCGTTCCTCACCGGAAGAACCCAGAGAGTCCGCCTCCCACCATTCAAGTCCGAGGCCACTGAAGTCATCTGTGGCGTACCACAAGGATCCTCACTCAGCCCTACCCTCTTCAACGTATACATGAGCCCCCTCGCGGCCATCGCCCGCCAACACAACCTCAACATCATCTCTTACGCGGATGACACTCAACTAATCCTTTCTCTCACCAATGACCCCAGCACAGCCAAAACTAACCTACACGAAGGAATGAAAGAAGTTGCCGAATGGATGAAACAAAAGCCGTCTGAAACTGAACTCAGACAAAACAGAAGTCCTCATCTTAGGGACATCCCCCTCTGCATGGGACGACTCCTGGTGGCCGGAAGCCCTCGGAAAAGCACCCATCCCGACAGACCACGCACGGAACCTAGGCGTCATCCTGGATTCTTCACTCTCAATGAACAGACAAGTCAGCGCCGTATCCTCTTCCTGCTTCAACATTCTTCGCATGCTCAGAAAAACATTTCGCTGGATCCCCACCGAAACAAGGAAAACAGTCACCCATGCTCTGGTCACGAGCCGACTGGACTACGGAAACACCCTCTACGCAGGCACTACCGCTAAACTCCAGAAGAAACTCCAACGAATCCAGGATCATTTTAGACATCCCACGCAACGAACACATCTCTGGTCACCTTAAAGACCTCCACTGGCTACCCGTCAATAAGAGGATCACTTTCCGACTGCTAACCCACGCACACAAATCACTCTACGACATCGGACCAGAATGCCTCAACTCACGACTGTCCTTCTACACCCCCTCCCGCCAACTACGTTCTTCCAGCCAAGCCCTCGCCACTGTACCTCGCATCAACAAGACCACCATGGGAGGCAGATCCTTCTCATACCTGGCTGCTAAAACTTGGAACTCACTCCCCGCTTACCTTCGCCTTACCCAGAACCACCTAGCATTCAGAAAGCAACTTAAAACGTGGATATTTGACAAGTAATCCTCCTCCCCTGTCTAAGCGCCTTGAGACCCTCTGGGTATGTAGTGCGCTATACAAATTCTCTGACTTGACTTGACTTGACTTGACATTTTCTGCAACTCTCCCGCCTCAGATGGATGATATGAGTGGGGGGATCCCTACAGCCCCTTTCCGTCTTGCGTACGCCAATATCACTGAGACTCCGCCCATCTGCATTTTGCTTGCTTCATGGCCACTTCCGCCAGGGCCACATATGCCAGGCTGAGTCTGTTCCAGATATCGCCTCCATGAGGATCCACCTCAAGCCTCTGGTTGATCACCAGCGAGTCTCTTTTGTTTTCGCTCCAGGAGTGCACGTCTGTCTCCAAAAGTGGGTGTCATGTTGGAGCTCTACACCTCTGTGTTCAATCACTGATCCCACAGGGATGTGCCATGGTTTGTATTTACCTCCTTGAGGCCTTGCAAAGCACCAGAGCTGGAGTGTCTTCAACTCACATTAGGTAAAGCAGCATTATTCCGCCAATCGCAAGCAAACCACTACAAGCATGTCCCGCAGTAGTGCTGTTAGTCAGTTTTGGCATTAGGGGGTATACTCGCAATACTGCTAGAGGATTTAGGGCATTCAACGTCAGCTCTGGAGAATAAGTCACTCACCCTCATGTTACTACCTTAGACCGTGATAAGCAATTGCTTGACAATTGACCTTTAAAGGAATGTGCTGTGCTGCTTCTGGCTAGAAATTTAGCAGCATGTGTTCACCTCTCAAAAGTAATTACAGAGCACAAAGAAAAAACATAATATAAAGCAAAAGGCAACACACCAAAAACTTAAAAAGGCATAATGCAAAAAAAAATAAAAAAAAGAGAAGGCAACAAAACCACAGTAACGTACAAAATAGCACACCGCAATTATGCATGACAAAAACACAACACCACAAACAAAAATACACCACATCACCACACAAATATGCACAATTATTCTTGTTAAAAATAACCATTTGCACAGATCTGTTTAATACTACAGTGACAGAAGGTGTTGACTCCAAGCACCACCTTACTTACCATTAAGGACATGTAAAAGCTGGAATCAAAAATGTTTTGTGATCCTGCTCCCACTGGCTAAACTGCTCTACCCCTCCAAGAGAGGGCACAAACACAAACTAAAGCTAATCTGAATGCCCTGGGATGGCTTCGACCTAATGCACATATTCTTCTTATGTACGCTTTCTTTATAAGGCAAATTTGTGTCCAGTAGAGGAAGTCCGAGTGAAATCGGGGAGACCATAAGGGAAATTATGGATTATTTGCTGATCGCAGCAAGCGCATTGTGGTATAGCATCAGGTGGATGGATAAATCACTGAAGGGTAGAGCCTCTCCTGCTCGTATTAAAGATATTCAGATCTCCTACGTCTTGTAGGAGTTTGTGGTAAAGTGTACACAGTAGTAAAAGAAAAGTATTAACATGTTTATGTCAGATTACTAAACGTAATAGGCGTATATATAGTTTAAGCCTATAGGAAAAACTAAGGCAGATAGTGTTTTTCCAACTATTAAAATACAATGTCATTGTAAATAGATTGACCAAATACAATCAGTATGTCATGGCACAGTCTTGACAAAGTCTAAAAATCAGAATGGCATCTTGTGAAAATAAATTTGGTCTCTCAGTTCATATCTGCATTTACATTCTCAGGTAGTCTAGAGGAAAACAAGTGAAGTCAGTCAGTGCAAGAAAGAAGCGTGTTACTCCTGATGCTAACTTTCCTGTTTATATGACGTCAGTAGTTTTAGCAAATCGGATATGGGAATAACCAAGGGCAGATTCATCAGGACTTCTTTAATCAATTTTGGGAATAAGGGCGATTTCTTCAAAAAAACATAGTTCAAGTTCAGGAGGAACTAAGCAGTCCGCATGAGTACATTCCAGAAATCGATATATTCCAACCATGTCAGTTCCACGAGGAGGGCAGCTGAGCAAAGAAGACTATTCAAATATATCTTCAAAAGTTGTGTGCAGAGATTATAGCCCTGGCCTGATTATTTACCCGGTCAATAGCCAGACACCAAGATACTGATGCCTGAGGAAGGCTCTTATTCATAGCGTTAGCGGTAAAAAAAAAACCACTAAAAAACAAAACAAAGAACAAGCATAAAGATTATACTGAAGATTAGAAAGCAAAGGTGAACGTCTGGTGTTAAGGCCAAGCACACAATAGAAGGAAAAAAAGAATCAAAATTAGCGTCCTTCACCAAAAATGACAAAATAAGGGGGTACATGGTTAAGTACAAACATACACACAACACCCACCCTTTCCATTGGAAATACGACCGAGAGATGGCTCTAACCCCTTGCCCTGATTATCTACATCCTTCCTGATGACTCACACACAAATGGCCTCAAACCCCATGCAAAAGTGGGGCCCAAGAACTCCTTACTAATAAGGCTCTACCATCAACCATCCACGCCAAGGTGGTTCACACTGAATTTGCCACATCTAACTGCTGGAACCCACTGTGCACTTGCAAACTAATCAAATGACCTCCTTACTTCTCCTCTCTAAGCAGTCATATATAGTGAAACGGTGGCAGGTGGCATTCCATACACCTGTAAAGTAAAATAAGCAAATTACAACGTAAAAATATGGGCGGCGTCTCAAATCTGACATGGACATCAACAATGTAAGCAACCTAAGCAGGGATTAGAACGGGAGAGATGGATTCTGTTCAAATGGAGACAAGAAGAAAAGACATTCAAGTAGCAAAGAGTTATGACAAATGCAGTAAAGGCTGATGCATATAATGAAAAGGAAAAGGAGAACAACCAGTTGTTAAGCTCAATACAGATGTCTGCAGGACCCAAAATCCATTCCAAACAGAGCAGTAGATGCTTCTGCTCCTGCGGCTACTGAGAAACCTATTACTCACAACATTGAAAAGTCAATTTGTGCTGCAGTCATTCATCAAACACAACGTCTGCTGGTCTGAGACAAGGCATTCGAGCCTTGAAGCTGTTGGCTTAGTACTTTACCATTCCACCACATCAAAGTTAACCTTTAATCATAAGTCCCCTACCTCCAGCTATCATCTGAAATAAGTAGAGCTCTTGAAAGGTAATATTTTGCCCTTTGGAAAAATGCCCGGGCAGGTAAAGCTCCTTCAAACAGGGCTGGAGTAAATCTTGAGTTATTACATATCATGTCTTGTTTGGGCTGTCTGCAACATACACCATTTCGAGATGGCAAGCATCACACTCACAAACAAGGATAACAAATCCTCATATTTCCCTTCACAAGAGTTCGGATCCGTCCTAGGGACTAGTATCAGTGGAGGTCAAAGTAAGAAGTGCCTTGTTCCAACTGGCTTAAAAGGTAAGAGAAAGGGAGAGATGTCATAATAAAGTCTCTGCTGATGTAGGTGTAAAGATGGCAGAGGTGGGTGAAGCAAGGGATATGTAGCAGTTGCATGGCACACTTAAATACTATGATATTGATCATTAGTAATACTTCATTGTTTGACTACAATTTTTGATATTTCTTATTTTTCACTTTAAGGCCAAAAAGCAAAGAATGTGATTACATTTTTTCCTGTTTTCTACTATAGAGATAACATTTCGTCTTGAGGTCCTGAGAATCCTAGTAGGTTATAAAATACAACCTGAATGCAAACGTTCTTGTGAATCACTGCAGCAGCAATGCTTTGGGAAGAAAAATAAGGCATTACAAAGGTTTTAAAAAAAAGGTACAGCCGCAAATATCTAGATCACTCGTTATAGAACAGGTCAGCTATTGCCTACTATGTTCCACCAGTGTTCATATGCCCATGCGTATTGCTGGTGTGCAGTATCGTATGTAGTAAGAGTGAATTTAAAATTCCTGTAGTAATCTAGCGTCTTTGTAGTGCTGAAACATATTCCATTAGGTTATTATGTTCTTTTGAACAACACCTAGCTTCATGAAAATGAAAGAGTAGTTTATTACACTGCAGAACCTTAGCGCACCTTTGCCTGAAAGATGGGAAATTCATCCATAAAACCGTTTCCTCTTCTAAGCAATTCCACCCTAAAAGCCCTACTGGGCAACATATGGTAGACTCTATAAACAAAAGGGCCTCACCAGTATGCTGATTTACGAGGATACAACTCTAGGGTTATTTCCTGGTTTTGGCCCATTATTCCATTCAGAAGCACTGCTTTACTATGTTATGTTCTGTTGATTTGTAAGGCGCACTAATCACCCGAGAGGTATCCAGGCGCTTGGGCAGGTGTGTAAGTGCGTGGTCCCCAAGGCACTTATACACAGAGACAGGTCTTCAGCTTCTTGCGGAACTGAAGAAGTAAAGGAGGAGGCTCTGATGAATTGTGGTAGGTCATTCCATGTCTTTGGTGCGATGTAGGAGAATGAGCGATCATAAGTTTTGATTTGCGGATGTGGGGAATGTGTGCAAGTCAGAGTGAGACATAGGGAAGGGGTCTGGTCAGTTGGTGAAAGTGTATGCAGCTGTTCAGGTATTCAGGTCTAGTGTTGTGTAGGGCTTTGTATGTGTGCATGAGAAGTTTGAATTGGCTGCACTTGTGAACGGGAAGCCAGTGAAGCATCCTGCGGTGCAGTGTGATGTGGGTGCAGCGTGAGCAGTCAAGTCCCAGTCCTTTGCCATCTTACAGCAAATTCATACTGAGCTGAGGGACTTGCCAAATATCTTCTTCTGGTTCCTTCTTAAGACAATTCTGCACAGTCATGGAGATCAGCAGCGTCTGTTGACAGGGTAAACACCACTATCACCACAACAGTGTTTTCCGACAAAACCACACAGGTCTTGTCTCAAGCTTTGTAACTGCAGTTAAAAGATTAGTTATAACCAAAACTTCTAACACCAGGTGAGTAAGAATTCTGAGTTTTGTAACCACCTTCCTCTGAATCACTAAAGTCCTCCCTACAAGGAAAATGAGCAGGAACAATTGGGAGTGCATTAGTTCGGAACACCGTGAGCGTATTTGTAGGCTGGTCTGCACACAGGACCTATCACGGAAATTCCTCAAATGTTCCTTTCCTTTCTTGGTCTGCCCAGATGAGACATTTATAACCTTGAGTGTGGATACGGTTGATGAATTTTGAAAGAGGGCTGGAAGAAAAGCAGATCAAATGCAACTACAGTAATGTGTGCTTACTCTTATATCTGCAGCATCTACTTCCTCTGTATGTCTGGATGGGAAGCTTCCAAAACACAGTAAATCATGGAGGTAGCTAAACATACCCTGAAGGTTCCATCAAATATGTTAATCTGTGCGCTGACCAAAGTAGGGATCTGCTGTCTACCTGACGTCCATGCGGCACATTTAGAGATTGCATGGCACAGAATAAGGCACTGAAAAAGTCACATAAACTAATTTTGACCCACCCGGCATGAGCATGCAACACTTTGGAAGGTGAACATTTTCCCGTTAAACAACATTCAAGAATAAATTAAATTAGTAAGTGGGAGAAGAAAAACATGGATGTTTGCCACCCCAACATTGTTACAAAATAGCACTTGACAAAAGTACTACGTCGGGTATCCAGTAAAACGAGATAGCCCTTTTAAACACGGATTAGGGATTGGTCAACTGTAATTCAATTATTCATATGTCAGGAGCATTATCATTTGACTGACGCTGAACTACGATCAGACCTTCAACAGCAGGCTAGGCTGATTTGAAAAACAAAACCTTTTTCTCTGCGAATATCCATATAGGGATCTTCTGCAGAAAGGCAATGAAGCTCACCGGCTTGGTGAGCGGTGAAGCCAAAACAAAACAGAAACGTATGCTTCCATGACACAAGTTTATTGTCATTGATTTTCATTGATCAAGTGTCTTGTGTAGGAGAAAAGTCAAAACAATTTTCTCTCAAACAGTATGTGGTCATAAACTGGAGAAGATTTCCATTGGACAATTCTACATACCTCAATGTGACACTTGTATAGGAGAGGTAGGACACTATTTTGAACATGCAGCAAATAACCTTCTCCAAAGTATCGGGGGAAATCTGAAATACTTGCTACTTGGTTGGATCTTGGCAAACACTTTCCTTGATGCTTGTAAGTCTACTTTGTCTTAATGTTGGCCAACTGCAGATGACCATAGGTCTTGACCACGGTGGACTGGCAGTCAAATGCATTGATTCAAAGGACAGCTGAAGCATCATCCTTGTTTACTGCAGAATCCAAGTCCACTTAGACACCAACTGACAGACTGATACAAACATTCACACAACCAGTCACTCACCCATACATTCACTGAGACACCTATTCACTCACCTATACAGTCAGTCATGCGCCCACTGAATCATCCACACAGGCACTCATACCCCCAATGATTCACATACACTCATAAACGTTTTTAAAAAAACACTCATAGTCACTAGATGATGTCATCAGTGATGTCATTTGAAATGTCATCAGTGATGTCATCAATGATATCACTGACCATGCCATGAGTGATGTAATATGTGAGGTCATAAGCAGTGCATTGCGGGGGTACGAGTTATAGTTAGTTCAGCTAACTATAACTGCTGAATTTCACTAGTTTTGTACGAGTGAGATCTGAGCCCAACTATAACGTCCCTGTAACCTTTGGTTTTTTCAGTGAATATATGAAGGGTTTGCACTTACCTGTAAAATACTTTTATTTACTTATAAAACCTTTACCATGCATACACCTTTACCATTCATGCTTTTACAACAAAATTCATGGTAAAGGAATGCATGGTAAAGCATAATTGTTGTCAAAACATGCGTGGTAAAGGTTATGCGTGGTAACGGCATTCACGTTGTAACAGCTGTGTTGTAACACCATGAATTACCACGGAATACTGGTTTGGTCATACATCCTTTATAGAGTGGTAAGGTTGTTTTTTAGAGTTTAGGGGTGCGGAGGAGTAAAGGGAGATAAGGGTGTTTTTAGGGTTTAGGGATGGGTTGGGGTATAGGTTGCTAAGAGTATTTTCCAGGGTTTAGCTGTGGGTACGTTTGGCGTTTAGGGTGGGTAGGGATATGGAGGGGCAAGGGTATTTTTAGGATTATGGGGTGAGTAGAGATACAGGGTGGTGGGGGATTTTTAGGGTTTGGTGTGGGTAGGGGTATAGGTGGTAAGGTGTTTTTAGAGCTTTGGGGAAGTAGGGGTATTGCGTGATAAGGGTGTTTTTAGGGTTTAGGGGTGGGTATAAGGTGATAAGGGCATTTTTTAGGCTTTAGGGTGAGTAGAGGCATAGGGTGGTAAGGGCGTTTTAGAGTTTGGGGTGGTAAGGGTGTTTTAGGCTTAGAAGAAGTAGGGCTATTGGGTGGTAAGGGTTTTTATATGGTTTTAGGTGTGGATAGAGTTGTAGGGTGGTAAAGGTATTTTTAGGGCATTAAAGAAGTAGGGGTATTGGGTGGTAAGGGTCTTTTTAGGGTCTTAGGGGTCGATAGGGTTATAGATATACAAGTCTAGGGTGCTAAGGGTATTTTTTATGGTTTAGTGGTGGGTAAAGGCATTGGGTGGTAAGGGTATTTCTAGGGTAGTAAGGGCATTTTTAGGATTTAGGGGTGGGTAATGGTATAGGGCGGTAGGGGCATTTTTTGTGTTTAGGGATGGCTAGTAAGAGCATTTTTTTAATACGGTTTAGGATAGGGAATGTGGCTTCCACGCCAATTAAGATGGAGGTGGCCTCGTGAGCTCCATTGTACACTGAGTTTACTTCAATTTAAACAAGCTTTCCACCGCAGCATGTTTGTTTACCCTTTAGACAGACCCCTGTGATCCCAGCTTTCATTTTCTCGATGTACTGGTGAGGAACCTTCAACGCGCTGCAATAAATGGCGCTGCTTGTATTCTCTTCATGAAGGGCGGACTACTCACTGCAAATGTACTTATTTCTTCAATGGGGGCCTACATATTTCCTTCAATTTCTCTCTGCCATTTATCATACTGTCCATATGCTATTTTGCCCACTGTTTTAGGATGATTAAATATTATTGGCCTCTCCTGCGACTGACTCTTCTGTCCATCTTAATCAACAGTGTTTCCTTATGTTTAAAAACAATTGAATTACATGCCTCGAGCTCCACCTTGGTCTCCTGCTGTGATTACTATGTTATATTGCTGTCTATCTTTTATGGGAAGTATACAATCTTTACAGAACTTTTCTCGCTACTACTCGCGTCACACCTAAATAACTAGCAATACACTAAGGGCTAAGGCTACCTCTTTTGGTGCAGTGTCCAAGAGGGTTAAAATGAATCCCCCATCACCCATTGCTTTATCTAGTAACCCTGTTTTGGACTCCATTCTTGCTATGGACAGGGGTCTCCAGTCCTTTACGTGTGCCACTAATACGAAACTTGAACAGATTGAAAGCAGGTGGATTATCATGGAGAACAAGATAACAGAGATGGAGCAGCATGTTAGCTTTTCATCATATGTCTACCAAAGTTCCCCTGCTTGAGCAAGAAATCCAGAAACTCAAACTTAACACAGAAGATTTGGAGAACAGGAATTGTAGTAACAGGTTACATTTATATGGTCTTGCTTAGGCTCATAAGGGAATTAATCTTATTGACTTCCTAAAGGAATTCCTCCCACTCCTGCTTGGTCTTCCAACTACTGCTACTCCTAACCTACAAAAGTCTCATCATCTGGGTTGACTTAACCCTCTCTGCTCCAGGCCTCGGGTATCATTATCCTTTTTTTTCTCCAGAATTTACTGACCTTCTATGTGTTTTGAAAGTGGCCAAAATTAAAAGACGTATTCTTTGGTCATGATGTCTTCATATCCTAAGACATTTCCAATGTAACTAACATCAGTCGTAAGGAATTTCTTGGCCTGAGACCTCAAATGAGACGCTTGAATATACGTTATGGCATTCTGCATCTCTGCCTATCAAGACAACTTACGAGGGTGCCACTAAATCCTTCAAAGATCCTGTTAAATTGAAATCGTATCACCAGAGCATTACACCGCATGCAATTGATACTATTGCTCAGAATCTTTTAAATACTTTGTATTTTTGTTATTACTCATATGGCTTTCTTTCTTCGTCTATTTTATTTATCTCTGCTCTGCTGCCGTTGTACTGTTATGGTGTTACTAGTTGGTTATTCAGAGCTGAATGTTTAATTTTGAACTACTCTTTCTTCTGTATTTCCTTCTCTCATTTTCACTCTTCCAGTGCTTGTATGATGTTTACCTTCTTTTTTCCCCCCCAAGATTGGCCCCTGTCTGTATAATCAAGGCTGTTTTGCCTCTTCTCTCTCTTTTGCAGCTGGTTACCCTTGTTCCTGTATCCCCCGCCATGTGCCCATTATGTTTAACATTGTCTCGTGGAATGTCCGTGGTCTTGGACATCCAATCAAACAACAAAAGGTTCTTTCTCATTTATCTTGCCTTTTTACAGGAAACACACTGTAATGTCTCTGGATCTTTTAAATTGAAGAGACAATGGGTTGGTCAGGATTTTTTCTCTCCAGCAGTTGATCATAAGGGTGGTGTTGCTGGTCTATGCCATGAAACCTTGTGATTACAAGTTCTTTTAACTGAATGCAATACTGAGGGGAGATGGGTGTAGGTTAATGTTATTCTGAACAACAAGCATCTTACTTTGTTTAACATTTACGGTCTCGTAAACTATGACCCTGAGTTGTGACATTCCATAAAGCTAAAACGTGCTATATCTCTAACTATAATATTATTATGGCAGTGACTTTAACCAATTAGTAGATCCTTTTACAGATAGAAAATATAAATATAAATTCAAACCTGATAAATCGCATAAAGCATTTCAGTTAGCAATTACATTTAGACCGTTATTTGATGCTTGGAGGACTTGCAGTCCACATAAGTTGGAAAACTCTTTTTTTCAATTGTCCATAATACAACGTCCAGAATGGATTATATTTCAGTTACAAAATCATTGCTCCCTACTCTACAATCTTCTGAAATTGGCTTCATCATTATATCGGATCACGCCACATATTTACTTCCATAGATATATACAATGTTTATTCTAAAACTGGAAGTTGGAGATTTAATAATTGTTTATTGTCTGACAATCAATTTAGCACTGAAGGTACTGCTTTGATACAAGAACATTTTCATTTTAATAATTTTAATGATACCTGTAGCCAACAATTGGGATGCATTTATAGCTTTATTTTGGGCCTTCTCCATTGCTTACTCCGCCAGGATAAAAAAAAGGGGTGAATGCACAATATATCCTCCTATTGAACCAAATTAATACACTTCAATATGCTTACTTTACTTCCAAATCTTCCATCAGCAGCATGATTTGATTAAAGCTAAAGCAGACCTTAATAAGCTTGCTACTGTTGATGGTTTTAACATTCGGCTCAAGATCAAATCTAAATTTCATGCTGATCAAAATAAAGCTGGTAAAATGCTTGAAAATTATTTTAAAATAAAAACAGAGCGTAAGGCTATTGGTTGCATATTAAAGAATTTGATAAGTATATATCAAATTCCAATGCCAGTGTCTGTAACTCAGTTCAAGCATTTTTAAACACAGCCATTTGATGAAGACACTACCCCTTTTACAACTCATATTCATGAATTCTTTGATATCTCTCATGACCTTCCCCCCTTATAAATACTGGAGGACGATATCATCCTACAAGAGATTTTGGATGTAATTAAATCTCTGAAGAGAGCATAGGCACCATGTCCAGATGGGTTTTCTATTGAACTTATTTCGTCCTTGTCTACATTTCTTTCCCCAAAATATTAGAACGTTTTAATTCCTTTATTTCGGACTCCAAGGCTAGTGGCTTCTTTTCGGAAGCCTTGACAACCGTTATCCCCCAGCCAGAAAAAGTTCCAAATTCTGTAAAAGGCCCATCTCCCTAATTCATTATAATTGTAAGATTTTCGCCAAGATTCTTGCTTCCTGTTTAGAATCTGTTGTTCCCCTTCTTGTTAATCCAGACCAGTCTGGTTTCACCAGGGAAGGCTTGTTGCTGATAATGCTAGAATGTTCTCTAATACTGTGAGCCTAGCTGGAAAGTTTAACTCACCACTTATAGCCCTCTCACGTGATGCTGATAACATCTTTTAAGCATTTTATCAGGCAATTTATGTTCACTACCCTTTGTTAGATTGGCTTTCTCCCAAAATTAATTTCTTTTATACAAATACTATACTTTAACCCCTGGGCTAGTGTTTTTGTTAATGGTTGCTTTTCTCCCTATTAAAAATTAAGTAGATGTACCAGACAAGGTTGTCCTCTCTCCCCTTTGTTTTTTGCCCTATGTTTGGAACCTTTCTTGGAAGATATCTGCTGTAATACACTTATATCTGGCTCCAAACATGGCTCTCTGGGAATCAATTTATCTGTATACGCAGATGATATCCTAATATATATGTTCAGTCCTCTAGCCTCTCTTGATCCATTTTTAAAAGAACGGTCCCTATACTCTAGTACCTTGGACGATAAACTTCATTTTAATAAAACTGAGATTTTACACTTGAATTCTCTCTGTTACCAACATGTTTGCCAACGCTAATTTTACATGGTATCCTTCAAAAGTTTAATATCTGGTGCTTGCTCTTCTTCCACTCTACAAGAGACACTGTGTCGTAATTTTCTTATGTTGAAATCTAGAATACAAGCATTACTTTCAACTTAGTTCTGTTATTTTACATTTGGTGGGGAAGACTAGACACTATTAAAATGATGACTGTACCACACATTTTATACACTATTTCTATGTTACCTTTTAAAATCCCTAATTGCTATTTTAAACAACTTTATTCCATTTGTATGACATTTTTTATGGAATAACAAGACTCCTTGTATCGTTGTTCTCTATGTTCAAAAGTACAAAACCTGAAGGAAGTGTTTGATTCCTCGATTTCAGATTATACCATTCCTTTTTATGCCATGATCCATGATTTTCAGCATCAACCCATACCAATGTGGATTAATTTTGAGTGTTTATTACTGATAGACTTTTCTTTCGGAGAGGTTTCACATATGTGAAACTGCACCTTTATTGCCCAAAAATACCATTTTAAAATATTCACATTATCTATTTGAAATTGTTTTGGGGATAAATGTAATATCCTTTTTTCTTCCATAAGGTATAATACATTTCTTAATTTATGTAATAAAACTTTATATTTTATGCATTGGAAGGAGAAAGGTATTACCTTTGTATATCAATTTATAACTGATAATTCTATAGTAAATGTGGATTATTTACAGACCTGATATAAATTGCCTGACTTCCTTTTAGAAGAATGCTAATTAATTACCTCTTCTATTCAATGTTTTTTCTCCAAGTACCACATGACTCCAGATTTCTCACTACCACTCCCAGCTGTACCAATGTATTATATGGTACAGTGGAGAAGTGTGGCTCAATGGCTAGAGCGGCAGACCCTGATGCAGAAGTCTGGCCTGGGACCAGGGTTCAATTCCCGCCTCGGCAGGTCATGGGCTCAATTTCCTTGGACCTGATAATTCTCGCCTCGGTACCTATTCTAATCATGAGTCCCACTCTGCAACTCTGGGCAATAGCTTGCTTAATCTCCACAACGGCCCCAACAACGCTAGGATGCCTGGCCTCACCTTGGGGGTGCCCAGGAGTGGGCACTTCACAGGGAAAGGCCAGAAAGGGTTCCTTAGCGGTATTCGTACAAGCGCCGAGATGCCTAAAGTTAGTCGTGTGCTATACAAATACGTAATTATCATTAATTATCATTATATGGTGCTATTCTTAAAGCTGGCCTCATTTATAAGACCTTATTATCACCTAATCTCAATAGAATTAAAAATACTTTGAAACATTTATGGGAAAATTATTTATCTATCTCATTTTCTACCTAAATTTGGGATAAAATATGACTTAAATTATTCACAACTTCTAAAGCCGCTCGTATTACACAGTCACTTTTTTTAAAAGCAGTTATAGAGCTTCTGCTACACCAAAGCATGTTGCAAAATTTGACCCCTTAGTTTACCCTTTATGCTGTTCATGTAATAGATATAATGGCTCTTTAGTTCATATGTTATGGAGGTGCTGCCCTGTAGGTTTGGCCTAAATGTTGAAAGATTTTTCAATGTAACATTCTGCTTATGCTACAGAATATTTCCCTAGGTTCTTTATCACCTTTTGATTTTTTGTCCCCTATACTGTTACTCTTTTACCTATTTTTAGCACTTGCTTTTAAAGCTGTACTTTCCTGTTGTACAGACTTTTCTAAATTGTCCTTGCTTACATGTTTGAATTTTGTATATGATGAAAATAGAATACATACTTTACATCAAAAGATTTAATCCAATTTATACTGGTTACCTTTTACTGATTTCCTCAAGTTCTTAAACTACTTTATTCATCTTTAGCTTCTCTCCTTTCTTTACTACTTTTTTCTTCTTCAATCGTTTTTCTATTTCTTTTTTAATATAAAAATCTTCTAATTGTATATTTTTCAAATGTTTTCAACCATTTTAGTATGCATCTACTTTTTATGAGTGTCATTTTTGTTTTATGATTGCCTTAGGAACTTGCATTAAATAATTTAACAAAAAAAACGGAGGGGGTCATAAAATGTACAAAAAAGAATAAAAGCATGCATGTTTGGATGGAAGTATTGTCAAAGGTACATCAGTGGTGTAATCAAACTTGGGGGGGCTCTGCAAAGTACATGGAGGGCCCCCCACCGTCTAGACACAAGTCAGGAGCTCTCAGGCCTGCCCGTGCACAGTGCCGGACGGAGCTCCCTGCAGCTCGGGGCCTCCCCGCACTGCAGGAGCTGTGGCGGTACATAGCAAACCAAATGCTCCTCCATTCTACCTGTGGGGAGGCTTAACATTAAAGGCAAAACACCAATCAACCATCTTGTTAAAATATTCCTTCCATAAGGATTGGGGACCCAATTTAGCTACTGCTCTAAAACAAAAGATGTTTTAATCAGAAACTGGGTTTCCACAAAGAGTTTGGCTAATTCCACTAAATCCCATTCAGACGTAGCTATCTGAATAAATAAGATAGCAACGTTTCTCTCACAGGAAGGCTGTGTCATGTCTTGGAGACTGTGCAACCCACCACGGCCAATGTCTTTCAACCCAGCATCAATTTCACACAACTAAGCAATGGCAGTGGTGCAATCCACAGGTGGCTCATTCCAGATAAGAAAACTGATTCAATCAATCCAACACACATACTTAGGGAGACTGGAGTAGACCAAGTACTTGATGCAGAAACCTGTTTTGACCTAATTGAAGAAGGTTACTAGCAGAACAACAGAAGAAACCAGCCACATATATCATAGTCACCACAAATTTAGCTTCACAAATTTGCAGAATAGATGGGAAATATAGCAATGCCTTCTCCATAACTCAAAATACCACTGTTGACTTCTCTCAAAATGAGTGCAAAGACCCACAGCCTGATTCTGATTAAAGTCCTAGTAAATTTCCTGATGAGGATTGTCTTGAAAGATAGAAAAATACGTTTATTTAGGTAAAAAATTTATAATATATTTGACATTTTCCTACTGACAAATAGAAAAATATGTTACAGAAAAACAATCAATACCCCACGACCAAAAACTGCAAAAGCAGTGCATATGTTCAAACAGTATGCCTTCAGTCAATAAAGTACCCTTCTTGGTCCCAGACTGGAGTAAAATAGAAGAGGAATGGCATATATTTATTCCTCCTTTTTGGCAAGGGGCTTTAGTAGATACTTCTGAAAGCTTTTAGAGCACTGCTATTTGGTAAAACATGATTGCAACTTTTTTCAAGTATGACACAAACCATCCACAAGGAGAGCTACAAGTTAGAAGTGGGTGCTTTGTCTGCTCAGTCTGTCTATATGGACACCAGATGACTAGCAGGAGAGGAATTTTAATGCTCAGGACTCACCCACAGACCCCTCCTGAACATGTAGAAAGGCAAGGTGAGGGTTAATGTAGATGAAAACCGTCTTTCTGTAACAAGGGTTAAGAAAGCCCTCAATGCTAGGCAGAGAGTCCTCAAAACCAGCAAAGTATCATCGTCAATCTTGAGTATTTCCAAATTGATCCTCAAATGTACTCAAAGGATATCCTCTTAGAGTCTAGAACTTCAAGGATCTAAATGGCGATAGGAACCAATACATATCTTGATGGTCATTTCATGATCAGTGTGATGCTTAGAGTCACACTGAGGCAAGAAGATGTGTCTACGTGGACAGCCACAGCCTTGAATCTCACTAGTCTGTTAAACAACTAGGCCATAGTTGCCTTATGTATCTGAAAGGGGATGCCTACCTTCTCTAATGCCTTCCTCAATGCCATGTCCAGCAAACTTCCTATAAAGAGCAAGCCACCAGATGGAATCGGCAAGCATTTTGATCTATTCTGCCACACTTTGTTGTAGATCTATACAGAGAGACTGCAAATCTAAGAGTAAATGCTTTACTATAGACTATAAGGAAAAATACAATGAGAGGGAATGCAAGTTAGGTCAGTGGACTGGACAAATTATGTTTAACTACGGAAAGGAGACTCAGAAATCTTTTCTAAGGAAATTTAACTACAACTTAGAATGGACAAGCCCACAACACTGGTCCTTTTAAATTATTTTAAAACAGCATCACCTCACATGCCATTCAATAACTTTCACAATATTCAAAGGTTTTGTGAAGGTATATGCAACTATCTTTCAAAGAAAATAGGCCTTTTTATGAAAAGGCTTTGATTAGGCTTCACTTTGATAACTCAAAAAAAGTCTAATGAAGTTTAAAGCATCCTTCTCTCGCTTGTTTTCTCGTTTGCGCATGTTTTTCAAGAAGAACTGTATCCATGCGAGAAAGTGTACGAGGATGCTATATGCTTAAAACCATGATTTTCATCACTAAACTATCATGCTACCATGATTATATTGACTGCTTTGGCTTTTTCCTGCTTGCAACTGATGCCTTCAGTCTTTGTGGAATGGCACATGTACAAGCGATTTCCACCATGTCAAATCTTTGTTTTCCAATTATGTGTGGGTGTATACGTGCACCTATTGGATTGTTCCGTCAGCAGGTACAATATAATTTTTCTGATAAACGTGGACAGTGCCCAGTTTGTGATGCATATGACTCGAGGTGATCATATTGACAAAGAGTCAATTTAATATTACCCCAATAATCAAACTAGAGTGATCGATTACAGCTCCTCAAAAAACGGGTCTTGGTTCAATGATCTTAGTACCTGAAACTGCAGCCCCCGGACCTCATCGCTTGCCTGTCGGAAGCGATGGGGGTTATAACTTTGAATGTTCTCATGGTCATAACCAGGAGTCAACCCAGATTAAAATGTTTGAACCCTGGTGACACTGATGATGAAGAGACACAATTGCGGATGTTTTTGTAAAGAAATATTATTCAACTGTGATAAAAAGAAGCTCCTTGTTCAGAGCCCGCAATAATTTATAGATGAGTAATTGTAACTCAATTTCAACTTGTAGTACAGATGATTGGCAACTGATAAAGAATAAAGCAACAAGGTTAGTAACAAGTGAGAAATTAACCAATTCTGTGAAACCTATTCCTAATCAAGGTCAATGGTTGCCTTTAAAAGGCAGGCTCACAAGCCTCTATCATAAGCAGCTGGCACATACAAAAGCTAGAGGCGCGAAAGGGGGAGCACGGTGGGGAAGATAAAAAAAGAGATAAAAACTTACCTTAAGTTGACGGCTGCGTCCCGCTTTGCGCAGGATGTTTCTATTTCCGTGTCCGAGCAGGCTCTCGAGCTGCATCAGACTCCCAGTCCAATCCCCGCACTGCAGAGCAGCGTGGAGATTGGCCTGAGCAGCCTAGAAAGATGCTCTGCTCAGACTTGGGAGTCTGTTGGCCTAAGTGCGCATGTGTTTTTTGTTCGGCCTAAGAAGGCCGGCCAAACGCATGTGTACTTAGAGATGGCGCATAGCATTCCTCCTATCCTCTCCCATGCCCCGCCCCTCCCTGCACACGCTGGCTGAGCCAGATGCTTAAAAATAAACGATAATCAAATATCGTGTTATTTTTAAGCTGCTGGCTCTGCCAGTGGGGTGATGCTCCTCCGCCACTGAGGAGGAGCCGTCGCGGTCATATAAACACTGCTGACAAAGAATTCTCTTTGTCATCAAAATCGTCAGCTTAAACACTGACCTGTAAGAAAAACAGCCCTTAGAACAATTATACTCTTTGGTCTTGAGGGGCTATTGAAAAAATGCAGAGCAAGATTACTGTTGATTGTAGGGTCTAGCCACTGGATCTCCTCCAGCACCTTAATTCACTTCCAATTTAGAAAAAAATACACCTTTGTAATCAATCTTGCCATCCACGTTAAGGAATGCAGACTCGGGGGCTAGTTTTGAAAGCATGGAACACATTAGAAACACCCCATAATTTAAAGTATCTTTAGACCCAATTCGAAAAGAATCAGAGGATATTCAGAACATATGAAATTAGCTTTAACTTCTAGAATATGCAGGGAATTCTGCATTTGAGTAAATTAAAACGTGTACAACAATGGATCGAGGATGCCAACATCCTATCGATCTTCCAATATGATTTCCGACAAGGCATGGGAACGGTTGAGCAGAGTCTAAATTTATATTTTTTAATTTCTGAATACATCGATGCCAAGAAAGGGAACCTTTTTATAACTTTTATTGACTTGAGCTCAGCTTTTGATTGTGTTGATCACAATCAGTTATGGTCTACGTTAGAGGACCTCGGCCTGGATCCTTCAATCCTTAATTTCATCAAGGAAATATATAAGGATGCAGGGGCAAGAGTGGGTTTTGGTCAACGAGGGGAGTGCTCGTCAAGATTTTCCATCAAGAGGGGGGTGAGACAGGGGTGCATCTTAGCCCCCCTACTCTTCTCACTCTATATAAATGTGATTGGCGACCACCTCAAGAGTTTTCAATATGATTACCCCCTAGCCCAGGGCCATCCCGTCCCCATCCTATTATATGCGGACGATGCCGCTATTATGTCCCAAACCAGGCTGGGCCTACAAAGGGCTGTCTCAAAGTTCACACTTTTTATGAGGGAAAAGGGACTTACGGTTAATATATCAAAAACCTTTTCCATGTCTTGTCGACAAGTAACAAAGAAAATACCCTGTCCCATTTTTATAGAGGGCAGAAAGATAGAGACTATAGATCAATTTCCCTATCTTGGGATCTCCTTTTACAGGAAATGCTCCTGGCACACAGCAATTAAAGCCAGAAGATTAGCGTTCTCCAAAGCGATTGGAGCTCTGCAGAATTTTACGACTGAAATTGGGGGTAGACCCGTTAAGGAGTTGATTGTTATATAAAAGGCAAAATGTGTTGCCACGGCCACCTATGGTTCTGGTATATGGGGGATCGATTCCTCAACTTCCATTCAACAAACTGAAAATTGCTTCCTCAGATACCTCCTGGGGTCCCTAAATCAACACCTAGCTACTTCGTACACATAGAAGTGGGTCTCCCCTATATCTCCGATATCATAATGACCGAGCCCATTCTGTTATGGCATACGTTGTGGCTAAGCCCAGAGACAGTCTTTAATCGAAATATAATATCTGTTTGCTTACAACTTGATGGTGTAAAGCAAATTAAATGGCTGTGTTTTGTGGAAAAATGTTGACCGATATTGGCCACCCTGAGTTTTTTAAAAACCCATCTAGTATGGAAACAATATCAAGGAAAGTGTTACGTAAATTGGCTATGGACCACCTAGTGAACAAAAGATGGTCCACTGAAAAACTGAAAAAATCAGTACTAGCCTATCAACAAATTACCACAGAACAGGGTCTGCAATTGTACCTTGTTAGTGACACTAATTGTTATGCCAGATTGCTTCTCTCAAGGTTCAGGTTGGGTTCTTTTTTTCGTTTAATTACTTTCCCAAACCGCAATGATTGGTCGAGAGAAATGTCGCCTTGTCCCTGTGATGATCTTGCCCCTCAATCTAATTTGCATTGCATTTTATTCTGTAAGTTTTATCAGGTTCCAAGAAAGATCCTACTTAAACCAATTCTCAAGGAATGGGGTCTCCGGTCATGTAGAAATGCTTTTTTAAGACTACAACGGTTGGAAACCTTGGAAGTGATCCACACTCTAGTTAAATTTCTGAAACTTTTCGTAAAGTTTAGGAACTCGATGTAATATATTAATTGTCTATATGAATTTTAGATTTTTTTTAAATGCTTTTAATTCTGTTTCTATATATATGTATAAGTGATTTTTCTATATTTCCCCTGCCTTTTTTAAAATGGTAATGTACTGGCTTCTTGTGACTCATATTTGTTTTTTGTCATATATGTCTTTTAACAAATGTATGCTTTTATGATATTATAGTTTATATCGAAATAAAGCTTTTTTGAATTTGAATTTGATTTGAGTAAATTTACTAAAATACCCAGAGGTATGTAAGAAAACCTTCGCTAATGGTAGAATGGCCTACATACTTCTACTAGTTTATGTACTCATGTGGTTTGTCAGCAGGACAGAGCATGGCAGAAATATTCACTGCATGCAGATTTCATTACAAGACAGGAGGCTACCATTGCATGCATAAACCTTTTATTGCTGCCCCTAACGTGCAGCCCTTTAAAGAACATTAAACCCATCATAAACCAACATTCCAGTTTGGAATTTTCAAAACTGTATATAACTCCATGACACAAAAGCATATTACTCTTTTATTGGCTGCTCCTGACAAGATAAGTACTATTGCTTTACCTTCACATTTATTGTCTACTGTTTTTATCACCTTTTACTTACTTGGTAGGTAGGTGTTCTTTAAGTGGCCCCTCCAATGCAAGGTTGTTTTTTTTCTTTATTTCCTTTTTATTCGGTTTGTTTTTTCTTTTCAAAATAACCCTAAAGTATTTTTCACCCATGCCTAGTGCTCTAAATAGCTAAAAAAGCGTCTCTTACGGAGGCATTTTTTTGCCCTGTGTCAGGCGCTGAAATGCGACTCGCGGACTGCGAGTATACTACGTTTTAGCTGCATTCAAAGGACGCACAGGTAGGGCACTCACAATCTGCTTCCAGGGACAGAGGAGCACACATCTCACACTAACCAAAGCCGCCAGGGAGAGTACATCTTAGCTCAAAATAGTTTTGCTTTCTGAAAAGACCAACGATCATGTATGCACTGCCGAGTCCTCAGTAGGAATAGAAAGGTTGCAGAGCGTAGGTCTATATCTTGCCTTTAACTTGGCCTCGCAGGTAGACAAACGTGGCTTTAAGGCCGCGGGCGTGCACCTGCGCTGCCGTGGATTCTTAACCTTCTCTCAGCTGATTACGAGCTGCTTGCGCATTTTTATACTTTATTGCTATTTTGTGTGTTATGCCCTACAGCGCCCGCACTATCCATTGATTGTCACGCTCACCTTACTTACCTCGCTCTTGACCCCGGTCCGCCCCGGCAGTGTGCCGTTTGCGCGGAGGGTCCCTGCACGAGCGCCACTTCCGGTTCTGCACCACTTCCGCCCTGCCTCTCCACCGTGCAGGTGAGCGGTCTAGTGGTTCACGTCAGCCAGCATAAATGGCGACCTGGAGGAAGCGCAGCGGACGAGCGCAGCGGGAGGGCCGACTTCGCGCCGAAGTCGCGCATAAGTCGAGCCCGTCTGCGCCCGTCCGCGGCCGACCGAGGCCCGGGGCCATGCATGCTGTCCGTCGCATTATTTACTCCTCACACGAACTTCGTTCTCTACTCCCCTGCACCCCCCTTGCTCCTCACATAATTGCTATCGCTCAGAAAAACAGCATTTTCTCTCCCCTCCCTCCTACTATTCCCCAGGCTCCTTTCCCTGCCACCTCTTCCTTAAACTCTGCCGTCCCCATGTTTATCAAGCCAAGCTCCTCTGGCATTCGTCCTATCTCACTAGTTTATCTTAACACCCGCTCTCTCCCGAAACACCAACTTGATGTATTTCAACTCCTGGATGGTGGCAATATTGACATCTTGCTCCTCGCTGAAACCTGGCTCCATGCGGACTCCTATCCTGACATCCTGGCCGCTATACCCTCGGGCTATTATATCCTTCATTCTAACAGGACTTCTGGTAGACCTGGCGGTGGAGTTGCTGCCATCATCCGCTCCAACCTACAATTCACTTCCCTAACAACCATCCCTATACTAAATTCTGATATCCTTACGTTGAAATTCACATCTCCCAAACACTCTTTCATTTGTGTCTTAGTGTATCGTCCTCCTGTTAACATGCCCTCCTTCCCATCATTGTTTAGCGATTTAATTTTGCAGATGGCCATTAATTCCGCCAGGGTCTTGATCATTGGCGATTTCAATTATTGGCCACTAGACCCCCTTGAATCCTCTCTTTCACTCGAATTCTCCGGTCTGCTACTCGGTTTAAACTTCTCACAACATATCTCTGTTGCTACTCACAACAAGGGCCATACCTTGGACCAGGTATGGACCACCAACCTGGATATTTCCCCCCCTTTGGTCTATCCCTGCACCTGGTCCGATCATTTTTTTATTTCTTTTTCCCTAAAACTCTCAGTACCTACCCGTCCCCCACTAGTTTCCAACTTCTCGGCACGTAATTGGAAGCACGCTGACATTTCCCTCCTTCATTCGACTCTTGCTTCCACACTCCCCCCTGACCACCCTGTCTTGAATTCTCAAGCAGCCACATTGGACCAATGGCTGTCTCAAGCCAGCGAAGTGGTCGCTCCTGTTAAAATCATTAAATCGAAACGCCCTCACGACGCTCAGCGTTGGTTCACTGACCAACTGAAAGCTGACAAACTCCTTCTCAGACAGGCTGAGCGCCGTTGGAGGCGTAACTATGATCCTTTATTAAAGTCTATTTATATTGATTTATTAAAATCTTACAAAAAATCCATCATTTTGGCCAAATCCTCCCATTATTCCCAGAAAGTTATCAACTCTGCATCCAAAACAAAAGACATTTTTTCCATTGTAGCTGAACTTTCCCTACCCGACCGTATTACACCCCAGCCTCTACCCTCGCAAGCTTTGTGCGACTCCCTTAATTCTTTTTTTATCGATAAAATCTCCACGATTAAAAATAACATCCCCCCTACCACCATGTCTCAGGCCAGCGCCCTCCCTTTGCCGAATCCTCATTCCCTGCACGAATTCCCCCCTATCTCCCTGGATACTTTTCTTTCATTACTCCAGGTTGTCGGCTCTGGTTCACCCAATGACTGCTGCCCTCCTCAAATCCTAAGAGATGCCTTTATGGCCTGTCCCGGCCCTCCTCTTGACCTTCTAAATCGCTCACTCTCTACAGGATCTGTCCCCAATGCTTTCAAAAGCGCTGTATTGATACCTATTTTAAAAAAACCCGGTTCTGACCCTGCGGTCCTGGGTAACTATCGACCTATCTCCCTCCTCCCCTATTTGGGGAAGGTCTTGGAGACTTACGTCACCCGCTGCCTGAGCACCTTCATGGAGGAAACTCATTTCCTCGATGATCAACAGGCAGGTTTTAGACCGGCCCATTCCATGGAGGCAGTGGTGGTGGCGGTCATGGACACGCTGAGACAGGGGGCTGATAAGAACCTGGCCCAGGCCCTAGTGCTACTTGATCTTTCGGCCGCTTTTGACACGGTCGACCATGACATCTTGGTCGACCGTGTCAGAAATGCTGGCATCTCGGGCCTGGCCCTGTCTTGGATTGTGTCCTTTCTCCAACTCCGTTCCCAATCGGTTCACCTGTCTTCTTTCTCTGCTCCCCGAATTTCACTTTCCTGTGGTGTTCCCCAGGGCTCTGCTTTGTCCCCTCTTTTGTTTAATCTTTATATGCAGCCCCTCCTTGTCTCTCTTCGTCACGCCTCTGTTACCACTTTTAACTATGCAGATGATTGGCAACTTATTTTTCCCATCGACCCCTCCCCTCTCTCCTGCTCCAATTTTCAAACCACAATGCTTACCATCTACGAGTGGATGAACTTCAGCCAGCTGAAGCTCAATCCTAGCAAGACAGAGTTGGTTTTGATTGGCGGGCTCCCACATCCCTGGACTCCCAATTTTTGGCCCCCTGCTCTTGGTCCCCCTCCCTGCCCAGTCAACTCTGTGAAGAGCCTAGGTGTTACTATCTCTAGTGACCTTTCGATGCGGCCTCACATCAATGCTGTTACCTCGGCCTGCTTTTACCATCTTCGCAGAATCGGGAAGATCCGAAGGTTCCTATCATCAGAGGCTCTTACCCTTGTCATTATGGCCCTGGTCACCTCACGCTTAGACTATGCCAACTGTCTATACGTGGGGATTCCTGCATACCATTTTCACCGACTCCAACTGGTGCAAAACCAGGCAGCCAGATTAATTTTTCAGCAGCCCAAACACCAACACGTCACCCAAATGCTAAAAACCCTACACTGGCTCCCGGTTGCGCAACGTTGTATCTTTAAATTGGGATGCACCATTTTCAAATCTCTTTTTGCCTCTGCTCCTGTCTTTATTTCTCTGTCTGCACCCCTACGTTCCTTCTCGACACCTCAGATCCTCTGCTCACAACCTTCTGATCACTCCTAGGTTCAAACGTAAGAAGCATGGTGGTGCTTGTTTCTCTTTTCTTGCTCCGTCCACTTGGAACTCCTTTCCTCTCTCAATCCGGCTCACTCCTGACTATCCTACTTTCCGTAAATTCTTGAAAACATATCTGTTCCGTCTTGCTTATGGCTAGCTGCACCCACTCCCCTGTGTCCTTACCCACTGGTCTCCGAGCGCCAAGAAACCAATTGGTGTATGTGCGCGGTACTAAATACCTTTAACATAACATAACAAAGGGGACTCTGCATTTGGATGCCATGCTTATTTGTGCAACAATTTTCTCCCTAAAGCATTCAGCAGGAGCAGAGCATTACTATGGCAATACAAAGTTGAAACAGTTGCCGTTTGTACACAGTGTGTCGCGGAGAGAGGCCTGAGGAAGCAAGGAAGTAATAGATTACAAAAAAATGCTTTGTCACATTTGAGGAGTTTTCTTACTCCACAGAAAGGGGATTTACATTGGGAACTACGGCAGATAATTCAGTATCACAGGCCCCCTCCTCCACCCTCAGTGAGGATATATTCAAAAGATACTTTGATAGAGAGCTCAGGTCTTCACTCAAAGAGGCAGTAGGGGCCATGTTTGCCGAAAGGAAAAGACATTTTCCCTCTGATGAGGACTTTTTCTCATTATCTGAAGAGGAAGCTCCGAGAATTACTAAAAAAAGGGAGGTAAGATCTCGAAAAAAATCAAAAGCACCTGATTAGAGATTTGGGACAAAGTAGCCTGAGCGCTGAATAACCATGTTGGCACATTGGAGATGGGTGTCCGTCCCTGCACAAATAGAATGAGTGGCCTTCATGGCACAAAAGATGGCAAATACTCTTGTGGTACAAATACTGATACATTTTTTTAGGAGAATCTAGATTAGATGGATGAATATATTTTCTAACCACAAGAGACCTTGGAGACTGCGTTTCTCGATGAAGGCATGGAGTAGCCTTCAACCTTGAAGGCTATTAACGACCCACCGGGTGCGGATATGTATAACCCCAACCTCATTACACACCAGAGAGGCTCAGACTAGTGTCTAGTGGACCATGTATGTATGTATAGGCATTTATATAGCGCACTACTTACCCGGAGGGTCCCAAGGCGCTTCGACCGCTGCGAAACCCTTCCTGGCTTCCCTGAGAGATGGTCCCTTAATGGGTATCTCCAGGGTGAGACCAGGCATCCCCGGCGGTCTGGTGGGGCCGTTAGTGAAGATGAGGCAAGCTAATGCCCAGAGTTGCCGAGTGTGAACGCTGATCAGAGTGGGCACCGAGGCGAGAGAATTATCGAGTCCGCTGACCATGGCCCAGAAACCTGCCGCGCCGGGAATCGAACCCTGGTCCCGGGCCGTCCTCTGCTCTCGGGTCTGCCGCCTCTAACCAGTGAGCCACACTACTTCACCATGTGACTGCCTTTATTAGGTATTGGATACCGAAGTCTCTGGACAAGGAGACTAGTAACCTTACAAGGGCTAAATGACCAAGATCATTCCCGGATAATAAAGCAGGAATTACACTTAATCTGGACCCTGAATTAATGCAATTCCTCATTAGATCAGGAAAGGACCTAAGGAAAGGCCTGCAGTGCTGCCTTAATCAGTGCCAGGAAAAGTTATTGGATGTACTGGGTCCGTTTGCCAGGATTTTAGACATGACTGAAGAGGAAAGTTATAAGGACATGCCCATTGATGTGAAATTGCAGAGAGGTTTGAGCCAGGACGCTTTATGCTTGCTTGGAAACACCAATGCCGGGCTAATATCAGACAGGAGATGGGCCATCCTCAAGAGAATGAATCCTAAGTTGGGTGATCTAGCCATCAAAGATACACCAAGTGACCTGAATGGATAATCTTTTGGCAAGAATTTTGGGAAATCTTTGAGCAAGTATGTGTTGAAGTTCACTGCTTTTAGCAGAGCCCCAATCAGTCTGCGACAAGTCTTTAATGCAAGAGTTTTTGAAAGGGCTGACAGGAAGGGACTGGCTGTCAGCCGAGGGTCACAAAGGTCCCAGTACTACTACCAAGAGGCCCGGGGCTACGGAAGTAACTACTGTTCCAACATGGGTTTCTTCCCGCAGAGAGGAGAAACTCCTTGCTCCCATGGGAACGGGGTGGATCTCAAGGATCAGGAGATCAAGGCAAGCTTCAATTTTTTGCTTGTTTCTTTCCACACAAAGATAGGGAAAAGGTACGGTTTAACCTCCAAAATTGGTCAGTCATAATGAAAGATTCCTGGGTTTTACAAACTGTAGAAGGTTTCAAGATAGAGTTTTGGGATACTCCTTATCAGAGGGTTCGACTAAGGACATTTTCTTTAGACCAAGATCAGGTGGTTCTGGTAGATATGAAAGTAACCCAAATAATACACAAAGGGGCAATTTCAAAAGCTATCTATTCAATAAAGGGTTTTGTGATCACTGTTTTCCTGGTCAAGAAAAAAGACAAAGGTTAGAGATCTGTAATAAACTCAAAGGAATTAAACAAGTTTTTGGTGTACAGGCACTTTAAGATGGAGAGAATCTATATTTTAACAGATGTTTTACAGGAGAAAGACCGGCTAGTGAAGTTAGATCGGAGAGACGCCCACTTCACAATCCCTATGGATGTAGGTTAACAGAAATACATAACGATTTTAATGGAGAGCTATTTTATACAAATTCTCCTCTCTCTCCTTTGGTCTGTTGTCAGCTCATTGGTGCTTCGCCAAGATACTGTGCCTTGTGGTAGCTTTCCTGAGAGAAAGGGGAGTGTGTTTCATCATGAATTTAGACCTTATATATTAGTAATGTCTCAAGATCAGGGGGAGTTACTGAAACACATGAGGTAAACAAGGGATCTCTTAAGAGTCCTTAGGGTTCATCTTCCATGTAGAAAATTCTATCATGACTTCTACACAAACTTTCAAATTTTGGGGGTTTTGGGTAGATTTGAATCTAGCCCAGTTGTGTCTACCTCTGAAGAAATTAACAACAATAAAAAAAGAAGTAAATCATGACTTAACAAATGAAGAGGTGACTTTGTGGGATCTGGCAAGAATGGTTGGACTCTTGTCATCATCCATTCAGGCCATTTCCCTGGCTTCACTCCATTACAGGGCACTTCAGAGACTGACATCCCTGGGTTTGAGAAAGGTTCTATGGTATGCAGATGTAATTCCCCTGTCCCAGGAAGCTCCAGAGGATCTAGAGTGTTGGTTGAACAACCTGGAGAGCTGGAACAGCATGACAATTTTCTGAATGTTACAGAATTTACTGAAGAGTCAGATTCCAGCAACCTAGGTTGAGGAGCACCATTGGGGGATGTAGAAACTGAAGGGAAATGGGGCAGGAGGGAATTAACTTTACACATAAATTGTTTGGATATGTTAGGAGGTTTACTTTGATGAGTCTCATTACTTTTTTTTAGCGAACAGCTTGGTATTGATTTGGTTGGACAACTTCACAGCTGTATCATATATCAATCGTTTATTGGGAGCAAGATCAAAAAAAGCTAGCAGATCTCGCCAAGGAAATTTAGCATTTTTGTTGAGAACACAAAATATTTTTGAAAGCAGAATCCATCCCAGGTCAACAAAACCAGAGAACAGATTGGAATTCATGGAATGTGAGGGATACCAGCGCCTAGAAGCTGAGCCCAGAGTTTTTCGAAAAGAGTCAGGACTTACGGGGTACACTCCTCTACGGTTGTGATGGATGGTAAAGTCTTTTAGGCAGGAGGTACACTTGCAGACATTCTAAAGGCGGCAGACTTGTCAAGTGCTAGACTTTTGCAAAATGTTATCTAAAACCGTTAGAGCATGGGAGTAGTCTGGCGCTGGAGAGTGTTAAACATGCATAATGGCAGCTTCCAGTCTTGTAATGAAATGGTAATTCTCCAATTTACATACAGAGAGAATCTTGATTTCATTAAAGACAACAGAGACACAAATTATTCCACCAACCACACCCAATTCATTTATAACCAACTTGAAATAAAAATGGATTTGTTGACATGGTTTAACATAACTATATCATTAACTTGATATCACTTCAGAGAAGGAAATGGCTGTTTACTTCACAGATATTCGTAGCACTTGTTTTCTTCTTTCTTTCAGATAATTATTTGCAGTAAGGACTTTTTCAATCAAGCCACAGGAGCATCTTATGTTTTCCTGCAGCCTAAAAAGAGGAATATGCTTATGTGATATGGAGTTATATACCATTTTGGAAATTCCAAACTGGAATGTTTGTTCATGATGTGTTTAATGTTCTTTCAAAGGCTGCATGTTAGGGGCACCAAAAACAGATTTTTGCATGTCAGCCACTATTGTCTTTAATGAAATAAAGATTCTCTCTGTATGTTAATTGGAGAAACGCCATTCCCTCTACAATCTATACAATATGGAGATGTTGGGAGCTATTTTACAATAAAGTTCCGCTTTTACTCCGGTGCTTTTTTGTGTTCCTTATAACGTACACAAATTGAGTATTTCAATACCTGTGCAGGTTTTTGGTGGTTGCACTCTTTATCTGCAGGGGTAAATGACTGTAGGGCATGAATTAGGTATTTAAATACCTTTGCAAATGTTGAAACATACAGAGATTGTGTGTGACCACTACCTTTCCCAAGATCTCCGATAACCCTAAGCTTAAGACTCACTTGCAGGTTTTTTGTAGTTGCACACTCTCTTTCTTTTTTTTTTTTACAGAGTTTTATAGAATGCGAACTTGACCCGAATCGGGTATCAGAGCTCTTTACATAGAACCAGTTGCATTACAGGAGAACACATTCATTTTTGTTAGGCTCGGGGAAATTAAGTGAATTGCTCAGAATCACAGGATGTTCAGCGTCATTGCCGAGACTCGAAGAAGACTCGAACCCAGTTCCGCAGATTCAAGGTCGACCGCTCTAGCCCTTAGGCCACTAAAATGTATTTGATAACCCTAAGCTTAAGACTCGCTTGCAGGTTTTTGTGCACACTTTATCTGCAGGGGTTGACTGCAGGGCGTGATTCTACAAGCCAGGATCAGCTGCTCGTGCCTACAGATGACACTTGTGCAATTAAGCGAAATGAAAGTGCAGAACATATATTATGAATCTAGACCACAGAACTTCGGATGAGAATAACTGGGCTCCTGGGTCAATCCTTCAGTAGAGCCAAAGTCCTTATTCCAGGGTGCTTCCTGTAATGTTCTGGGTGCACACCCGGAGTGAACAGAGGGTAGGGGAATCAGAAGGTATGGTGTTGCTCAATTCCCCCTGTTTTGTAGCCTACGATGAAACGGCTTGGTGTGACATCAGAAATGCAATAAGAAGGCTAAGTCACGTTGGCTCAGTAGTAGTGACAGAGTGCCACAGATCAATAAGAAAACCAAAACTGCAACTAAAAAATTCAAAATGGATGTGTAGTAATGAGACTACTGCATCGGTGTTCACAACACACCACTGTCAGAAGGAATCTGACGGCCAGAGAAGAAGACGTAGGTTCAGTAGTGCATCGACCTTAGTGTGCAGAATAAGGAAAGGAACAGCCAAACTCCAGGGGAAGAAAATCTAAGCCGCGACTAACTAACCCTGAGAACGGAAATAAGACCCTTAGCGGAAACAAGACACCAAGTTAGTCGAGAGCTCGATCCGGACGTATACACCACAGCTCAGCAGGCAGAAAATGAACCGTACCTGTGATACAGCAGGAGAAGAAACATTTTTCACCTCCCTTTCACGTTCTCTCAACATTAAAGACGCGCCTTAATGTATCTGCTTGCAATATCTCGCAGACTCACTTTTGTAATTTTATCTTTTGCAAATCTTTGTTTTTTTGTCTATATGGCGACGTACTCTTTTTAAACAAAAAAAGTATATATACATTCACGTGACCGCTTGTTGCTGAACTGTCGCTAATTTGCACTTATGGGTAACCGATGGGTAACCGCCTAAACCCAGTCACCCACATGTAATGATTTTAATTAATCCAACATTATATAAGTAAACTAAAATTGAAAAAGTGCTTTTATGAGCATTGTGATGCAGGTCCATTTGTCCTGCCCTCTACATTCCCCAGCTCATACTGGTTCCTAGGTTTCCCATCACTTCAAACAGTTCAGGTTCAATTAGTTCCATGGTCTTTGCCTTCTAAACCCCACGCCCAACATATTTTCAGTATTTTTAGGCAAAGAAATGTATGTGCTGTAGAAGTAGATCTCCTTGCATTCATGAATGGGCTAGTCTAGATCTCTTAACCCGAGAAAAATAGCTGGAGGCGGTAAACGCACCAGCAGGGTAGCAAGGAATATATGTGCGAGGAAAAGAGGTACCAACAAGTGTAATGCAGCCTTGAACAGCTGACAAAACCCCGTTTCAAATTCTCTAAGAAGTGATTAACATAAAGGAGCAGCGAAAGGGGAAGTGGGAGATGGACTATTTCACAGCCCACTCTGCACTTTATTTTCACGCTCAAAAGAAATTAAAACAGACAACACTTTGCCTCGCTAGAGAGTTGTACTTCCCTTTTTTGACCATTAGGTGGCAACAATTCCCTTGTATTAAAGCGTGCACGCGGTTTAATTCTCAAGGAAAGAAAGTGATGTTTTGCTTTGCAGGCAGTCTTTAGGAACACCCTAGGAGAAAGTCCAGAAACACAAACCCTTCTCGTATGTCTATTACTATTTATTAGGCATCGTGCGCGGTGAATAATTCAGTCGCTGGTCCTGGCAAAGCATGTTGGATTTCAGTTCATGCCCCAGGCTTGCCACTGGCCATCAAGGCCATAGATTCTGGCTCACTAAATTGTACCATAAAAGTTAAGGTGTTTCTGCAGCCTACAATCGTGCCACCTGCCTAATATGAATTTTGCATTAAATACAAGTTCGTAATTTAATCTGTCGCCAAGGAAAGCTCAAAAGAAAGCATACTGACCCAGGTCCATCTCACCTTCAGGAAACTCCTCAAGACCTGGCTCTTCGAGCAGTAGCAGCACCCCGCCCTCCCCTCAGCGCCTTGAGACCCTTATGGGTGAGTAGCGCGCTCTATAAATATACTGATTGATTGATTGATACTGTCCCAGCTGGAGCATGTAAACCACATAAACAGAATGCCGCTTATGCAGTGTGCTCTGGTGAATAAATAGGATTCAGGTAGGAAGAGGCCCAGACCCGGGGGGGTAAGGTACCCACAGTGGGGTAATATGCCTGCTGCAAAGAACGTGTGCCACGCAGATCACAAAATGCATATCATGTAAATAGGTCAGTGAGTTACTGCTTTTGTCTGAGAGATTCTTTTGGTATTTGCAGTTTATAAGTTAAAATCCTAACATAGAACAGTGAGCTATTAACCATCATCAAAGAACTGCATGAAAACTTCAAGGTATAGATTAGAACATTATGATTTTTCCCCAGTCTTTCCTTATCCTAATGTTGGAAAATGGGTTCATAAGGATATAAATCAATTCTGATTATTAAAGAGAACCCCACAACCATGGTGTTATGTTTTAAATTCTGAGTTTGTGCTTCTTTAGTGTTGCAAAGCCATCCTCTGCCCTAGGCACTCCCCAACGTTTTGCTGACTGGTACTGGTGGTACCTGACTCTGACTGACCCTTGCCTCTGCCTGAACAGACACAGGGCCAGTGTTATTCTGAAAGAGACACCTAAAGATACTGTGAAAACACCTACATACACTCGGTTGCACTATGGGAAAGGGTACCCCTATGATTGGCATGACCTCTCCTATAAGGCCCTAGTACATAATAGGGCAGGGGTTTTAGAACTACCTTTAAGTCCCTAAAATATAATAGGGCATGGCTGTTTTGAGACCAGCAGCCCTTTCTGCATTTGCATGTGTGCACTGCTGAAGCCTGAGGTTAGTTTAAAAGTAGCCCTGTGTTGTAGGACTGCTTTTAAAATGCAAATTGTACCGAAACTCGACTTTTGGGTTTGGGGAACTTGCAAATTGCTCAACTCAAATCGCTGGGGCAAAATTAAGTTAAGTGGAAAAATGTTTTCCACTTAACTATGGCTGTCCCATATTTGCCACAAAACACATCATCTGCTGCATAATCTAACGATTTGACCCAAAACAATTTTGTTGCTCGAACGGATCAAAAATTACTAGGAGAAATGTGACTTATGTTGCTGTGAAGTGCAGGGCCCTTTCCAAAGGTTGACTGGTCACCCTTCCCACTGCTGCATTTGTATGCTACACAGGTACTAATAAGGCAAAAGCTTTGCAGAGGCTGTTAGTATGCATAAATATGTCAAAATAAGAAAGTATCATAAAATGCACTGCATTACGCTGCAGCCTTTTTATTGTTGCATAATTTAGTCAACACTGCAACATCTTTTTGGCCTCTATTGCTGCATAACTCCAGTGGCCCGAAAGCAGGCTGCACATGTTAAAAGTATTTGTGCATGAAGCAGAGACCATGAAGTTTGCAAACTTAGGGGCTGATTACGATGGCAGGCAGACTTCAGTCCGTCCGCCATCAAATCGGGGAATGGGACGGCTGGCCTTCAAGGTGGCGGCCCCACGATAGGCATTACAATGCGACCGCTACAATGGCATTCGCAGTGCCTATCTTTTACTTTGCAGCAGGTGCTGCTGGCTACATCATCCGCCGCAATGTAAAAGAAGGACCTTACATATATCACTGCACTACATGGCAAGCACAATGAGGTGCCTGCCACATGGTGCAGTGATAGGTAGGGGGGCATCTTAGATACCCCCCGGGTCCCATGTCTGGGGGCTGGGGGGGACTGGGGCCTGCTACGGGCCCCCAATGTCTCTTTCCACTAACTTTTCCATGGTGGGTGAACCGCCATGGATAGACTGGCGAGTAAAGGGTAGCGTAATCTCTACTGTGGTGGCTGGTCGGCACCACCAGCATTGTAGGAACCACGAGCCCCTCCGCCGCACTGGCGGGCTCAAGGCGCCAGTTGGGTGTGTGGCGGTGGTCTTTCCGACCGCCAGGGAACCACCCGCCATTATAATATGGCTGGCGGTAATGCAGTTACTGATGGCAGTGGAACCACTACTGACGGGGTGACGTGGCAGTCCCACCTCCAATATAATCACCCTCTAAGTTTGGTGTGCATACAAATCCTTCATTGCTGATCCCTGGTGAGCTGCACCACTACTGCTGAAAAAGGCCAATAGAGGTACCAATGGGTGCGTTGGACCGGCCTCAAGGATCTTGTGACCTCAGTGACAGGCGCTGTCGATGGTGTGTCTAGGGTGTGCTTCTTTGTATGCCTGCTCGCAAGACTGGAGGTGAACTGCAGTATGGATTGTGGTGGACAGGCCTTCAAGGTTAACTCACACTTGCCGCCGTTAGGGTCCACCTGCGGGTGCTAAGACACCAGGGCTTCTAAGGTCTATTGGGTCTTCTAAGGTGTAGCATCAGAATGAGCTCTGTCAGGAGTGTGGTCTGGTGGACTGGTCATGAAGGCTGAAAATGGTGCTCAAGTTCCAAATTCAGCAGCTCTGGCCAGAGTGCCACATCCTCTCCCACAATGAACACCATACTGCCCCACTGAGAGAAACTTGCACTGCCTTAAGCTACAACTCAAATGTGCTGCGACTCAATTAAAATTATGCACTAGACAACAGTAAAATGCTGCCTGAAAAAACTAATAACACCCTGGAAAAAGCCAACACTCATAAGGAATGCAAGAATAAGCAAAGCATGTGAAATCTATTCAGGAACAACATGGTTACCTTAACAGTTTTAAACTCATTATTCAGAAATCAGTAAGAGATTTTGCCTGTAAAATTCCGGACATGGCTACAAGACCAGGCAGGAAGGCACCCGTTTCAATGTCCATTGCTTACATCTTTTCAAACTGTAAGCAGTTTGGTTTTAAAAAGACCTCATCCCTGCAGTACACATTTTATAAGCTAAAATAATTAAAACTGTTGAAAACGATCATATAAAACGTTTCTTCTCCACTCATCAACCAGGTATTGCAGTCCCTTTAAGAGTGGTGGACATCCCCACCCTTTAAAAACAATGTTGTTCAAAGGAAGAAAAAAAGATAGTAGTGCTTTCACTGGCAAACTCTGTAAAGTGGTGCTAATGTGTGTGGGTGTAAATAACAATCTGGCCTGTCTGCTGACCACTCTGTATTGCTTTATTTAGGTATTTAATAATTTTTTCTCTCTGTCCTGAGGTTTTTCCTTGGAATTATAAAACAGTCAGCAAATGAGGACATTTCCAGACAAAGTGTTCTTCCTATTTTGGATCCATTTCACAGGGAAACAAAAACAAGGAGAGGTAAGAGAGAGAACGTAAGAGCTGTCTCTTGAAATCAGAACTGAAGGAGGAGGGAGACAAAGACAGAAAGAGATAGAGGAGAAAGAGAGAGGGGGAGGAGGGTCGCTGCCAGAGGCAGATCAGGAGAAGTTGATACTGTCCTTGCTTTCTCTGGGCATGGAGGAAAAAGAGTTTATTTTTCCTTCTCTGCCCTTCCCAGGACGCCGAGCCTTCCAGCAGCATAACAAAGGGCAGAGGGCGGGTGGCCTCTTTGACTCCTGGCAGGTCAAGTGCAGGGCTACTAGGTAGCGCTTTCGCATGCTAATGGCTCTGTGAGTAACAGAAGGGAGAGGGGAAATTCTTATGTCCCCTCGTCCCCCACACGCTTGTCCCCCGTGTCCCCCCACTTTAAAATCTGGGGGGATATATCCCCCGCGTCCCCCACACTTCCTACGCCCATGGGTAGAGTGGTGTTGCTGTTTGCAGGACCTTTACCATGACAGATTTTATCGTCCCTCTGAAGATTGCCGCCTTGGGCCGTCGCCCAGCTCGCCCTGGATGGACAAAACTGTCAAGCAAAAAGAGTTGCTGCAACCAGCGTCATTCATATTCATCAATCAATCAGGCTTTTGTTAAGCGCGACTACTCACCCGCAGGGATCTCAAGGCGCCGGGGGTGTGGGGGTTGCAGGTTCAAGCCCCTCAAGGAGGGGGGTCTGTCAAAGAGCCAGGTTTTGAGGTTTCTTTCATGAAAAACAGAGTAGCCATACTACTCGGCGATCGTAGTTGCGAATCCCTAGATGTGAACCTGCCTGGGAGAGTAACCTACATCTGTGAATTTGCACTCAGGGTAGCCATCATTGCAGCCGTTTTGCTTTAAATGGTTTGGGGTCACAATGGCCAAACTGTGCCGCAAAGCGATGTGGGGAGCCAAGAAGCACTAAGGGTGCTCATGCGACTGCATGGAAGTCTTAGAAATAAGAAATGGCTGGATTCTTGCAATAGGCTTAGCCAGTGGCAATCACTCAGCAATCATTCCAGTCCATAAGTTTTTGGCTGGAGCGCAACTCCAGAAAGAGCGCAACCATAGTTAAATCAATCTCTTGGTACTAAGTGGACAGCTCGGCCGAAGTGGTTCTACTGGAGCAAAAACAAGACGCAGAACGCCACTATCGTGAATGAGGAAGACAATACTGCGCAGATATATTTCCAATATATACCCATGGTCTGAGCTATATACGACTTTAGGATATAAGAGACATGGTCCTTGGGACCTTCTTTAAATATTACCCTTGAGATGTAGAGATTTAAGCCTGCTACAATATGAGATAATAATCATTTCATCTATACATCGTGGATAAGGAGAAAAATCTATACTGGGACACAGGGTGAAGATATTCTACTGGGTCCCTTCCACTGTAGGGGCCAACACTACTCCTTGGGTTGCCCAATGTTTTAGTCCTGATGAAGACTCGCATGGCCACGGTCCAACTTACCTCTAGGCCCTAAGACGAGTCGAAACGTCGACGCTCTCTCTTCCCTTTTTAAAACCTGGATTGTGAAACACATTTTCTGGTGCAAAAAATATTTGGAAGCTATGTCTCCATTTAATGAAAAATGTGTATAAAAATTAAATCATCTGCCAGGATATTGTAGGACGGTGAACTGTGTAACCGATCTCTTGTGTAAATAATATTGTGAATACTTCTATGCCTCTTATCTTTTTCTTCACTGAGCACCTGACTTTTCCTTATCTTCTGCACGCCTTCTTTGGGCAACCTAAACAGGTTTTTGTATAGAGATAGTTGTAAACGCAATGAATTAAAATTGCCCCTGATTTTGTAATCATTGCTGTTGCATTTTGCGTTGTTTTGTCGTTATAAAGATTTGTGACATTGGATGTTTAGGGTTGATCTGAGAGACATACCCCATAACTATGTGGCAATATTGATCATGGATTGATTAATTCAGTTACGTGAAAGTAATGGTTGAAGACCACTGTATTTCAAAAGTATATGATACCCAGGTCTTCTGACTTCTTGGGTCACCCCATTTTTAGGTCGAGCAGACCTACCCTCAATGCGTGAGCATTGAAGGTGTCTGCTTCAGACCTATTGTGGCCCGTATTTAGGAATGTGGACAGCTACCAGACGCGCGCTTTGACGATGTCAGATTTCACCTCGGGAGCGCGCGTCTGAGCTGCGCTTGCGCGGAGCAAAGCCCTTGCTCACACACAGACACAGGCAGCCCCCACCCCTCTGCATGTACGCACGCACGCACGCACACACACACACAGGCGCGCGCATGCACACGCAGGCATACGGCACACATACAGGCACACGGCACACTATCCCCTGCCTCGCATTCTCTCTCAATCACACACAGTCACGCATGCGCACACACATTCCCTCGCGCACACACGCACACACGCGCGCACACACTCCCCCCCCCTCCCCTCCCCTCCCCCACAGGCATACACACAGGCACGCACGGACTTCACATCAGCCCTGGGCCCCACTCACCGACTGCGCTCTTCCGGCAGGGCTCCTCTCGCGCTCCGCTCCTCACGGCGTGGCGCGTCTCCTCTTCTGAATCGGGGCTCCCTCAGGTCAGAGGAGCCCCGCAACAGGCGCCACACTCCTCCTTCTCCCCGGCCCCCTCCTGGGGACCCGGGCTACCCCGGACCGGCAGGGCGCTCCATGCGCCGGCATGCCTTTTCACGGACCTCGGGAGGCGGGACTTCCGGTCGGCCGCGAGCGGATTGGCCGGCCGGCCAAGAGCTTCTGGGTCGCCGCGGGCAGCGCGGCGGCACCCTCCCTATCACTACAAGGGCAGGAGATGTGCACGCGAGTGGGAGTTGCGTGTTGTTCCACTTGATCCCATTACATCTCTATTACCAAATATCCATCTGTGGATAACCATAAAAAACGGAAAAGATTTATCCAGAAATGCGTCAGAGCAGGTAAGCAATGTTGTATATGGTGCGGGGAGTTTTCGCTGTTAGATTTATTTATAAGCGACTTCCTGTATCCTGTTTATCTTCTACTTCTCATTGATCTACCTACGAACATGCTTGCCCCTCTTTGACCCCCCTACTCACTAAAGGTCCCTAGAAGTAAATCCCCTGAAGTTATCGTTTAGACATTGACGTTGATTCACTAAAAAGAGGGTTGGGAACTCGATTTAATGCTCCCTTCGACCCCCCCAGAGACATGGCTGTCTTGATCCATTCAACCCTCAGTGGCCTCCTGTGTACTGATAAAGAGCTGTTGGAAGGGAAAGAGAGGGCATTGCTCAACAGTTAGGGTGACCAACTGGAATTTTCTCTTGTCCGCTCTCTCTATTATTGTCTCGGTTGTTCCTTCTGCATTCTCTCTTTATCTCAACCCATCTTTCGTTGCCTTAAAGTTCCTCCATGTTTCATGCTCACCAGTATAGCGCCGCGAGGGACGAGCAGTGTGCTCTACTTCAGTGTATACACTTGCTCATTCCCTCTTTCTCTGGCTCCCTCTCCCCTCTTTAAGTCTCCGGACCCCCCCTTCGCCCCTCACTCCCTCTCTTCACACACACCCCTCCCGCTCTGTTGTAATTACTGCTCTGAAGAGCTCTGTGACTCTCGCAGAACACACAGCAAGAGTCGCCTCCAGAGCTCTCCTTAAACACCCCTCGGTGAGAGCAGACGGGAGCCGAGGCTGTAGCAGAGACTCAAGAGCAGGGACGGGGGAGAGTGCACACAGCTGGAGTAAGACCAGCTGCACCACCCCATAGCGGGGGCTCCTGCATCAACAGCCATTAACCTCCCCTGCAAGGATTTCTGCACCACCATCCACCGACCTCTAGACCAACAGTCCCTACAATACCATCCACAGACCTCCCCAGCCACGATTTCTGCATCACAACCAACACACCTCTAGACCACCAGTCCCTACAATACCATCCACAGACCTAACAGCCAGGAAGACTGGACCACCATCCACAAACCTTCCTAGCCAGGATTTCTGCACCGCCATCCACAGACCTCCAGACTATCATTGACAAACCCAACGCAGTCGGCTGTTAAGCCAACTTCTACAGACTGCACCCAACCAGCTGTCCATCACTATGCACAGTCCTGCCTAACCCCCACATCCAGGAACTCTGCACCATCATCCACAGACCGACACACCCAGACATCTTACACCATCCTCCACAGACTGCACCCATAAAAATGTCCTACAATACCACCCACAGACCCACTCACAGCAGGAAGACTGGACCACCATCCACAGACCTTACCAGCCAGAATTTCTGCACCGCCATCCACAGACCTCTAGACTACAATTGTCAGACCCAACGCAGTTGTCTGTTAAGCCAAATTCTACAGACTGGTGTCACATTTGCGAAAGTTATACCTATTGGCATTGTAAATGACAAAGCTATTAATTTAGCTATTTTCAAAACCAAACATAAATAAAACATTTGTCATTTACAATACCAATAGCTCAAACCTTCCTAATGCGAGACCTATTGCATTGCAAATGCTTGTTGTTAATGGTTCCCGTCTGAAGTGGCACAGTGAGCAAAAAACAATGCATCAGAATGTGGAATGTGAGATGAAGAGTCATTTTGTGGGGAAAACTAGTAATGTTTTATGGAGGTGCCTGTGGTTAAGACTGGTGAGTGTGCTACTGCTGAGTATAGAGTCAGTGTTTTTTAGTGTGTACATATGATGACACTGATGGAAGTGTTAATGTTGGCTAAGGAACATGGTTTGAAGTGTGTGTGTCTAAAATACAGATTGAAGTGTTTTACGGCTAGAGTTTGGCTATCTACATGTTGGCATTTGTTTTTGTAAAACTAATAGGTTTTCATGCATGTGTATGTGTGCTTGTAGTGATGAAATGGCAGGTTTGCAGGAGCTAGTTACTGTTTGTGTAGCTCTGTGGATCAACCCATGAGTGTGTCTGTTTATTAAGTTTACAGTTACATTTTATGGTAGGACAGAGTGTAGTTAGGAGGGGAGAGGGGTTGGCAGGCTTTTGTGTAGAGTACTTATGTTTCTGTTTCTGTGTGTGTGTGTGTGTGCGCTTGTTATGTGCACAGAAAAAGCACATTTGTAAGTAGCTTTCTCTCTTCATTTAGTCAGAGAAACTGTTTCCAGTTCTATGCTTTTAACCGTTACATCATTGCTAACAGGTGAGTTAGTCGAACCCTGGTCAAGCAGCAACCACAATCCTTGTCAGGGTGAATTACAAGCCAACCCTAAATTAACCTGTGCTCAACCCTCTGGTAGCTTGGCACAAAGCAGTCAGGCTTAACTTAGAAGTAATGTGTAAAGTATTGAGAAATACTTCAAACAGTAAAAAAGTGAAAAATACCACACAAAAAGGACCACATAGAATAAATAAAACAAGACCAAAGCGACAACAATCCATTTAGTAGAAGCGGAGGAATGAAATGTTAAATATTTTAGAAAAAACAGCACCAAAAAGCACAATGAGCCAACTGTGGATATCTGGTCTTGCCGGATCAGGGCAAAGTCACAAGTTCAGGCTGACTGCGTTGGAGCGCTGGTAGGCTACAGGGACAAAGTTATGCCCACTGAACAAAGTACCTTAAATCCTGGTTTGTAGAGGGTTCCGATGGTCCGCGTTGACGATGCGTCAAACAGTTAAAGCATTGCCAAGGTGCGGCAAGGCTAAGATGCAAGGACCCGCTTCTTCATTGAAGTTCCGGTGAATGAGGGCTTTCAATGCAAAGTCCAGTGTTGAGGATGCATCGCGCAGAAGGGGCGATGCCTCAGTACCGGGGGGCTGCAAGGGAAAGTCATTGAGGCTGCTGTCAAAGAAGGATGCAAGGGCCTGTGCTAAGGATGTGTAGTGGCGGTTCCAAAGAGGTTGCAGGCTACGGAAGCAAATCGGGTCTTTATGACAGGTACAATATTGCAGCAGCAAGATGTGTTGGCTCTGCTCAAGTTTCGCAGTGCAGTGTGTTTGTCTCACTGGACTCACAAAGGCTGGCAGAACACATTAGCAACACTTTCCAGGGTCCAGCACTGGGGTGGCACCACTTTGCAGAGCAGGCTCACAGGTGTTAGAGTCCTGGTGCTGGGTACAAGGATGTTGGAGCCTTCTGTCCCTGAGGCTCAATTCAGTAGGACAGCTAACTAGCCCTTGGAGTCACTTGGGGTCCTGGGTTCAACATATGCAGCTCCTGTCCTCACCCAGGCCAGATGGCACCAGGCAGGAGGTCAGCCCAGCAGGGCAGCAATTCCTTCAGAGCAGCAGTCCAGCAGAGTGACAGTCCTTTCAGCAGCACAGCAGTCCTTCTTTCTGTCAGAGTATCCACAGGTCCAGAAGTGCACTGAAGAGTTGGTGTCTGAGGTCCAGTATGTCTACCCAGTTGTGCCTTTGAAGTGGACAGGTGCCTCACCTTCCTGGCTACAGACAAACTAAATGGGTTATGCAGCCCTTTGAGTAGAGCCAGGACACCGCCCGTTTAAGTGTAAGTGGGCTGTGCCCAGCCCCTCCCATCCTGCCAGCAATGGCCCATACAGGCCTACGCTCTCAATTGTGTATGGCTGTCTACGAGGAATACAGAATGCACAACTGTCAATTACAGCCAGTCATGTGACCCAGAGACAGGCTGCAAACACCAAACGGATACGGCAAGAAAACGGCAACTTTCTAAAAGTGGCATTTTCATAATTGTAACTTAATGTCCGACTTCACCGTAAGTTAGGATTTCTCATTGCAAATCCAAAGACACCAAACATTAACTGGTTACCTGCTCCCATTTGGAAATAATCCCTTATTAGACGCAACAAGGTAACTCCAATGCTATCTTATGAGAGGGGTAGGCCTTGCAGTAGTGAAAAACGAATTTGAGAACATGTAAACCATAAAAGTACATGTCCAACTTTTCAAATATATTGCAACATTCCCTCTGGGCTGAGCAGGGCCTACCCAGTGGGTGACATATTAAAAAGGAAGGTATGGGCCTAGCAAAAGTTTATTTTCCCAGGTCGAAGTAACAGTTTAAAACTGCACAAACAGGTTGCATGTTCAAAGGGCTACTTGAGTGGGTAGCACAATCAGTGTTGCAGGCACACTAGTAGCATTTAATGTATATGTCCTGGGTACATGTAGTACCACTTTACAAGGGATTTATAAGTAATTAAATATGCCAATTGGGTGCAAGCTAATCTTACCTTGTTTAGAGGAGAGAGCACAAGCACTTCAGCACTGGTTAGCAGTGGTAAAGTGCACAGAGTCCTAAGCCCAACAAAAAGGAGTTCAGCAAAAGAATCCGCTTGAAGGCAAAAGGTTGGGGTTTGACCCTGCAAAAAGGGCCAAGTACAACACCCAGTATATATTAAACTACATAACGTCCCCCAACTGGAATAAGCAATTCTTTAACACACAGATCAGGCAGGCTGAGGCCACCTGCTCTGGAAAACTTACCACTTATTAGATGACTATTTCTTGTGGAGCCTCAATACTCTTCACTTATTACAATTCCACCCAGACCCAGGACATGCCACATCTCCAAACCAAGAGAGTCTTTGTGGAATATCTAATATTCAAACAATATGCAGATACAGAACAGATAATCCATCAGAAGAGGCAGTCCCTCTGTCTTATCAGAGGGCCAAATCTGAACTTAAGCCCTTATGAAGTCTGTTCCAATCTTATGCTACTTTTCAGTAAACCCTTGGTATTCTTAGGATCCCAGAATAACTCGTGCCCTAAAGTAATTATAACTCGCACCCTCACCATGCACTGCGAATTACTGCCGATATTACATCACTCATGACATAATCTATGACATCACTGATAACATCATTGCAACATCTGAAATTACATAATTAATGACAGACTGTGCATGGTGGGGGCGTGAGTTATAGTTACTTTCAGGCATAAGTTATAGTTACGTGACATAATTATAACTGGTGAATTTCAGTGTTTTTGTTTACAATGTTAAGTTGTCACTGACATTTTCTATAACTTTAATTTAACTTTTGTTTTTTCCAGTTATATATATATATATATATATATATATATATATATCACCAACAAACTCCTTAATACCACTTCTCCCTCGCAGGATACGGAAACAGAGCACGGACCACAAAGCTGTAAAATGCCTTCAGTTTATTCTTGGTTCAGCTTACAAACAAAAGCAGGCAGCCATGACGCGTTTCATCCCTACTAGGGGGACTTGATCACATGACATATATATTAACTGAAAAACGAAGGGTTACAAGGACGCTATAGTTAGGGTCAGATTTCACTAGTAGAAAACCAGTGAAATTCTGCAGTTATTGTTACCTGAGCTACTAACTATAACTTACACCCCCGCAATGCACTGCGTATGACCTCACATATTACATCACTTGTGACATGGAAATTGAATCACTGATGACAACACAAATAACATCACTGATGACATCATCACAGAACCACTCACACACCTACTCACACCCCATACAACCTCTCAAACGCCCACTCACACACCTGTACACCCACTGACATAACCATTCGCAAACCTATACCAGTACTCACAACACCCACTCACTTCTCCATAGAGCCACTCACACACCCACTCACTTGTACAGCTACTCACACAACCATCTACTCACCCATACTACCAGTTACTCACCCATACAACCAGTCACATAACCACTCACCCATACAGCTACTCACACACCCACTTATTTAACCGCAAAGTCACACACCCACTAACTCACCCAATCAGCCTCTCAACACAGCTATTCACTCACCCATACAAGCCCTCATATGCTCACTCACACCACTTACATTCACACATCCATACAAGCACTCACACATCCCTGTACTCACCCATACAGCCATTCACACAGACACTCGCTATCCAATAAAGTCACTCACACATGAAGTCCCTTAACGAAACACCTACTCATACAGCCACTCACTCACCCATACAGTCACTTGTACACCCAATCACTCACTCATACAGCCATTCAGACACCCACTCACTCACGCACAGTCACTACAAAACCGACTTACCCACTTATAGAGCCACTTACACCACCACTCACCCACCTATAAAGCCACTGACACACCCACTCACTCCTAATACAGCCACTAACACAGCATCTCAATACCCCCACACAGCTACACACACAATCACTAATACACCCATAGAAACACTCACACACCCATACGCACAACGATACATACAGTCACACAGCCACTCACATAATATATATTAAAAGTAGTGTCACTCATTAGTAGTACATCTAGTATACTACTTTAACTTTTGTAGTACCTTGATATATATGTGTAACAATCCTAAACATTTACAAAATACTTAGACTCACTGGATGTTGTCCTCAGTGATGTCATCAGCGATGCCATTGACTAGGTCATAAGTGATGTAATATGTGAGGCCATAAGCAGTGCATTGCGGGGAGCGTAAGTCATCTCAGGTAACTATAACTGCTGAATTTCACTGGTTTTGTATGAGTGCAATCTGACCCTAATTATAACGTCCCTGTAACCTTAGTTTTTTCTGTGAATTTCTAAGTGTTTTTAAATTCTATTTGCTAACTATAACATCCCTGTAACCTTTGTTTTTTTCAGTGAATTTCTAAAGTTTTTTAAAATGCTAATTCCAAACTATAAAGTCCCTGTAAACTTTGTTTCTTTTCAGTGTATTTCTATGTTTTTTTTAACTAGTAGTCACGTTTACAGAGTGGTTGAGAAAGGAGGCTGAGCCTCTGGCCAGCTCTCAGGAATCCCGCTGTGTAGGACTTACAAGAGGTGCCAGTAGGGTTTCTTGGCCCCCAAAGTCCCTCTGGAGTAAAGTGGACTTCATTCCCAACCAGCAGTGCACGACAAGCTGCGTTTGCAGAGTGGAGGAGAAAGGGGGCATGGCCTCTGCCGACCCCTCAGCAATCCCGCTGTGTGGAACTTATTGGGGATAACAGGAGGGATAGTTGGCCCCCAAGGACATCCTTGGGGGCCAACTACCCCTCCTATAACCTCCAGTAAGTCTCACACAGCAGGATTTCTAAAACCTGGTAGGAGGCCTCGCCCCTTTCCCCCATCTCTTTGCAAACGTGCCTCCTGGTGCACTACTAGCAGGGGGATGAAGGCTATTGAGTGGCTATTTTTTCAGTAAATTTCTGTTTTGCAGTGACAGCCTCAAAATTATTTGTGCGAGTTGTGGCCAGCGAATCTGACCTACTGAAACCAAGGGGCTGGTTCCAGTTCTGCTGACGGTATAAAAATCTCTCTCAGCCAATCAGCAGGTCCTATTTTTTTTAAAGTTATTAAAGTACCACAGGACTCCTGCTTGACTAACCGTCCAGATATACCTAACTTCTTAAGCCCTTCATGACCATCCTGAACACCTCTTTAAATGGCAAATTTCTCAAAAACAGCTGAATGGATTTACACCAAATAACAAACACACGCGTTCTGAGTGTAGTTCTAGCTTTTTCACAAATTTGGTGTAATTTCATGTAGCTGTTTTTCCTGTAGTTGCTTTAAAATGTTCATATGGATATTAACATGGGAAATCAATGTTTATGAACCCACTTGCCGGATCACGCCAAAACTTTCTACGCAGGAGCTGAGGTGGATGAACTTTTTGGGGGAAAGTTTTATGAAGATTGGTCAAACAACGTCAAACTTATTAGCGAAACATAAAAAGCTCTTCATATGGAAACTGTAACCTATTCACTCACAGTGGAATTTTTAAACACAAATAGTTGAATGAAGATAGGTATTCACTCCACAAAAGGCGTCTTGAATGTCTCAGTTTGACTCTCTTTTCTGAGGCACTAGACAAAACAGGGAATTTCAAAATTAGGTCAACCCTGATGTAGGACCCTCCTTTTCTTCCCTATCTTATGCAGGACTCCATCTGAGGCCAACTTATTTTTAAGGCAGAGACTATTGTAGGTCCAGCTTATCCCTGTTGAGGTGACAATTCATGGTTCCACATGGAGGAACCATCTAATGCCAAACTATTCTGCTTCTCCGACCTTGGATTTAGGAAGCCTTTTAATTTCAAATCCTTCACACACCATACAGGCTACCCTCATGTATTCTTCAGGCCTTCCATATGCCAAACAGAATTACACATCATTTAGATTTCCTTCATTGAGGCTTTCTAAGGATGTCCACACTCTTCCCAGGCTAGATACACAAAATGGAACACACAGGTATGGAAAGCAATGCACACACCCAAACAGTGTCTTTTGACACATTTTAAATGACAAACAAAGGTGTTCAAATTTAAGCAATCTGTTGTTTCCCATAGCCAATAATTTCTCCAAGGAATATATTCCACATTTGGATCCACTACAAAGGTATTGGTGGGATGGTCGGCCCTTTGAAGGTGAGATATATGGTAAACCTAGTTCCAATAAGTAAATGTGTCAGCCGTTTCCCTGTAGGAGTTGTGAGTGGGTAATTGCCATTTTCCCTGAATCACCCGAAGCAGAACCCGTACGATAGGTAGGTCAAAATCTGTTATTGATTTGATGTGGAACAAAGGTTCTTGCCAACAGGACTGTATGTCTACATATGACTACCATAATGTAATAAAGAAGCCAATATTCCACATTCTTTCCAGCAAAGGTCCTAGCAAGCAAAGAAAGCTTTCATTCTAAAAGCAGCAAAGTACCATCCAGTAATTATTTTATAAGCGTTTTATTTATGTTTAGTATATATAGATAATTTAGGGGGATTGAACCAAACATTGGATCATATTTTGCCAGTCAATTTAATCTTTAAACCTTTTTCCCAGTGGAACACACAGTTATGTTTCCCATTGGGCTATAAGATGCTCACCAGGGTGTAAAGATTAGAGATCTCTCCTTTTGTCTGGTGTTGCAAAAAATCATTTTTCTAACAGGGTTTTTCTAGGCCACCCTGTCTTCTAATAACTATACAATTCACAACACAAATGCCAGTAAGAGTGATAATAATAACAACAACACGTTCAACTATCACTCAATTTAACGACACTCAATTAAACAATCCCAGAAGGCTGAGTCGCCCTTACAAAGATTCACAATTGTGACCTGCACATTTCTACACTTTTTAGCAGGAGTGCATTCAACTCACTGAGGTATCCTGCAGCACCTTTAAGGTTAGTTTTTTGGAACTCGAGATCTGAAGGTAAACAGTCTACAACCGAAGTCAGAACCTCATTTTGGGCTGAGAGATCCTTTTTTCAGAGTCGATGCAAATGGTCAGTTTCCCTGGACTCTCAATTTGATAATCTGATAATAGAAATAGCCCGCAATAAGAGAAAGTGATATTCCCAGAATGGTCCAATGGGAAAACGCAAGTAAAACCCTAGGTTTATGGTGCAAAACATAGGTTTGATGTTACAATTAGTATCACAAACACCACTTAATAATCATCACTTGAGTGGTATCCTTATTCGGAAGGCACTGGATAGTGCACAATAGACTGCTCTATGGCATGCCAGCATGATCAACAAATACCTGTGACTTACTGTTAGAATAAGGATCAAATGACCGAGTGGGTAATAAATTACTTCAACACCTTTTTAGTGTGAACCTTGACTTGCAGGCAATGCATCCTTTTTTTGCAAATTTTCCCTGCATGATTCTGGCATACTAAAGCCTGAAGGTTCATAGTAATTGTCCAAAGGCTTGTTAAATCAGCACAAAACATATCTTCAATAGGTGTCTACCAACAGAAATGTATCGGCCATGTGAGGTTTCTTGATGTGAGCTTGGGCTTGCAAGACTGCAATGTTGTAAATCAGCATCCTTCTGCCATATTGATTTTATTTATTTATTAAATTTATTAGGCGCACGGCTACCCCCAGCGTGGGTGTCCTGGCGCTGAGGACAGCAGCGGCCTAGAACCTAGAAGTTAGTAGCTGGAGAACAGCCATGTCTACAGTTTACATCTGAACTGGGAATCTGATTCGCTCAGTCGAAGACTTAACGGGAGGGAATTCCATAGTTTTGTCGTGACCACCGCAAAAGCTCTGCCTCCTTTTCTGGATCGATGGAAGCGGGGGGAGCAGGAGTCGGAGGTGGTTGGATCTGAGAGCTCGAGATGAATGGACTAGCTTCAGCCTACGTCTGAGATATCCTGGACCCTTCCCATTCAAAGCCCTGAAAGTAAGAACCAGCGCTTTAAACTGGATGCGGGAGGATATCGGGAGCCAGTGCAGGTTTTTTAAGTGGGGGGAGATAGAATAGCGGTAGGGAACGTTGCACTCTGAACAATCTGCAACAGTTGTAGGAGATATGCTGGAGCTCCCACATATAGGCTATTAGAGTAGTCTAGATGGGAGGTAATGAGGGCATGCACGATAGTCTTCAGAGTCCATGGGCAAGTATGGGGAGATTTTTTTTATCATACACAATTTGCCAAAGCAGGCAGAGGTCACTTTGTGAATTTGGGTTTTATATGATAGCTCGTTGTCAATTGGGAAGCCCAGATTTCGAGCACCTTTCACAGGAGATGGGGAAGGGTTCAGCTCGGACGGCCACCACATAGACGGCGGCAACGGAGATTTTTGGTTGAAGAATAGCACCTCGGTTTTGTCGGTGTTCAGCTTCAAGGTGTTAAAAGTCATCCATGATACAATGTTGGAAAGGCAGGCTTTGAAATTCTCGAGTCCGTTGTCAGAGTGGTCTCTAAAAAAAATAAAATAGCTGTGTATTATCAGCATAAGAGACCACTCTGATTCCATATACCTCTATTACCTTTGCCAAAGGTGACAGATAAACATTAAACAAGAGGGGGCTAAGAGCCGACCCCTGAGGGACTCCACAACTAAGGTTTTTTTTTTATCTTTGGGCAGACCTGTTGTGTTCTACCAGTTAGGAATGATTTTATCCAGGCCAAAGGAGTGTCTCGTATCCCCATATTATGGAGTCTATCCAGCAGTATGGAGTGAGAGACAGTATTGAAAGCCGCAGACAGATCGAGGAGCACCAACATGGCTACCTCACCTCTATCCACGCTCTCCCTAATCGTCTCTGTAACCTCCAGTAGTGCTGTCTCCGTACTATATCCGGATTGCGAATCATGGAGGAGATTTCTGGTCTCCAAATAGTCTGCCAGTTGTTCTTGCACGACTTTTTCCAGTATCTTTGCTGGTTTGGGAAGAAGCGATATCGGCCGATAATTACTGTATACTGACGGATCAGCCTGTGGCTTTTTTAGAATAGGGATCAATGTGGCCTGTTTCCATGCTGAAGCGAAGTGGCCGGAGAGAAGGGAGGAATTCCAGATTGCAATTAGTGGTTGGATGAAGACTGGAGTCAAGGAAGTGAACACTTGGGCGGGAACCGGGTCAAGAGGTGAACCTGATTTGCACCGTTGCATTTTCAGGAGGGCCGTGTCCAGAGAGATTGCCTTGAAGGTACAGAGCATCTTTTCACTAGAGGGGGTAGGGTGCTAGGATAAGATCTCCTCACCGGACCTCTCAGAGGGATTAAAGGAGGAGAAAATATCAATAATTTTATTATGGAAAAAGTCAGAGAGGCCGTCACAGAGCTCTTGACTGGGTTTAGTAAGACGAGTAAGAGCCGCCGGTTTAGTGAAGTCCTTCACAATTTGATATAGTGTTTTGGCTGAATTGTCAGCGACGTTAATTTTATTGGAGAAATATTCTTTCATGGTGGCCTGTTTGAGTTTGTGGAATTTTTTTAAGGCATTTCTGTATATGACTTTAGCAGAAGGGTCATAGGTGATTCGCCATAGACGTTCAAGCCTCTTACATTTGCTTCTTTCTTCACGCATGGGTGGAGAGAACCAAGAGGCTGAGGGTTTAGTTCGGGCAGATGAAAGGGATTGTAGGGAGGCAATGGTGTCTATAGCTGTGGAGAGGTACATATTAAACTTCTTGACATCAGCGTTCAAGTCGTCCGAAAGTTGCCAATTCAGGTTGGCCATTGTGGGTTCGAGCGTGTCACAAGTAACTTTGTACCATTTTCTACCCAAGTTCTCAGTCCTACTGTGAAAAGTTGGGGGGTGGTCAGGTTAAAAGGGATTAAGAAGTGGTCTGACCAGGTCAAGGGAAGTGGCAACAAGGTAGTAAGGACCGGCAAATCCGAAAATACAAGGTCCAGGGTATGACCCGTGTTGTGAGTAGGGCTATGTACTCTCTGGTCTAGGTTTATGCCAGCTAGAGTTTCCACCAGGGACCTTGCTTTTGCACAAGACATGTCATCAACATGTAGATTAAAATCACCCAAGATGGTGAAATGGGGGTGCTTCAAGGATAAGTCTGCCAGGGTCACTAATAGCTCCAAGAGATAAGTAGGCTGGGTGCCTGGCGGGTTGTAGATCAGTGCACCCGCAAGAATCAGATGCGTTGAATCTGAAATACTGAAATACATTGCTTCAATAGGACCCGTGTTAGATAATTTCCTAGAAGTTATCTTCCCTTGTGACCGTAATATTATGGCGATCCCTCCTCCTACTTTAGTGCCTGGCAGACTGATCCCGACAAATTGGTAGTCCGGAGGAATCGCTAGGGTAATATCTGGGTTAGTAGTATCTTTAATTCACGTCTCGGTGAGGAACATCATGTCCCAAGAATTCGAAGTTAGGGATAGCCAGATATCGCCTGCGTGATGTGGGAGGGACCGGCAGTTAAGGAGACAGGCTTTTATCTCTCTCAGTGGCACTTAATGTGGCTCCTCTTTGTTACATACTCGAGGGCTATCGGGAAAAGGGGCGAGAGAAGGAGCAGTCATTGCACACAAAGTGCTTGCTAAGCAGCCAAGAGGGGTTGCATTTGATGTTGCTACAGCCGGTCTCAGGCCTCAAAGCTAATAGTTGAGACCTCGACCAGCAGGTTCGCCGATTTGGAGGGCCACCGGCAGCATGGCTGGCGATGGTCGCGGCACAGGCGCGGACGGGCGCAGACGGGCTTGCCTTTGGCTCGCCCGCTGCGCGCGTCCTCTGCACGCGTCCTGAAGTGCATCTCCTTAAGTGGCTGACGCGCTGACCCTTTGACTCCACCCTCCCAGCATTGTAAGTGGCGATTGGCCGCCCCACCCTCCACATCAATCGAGGCGAGCCCGTGATGGACCGGGGTAGGGGCGGAGTAGCTGGCGTTACGAGTGAGCAGCGGCTCAGGCACACAAATATATTTACACAGTAAAAACAATTTATTTTAAAAATATCAGGGCGAGTGTAAAAGGAAGCACAACCTGCAGCAGCTAGCGCAACACAATTCTAACACGCGTCCACAGCGAACATGTATCAGCCTTGCCTTAAGTGGCTGACGCGCTGACCCCTGACTCCACCCTCCCAGCGTTGTAAGTGACGATTAGCCGCCCTACCCTTCACATCAATCGGGGTGAGCCCGTGGTGGACCGGGGTAGGGGCGGAGTAGCTGGCGTTACGAGTGAGCAGGGGCTCAGACACACAAAAGGTATTTACACAGTAAAAACAATTTATTTTAAAAATATCAGGGCCAGAGTAAAAGGAAGCACAACCTGCAGCAGCTAGCACGACAAAATTCTAGCGCGTGTCCACAGCGAGCAGGTATCAGCCTTGCCTTAAGTGGCTGACGCGCTGACCCCTGACTCCACCCTCCCAGCGTTGTAAGTGGCGATTGGCCACCCTACCCTCCACATCAATCGGAGCGAGCCCGTGGTGGACCGGGGTAGGGGCGTAGAAGCTGGCGTTACGAGTGAGCAGCGGCTCAGGCACACAAAAGGTATTTACACAGTAAAAACAATTTATTTTAAAAATATCAGGGGGAGAGTAAAAGAAGCACAACCTGCAGCAGCTAGTGCGACAAAATTCTAGCGCACGTCCACAGGGAACAGGTATCAGCCTTGCCTTAAGTGGCTGACGCGCTGACCCCTGACTCCACCCTCCCAGCGTTGTAAGTGGCGATTGGCCACCCTACCCTTCATATCAATCGGGGTGAGCCCGTGGTGGACCGGGGTAGGGGCAGAGTAGCTGGTGTTACGAGTGAGCAGCGGCTCAGGCACACAAAAGGTATTTACACAGTAAAAACAATTTATTTTAAAAATATCAGGGGGAGAGTAAAAGAAGCACAACCTGCAGCAGCTAGTGCGACAAAATTCTAGCGCACGTCCACAGGGAACAGGTATCAGCCTTGCCTTAAGTGGCTGACGCGCTGACCCCTGACTCCACCCTCCCAGCGTTGTAAGTGGCGATTGGCCACCCTACCCTTCATATCAATCGGGGTGAGCCCGTGGTGGACCGGGGTAGGGGCAGAGTAGCTGGTGTTACGAGTGAGCAGCGGCTCAGGCACACAAAAGGTATTTACACAGTAAAAACAATTTATTTTAAAAATATCAGGGCGAGAGTAAAAGGAAGCACAACCTGCAGCAGCTACAGCGACAAAATTCTAGCAACAAAATTCTAGCGCGCGTCGTCGATTTGACACGAAGACAACTGTGCATGCATTTATAAACAAAATAGGGGGAACAGGCAATGGTCCTGTTGTTAAGTCTGCTACTAAGGTTTGCATGAACAAAGTACGTAAGCAAAAAATTAGTCATGAACCTGAGAACTGGAGTCTCTTCCTCTAGTCCCAGAGGTGAATATGAAATCAAAAGTATAAAGAAGAGAGGTGGGAAGCAATACACCATGATATACCTATTGCTTGCCACTTCTGCTAAAGTAAGCATTCTTGTTTCTTGGATATACTCTTGACACCTCATCCTTCCCTTTGAAGAACGAGGGTGGGGAAATCATTACGGTCATGTGGCGTTTATGCTATTTATTCTTTTCCTGTGTGTTTCTGTATTATTTCTTTTTCCCTTGCTTTATAGGACATATGTGGAATTCTCATATTCACCTGAGCTTTTATTATATGCTTTGCTACACTTGGAATGTATGAGGGAAGGCTTGGAACTCCAATGTGTCAGTTGGATCTTTTCCCTTGAGCCCTCTGAACCTAAATACTTATCTCTGTAACTTAATAATACATTAATCTTTAAAATCACAAGGAGACACGTGGAAATACTTCACAGGTTAGTTGTGAATTCACCCCAGAAGCACAAGTAAAACATCACAGTAAGTCGCACTGAATTCCTGGATACGGACCACCTTGATGTTACCCATGACCAATATGGCAGAATTGTTATAATAAATTAAAAAGGCCGAATGAATGAATGAACTAAAGCAACAAAGGTTAAAATGAGCTAAAGGACAGATCAACTTATTTTGTGGCTGCAAGGGTACCTGTCCATACAAGAAAAGAGAAAATGAAGGAAACCCACATGCAGTGCGAGCCTGCTTAGCATCAAATCTGGTTAAGAGGCAATACATTTTTTTTATTTTAAGAGACGTTGCCTTTCTTTTAGCTGTACATGCATCCACCTTCGAGAACCAAGGTCTGTGTAGACTATGAGAAGGCAATTTATCTATCGCCAATGTACACTAATTTGCAGACTCCATTTATTTATTTATTTTAAAAAATAACGAAAACATATTTCATTTTCAAGGTCACATAACATCGTGCTTTGTTTCGCTGTCACTGTGGAACACTTCATCCGACCACACTGAAATTAGGACGAGAAACTACAAAAGATTTTTTATAATGGGTTTTCCGATTGGGAGGTTGAGTGCTTGCCAACCGAAGGGGTGAGAGATATTTACTTTAGACTTAGAGAGCTCCACGTACCTTTCCTGCATCAACAAGTTCTGAAATGGTATCCAGCGTTGGCCCACTTGGTGAAAAGAACCCCCAGCGGTAGTGAACCCCTTTACACAGGTGCTGCAAGAAAAGGCAGTGAATAAGAGGGACAGAAAGGGGGTCTGGCATAAATTAAACGGTCGGCTACTTGGAACAATAAAACAAGCTCAACAGCTGCCATCTGCGAAGACTTTCTGCCTAGAACGACAAACACTATTTCCCATAAAGAGCAGTGACAAACAACCGGGGCAAACAAAGACGATACAAGTGTCCATACGAGCCCTAATTTCTAGCATCTGAGAGCTCGCTTTTATTTCTGCTTTAGAGACGGCTACAAGGACCAGCCATTTCATAATCTTTTTATTTTTCTCAAAAGCCACCTAGTGCTCTTCAGGCTGTTTTCTTCTTTACTGAAACAGCAACACTCCATTTCAAATCAAAAGCATCTTCCTGGCCTCGATATATCTGTGACAGCAGCGGTTGTCAGCAAGTGGTGCCACTTGGACGCGCTGCTATGGGAACAGCCATGGCAACAGCCGAGACATCGTTTACTGATGCAAGCAGCAAGAGTGTCCTAGGCTGAAGCACGCAAACCCTTCAGTTGATTTGGCTCCATCCCCATTCAAGGGTCAAAGGTCTCGCTTGGATCGTGAGGCACATAGGGTTTTTCAGAAGAAGCTACACCTTTTCCTCCCTACAGAATTTCTGGTGTTCAATTAACAATGCATTTTCAAAACACCAATTCAAGGCACAATATCGCAGTTATTTAAAATACGTTTACAAAAAGTACATGGTTAGAAAGGAAAAGCAGAACTTAAAATGTAAACCCTGATGTAGAATAAACCATCCAGGGGGAAACCCAAAGAACATGGCAACGGAGGAAGAAGGTGTTCCAGGACAGCATCTCCCATTTAGGGAAGATGCTGAAACTGAAAGAGGTGATGAATGTACGTGTGCAATTACTCTACGAATGCCACTTTGAAGGAACTGCTTGCATGAGTTTCCTTTAACTATACTACGTTCCCACCTTTACCAATTTCATTCACTGCCCCATATCTGTTTTTTTTAAATCTATTTTATCCAACTTGTGCTTTACTCGTCAAACTGGATCAAAATACATTTGCCCATACATAAATCAATCAATACCTTAATTCACAGTGATCTATGAACGTTTCAACCATCCAGTCAGGGTTGGAGCTATTCCTATATTTGGTTGCAATTTTAATCCAAATTGAGTCTGTTTTTGTATATCAGTAACGTGATTAGCCTGTCCTTGCTGTTCACTACTGATGTATCAAGAAAGCAAATGCAAACCTTCTGGCAAGACAAAAAAAAAACATGTTTTTTTCAATGTAACCATCTTGCCAGGCCAGATCTATCTGCTTTACCAATGCTTGTTTCTCGAAGAAGACATCGCCAACCACATCATGATTTCTTGGTAAATGTTGTTTATGATGGTTTACTAGTATGACCATCATGCTTGATTTTTGACGTGCGCGCACTCCCCTACTTAAGTCTTCTGGGCTGTGCTATGAAAAATATCAGGAAGGACTATGTAGAACTAACCCTCAAGAAATCCAGAGGCTGGAATTGTAGAGTCGGGTTGGTGCGCCCTTAGGATGACGCAGACAAGGGAGAAAGGCATTCAAACAGAAAGGGGTGGAAACTTCTGAAGGACACCTTAAGCGATCACTTGATGTTTAGGACTGGCATAGTGCTGCCTTTCATATGCATTCTTCTGGAGCATGAGTGATCACTCGGATTTCAATTGGATAGTTACCTTCATGACTTTGCTTCCGATTGTGATCCCCGTCCGCAGCATCCCATCTGCTATTCCAAGCTGGTCCGTGTTGAACAGAAACGGCGTGACCAAAGTGACGTATTTAGCCCCAGACCATGGCTTCAGGTAATTCAGAATCCAATTTTCAGTAGATCCGCCAACATTATCGAGAATAAGGTCAAACCTGTAAACGGAAAGAGATAGACTGCTGTCTGCTGGTCTTGCACAAACAATCTTTCAAAATGTGTATAGTGTAAATCAAATGACTCTGCTGCATGGGAGAGTAGGGATTTCAAGCAGGCTGCCGAGGATCTACCAAAATGCAAACCAACTCAGGTCCATTCTGTAAGGAAGGTCACTCAGTTGTTACCACTTTTCCTTATCGGGGACTGGTGGGGGGGGGGCGGGTTTGCAGGAAAACCGCATGACACATTCATGTGCAATCACTCTCAGAATAAGCAGCCGCACATCACCTGCCTACCTGTGCTTCAGATGTTAGTAGCTACTATTTAGACAGTGTCTGCCGCTGGCTCATCCACCTGCATCTCCAAATGCTCATGCCAGTTTGTGCGGAAGTCATTCAATATTGCATCCCACACCTCTGCTACTGGCTGTTTGCGCAACCCTGTGGCATCTTCACGATGAAGCGCTACACTCTCCGCTTGCGCCCAACACCGCAAGGATTGATACCAAGCTACTGCCACTGGAGGGACAAGAGATTTCCAACGACGCGTGAGCAGGCGTTTGGCAACTATGAGGCCCAAATCTATGAAGCTAGAAGTCACTTTATGCCCTTTGGATCGTGTGTATTGCCCCAAAATACACACCTTCCATGACCAGTCCAGGGTGTGTTCCCTGCACTTGATTAGACAGCTGGTGACGCTACTCCAATATGCTAAAACAGCAGGGCATGACCAAAGCACGTGCAGCAAAGCTGCATCCATTTCCTCACATCTTGCACACGCAGTATCGGCTCGACCAAAATACCTATTTATACCGTCCGGCGTCAGGTAGGCTCTTTGGACAAAGTAATATTGAATAAGGCAAACTCTGACATTACGGGGGATTTGCGTGGGACTCTCGAGTAACCTTCCCCACTCCCTGTCTGTGACGGGCAGCCCCAGGTCTGTGTCCCAGTGGGCTCGAAGGGACAGCAGGCGCTGTGCCGTGTGGAGTCTAAGGGACTCCTCAAACCACTAGGTCAAGTGGCGGCCGGTGCCCAGCTCGTGCAGGTACTGAATAGTTAGGTGGGTGGGATGTTCCTGTGTCACGTCGCCCCACAGCACGCTAGCGCATGTGTCACTGCGGCATGCAACAGAAACTGACCCCACGGTAAGCCCTAGCTCTCGATCAGATCTGTGAATGGGAGGAGCTGACAATCAGTATACAAATCACCTAATGTTTGTATACCGCCTCCTCACAATGCACCAGTTCCGCACTCATTACAGCCCATAGCCTCCTGGGTGTACCTAATATAGGGAGTGATGGTGCATAGGGCACTACATGGCGCATAATGCGCAGGCTACGCTGGTAACAATGATATGCCACCTTGACCAGCAATTGCGTAGGCACCCATCCCGCACAACCCGGAAGACACAATGCGACGATTTGGGGGTGGGGGAACCCGGGCATCTGTTCCACTGTGTCCTTAAGGTGGCGCACGCTAAGCCAGCACGTCACCCACTGGAGCTGGGCAGCTAGGTAATATTGCTCCATGTTGGGCAGAGAGAGTCCGGCCTGCATGGTCAGCAGGTACATCTTAGCCAAGGACACTCTGCTTCGTGATCCATGCCATATAAATTGTCTCATGTGAGATTTCAATTTTTTTTTTAAAGGGAGGTCTAAGCTGTAACGGTAAGTTCGTAAAATAATAAAGGAGACGCGGCAGGACCACCATCTTTAACAATGCGATCCTGCCCATGACCGCTGGAGGCAAGGTGGCCCAGAAGGTCATCTGAGCTCTCACCACCGTGACAGCGCAAATTAAATTTCCCTCTAGGAAGTCCCGTGGGTCTCTGTAAATGAGGATCCCCAAATACCAAAATGTCTCAGTTTGCCAGTGCACTGCCCTGCCATTGACGACTAGGTGGGGGTCAGGAGTTGACCCTACAAATGGATACAGACACAACTTATCCCAATTCACTTTTAACCCCGACGCGAATCCAAGAAGAGTGGCTTCGATTGCTCCACACGGGTGCATCACGTCCCTGAGGTAGATTAATAGGCCGTCTGGGTATATGGAGGGACCGCATGCAGGCCGTCTCCCAGTGGTATTCCCCAGTCGTCTTGCGTGGTACGGAACGCCTCAGCGAGCGGCTCAATAGCGAGGGTAAATAACAGCAGGGAGAGTGGACAGCCCTGTCTTGTACCGCGCTCTATGGGGATCCGCGCTGATACCCTGGCCATGGGCAGTGTGTAAAGTAATTTAACGAGGACCAGAAAGTCGTCCCCCAGTCCATACCGGTGCAGTACAGCAAACAGGAACTCCCACTCTGAGGTATCAAACGCCTTCTCTAAGTCCAGCACAAGGCAACTGTGACGCGCCCAATTATCCCCAGCGTATGTCGCCACCCAAGAGAAGCGCTGCAAGTTTAACGATGTGCTGCGGACAGGCACAAAGCCATTTTGGTCCGCATGGACCAGCTGCGGTTCCAAAGGGGCCAACCTGTTCGCTAGTATTTTGGCCAACACTTTATAGTCAGTGTTAAGTAACGCCAATGGTCGGTAAGACCCAATCAGCTCCGCATCCCTGTTCGGTTTGGGCATGGACAGCAGCAGGGACTCATGAAGCGTGCCCGGGAGCACGCCCACCCTCTGCACATTTTTATAAACTGCGAGGAGGCGCAGCACCAGGAGCTGCTGGTACACCTTATAGTGCTCTGCCGGGTATCCATCTGGGCCCTGCCCTTTGCCTGTAGCCAGGGAGCTGGTAGTGCTGTGAACCTCCAGCAGCGTGAGCGGTTGGCTCAGTTCTCCTTTTTAGGTCTCGCTGAGTCAGGGCATGCGATGCTCTGCGAGACATTTTGTAAACAGTTTTTAAAAGTGCTACCAAAGGCTTGGCCACCAGCTTGCGATTACACGCACAAGCATGCGCACCTCGGTCTGCCTCTCCAATGCAGGTAGCCTCGCTCCACCCCTTCCCAACCACAGAGCGCGTCCCAGCGATCGTGATCACTTTCACGGTCTTTTGTGCGCTTGTTATATCTTGATACCGCACTCCATTAGAGATTGCCTTGAAGTCCAATGTTAAATGCAATGTGCTTCGTAAATCATTATCATGTTCCAAAAATAATGTCACGATGAGTGACAACGTAGCATATATTGTATTATAAGTTGGCATTTCTGTTGTTTAACCCCTTGCATGCTGATGACGGCCGGGAGCCGTCATGGCACACAGTGCTCGTGTGCTGATGACGGCTCCCGGCCGTCATGACCGCACCCGCGATCGGAATGTGCCGCACAGGCGCAGAATCGCGGCAGCATGCAAGGGGTTAAGTTTCCTTAAAAGTCCTGCGCATTTATTGTTTCGCATGTGATTGCTTGCTTTCAGTGCACACTCATTAATTATTCCGCTGAATCAGACCCCGCCCTTTCTCTTTTTCTTCGCATAAGAAAGAAACATCACAATTGTAAGCCTTGAAAGAGACTATTGTGCCTCCATACTTTTCAGGTTTGATGAAATATGGGTCACGGCCGCCGGAGGCCACCAGAGAACGCTCTTTTCATGAGCATTGTGCCTGGATTGTTCTACGTTTTCACTAAGTTGATTATATAATTTTAAAACTTCACAACATCAAAGGCTTGCGCAATCTTGTCACCCTGCCCTTTAAATACTTTGAGGCTGGGACAACATGTCTAAAACAAACACAGTACCTTGATCGGCCATAAATCAAGCATTAATTCTAATTAACACTGCCACCCGGAGTTTATTCTGACGTCAGGCAATATTCATTCATCTCATAATTAGAAATGATTATCCCATATAATACTCGTACCCACACATGGCATATGGCAGATAACCTAAAGAAGATTACTGATAAGGCATAAAAACTCATTAAACCAATGTCATTCACCAATGTCAAGTCATTGTCAAGCATTAACATTTGCATTAAATGTCACAAACAACAACATAGTAAACACAATGGGACAAATAAAGCGACAATTTGTAGTGAACTTAATAATCAATGAGGATTATTATTTACGGAGTCTCTATTCACTTCTTTTACAAATGAAGGGGCCACTCATATACAGTCATTTACTCCTGTTTCAAGTCAAGGTCTTTCGACTTCCCCAAAAATTGTAGTACACTTTCTACAAACCCTAATAGGCCTGATTCACAAAGATAAACTTACACTTTTATGGAAGTTTACAATTGCTGTAGTAACTTTACTGCTGTTGTGGTATTTACAAACTATGAGTGTAATTTTACTACTAGTAATTTTACCAGTAGTAAAATTACACTTGCAGTTTGTGAATACGAAAAAGTGGTAAAGTTACCACAACAAGTGTAAACTTACAGAAAAGTGTAAGATTACCTTTGTTAATTAGGCCCTGGGTGTTATAGATTTACTGGAAGGAATGTAGTGGGGGTCCTGAGCATTAGCCAACTGATTTATTTTATTTTTTATTTTGAAAGTTTTATATAGCACGAACAAGATCCTTGCAGATATCAGAGCGCTTTACACATACATGGAATAAGAAAAATGAGCGAGTGATTAACAAAGTTATTGTGCATGGAGTAGCTGTAGGTTATCAATGGAGAGCAAAATAAGATAGGGAAACAAGGAACATAGTAGATCAGACAAGACATGTAGTAAAAGGATAACTGAAGAGTCTCAAGAGATCCAAGGCAAATGTTCAGGTGAATTTTGCCATGAGGATCGCTTTTACTTCTATTTTGAAGAATGCAGTGGAGGAGATAAGCCTGGTTTCTGGAGGGAGGGCATTCCAGATCCTGGGTGCCATTCCTGAGAAGGAGCGTTTATAAGTTTTTTCCTTCCGGAATCTTTGAAATTTCAGAAGAAGATTTTTTGTGCTTCTAGTGGCTCTTGAGCCACCTGAAATTGTTAGCTTCTGAGTGAGGTAGCTGGGCGAGTTGTGGTGTACAGCCATGTGTGTCATGCAGGCGATTTTCAGATGGATTCTAGCTTAGTAAGGCAGCCAGTTCAGGGATTTTAAGTCAGGGGAAATGTGCGAGCGTTTTTTTGATCCAGTATTAAGTCTCACTGCAGCGTTCATGGAGGCTCTTGGTGGTGCGGTTGCTGAAAGGTGGAGTCCACAGAGGGCGACGCTTCCATAGTCTATCCGAGGATTGACTAGGGCTTGTACTGCGGTTTGGAAGTCCTTGGCTGGGAGGAAGGGTTTAAGCTTCCTCAAAGTATTGTGTTGGAAATTAGCAAAGGGTTACGCCTAAAGATTTCGCTGAATCCACAATGGTGGGTTGGACGTTGAGTGCAGTTAGGTGTTTAAGCCAAGTCTGAGTAATAGAGATTTTAGCGGGAGGTGAAATAAGAAGGAATTCTGTTTTTAAAGCGTTAAGTTTGAGGTGATTCTCGGCCAGCCATGTCTGGGCCTTTTTAAGCATTGAGTTGAGTAGTTTGATGTCTTCAGGGGATTGTATTTTGAGGTAGAGTTGGGTGTCGTCAGTGTACATGTGAAATTGTACATTAGATGCTTGCAGCAAAGTGGTGAGTGGCTCCATGACTAGGTTGAACAATGTTGGGGATAGGGAGGATCCTTGTGGGACGCCTAGAGTTAGAGGAACGGGTGAGGACATCGAGTTGTTGATCTTGAATTTCTGGGACCGGTTATGCAGAAAGGAGGTAAACCACTTGAGTACAGTCCCTGATAGACCCATTCTGATATTCAACAGCTCGAGTAAGTGATGTGCGGTAAGTAGTGCTCCCGTCGCTGAGCGCAGCCATAATATACCAAGCAGTTACTCTCATTACTGAAGCAGCTGCAATGGGATCAGGGCCAGGAGTTGTGAGAGGCCCACTACATAACAACTATGCCTACCTTAATTTATAAAAGAGGTTTTGGAGGCTCATTTTCCTTGTTAGAATTTGGGCTGAGGGCACCTGGTGGGCAACACGTGGAATCTCATTTTATTTTGAAAGAGACAGAGAAACTATTTCAAGATTGGAGTGCTGGCCAGACATGGCGAAGAAGGGGTAAAAGTGGCAGAGAACACAATCTGCTACATAGGGCTGTGGCTATCATTAGTGCAACAGGTGCAGTTGCATTGGGTACCAGGAGTGTGAGGGGCTCACAACACCCCAATTATTGGGAGTAGTGTTTTTGCTTGATCTATTTTCTCTTTTATAAGTCTCTCATTTAGCGTGAATTACGAGCTACAGAAAAAGTATGCAGGGTACAGCTGCCTACGGCGCTGAGCTTTGGGGGTACCTGGGTGCAACCTTAGTAGTGAAAATACGTTTTATGAGTCAGTTGGTGGGTGTACCTGTAAACACTCCTCTCCTTCCACTAAGGCTGGGTTTTGGGGTTTGCGACCTCTCCGACAGATTTGCTTTGCGTACCATACTTTACTGGAGGTGGATCTGGGCTACCCCAAAGTTACCAGCCTATCAACAAGGGTTAGAGCAAATGTTATTTTTGTGGGCTCATGTAGAATCCCATAGCTAAAGCATGTGAAAGGTATATTGTCAGAGATTAGTCTTGGTGGCCTATGGAGTGCCCCGGAACAGACAGGGGCCACTTCAAAATCAATCCTCAAGAGCACATATTGGCAACACAGAGATAATCACCTATACCCACAGCCGAGCCATGCCTTTCTTTACATTTACTGCCAAGTGGAAGCGCATGTCACAGGTTATTGAGACGCTGTGCCCACCATGTGGGGACCAAAAAGAAACTATAGAGCATGTTATCTTTTTCTGTCAAACCTATGTGAGTTATAGGAGGTGCTGGATATTCCCGCTCTGTCTAAATTTGGGAGTCAGAGAACACAAAGTAGCATTCAGGATTTTGAGACACAATACAAGCAGATTGATAGTTTTTGCTTTCTTTTGTTGTCTGTTGTGTGTGTGTGGAAAGCTAGGCACACGAGAGTGGTGATTATAATAACAGAAGGAGAATAGGATGTGCCATACTTATCTGCAGAATACAGTACATTTTAACCATTACTGGTCAATCTATATTAGTGTGTACAATCTATGCATAGCTTGCTGTGCAGATTTACGATTAGCTGGCCACGTTACTGAGGAAATACTTCTGACAGAGAAGATATCAGTTATTTCTTGATGTATTGCACAAAGTCACCCTGTTGCTAGAGCCCCCCAACAGTAAGGAGTCGTGGGCCATCCCAGTGTCTATAACATTGCACTTTTATATCATACAGTTAAAAATGTTTTTCTGTATGTTTTTATCTTCTATGCTTTTATGACTTACAGCCAAAACAAAGTTTGATTGATTGAAAAAGTATACCTGAATTACAAGCCTGTTCACTGCATGTAACACTGACTCTTACACGCCCTCAAGTACTGCCATAAAGTTTTGGAGGGGGGGCCACACTTGAAAACATTTTGCTTAAGGCGGCTCACAGCAAAATAGTTTGAAAACCTCTGCCTCATCCCTTAGTGACAGTCTCCCCCTGCATTACTTGACTGTCTCCTCACTCCCTTCCCGACTGTCACTTCCTCTCTTCTTTAATAATTACCTCATCCTTTTTGTTTCCTCACTCCTTTCTTGATTGTAACCTCACCTTTCTAAATCTTACCTCATCCCTACCTTACCTCCTCCTCTATCCCTTCACTGTCATCTTGTCCACTCCTTGATTGCGTCTTCATTATTCCTTTCCTGTCTCTTCATCTCTTCTTCGTCTGTGTTCTCATCTCTTTCTTCGCTGTCTCCTCAGTCAGACCTTTCTTGATGGTCTCCTTTCATAATTGTCACTTCACCTCTTCCTTGTGTCCTTTTCTCTCTTCTCACTACTTTCTTGATTACCATCTCATCTCATCCTTTCCTTAACTGTCTCCTCATCCCTTCCTTGATTTCCACATCAATGTCCCTTCCTAGGTATAACATCCTGAGGTCGCCCTGCAAATGAGTGACAGCATACAATAATGGACTCTCTTGGTAGGTCATGTGGTGATGTGAGGTTTTGGTCTCCGCCTGCTCGGCCCTGGGCAAGGATGGACAAGCGTTCTCTGTCTAATAATTCGGAGGGTAATAGTGGGGGGAGGGGTACTCCATTCAAACCGGTCCACCCCTAATATGCGCTCTGCTTTGCCCTCCTGACATGACGGGTATGCTTCACCTCCCAGTTGAGCCATATGGTCACTGATATTTTGCCCTGAATAAAAAACAGAATCATCATACAGTTGCGTAAGCACCACAAATAGAAGGCAGGCGACAAACAGTGTCAGTGCCTAACTGCAATAATCCCACAACGAGATTAAGCACAGGGAAACTATACAAAAACATAAGAAAGAAAGATAACTTAAGTCATGTGGAGTCAATGGGCATCCTATTTCTACTTGACAAGGGGCAGGTGTTCTTTCCTACTGGCTACTGGAGGGACAGATTGCAGATTGCAGTAGCATCTCTCCAGCCATCTCCACCCATCAGTTTATACACACCTCTGCGAAGCAAAGCTGCCCATACAAGATGCTATAGATCACTAAGGAAGATCTTCACATGATAATCCCCGTAAATATGCAGAACATCTTCCGCAAGCAATGTTTGCAAAAAACAAGTGAAACTTAGGTCTTTGTCTCTCACCACCGACATTTACAAAAAAAATACTACATGAGAGGTAGGTCACAAGCAGTCTAGGGAACTTACTGTCAAACATGCTCTAACAAAACGTTTCCTAGGTCCAGTCCTTTCTAAATGTTTGCAGGCCAAAAAACACCCAGCTCTTCTGCCAAGCTTCAAGCCACGCCCCTTCTGTGATCACTCTCGTTGTTGCTTCTATAGGATTCACCCCAAGGATGGGTGGCAAAGGATCCTGCACCCTGGTGTAGACAGGCGCAGGATTTCTTGAACACTTATACTGATGAGAAACAACCGATCTCATACAAGATTTTTCAGTAGTAAACAAAAACCATAAAACCAATAGGGACATCTATTTTCAATTTCTTCCCTTTCTCAGTATAAGCAAGACTTGAGCTCTGGTTTCAGAAGTGAAGCTGCTTTCCTCGACTTCCCCGTTCTCCGGCGAAGGTGTGGGTACGGGACTTCACTAATTCGCCGATGGTCCTGGCTTGAAGTGGTCTAACACCTCCAGGGGAAGGGTCTCCAGTTAAAGAGCTCAATGCTGTGAGCCTCAGACAGAGAATCTCAATTGTGAATCATTCTGTGCAGCTCAGTCTCTACCATGGTTAGAAGTGAAACATGGCAATCTCGGGGTAAGTATAAAAGTTACCAGGGCTGAGAAGCTCTGTCTCATAACGGCACTGATGGTGGCTAAACACGATATTGCAGCCCTTTGGTTGGACCCGGGGACCCCTTCCATGACGCGGTGGCGCAGAGGGGTAGATTGGTGCGCAGAAACGTCCCATGTATGCTGCCCGTGGTTGGCCTAAAAAGTTCAGAAGAGTGTGGGGTAAATGAGTTGGGTGGTAGAAGACTTAATTACTTGAATTTTTACTGTGGATATGGTTATGGACATTGTCGCCGGGTGTTCCTCGTCGGACTCCTCTATGTGGGGGGCTTCTTCCCCCCTGTGTTATTTGTCGCTATTGTATACTGCTTATCGTGTGAAAAGCTGGTTGTTTTCATTGATGAATATGTATTCATTGAAAATCAATAAAATTGATTATCACAACAAAAAAAAGTTATCCCATCCCATGTCTTGGTTCATGTAGGACTATCATTTCATCCTATCCTCACACCTTCCTTAATTCTGACTGTTCTTGCCCATTGTAGGATTCCCCTGAAGTCTTCCTCATCTCATGAACCTCTCAGCTCACCCCCTCTGAACTGTCTTCCCTTCTCCTCCTTACTTCAACTCCTTCCTCTGTATTATTAGCTATCGCCTGTGAGAGGACTGCACAGGCACATGCTCTCTCACTCTCACAAGTATTGTGTTCTGTAAGGGGCTTGGAGAACCCGCCCATTGCTTGGCATTCATCGGCTTCAGTGTCACTCTTCTTTGAGGTTTCTTAATTGGCTAGTGCTTGCATGCCACTTCCTCTTCTTTCAAGTGTGAGCAATGACAAACTACTGATTAATTTAGTCTTATTAGAATCCTTCTGCTGTCCTTCACTGCTCATACTGTGCTTCATGTACTATTTTCGTCTTCCAAAGTGCACTTGCACTCTACCTTTGAGGGAAATTTCCCCCTTGCCTTTGTCAATGGTTGTTGCATCTGCTTCTTAATGTCTGTGTTCAGTGCTTATTTTTACAGTTTTATACAGCACGGCTGGACCCGGAGGTACTGGAGTGCTTTGCTTTAAATGAATGCCAGTACCATTACACAGGGACATTTTTGGGGGGCACGGGGAGATTAAGTGATTTGCCAAGAATCACAGGATGTTGAGCCGAACCCGGGACTCAAACCTAGTACTCAAACCTAGTACCCCAGTTTGACAGGCGCCAGCTCTGGCCGCAACACCACATCCTCTCTCCTTTTTTGTCGTTTCTCGCAGCTACAGTACCTGGCTTCCTCTCTAACAAACTCAATTTGCCACTCTCTACCCATTATGCTAAGGCTTGTTAAATAGGTCTCTGCCCATCTCTCTTTCCTGTATGAGAGACAATCACGTAATTTTTTAATTAATTGCAATACGTCGGGCGTTTAGCTTGTTGTAAAGGTCACAGCAGTAAACGGGCCGTTATTATTTGCAATTTAATTTGTACATGGTCTATCATCAGAATGTGAGAGTGCACTGTTAACAAGCATTGGCAATGCCAGTTGCTCTCTCCTACGAGAACTATTGGCTTTGTCAATGTTTTAGCGATGCTGCACAGCTAAGGTATGGAAAAAAGGTTTATGACTTGCGTCGTCATAGCAATCAATCAATCAATCAATCAATCGAGCTACTCGCCCGTGAGGATCTCAAGGCGCTGAGGGGAGGGGGTGCCGCTACTGCTCGAAGAGCCAGGTCTTGAGAAGTTTTCTGAAGGCGAATATGTCTTGGGTCTGCTGTAGTTGGGTAGGGAGGGTGTTCCAGATCTTGGCGGCGAGGTAGGAGAAGGATCTGCTGCCGGAGGTTGTTCGTTGGATGTGGGGGGACAGTGGCGAGGGCAAGGCTGGCGGAGCGGAGCTGGTGGGTGGAGGTGTAGAAGCTGAGTCTGCTGTTCAGGTATGCTGGTCTGGCGTTGTGGAGTGCTTTGTGTGCGTGGGTGAGGAGCTTGAAGGTGATCCTCTTGTCGACGGGGAGCCAGTGTAGGTCTCTCAGGTGACGGGTGATGTGGCTGCGGCGGGGGACGTTGACGATCAGTCGGGGGGAGGCGTTTTGGATGCATTGTAGACGTCTTAGGTGTTTGACTGGGATTTCTGCGTAGAGTGCGTTGCCGTAGTCCAGTCTGCTGCTGACGAGGGCCTGTGTCACCGTTCTTAATTTTTCGGGCGGGATCCACTTGTAGATCCTGCGGAGCATGCGGAGGGTGTTGTAGCAGGAGGAGGAGACGGCGTTGACCTGTTTAGAAATGGAGAGGGAGGAGTCGAAGATGAATCCTAGGTTGCGTGCATGGTTGGTGGGTGTTGGTGCTGTTCCCAGTGTGGTCGGCCACCAGGAGTCGTCCCAGGCTGAGGGGGTGGGTCCGAGGATGAGTACCTCCGTCTTGTCCGAGTTCAGCTTCAGACGGCTGTTCCTCATCCAGTCGGCGATGGCCTTCATTCCCTCGTGGAGGTTGGTTTTGGAGGTGCGGGTCCTTGGTGAGGGAGAGGATGAGCTGGGTGTCGTCGGCGTAGGAGATGATGTTGAGGTCTTGTTGGCGGGCCACTTGTGCGAGGGGGGCCATGTAGACGTTGAACAGCGTCGGGCTGAGGGATGAGCCCTGGGGGGACGCCGCAGATGATGTCGATGGCCTCGGATCGGAAGGGCGGGAGGCGGACGCTCAGGGTTCTGCCAGAGAGGAAGGACTTGGACAGTCAAGGGCCTTCTCTTGGATTCCGGCTTCTAGGAGGCGTGTCTTTAGAGTGCGATGGCAGACTATGCCGAAGGCGGCTGACAGGTCCAGGAGGATGAGGGCTGATGTTTTGCCGTTGTCCAGTTGGCACCTGATGTCGTCTGTGGCGGCGATGAGGGCTGTCTCGGTGCTGTGGTTTCGTCTGAACCCGGACTGGGACGGGTCCAGGATGTTGTTGTCTTCCAGGTGGCGAGCCAGTTGCATGTTGACGATTTTCTTGATGACCTTCGCCGGGAATGGGAGCAGGGAGATGGGCCGGAAGTTCTTGAGGTCCTTGGGGTCCGCCTTGGGCTTCTTGAGGAGGGCGTTGATTTCGGCGTGTTTCCAACTCTCGGGGAATGTTGCTGTTTCGAAGGAGATGTTGATGACCTTCCGTAGTTGGGGTGCGATGGCAGCGTCTGCTTTGTTGAATACGTGGTGTGGGCACGGGTCTGACGGAGAGCCTGAGTGGATGGAGTTCATGACCTTGCGTGTCTCGTGGTGCGGTGGTGCGTGGTTGGTTTATTGAAGGTGAAATGGATGCAGCGGTGGTCTGTCCAATGGAGTTCGGTGGTGTGGTCGAAGGCGACGTGGGTGCCTGTGGAGAAGTTGGGGTCCAGCGTGTGGCCAGCGGCGTGGGTGGGTGCGGTGGCGAGTTGTCCGAGGCCGAGGTTGGCGATCAGGGTGGCGGAGTTGGCGTCATTGTTGTTCTCGAGGTGGAAGTTCAGGTCCCCGAGGAGGATGTAGTCTGTGAAGGCGAGTGCGTGGTGCTGGCGAGTTCGGCGATGGAGTGGCTGAATTGAGCTCGGGGTCCGGGGGGTCTGTAGATGAGTGTTCCTCTGATGGTGGTGTTGGGGTCGGTGTGGATCCGGAAGTGCAGGTGTTCGGCGGTGTTGAGGGTGTCGTCTGCATGGGTGGCGACCTTGAGGCGCCACCCCTGTGGACAATGGCTATTCCTCCTCTGGTTCCGTTGGCGCAATCTCTACGGGTGATCTTGTAGCCGTCCGGGATGGCTATGGCGATGTCGAGCGCCGAGGAGTCGTTCCATCAGGTCTCGGTCAGGAAGGCCACGTCTGGGGCGGAGGTGTCAAGCAGACCCCAGAGCTCGACGGCGTATTTGCGTGCGGAGCGGGTGTTGAGAAGTATGCAGCAGAGGTTGTTGGGTCCAGTCCTTGGAGGTTTGATGGTTCTGTTGCAGGTGTAGCTGTAGGTGTGGCAGGAGAAAGGTTCGTGAGTCCGTTTTGGGGCGGCTTGGAAGCAGGTGTGGTTCCGGCCAGGGTTGAGTTCGTGGAGGGTGCTGGCTTCGTAGCAGAGTCTGGTGTTGTGGCGTTCGCGGGGTGCAGGGGTTCTGGTGCTGGGCGCGGACGGGCGTTGACGGGCTTGCCTTTGGCACGCGCATGCCCACTGAGCGCGTCCGCTGCGCGGCCTCCATAAGAGGGGGATAGGGAGGGAGGAGTAGCTGGGAGGCGGGAGCGGGGTGTCCAATGGGGAGCAGGGGGGCGGGGCCATAGGGACGCAGCGGCGGGAAGGAGCGGGAAACGGCAGCAAAACAGGCGGGTGGCAGGGAGCAGGCCCGAGGCAGCTGGCGGCTGTGTGGTGGCGGGGGGAGCGACCTGCCTGCAAGCAGGGCCAGAGGTCACTCCTACGCCACTGCGCGGCCTCCTTAAGAGGGGAAGAGGGAGGAAGGAGCAGCTGGGAGGTGGAAGCAGGGTGTCCAATGGGGAGCAGGGGGGCGGGGCCGCAGGGACGCAGCGGCGGGAAGGAGCGGGAAAGGGCGGCAAAATAGGCGGTCGGCAGGGAGCAGGCCAGAGGCAGCTGGCGGCAGTGTGGTGGCAGGGGGAGCGACCTGCCTGCAAGCAGGGTCAGATGTCGCTCCTAAGCCACTGCACGGCCTCCTTAAGAGGGGGAGAGGGAGGAGCAGCTGGGAGGCGGGAGCGGAATGTCCAATGGAGAGCAGGGGAGCGGGCCGCAGGGATGCAGCGGCGGGAAGGAGCAGGAAACGGTGGCAAAACAGGCGGGCGGCTGGGAGCAGTCCTGAGGCAGCTGGTGGCTGTGTGGTGGCGGGAGGAGCTACCTGCCTGCAAACAGGGTCAGAGGTCACTCCTACACCACTGCGCGGCCTCCTTAAGAGGGGGAGAGGGAGGGAGGAGCAGCTGGGAGGCAGAAGCGTGGTGTCCAATGGGGAGCAGGGGGGCAGGGCCGCAGCGGCGGGAAGGAGCGGGAAACGACAGAAAAACATTCGGGCGGTACCGAGCAGGCCCGAGGCAGCTGGCGGCCATGTGGTGGCGGGGGAGCGACCTGCCTGCAAGCAGGGTCAGAGGTCGATCATAGCACTTTTTTCTCTACTTAGCCATGCTGCGGAGCAGCAGCGCTGCTGCGCAACATGGCTAAAAACATTGACAAAGCCAACAGCTCTAGTAGGTGAGAGCTACTGGCTTTGGTAATGCTTGTACTCACCACTACCTTTTCTCTATCTACAATCATTTCCTCTTCCAGGCAGTATCTATACACTTGCATCCACTCCATGCCCTGTCCCGCTCCGTCTTCTTTACTCCTTCACCACTCTACCCTTTCCTCATCCTGCCTCATGCCGCATGCCTCCACCTCCACCTTCATTTTCATTTTCCTCTTCTCTCCTCACTCCAAGCTCTCCTTCCACATTGCTTGTTCCCCGGTCACAGCCATTACTTCTCTTCTCTCCTCATCTGCAAGTTATGATCAAAATCAAACTCCAGCTCTCTCCCTTCACGCCCATCACCTCACCATGCACTCTCCATGCTGTTTAATCACATTCTACACACCCCCTTTATATTAAACTGTCAGTTTATAAAGCATTCACCAACAAAATGCGATATATAATGTTCTCCCTCACCTTTTACCAATACCTTCTCCTATTAGTTTCTTCCACACCCTTTTCTTGCTCAGCCTGCAATATTCCCATAGGCTCCCTACATATTTCCTTCTCTTCCACACCTCACAATCTCCTTCTTTCTAGCTACCTTATGCCCCCTGTCCCAAGTTCTGCACGACACACCCACCCCATTCCCCAAATTCAGAATTTAAGACAAGTCCAGCTAGGGCCGGCTTGATACTAAATGCACAGCTCAATGACCATGATTACAAGAAAGACAGAGGGCCTGATTACGAATTTGGCGGTTCCACTTCCGCCGTTGCCTCAGCTTCATTGCCGCTGACTAGGCAGTCCGCCCTCCGTATTACGATGTTGTCGAATTGCTGTTTGAAAGGCTGCTGGAGATCTGCCGACACAGACAGCTATTTGCCGATCGTCTCAACGTCAGTCGGGGTAAAGCAGCTGTCACAGGGCGGTACAGAGAAGTTTAATCGCTGTCTGAATTAAGAGTTGCCTTTCAATCAGCTGACAGCGGCAAGGATTTGGGGTGCAAACTCACCCATTTCTTTTTCTTCCCTTCTGTTTCCCACGTGGATCCCTTCTACTAGGTCCCCCCTTCACAGCAGCAGCTTGACTCCAAAGAAAACGACCCTGTTGGCACAGATATCCAGGTAAATCTGTTTTGAACTATTTACCCATTAACTGGCCTGGGCACATACGGTCCATACGTTAAGAAACGGGGCCCCTGCAATCTAGTACAAGTTCCTTAGGCAGGGAAAATTATATCAGAGTAAGAAACCTATGGCAACTCTTTTTTAATTATATGGAACAAAGTTCCAAAATGACATTAATAAAACAACTAAAAAAGGTTGCAAATAATTTAGTATGGAGAGGGTGTCACATCAACATATATTTTAATTTGTATTTCGATTAAGATCTCATGGTACATTCCACGGTATACAGGAAAGAAAGTAACTTCCAATTGACATTGAAAGTTTATTATCAATATTCCATAAATTAACACCCACACTTCCATACTTCTTTCATATCTACAATCCCACAGGGCACACCCACACAAACAAACTAAGGTACAAAAAACTATTATACAACCAATACAATATCTCTCAGGATCTGAAACTACTGAACACTATATGTAAATAGATTTCCATGAGTTAAATTATAACCTGGCTTGTTAGTCATCTACTTGTGTTTCAGCACAGAAGCGCCTTCTTTAGGAAAGCCACCTCAAAATGAATGACCAGTACCTGTAATTCCATATCAAAAATGATTTGTGCCCAGACAGACAAGTTACAAGTTACAATGTATTAATATAAATATTGCATCTAAGTAGTATGATTTATCTATGCTTGGAGGGAAACTTTCTGCACTTGGGCAGTAGCTAATAAAATGGACGCAAGAAACTCACATGCTTGCCACCTGCTTGCTGAAAAACGAAACCCAGTTATTATACTAATGCTAATGCGGGAATAATAATAATAAGTAAATGGGATTAGAGTAGATATAGGTGGTATACAGTGAAACCATTTATTTTTGATTTTAACATTTGTTTTCTTGACTCTTTCAAAAGTGCTTGTTATGGGCCTAAAGTCCTGAACCACAGTCTGTTCCCTCTCGTTCTAATGCACATGCACAGTGAACCCAAACTGAAAGACGCGATGTCAACCTGAACTTCGGCCAAGGCTGAAAGTGATTACTTTCATGGGAACCGGAATAACAGTCCACTGAAATGCATGAAAACTAGTGTTTTTTTCTTCTAATATGTGACTATTACATTGTGAATACGGGTGGGAATAAAGACTGATGTATAAAACTTAAGGGTTGGGATTTTAAACAAAGAGATTAAAGAAAATATTGAAAATAAGCATGGTGTGATGATCACCTCTCCTTGCCTTTCCAATCAGAATTAGGAGTTTCATAAATTTGAAACATTAATGGGTGGTACAAGCATACAGAAAGGTATAATTGAGGTAGTTCTTAGTTAGTTAGTTTAGATCCAGACGGAGAACTCGAGAGACCGGGATTCAGTCCGAGAGCACAGAGAAGTCCCAGACTGAGATGCTGAGAAGAATCAAATTCCTAAACCACTTATCTTGAGCAAACTAATTTAGAAGAAGATCGCGGACGAATCTCGAGGAGGAAGAGAGGGACGCAAGCGTTGGTGATAGAGAGTCATCTGTCCTGCTCTGAATTCTGTCCTAAATTCCTGTCCTGAAATCTTTATTCACCAGAACTTTTCCTGAGGGAACCCTTTCCAATTCCTAGGCCTGGGGGTTGGTTTCCACACCATACTTGGCAATTATACCTATATTTGTATATGCGCTTATGTGCTTTTCTCTCTATCCGCCCCTTTTCAAGCAGTGTCATTGCAAAGTATAATTGAATGAAAATTTGATTGATTATTTGAATCTTCCTTCCTGTGAGAGACGGAGTTTGTTCTGTACTGTGTAAGTGGTTCCCATGAATTTAATCTAAGATAACATTTTAAAAGACATCCTGACTCAGTGATCATTTCAAAAAGTAAGTATATTGAAATCTTATGTCATTTCACAATCAACTAGTTCCAACTAATGGTCCATTGACCAAAGGAAAGAACCTTTGATCAGTGAAAAGATCAGTTAGGGACTAAATATAACTTATCTAGAGGATTACAAAAATATGACCCCATCAGTTATTTTCAGCGTTTTGTGAATGAATTTATGGGCCCAGGTGAGTATTTGGTGTTAGATCAGCTGTTGCTGGTAACCTGCTGGATCACCTGTAACTGCGTTGAGCTCTTGAGGCGGAAGCCGGGAGCGAGCAAATTTTTAAAAATACTTATTGTCACCTATTTCTTGTGTTTTTAACCACTCACCCTCACTGGCAACGATCTGTCCAAGGCAGCGGACCTAGCGCTGACGCGGCACTTCGAAACCAACACTCCTTGGCGCCATTTCGCAAAGCCCGGAGGCCACGCCCCCTTCAGAGGCCACGCCCCCTGCCGACCACTACTTATAGACGCCGATTTAGGGCGCCTGGTAAAAGCATTGCGTTGAGCTCTTGAGGCGGAAGCCGGGAGCGAGCGAATTTTTAAAAATACTTATTGTCACCTATTTCTTGTGTTTTTAACCACTCATCCTCACTGGCAACGATCTGTCCAAGGCAGCGGACCTAGCGCTGACGCGGCACTTCGAAACCAACACTCCTTGGCGCCATTTCGCCAAGCCCGGAGGCCACGCCCCCTTCAGAGGCCACGCCCCCCGCCGACCACTACTTATAGACGCCGATTTAGGGCGCCTGGTAAAAGCATTGCGTTGAGCTCTTGAGGCGGAAGCCGGGAGCGAGCGAATTTTTAAAAATACTTATTGTCACCTATTTCTTGTGTTTTTAACCACTCACCCTCACTGGCAACGATCTGTCCAAGGCAGCGGACCTAGCGCTGACGCGGCACTTCGAAACCAACACTCCTTGGCGCCATTTCGCCAAGCCCGGAGGCCACGCCCCCTTCAGAGGCCACGCCCCCTGGTCTCCACCTAACGGCAGTATAAATCATGTGTATATTCCGGACGCGCAGCGGACGAGCGCAGCGGGCGCAACGTTTGCGCGCCGAAGGCGCGCCAAAGGTAGGCCCGTCTGCGCCCGTCCGCGCCCGACCGAGGCCAGGGGCCATTTCCCCTGTTCAGCCACTAAGCCAGATCATCACCTATAATTCCCAATCCCTTCGTCAACTAAACCAGACAGCTGAGTCACCCTGCCTACACGCATGGGACCCATCTATAAAACATCCTGCCTGCAGCAAGTGTGGCTTTCATTTTGCCCCTCATTCGCCAATGAAACCCACAACATACTCTATGCTCCTGCTCAACTGCCGCTCACTTCCCAAACATTCCACGGAAATCTCCCTAATGCTAGAGGAAATAAGCCCAGACATCTTCTTCGTCACAGAGACGTGGCTGCAGGAACACTCAGAACCCGATTTGGTACAAGCACTCCCGTCCGGATACCAAATACTCCGCCTCGACCGAAAAAAAGGATTTGGCGGCGGTCTAGCAGTAATCCATAAAGCAGATTACGAAGTCACCAGCACCCCTGTGCATCTTCCAGACAGTGAATGTCTTCCTTTCTGTATAAAACTTAGCCCCACTCATACCTTTTCTGGTATGCTCATATACCGCCCGCCAGGGTCACAAGGTCAATTTCTTTCTAATCTTGCGCCAATAAATGCAAACCTTACACTTAGCTCTGCTAACTTTACAATCCTGGGCGACCTCAACATCCATCTGGATGACCCGACCGACCCCACCGCCAGAGAACTCTCCTCAAGTCTATATGCCCTTGATCTTCATCAACATGTCCTTGGGCCCATGCACCAAAAAGGCCATCTCTTAGACCCCATCTTCAGCAACTGTCCCAACCTTCACGTTAAAAACCCTTCCCCCCTTCCCTGGTCTGATCACTCTCTTATCCCATTCACTTGGACCCTCCCCCTAAACCCCCCCCCCTAAACCCCCGATGACTCAACAGTCACGCAACTGGCAAAAAATCCCCCTACCGGAATGGCAGGATTCCCTACAGTGCACAAAACCCATTAACTCGTCTAATCCCATCCAGGGCAACGAGAATTACAACAGATGGATTACCAGCTCCTTAGATCTAGTACTCCCACTAAAAAGTATCCATCCCAAGCGGGGCAATCCAACAGCCCCATGGTACACAAATGATCTACGGGAGGCCAAACGGGCCTGCAAACGAATCGAGAGAAAAGGGCGCCTCGACTACCTTCCAGCAGACAAAGCGAGCTACAGAGCAGCCATTAAAAACTACAGAGCAGATATCCAACTAGCGCAGGCCAAATACAACGAACAAAAGATCGATAAGGTAGCGTCAAAACCCAAGGAGATCTACCGGATAGCTAAATCCCTTCTGCAACTTCCCGAGACCTCTAAGGTTCACAACAATACCCAGACCCATTGTGAGGAAATAGCGGAGTTCTTTCATCATAAAATAGAAGTCATCAACTCCTCTTTTCCCCACCCTGCCACACCGCTCATAGACTCCGCCGACATAGGCCCCACGACAGTCCCACTTAACGCTCTCAATAGCTTTCCAGCACTAGACCTAACCAACCTAGCAAAAAATCATGGGACAGGTCAAATCTGGATCACCCACCGATCCGGCTCCTCCCAGGGTTCTCACCACGATAACCAGTCAGATATCACCCACCATCCAAGACCTGCTCAATTCCTCCCTCCACACTGGCATCATCCCGTCCCTATGGAAAAGAGCTATGGTCAAAGCCTTATTAAAAAAAACCAGCCTCGATTGATCCAATCCTTCCAACTACCGACCTATCTCCCTCCTACCTTGGCTCAGCAAACTTCTTGAGAAGCACGTCAACTCTGTTTTGACCGACTTCCTGGAATCTAATAACATACTGGACCCCACCCAGACGGGCTTTAGGCCTCGTCATGGAACGGAGACTGCCCTGATTGCAGTGACGGAGGAGGCAAGAAGGATCCTGGACGGTGGCGGGTCTACAGCCATCGTTCTACTCGACCTGAGTGCCGCCTTCGACACTGTAAATCATAGCATTCTACTCCACCGCCTTGGTATGATAGGAGTATCAGGAACAGCACTCACCTGGATGAGATCCTTCCTCACAGATAGATCCTTCCAAGTATTTGAGAGGGAGTTCACCTCCTCCAGTAAACCTCTTAATTGCGGAGTGCCTCAGGGCTTCTCCCTGAGTCCTACCCTTTTTAATGTTTACCTCAGTCCTCTAGCTGATGTCGTCCGCCCCTTCGGGGTGAAAATTGTCACCTATGCGGACGACACACAGCTGGTGGTAGCGCTGGACCCCCCCCTCAATTCCCACCACAGTCTACACAAATGCTTGGAAGCTGTCGCGGCCTGGATGTCGAGCTCCTATTTAAAACTTAACGGGGATAAAACAGAGGTAAAGCTCCTTGGAAATAACATCACGAAATCCATTGATACCATCTGGCCCCTCTGTTTAGGTAGCCCCCCGCAACCCAAGGAGCAAATCAAGAGTCTAGGCATCTGGCTTGACCAAACTCTTACCTTCAACCACCAAGCAACCAAGCTCGCCGCCACCTGCTTCGGGCTGATGAGACTACTTCGAAAGATTCTCCCTCTCCTCCTGCTCCACTCAAGACGGATCATGGTCCAAGGACTAATTCTTTCGCGTCTCGACTGCGGCAACGTCCTATATCTTGGCGCCCCACAGTCCACACTCACCAAACTTCAAATCATTCAAAACTGCGCGGCAAGAATCCTGCTGAACATCCCTCGTCGAACCTCAGTCAAAGCCAGATTGAAGGACCTCCACTGGCTCCCTGCGAGAGCCAGAATCGAATTCAAGAGCATGTGCCTTGCACACCGCTCTCACTGGGGAACAGGCCCCTCCATCAATCGCCCCTTGGTAAAAGCCTATCTTCCCTCCCGCCCCCTCAGATCCGCGACCTCCTACCTCACCTCAGTACCACGCATTAGAAGAACCAGATGCGGAGGCCGTTCGCTTTCTTACAACCTGGCCAAGACTTGGAACTCTCTCCCCCTCTCAATCAGATCAGAATCCAATCTGCTCACCTTCAGAAAACCTCTGAAAACCTGGCTTTTCAATAAAACTTCGATCTAAATTCTCTCTCTGCTCCTCAAAATCCAGCCCCTTCTGCTCAACCCATTATTTTTCCTCTGCAGCGCTGGGACGCCCTTGGGTAGCCATCGCGCTATATAAATTCTCTTTCCATTCCATTCCACCTGTATGTACGAGTATCTGTGTGTAGCTTTTGCTATTTCTGTGTGTGAATTATTGTGTTTGCATGCTACAGTATGTCATAGATGGTCTTGAATTCTGTATTTCTGTGATAGCGAACATGCACATATGCCATGGCTTGCATTTGGGTCTGTTCGGTCTTGTTTATGTATGCATATTTTTGTTTATGAGAAATGGCAAGTCCACTTTTTGCCTGATCATAGAACAGAAGTGTAGGCTCATGTTATGCTGCAGGTGTTTGGGTGAAGGACTTCAGGTCAATGCTGGGATGACAGTATTGGGGGGAGGGGTAAAGTGGGTTGAGAAGAAGGGTGCACTGACATTTAGTATGTGAGAAGCTATAAACCAGCCAATACCCGCCTCTGTGACTCAGTTGAAACATGCTTTTAAATAATCTTACAAACACCACTTCTGCAGTTTCTAAGAGCTATACAATTTTGAAATATACTGCAACAAATATGCCTCGTGCTGGCTAATGATATTTTATTACCTAAGTAGTAATGCTATAACCATGCCTGGTAACGCGGAAAGCAACAAGAGGAAAAGAATGTGGTCTTTATTTACTTTTGTCGCTTCCCTTTTAAATTATCAACCATTTGGTTCCTGGCTTCCTTTCCACTTCATTTTCATGTTATCCTTTGTAATACGAGCTTTATTTACATGTGCCCATATTTGCAAATTGTTATAATTTTATAACCCAGGAAACTTGGCATTTTAAAAATTTCAAAGTACAATAAAAGATGATTCTGGGTAGTTTCATTTGAATTATTTGAACCACCTGAAACTCTCCAGTAAAGTATGGTTCCCACTAAAAACCAACAAAAATATGAATTTAAACACTCTTTCCCGAATTATGCTGGATGATATACTGGAAATGTGGGTCATATGAGCTAAGGAAACTGAATACATGCTTTTGAGATTTTTTTTAGCACTCCTTCCATTGAAGTTTGCCAAATATGACCTTCACCGCCCTTTTTTCATTGTAGGCTGTAGTACTCTATTCACTCACACCCCAGCTGCTCTCAGCTGTACATTATAGCATTTGTTAAATGAACACAATGGTCTTTTGTTATTAATCTCGACATTCTCTGTAGATACCAATGTGAAAACAGAACGCAGAGATCAGCTCTTTTGTGAGGTCGCGCAGTGTCTGAGCCCGACAATGAAAGGCAGGGAAGAGAGAGTTGCAGCTCCAGGGCAGCACTTAGCATTCAAGGTGCAGAAGCTGGACCCATTCTACCTGCAGCTAACTTCATGTCCTTCGAAAGAATGACAAATGTTTAGTGCAGCTGGAGAATGAGATCGCCATCTCAAAATTCGTGTGGCACAAGCAGGCTCCATGGATAGTAAGCTGCATTCCTCTTTCCTATAAACGCTGTCACTTTGAAGTCAGGGGAAAGCAAAATAAACACCAAGCTCCCTCGAAGACACAGCTTGACATTTGACCTCAGTCTTGGAATGCCCAGAAAACGTGATGAGATAGGAACAGGATTTAAAGGTCTGTTTACAGAAAACTAGTTTGTAGAAGTATACAAGAAACACAGCTTTGGCAATGGGAGGGACGGACGAAACCTGTACAGCCTAAAGCAAATGAATCCAGAAAATGGAAAGCAAGAAAATGTGAGTTACAAATTACAATGCCAATAGCAAGCAACGGGAGGAATGGATTCCTAGTACAACTTTTGGAAAATCCCCAAGATGTCTTTAACAAACCTGTCTGGTAGGCTGCAACCTAAAAAGTAAGAGGCAGGAAATGGGATGGAGGGGATGAATGTGGAGTCTTGATGGTCAAATTTATGAGAAACAACTGCCTCATACTACCTTCTTAAGCCGAGATGCGGTGAAAGAAAAAACTCTGCACGCTACACAAAGTTGCAGACTTTTGCATAGATCTATGAAGATAGCAAAAAAAAAAGGACATTTGTAACTTTGCACACCTTTAGTTTTTATAAAAGTTGCATGCTACTAATAGACATTCAATTAATGCTACGCTGGTAGGTCTGTTGTGCCACATACCAGTGTATTTCTGGTTCAAAAGGAAATGGTCCTTAACAAGACACATGACTGACTTATTTCGAAATGAAAATACTGCCCATTTTAGGGTTTGCATTAGTCAAGCCCTTTTGATTTTAATATGGATGACCCAGTAGAAGGCTAAGGCCGAAAAGAGTAGGTCTGACTTTGGGGTGTATATGCACCTTGGACTTTGTGTTTGTCTGCAGAAAAAGAAAAAATGGAAGCAGTTGAAGTAAGAAAATAAACTGCTTCTCGAAGGATTCCTGTGTGCCGTCCTTCTATTTCGCCTTGGAGTATTGTGATTGTGAGAAGTAAGGCGTTCTTCAGGAGATCTGTCGATATATATATATATATATATATATATATACACACACACAATACTTGAAGGGGCTTTCAGCTAGTCCTCTTCTTTCATTGGTCTGAAATTGTGCCAGCCCCATTTTTCATCCGCCCATGCAGCATTCGCAATGATTGGTCAGCCCACTTCAGACATAGGCTAACTTTATTGTGAGGGATGGCATTCTTCTGTTTCATAAGAATAACATCTGCACACAGAGTAGTTCCTCTCAGTGCCAGGGAATGCGATAGAAATGTGTGCTCTTTAAGGGCAAATAATATGTTTACTTTTATTCAATATCTTTTTGAAATATTATTAAGGGTACAACAGCTCCCCCACAATAAAGTTTTGCAAAGACCATGATAAAACGAAAAAAGCATTGACAAAGCCAAAATGCTGGCAGACCACGTAGACCTATTGGCTTTGCCAACATGTGGTTTCTCTGGAACCACCAAAGGACTTTTTTTCAAGGGTTATAAGTAATTATAAAATGTACTTAATTAAACATAAGTGCATATAGCTTAAAAACGAGAATGGATACACTTAACAGGGGTATTTCGATAATTTATGATAGTGGCGCAGCTTTAATTAGGAAGTAACAGTAAAAAAAATCAAAATAGTCTCAAACCAACGATAGAGATAGGACATAAATATTTCTCAAGAAACTAGTATACGTCAGATACAAGTAGGGATCATCTGGTAATTCAACGGATATTAATTATGGAAACCCATCGAGAAATGCTGCTAAAAATGTTATTCTGTTGTCACCCTGTGGGCTTCTCGCAGTTTTCAGCGCGCCACTATCAGCCATAAAAAGGCAACATTGCGACTGTACTTCTCCAGTGTACTGTGGGAAACTGAGAGCCCGTTGTTAATTTCCCCTCACAAAAGGTTGGCGAACACAAAGCTGGCAAGTGTGTACAGTAACCTTTGCTTGGATTCCGGTTAAACAAAGGAAAGATAATTGTCAATGGATTCCGGAGAGGATGCGTCATGTGGAGCACAAAGGAGGGTAAAAGACTACGGTCAGCAGCGGCCAAAAATCACACTCTGCAGCAACTACCGGCTGGAAAAAGAGATGTTGTCCCACATGACGCTCAAAACATGGCGGTCTCGATTTCGAACACACATAAACAACTAAGAGGTTCTGTGATGTAGCTTTTAGGCGTGTGCCTGTAAGTCTCAGTGCCATTAATGGCAATAAAACACAGAGCACTGGTATTGCCAATACTGCACGTTATAAGGAAAAAAGCAATGCCTTTCTGAAAGAAGGGGAGGCTGTCCACGTTCTACGTTTACCATATAATATATAGTTTTGCACATGCGCAGAAAATAGTGCGAATTCTTTACCATCTGATGGTTCACCGAAACATTTCTGTTCCTCTTTTTGCGACTTAACCTCAGACATTCGCCATATCCTGCCCGCCCCCAATAAATGCTGAGGCAGTAAGAATTGGGAAGTATTTTTTAAAGAGGTGAGTAGTGTTTCGAAGGTAGGTTGGACTTGTGCTTTTTTGTGAGACGGTTCAATTTGTTTATGCGAAGAGTGCATCAATGCTAATTGGATAGCGTACTATGACAACTGAATGGCTCCTTTAGCTGAGCTCGGTGTGGTGTCCTCTGAATAACCTTCAAATGAAGCCTCTTTCTAGCAGACTGCATATATTCCAATATAGGGATAGGGAATCTCATCTTTGATGGTAGCCCTCTTTTCTTTGCCACCCCTGCCCAAATAGTAGATTATTCTCCTTGTGTCATGTTTATAAATCTGAATTACCCCTCTGAGTGTATTTTGGTGCGCTGAATTTTCTTAGTCGGTAGGGACCATTCCTATACTTATTGATGGCTGTGTGCTCTGTTGGAGACTATACAGTTATCAGCACTATTCACATGTTGCTTCAGGCTTAAGTCTTATTCCTAAGCATGGATCTTTAAGGTAGGGCATACTTGCATGTCGCCACTCATCTGTATCTATAGATCTGTTAAGAACCCCCTTGCGGTTACCGTAGTCAACAACGGGCCTGTTATTCATGTTGTCAGTAGTAAGACACACACTGATATATCCACAGTGCCACATATGTATACCATTTGTAAAGACATGTCTAAGTTTAGGGTTTGAATAGATAGTAAAAAGGTTTTAAAAATAGCATTTGGTAATGCACTGAAGTGTAAAAAATATTTTGAAAATATTGTAGTCATATAGGATCTACCACTTTAAAGATCGTACTGGGTTGAATGTACTCGCAACACGAATAACAAAGTAGTATGAGATACAGAGGTTCATTCATAGAAAGTTACAAAAAAGTATCAGAACCAGTACAAAAAATAAAAAATCAATGGCTGTAAAGAATAACAATAGCAAATGGATAACCGTAATAATGGGAACGTGGTGGAAAAAGCTTCATCCGGGATTCAGAAAAGTTACAAAAGTTCACGGAAGATTATTTGTACATGGCTTGTTTAATTTGAGGATATTAGTTCAAGAAAAAAATACAAGTGGTTCATTAGAAGAGGTGTGATCCTCCCTGGGATAGATGAAAGGGATGTTGTTGTGAGTTTCTATCGAACTGTGAGGCCCAAATGTATTAGTGAAGAAGGGAGATGTAACCCAAACAGTTAGTACGAAAATAAGCATTGAGAATGTTGAGAGGGTCAGATGCTCCACTAAGACTGGATTGCCCCAAAATACTAAGTCTATAACAGTAACTAAGGATGTATATATGAAAAGACGTCTGAAACACCACAACTTAAGAGAAACAAAGGTTGCCAAAAATATTCTCAAATATATTTATAAAAACTGTGCCAAAGTGGAATGTTCCTAAGGATATTCTACCTTTAAACAGAGTATTGTATGTGTGTATGGTTTCCTTGTTTATTTGGTATGAGGTTAATGATATAGGATATGCCAATGAACAGATAGGGTTCTGTTTTTCTCGTCATTGAGTTTAGAATATTTTATGTCGTAAAGTCTATTATATGCTGTTTGGAATGGGTAGTTTGTCATTTAAAAGGTTGCTCTGGTTGTCAGGACTAGCTTGCTAGAGGTTTGTCCTGAATAAGCTACATCCTGACTAGTGGAAGTTTAGCATTCTATGCCTCAAACATAACATGCCCATTATCTCCTCAGCAACAACTCACTAGTCATTAATTAAAGTTTCATGATAGATTGACATCCCTAACCCTTCTCTCAAATTGGACCCTCATCAAAGGGTCAAATATACCAGTTTAATTATAAAGTTTTTTCAATTTCATTTAAGCTGCTTAGAAGGCCTCAAAATCCGAGAGGGCAAAATACCATTTATTCAGAATCCAACAATAAAAACATTCAATGGAAATACTGCAATACGACGAAGTTAATTTAACTTTCCCACTGTCTGACAGCAATAACCTGAACACCTATACCGGCAGGTAGAATCCATACTACTAATGTGAGGGCTACTCATCAGCTAAAGTGACACGATGAAGTGTGTGTGGAGAGTAAACAACAAGAAGCACTTACTTAGCTCTAGGTGCACCATATTTAAAATAAGCGGTCAACTTGTAAACTGTGTTTTTGCAATTTGTTTGAGGACTCTTAGAGGTTTTACGTTTGTTTGTATTTTTTGTGAGAACTTTGAAACCGGTAAATAACATAGCTGAAAAAAACACAAAGAAAAACCATGCAAAAAATAGAAACAAGAGGGTAAATTCTTCGGTAAAAATGAGAAATTTCGTGTACTTTAGACATTAATGTGGAATAATGGAGGGCTCATTAGTTGGATCAAGCATTAAGGAAATTTAATTTTGTCCAGCATTAAAATAAAAAATGTCAAATTAAGTTAAAAATAAACTCATACATAACCTTTTGGGAACATATATTGGGACACGACATACAGGAGAGCCAATGGGGGTCTCTATGGAAGGATATAGTTTGACACAATCGTTCTATGGGCTTGATGGAAGCACACTATAAATTGCTCTACGATTGGTATCTCTACGCTGCCAAATTACATACACTCTTCCCTAACACTTCTGAGTTGTGCTTGAGAGGGTGCGGACTACTGGCCGACTTTCATCATATATGGTGGGATGGCCACACAATAAGACCCTTTTGGGCAGAGATTTTGGCCCGAAATCAAAGACATGTTAGGATATCCACTCCCAGAGACCCCTGATTATGTCCTGCTAGGCCTATGAGACTCATCCTTACTTTATCAAACAGAAACTGACCAGGTTGTGGAGTGGAGTGGAGTGGGATGGGTATGCTCAGACGTGAGTCCCATGCTCTCCACACCACTGGATTCAAGCAAGCCGGGCTGAAGACGGCTGGAATGCCAAAAACCGGTCCTCGGAAGCTTGTTTCCGGTCCAGGGAAGGCATGGCTTGGCGGTTCGGGCTGGACTGTTCCCATGAGGCACAGGGTCAGACTGATTTGCATATGGCCATGTCTGAACTGGGGTGGTGTGGAGTGCAAAAAAACGATGGATTTAGGCCCAGATCTCTGTACTGGGGTGAATGTATGACATTGTTCTGCATTCTGTCCATCAACTGTGGTTTTTGCATTTGTCACCCCGAGTGGGATGGGTATGCTCAGACGTGAGTCCCATGCTCTCCACACCACTGGATTCAAGCAAGCCGGGCTGAAGACGGCTGGAATGCCAGAAACCGGTCCTCGGAAGCTTGTTTCCGGTCCAGGGAAGGCATGGCTTGGCGGTTCGGGCTGGACTGTTCCCATGAGGCACAGGGTCAGACTGATTTGCATATGGCCATGTCTGAACTGGGGTGGGGTGGAGTGCAGAAAAACCATGGATTTAGGCCCAGATCTCTGTACTGGGGTGAATGTATGACATTGTTCTGCATTCTGTCCATCAACTGTGGTTTTTGCATTTGTCACCCCGAGTGGGATGGGTATGCTCAGACGTGAGCCCCATGCTCTCCACACCACTGGATTCCAGAAAGCCGGGCTGAAGACGGCTGGAATGCCAGAAACCGGTCCTCGGAAACTTGTTTCCGGTCCAGGGAAGGCATGGCTTGGCGGTTCGGGCTGGACTGTTCCCATCACTGGTTAGAGGCGGCAGACCCGAGAGCAGAGGACGGCCCGGGACCAGGGTTCGATTCCCGGCGCGGCAGGTTTCTGGACCAGGGTCAGCTGACTCGATAATTCTCTCGCCTCGGTGCCCACTCTGATCAGCGATCACACTCGGCAACTCTGGGCATTAGCTTGCCTCATCTTCACTAACGGCCCCACCAGACCGCCGGGGATGCCTGGTCTCACCCTGGAGATACCCATTAAGGGACCATCTCTCAGGGAAGCCAGGAAGGGTTTCGCAGCGGGCGAAGCGCCTTGGGACCCTCCGGGTAAGTAGTGCGCTATATAAATGCCTATACATACATGAGGCACAGGGTCAGACTGATTTGCATATGGCCATGTCTGAACTGGGGTGGTGTGGAGTGCAAAAAACGATGGATTTAGGCCCAGATCTCTGTACTGGGGTGACTGTATGACATTGTTCTGCATTCTGTCCATCAACTGTGGTTTTTGCATTTGCCACCCCAAGTGGGATGGGTATGCTCAGACGTGAGTCCCATGCTCTCCACACCACTGGATTCAAGCAAGCCGGGCCGAAGACGCTGGAAAGCCAGAAACCGGTCCTCGGAAGCTTGTTTCCGGTCCAGGGAAGGCATGGCTTGGCCATGTCTGAACTGGGGTGGTGTGGAGTGCAAAAAAACTATGGATTTAGGCCCATATCTCTGTACTGGGGTGAATGCATGACATTGTTCTGCATTCTGTCCATCAACTGTGGTTTTTGCATTTGTCACCCCGAGTGGGATGGGTATGCTCAGACGTGAGTCCCATGCTCTCCACACCACTGGATTCAAGCAAGCCGGGCTGAAGACGGCTGGAATGCCAGAAACCGGTCCTCGGAAGCTTGTTTCCGGTCCAGGGAAGGCATGGCTTGGCGGTTCGGGCTGGACTGTTCCCATGAGGCACAGGGTCAGACTGATTTGCATCTTGCCATGTCTGAACTGGGGTGGTGTGGAGTGCAAAAAACGATGGATTAAGGCCCAGATCTCTGTACTGGGGTGACTGTATGACATTGTTCTGCATTCTGTCCATCAACTGTGGTTTTTGCATTTGCCACCCCAAGTGGGATGGGTATGCTCAGACGTGAGTCCCATGCTCTCCACACCACTGGATTCAAGCAAGCCGGGCCGAAGACGCTGGAAAGCCAGAAACCGGTCCTCGGAAGCTTGTTTCCGGTCCAGGGAAGGCATGGCTTGGCCATGTCTGAACTGGGGTGGTGTGGAGTGCAAAAAAACTATGGATTTAGGCCCATATCTCTGTACTGGGGTGAATGCATGACATTGTTCTGCATTCTGTCAATCAACTGTGGTTTTTGCATTTGTCACCCCGAGTGGGATGGGTATGCTCAGACGTGAGTCCCATGCTCTCCACACCACTGGATTCAAGCAAGCCGGGCTGAAGACGGCTGGAATGCCAGAAACCGGTCCTCGGAAGCTTGTTTCCGGTCCAGGGAAGGCACGGCTTGGCGGTTCGGGCTGGACTGTTCCCATGAGGCACAGGGTCAGACTGATTTGCATATGGCCATGTCTGAACTGGGGTGGTGTGGAGTGCAAAAAAACGATGGATTTAGGACAGATCTCTGTACTGGGGTGAATGTATGACATTGTTCTGCATTCTGTCCATCAACTGTGGTTTTTAGGTCTCGCCTTTTCCATTCCGAAGGAATGGAAAATGGAGAGAATTCAAGTGCTCAAAATACTCGTCAAACCAAGGGTTTTTTGGTGCGGTTTTCTTCGAGTTCACGTGGCCACAGGCACGCGCTTTTGGGCCATAAACTTTCACGGCCATCTGTTCCCCAGCTCCAGCACCTCCCCTCTCTCTCCCCGCACACAGCCTTACTTGGATTTCTCCTCCCTCTCCCCAGCCAGCTTCCCCCAGGCCGTGTTCCCTCCCACCTTTCCTCCTCTCTGTCCCTTCTTTCATTCACAACTTGTTTTTTATTATTTTACTTCTTAAACAATACTTACAGATAAACATTGGTAAGGCCAACTGCTCCCAACTCACATTGGATAGGAAAGACCAATTTGCTTTATTTATATTTATTTATAAAGTAATTACATTACCCTCTTCTCGTCTATATCGGAGTGGTTCTAAGATAAATGCACTATGTCATGTGCCACGGGAATTCTTTTGTTATGCTGTTTTTACTCAGTGCCAACATGTCATGTTTACAGCTTCATGTCGAAATCCGTTATGCGTGTTCTCGTAAGGGTAACAAAATCGTATTTTTTATTTTTTGGGCTAAATCTCCAATTGTCATCTCCCTTTCTTCACCTTCCATTTCTTTCCGTCTTAGCCTCCTCTTCCTCTCTTTTCCCTGTACCTGTCCTGGTGGTACACGTGCCCTTTCGTGCAAAGCATGCAGCACTGGCGAATACTGTCACGCATAGCAGCGCACTCCCCCGTCTACCCTCTCCTCAGCTCACCTCTACATCCCGCTCGAGATAGGCCCCTAGGGTACAGCGGCTCGTGCCCCTCCCCCGTGCTGTGGTTTATGCCATCATGTGATTTTCCCACCCTCTGCGCACAGACGGGAAATTCAAATTGCGTACTTGGTGGGAGTGATGGGAAGAAGGGCACTTGGTACCTTTAACATCAGTGCCCCCTATCCCCCCGCTCGCTTGTGTCATTCCCCCACCTCGCTTCTATAAGGGAGCCGGACGCGTCAGCGGTCCTCCTCCCCCAGATAAATAAATCCCCTGTCGTCCACCTTTCATTCCTTCCAGGAAGAGGTGGCCCAAGCTCGGCTGCCTTTCCCCTCTGTCGCCGGCGCTGCAGCTTCTTTTTAGTGCCATTGCTTGAACACTGCTGCCCTCTACCCATGCACAGCGGCATGACACCCAGGGCAGCCAGTCTTCCTATTATGTTTCAGAGTAGGGGCGATTGGAAAATACAAACCAAGCCTTGTATTAATACATACCAACGTTTTAAAACAGGCTAGTGGGAGATGGAAAAAAACAGTAAGGAGAATGTATTTTCCCCGTTAACTTATTTTGAAATAAAAGACAATCTGCCTGCACCGGGTCTATTGGCACTTCATTTTTGGCAGTTTAATAACACACAACCAAAAACACAATTCTAATCTCTGTTTTTGTATGCTCTTCGTGAAAATGCCAAAAATAAAATGTCGAGGCCTGTCACAAGCAGTAATCTCCCCCTCCAAGGAGCGTGTGTGACTGGCATCAACATTTTAATTTTGGCTTGTTTCCAGCAGATCATGATGCGGTTTCTGAATCGGATTTCCGCGTGCATCAATCGGAAAGTGGGAGCGAAGCAAAAGGCTTTCTCGCCAGCGGTCCGTTTTAATAAATCCTTTGATAAAAAGACTGTATGGGCATGTCTCCAATGCTTTGAAGCGGATTTTAATGAGATCATACACTTCATAGATTTCCTTGGTCTGCTTCTGATGGATGCAAAGGGACAGATACTTGACGAGCAATTTGTACCCAACGCTGCCACTTTCCTTGGACGTGAAACACAGAAGGGATTTGGCCACATTGATGTCGCTATTGGATGCGATCATTTGGTCCATCATCCTATCTTTGAAGATGCTTGGCTTGTTCAACTCGTTAATGCACGCCTCACATCTTTGAGCCGCTTAACTGTAATGATCTATTTCGTATTGGTTTTACTTGATCAATATAATGTATCGTTGTTCACTACATGCAGTCAGTCCAGCGCCAAACGACCCGCACCGTAATCAGCAGTTGAACTAAGCCAGAACACAATTTGCAGTTTTTTAGATGTTTCTCACTTCAGAAGGTTTGTTGGTTTGTGGCCAACTAATTATGTCATTTGTATAGCTTATTTTTGGGCCATTTATTAAAGTCGTTTTTCCATCACTAAAACTTTCACATAGTCATTTTGGCTAGCCTCCACACAACCACACACACAACCACATACACACAACCACACACACAACCACACCACACACACAATCTCACACACAACCACACACCCAACCACACACACAACCACACACACAACTACACACACAACCACACACAACTACACACACAACTACACACACGCAACACCACACACACAACCCCAAACACCCACACACACCCCCAAACACCCACACACAACCCCACCACCAAACACGCATACAACCACTCACACATACAACCACTCACACATACAACCACCCACACATACAACCACCCACACATACAACCACCCACACATACAACCACTCACACATACAACCACTCAAACAACTACACACACAACCACACACAACCGCACACACACAAACACACACATCTGTCGCCCTCACTCTATCTATTCCCCTCACTCTATCTATCTATTGCCCTCACTCTATCTCTCTATCGCCCTCACTCTCTATCAATCTATCTATCTATCGCCCTCACTCTATCGCCCTCACTCTATCTATCGCCCTCACTGTCTATCTATCTATCGCCCTCACTCTGTCTATCTATCTATCGCCGTCACTCTGTCTATCTATCTATCGCCCTCTATCTATCTATCGCTCCACCACAGCATCGCTCAGGGGCACCACAGCATCACTCAGCACCACCACAGCATCACTCAGCACTACCACAGCATCACTGGTTCAAATATGTTCTCTCAATGTTTGAAGCTTTATTGCAAATGTCACAAAAAAATGTTAATATTTCACTTCTGTTCTTGGATTTTAGTCACTGAACATAATCTTCACAACAGTTATTTACAAAAGTTTAAGCTATTGCCATTAAAAATTACAATCACTTTTATTAAGTATTAATTATTTAAAAAAATTAAAAGCCAATGTTAATTGTAATATCAAGACATCTAAGTAAAGGCAATACAAAACATGTGACATTACACATACTAAAAGTGTCACATATGCTAAAGTTAAAAGTATTGGCATTGTAAATGACAAAACATAAATATAAAATGTCATTTACAAAACCAATAGCTCCAACTTTCCTACTGCGAGACCTATTGGCAACGCCAGTGCTTGTTGCATTTGTCACCCCGAGTGGGATGGGTATGCTCAGACGTGAGTCCCATGCTCTCCACACCACTGGATTCAAGCAAGCTGGGCTGAAGACGGCTGGAATGCCAGAAAGTGGTCCTCGGAAGCTTGTTTCCGGTCCAGGGAAGGCATGGCTTGGCGGTTCGGGCTGGACTGTTCCCATGAGGCACAGGGTCAGACTGATTTGCATATGGCCATGTCTGAACTGGGGTGGTGTGGAGTGCAAAAAAACGATGGATTTAGGCCCAGATCTCTGTACTGGGGTGAATGTATGAAATTGTTCTGCATTCAGTCCATCAACTGTGGTTTTTGCATTTGTCACCCCGAGTGGGATGGGTATGCTCAGACATGAGTCCCATGCTCTCCACACCACTGGATTCAAGCAAGCCGGGCTGAAGACGGCTGGAATGTCAGAAACCGGTCCTCGGAAGCTTGTTTGCGGTCCAGGGAAGGCATGGCTTGGCGGTTCGGGCTGGACTGTTCCCATGAGGCACAGGGTCAGACTGATTTGCATCTTGCCATGTCTGAACTGGGGTGGTGTGGAGTGCAAAAAACGATGGGTTTAGGCCCAGATCTCTGCACTGGGGTGAATGTATGACATTGTTCTGCATTCTGACCATCAACTGTAGTTTTTGCATTTGTCACCCCGAGTGGGATGGGTATGCTCAGACGTGAGTCCCATGCTCTCCACACCACTGGATTCAAGCAAGCCGGGCTAAAGACGGCTGGAATGCCAGAAACCGGTCCTCGGAAGCTTGTTTCCGGTCCAGGGAAGGCATGGCTTGGCGGTTCGGGCTGGACTGTTCCCATGAGGCACAGGGTCAGACTGATTTGCATATGGCCATGTCTGAACTGGGGTGGTGTGGAGTGCAAAAAAACGATGGATTTAGGCCCAGATCTCTGTACTGGGGTGAATGTATGACATTGTTCTGCATTCTGTCCATCAACTGTGGTTTTTGCATGTGGAGTGGCTTTGCCTGGGAGCGGTTAAACTGGTAATTGCAGCATCATGGAAGAAAAGGGAGGCAAATCATCGCTGTCTAAATATGTGTTGTACCGTGTTGCGTATATATCTGCTTTATTCTGTGTTAAGACTAAAAAAAACAATAAAACAGATTAAACAAAAAAATGGAAGAGAAGGGAGGCTCCCACTTTGACACAATGGCACGCTAAACTCTGGCAGGCAAGCACAATGGAAAGAATGAGTGCCATCTTTCGGGATGATTTTAAGAACTTCAAATATGCCTGCGGACCACTAATAAACTACCTTTTAAAGGCATCCAACTTATCGCATGCCTTACTAGAACGCAAGCACTACACCTATTCCAGATCTGAAAAATCACTCTTGCCAACAGACCTATCCTGATACTCGAATAACATACTCGAGTACATTGCTAGATTCTGTTAGCCTGTTTATTTTACATTGGGGTTAAGGGGAGATGGGGGAGGACAGGGAGGGAAGGGAGAGTTAGAGAAAACAAATTGGAGTTCCACATGTTCAAAATGTTAGCACTGAGGAATGATGAATTCGATGAGGAAAACCCCATGAGAATTAGAAGAACGCTGTAAACTGTTTTAGCTGATCTAAGCCATCTCACAGATTAAAGATTGAACCACGATTGACCTGTAGAGAAAATTTGTAAAATGTATATTGAAAAAATGATAATAAAAAGAACTTTGACAAAAAAATAAACTCTCTACACATAAAAATGTAAAGATGTTTCCAAAATTTCTGGCTTAAATCATTGTAAGATAGTTAAAAAACGACTGCGCATATACAATTTTAGTCTGTAGATCACAGGTTGTAATCCCAGGAATGTGTGGGTAAATATACAGACTTTACAGATTATAAGGGACAGAAGATTAATTCACTGACTGTAGAGGCGGAGAAGATGAGTCAATTATTGGTCACAGATTCCAATCAAAAATTTCACAGACACCAATGCTCCCACCCAGTATTGCAAGGGCAGTACATGCTATATTGTAGCTTGTGCCGGGTGAACAAGAGGATATTTTGTTTTTAAAAGAATTAAACATTTCCTCCTCAAACGCAAACATGTCCCACTCAAGAGCACCTCAAGGCCCTTCTACCCTGCATTTGTTTTATTTGACAAAAAATAAATTTACTTTAGAACAATTGCAAAAGATTACTTTTGTTGGCCAAGCTCAATAAACAACATAATAAACACTAGTAATGTGTGGTTGCCAGCCCAGTCAAATGACTTAGAGGGTTGGTAGGGCAAATTCGTTTCTTAATATGACAAGAAGTTTTAGGAGCATTTTGACCCTTGGAGAAGTAGATTATAAAATTCCCCACTACAGTTTGAAAAAAATCGTAACTGGAAATGGTCAAGCCTACATACCTTAACAATTTGTGTTTCAGTAATTATTACCTTGCATCTGAATCCTTAAGGATGCCTCGAGGGTACTGTGGACAAGGTGTTACTGCAAAGGCAAAGTGGCAGTCTCTGAAGGCAGAACCAATGCCACTTGACCTTGCCAGGTATTACATAGTTGGTATGTGTGCCCATCAGTCTGTTTTCCTTCAAGGGCTATGCTTTTCTTCTCATGAAATATAACAGGGTAGCTAGAGCAGCACAATGTTTATTAACATGGGAGATGGACTCAAGCATCTGCTCTCCCTTCTTGAATAGGACCCACTGGCGACACCAGTATGTTCTCACTGTGATCTTGCCCCATGTTTCATTCCATTCCATGCTGAGTATATAAGCTGATGGGCAAAGCCTAGACAGGTACAGCAAATGGCCACTCCTGCAGCCCATCAAAGGCACTCATTTGTGATACTGAGAGTCTCGAATACCTCAAGCAACATCCTAGGGGTGGGGTAATTGTCATTTAAACTGGGGAGAGTTGAGAACCTTAAGGATGGTGTTGTAAAGGATGAACAATGGTGAACAGGCCCTTGGACCAAAATGCAAATGTCTGTGTCTGTTTCTCCTTGTTTCATGTCGAACATAATGCCTTTAATGGGTGAAATATTCTAATAGCATTCAAGTCATCCTGCCAAGGACTATGCTGGCCATTATATATCCTCTCTGCCTTGTCATAGGCCCTCACCAGTCCCTCTGCCTTATAACTCAGGGAGAGGCATTCAACTGATAAAGCGCCCAGCAACAAGCTATGCAAAAAATGTGTAGATTTGTTCACAATCCGTTATTAGCTCGTGCATCTAGAAATTCTGATTATACCTGCTGAATGACAAGCTTGTTGTATGATCGGGAGACACAATTCCTATATTCTCTTGTATTAACTCTAATTCCACAAATCCGGATCCGGAAGGTAATCTTGGAAATGCAGGTGACTGCACTGTCACAGTATGGTCCATTCTGTGATACTGCAGGAGTTCTGCGCCTTCCCAGTTTCTTTGGGTTTGTATTACATCCGATAAATGACTGCACTGTTTGCAAAAAGAGCAGGAGAACAATGTAAACACACCGTACTCATGCCTTTATATCATAGCTCCAATATCAAAAAGTAATGGCACGTCAAATGGTCTGCTGTTGGCTGCCAACCTTTTGGCTTTGCCAATGCTGGTTTTGGTTTGCCATGGTTTTGTAAAACTTTATTAAAAAGCTGCTGTTACACAAATGGCCATCCGTGTATACACACACAATGCACATGAGTAGGTGGCCGTCTGGAAATGGTTCTCTAATAAAGTTAAACAAAAACGGTTCAAAGATGGCCGCCAACCGGGGCACTCAATTAAATGTGCTAGATGTGACCTTCTTAATGCAAACTTTCTCCTTATGGTCTGGAGCTGTCTCAAACTCACCTTGAACTGGCGGGGTGTTTTCTTGGTGATAGTAGAGATTACGGACACTGTTGACCCATCTCTCCAGGCGGCAGTACTAGACACCTCCGACCTCCCCTCTTCAAATTGGCATCTTGTCTCCATTCTCCTTGTACTAGCTAAACGATGGTGGCAGAGAAAGGTGCCGTCTTTGAAGGGGTGGCTATGCGATACTGTTTATAATCAGGACATGTCGGACTAGTATGTTGAGACACTAGACCCAACTGTCCGCCCCAAGGACATATGGTCACCATTTCGTCTTTATCTGCCGCGTGACACGGGATCACCGCCACATACCTCGACCAGTTCAGGAACTGATGTGGCGCCTCCTTCTAGAGGAACCTCGATGCCACGGTAAAAGGCTTCAGAGTGTGCATCATGTTTCTTCCATGCTATGCATTGTTTGCTTTTCATATAACCAGGGCTTAAAGTGGGCCGGGTCTAGCTCCATGCAGTTTTAAAAAAGCAGGTGCTGAGACGGGTCCCTATCGGGCTCTCGGAAGGTATGATCACCTGATAGTGATCTGAAAATGCCTGCCTTGGAATCTGCACAGGGTAGTGCTTAATTTGTAAATAAATAAGTGCCAGGGCCCTTGTCAAGAGTCCACGGCAGGTTGACCATCTATTGCCCCTTCCAGAGCTACCAATGACAGTACCACCACAATTACTAAGCATCACACACATACGAGTGTGGCAGTTTCGACTATTCCAGGCCGCCAAAGTCATAAGAATAGCTTGGACGGCAGGTAGTAGTCATTTTCAAAGTATATTGAATAAAGGAACAAATGTTGTTGTGCTGATCTCTAAATTAGATAAACAGTGCCATCAGGTGACAGATTGCCATAAGTGCCAGTGTTGACAATTGAGTGCCGGTGCTAAGCACCAGAAACCACAGGCTCAAATTAAGCACTGGCAGTGGGCCAAGAGGGGTGGAGGGCAAAACTTAGGCTCTACATGTAGCAGGTCTCAAGCGTCAAAGCCGCTGCATGGGCTCCTGCTGCCCAGTATTAGCAGTTTCTAGACATTTTTCTAGCCCACAATAAATATGAGTAAATATTTTACAGAGTTTGATTTAACATTCTTAATTGAGCATTACAGTTATTTGACAGGCTCATTATTTTCAGTATTGAAGCATTTTCAATATTATTTACAACAAAGTCATTGTTTTTACTCATTTATCTTGTGCAGCTAACAACCATTGACAGAGCCAATAGTCCTAGCTTGTTTCAGGTGTAATGTCAGTTGTTGTATTGTATCTGAATGCAATAATGGAAAGCGGCAGCAAAATATCAGTTGGGCACCACAGTATGGTAAACACATATTTTTAGCTTATGTGTTTAAGCCACGGTCTGATTACATAGGACACGCCCCTCTGAGACCCCCCACAGTTTATTTATCCCACTTAAAGCCCTGCATTGAACTGTCATAACTGCAGCTCAAATGCTTATACTGTGTCATGATTGCTCACCCCTGTGAAAAAGTTAATACAGTTAAAAAATGGCTGTGAATGTGTGCACACCCATGGGCAGCCAACTTAGAATGCTTTATATTAACGTAAGAAACACTGAAAGATAGCCACCTATTTGTTCACATGTGCACAAACATGCGCACATTTATAAATAATTTAGGTTTGTGCTATATAAAACTTTATAAATAAACAAATAAATACTTTTTATTGAGTTGAAACCATTACCAGACGAATATATGAAGTTACAACGCAAACAATTACAACGCATGCCTTTACAATGCGGTTTTTACATCGCAACTACCATTACAACGTATTGCATTACAACGCATAATACTTTTGGGGCAGAGGTGGGGTAAGTGTTGGATAGTGTAGGGGTAAAAATTACGATTCCCACTCCAGTGAGTGCAACAATAGGGTAAGAGTTGGATAGTGTTGAGGTAAAAATTACTATTTCAACTCCAGTGAGTGCAACAATAGGGTAGTGTTGGATAGTGTAGGGGTAAAAATACTATCCCCATGTACCTCAAAACCCATACCCACCCTAAAACTAAACAATCCCCATTACTCACCTTATAATACGCTGTATGGCATGCGTTGTAATGGTATGTGTTGTAACGGCATGCGTTGTAATGGCATGCATTGCAGTGACATGCGTTGTAGTGACATGCGTTGTAGTGATATACGTTGTAATGGAATGCGTTGTATTGGCATGTGATGTAAAGACAGTTGCGTTGTAGCAGTTGCGTTGTAACAGCTGCGTTGTAAAGGTAGTGCGTTGTAATGACTGTGTTTTAATGGTTGTTTCCCTTACCAGACGAGATCCTATGCAGGTGGACGCATGCACATTCATTCGTATGTGTGACAGCCCATTTGAGATATTTTGTTTCTTAAATATTTTATTATGTCTGCGATGCATACATCTGACGAGATAGGAGCAGCCCAGTAGCAGTGGTGGGGACCTGCGAGGCCCTCCCAATAGAAGAAAAGCATTTGCAAAATATTGTGTTGGTCTCAAAAGAACACATTGTCATAGTATTCCTGTCGTTCGAGAGAATAACTGTGCAGAAGTGCTCTTTGTAAAAGAGCAGAATGCCATCACTCACAGTGAAGTTAGGCAATGGTGAAGTAGGCTGACCCACAGCCCCATGTTGTACGCCGAAGGGGGTGAAGAAAAATATAAATGGCATAAAATTACAGATCATTGGATGGAAAGGGCTGTTGATAACCCCAGCAAGTAAGTATCAAATCAAATCAAAATAAGCTTTATTCGATATTCAGCAAAGAAATATCATATAAGCGTCATAAAATATCATACAAGCATACAATTATAGATCAATTCATTAAAATAAGTAAATAAAAATGAAGAAAGTGTTTCGGAGAAATCATAACCATTTAAAAAACAAGATCTCGAGGACCAGCCTTAGCGTCAAGCAATCGATTAGGCCTTGATACATAAAGAAAAATGACATAGCATGTACGACAAGACTATTATTAAGAACATATTGGATAAACACGTGGTAGCCAGGGTCCCCTATCACCAAGTGTTATTGTTCATTTCTCTGGGGCCCGGGTAAAAATCAAACAAGTCCCAAATAGAAATAGGGCCATCTCCGGATTTAGGTAGAGAAAGTCTTAAGTAGGGGACAATGTTCCTCTGTTTAAATCTGATTAATATCAGGTCTCCCGGAATGTCTTTAGGCAATCTGCCTAACCACCCCACCCTCCTGACGCTCAAAATTCCGCCATCTAAGGCGGGCGGCAGCGGTCTGTTGTTGTTAAGCCAAAAGATGGTCTTATTTAGCAGATCCTCGCTTGTTTCGTGATTGCCCTGACCAAGTTCAGGCACCCCGGAAAGAACGGACACGTAAGGGGCGGCTTCAGGGGGTAAGTTAATTCTATGCCTTCTTGCCTGAGGATATCTAGAGGCGTTAATAGGGGCACTAGTAGGCTTAAGAGTGTTATTTCGGCCCCTTGGGAAGGGTATGCTCAGGGCAGGGTCAATTGTTCTTGCTTTCCTGTGTTCAATGGAAATAGGCTTGTCAGGGTTTGTACAGAGCGTGGAACGTAGGGAAACAGCAGAATTTACAGTTGGTGGGTAAGACCTTTTTACTATTTGTTCTACACTGGTCAACCTGTCTCCCAACTCCTTAATTTTAGTGACCAGGGGTAACAGAGCAGCATTCAGCAATCGCTCAAATTGGGCCAATAGGGTCGATTGAAGGGGGGGGACAGGATTATTTAATGTACTCTCTGCTTTATGTGGCGTTAATACAATTGGATTGGCAGGGAAAGATGAGGAGCTACAACACATTAGATCGACATTTAATGGAGTTTCCTCGTTGTTAAACAGGATTAAATCAGGGGATACAGGTACAGCCTGGGTGGTACAGTTTATGAGATCAGTGTCTTTACCCACTCTGGGGGGGGTTAATATATCAGGAACATAGTTAGTACCGCACATGGCATTAAGCTCTTCCCAAATAGACATAATGGGAGGACTACGTAGGGCCCGATTGCTACACTGGACAGTTGAACATAGATATATATAAGGTATAAAGTCTCTGTACCTCTAATGTTAGGACCAAGTGGAGTGGCCCGTCCCGTCCTCCTTGTGCCTCTGAGGGCCACAGAGGGCCCGCCCTTTGCCCGGGCTTCGCCCGGCGCCGTCCCGCGCGCGTCCCGCGGGGCAGGAGGTGTTCCGCGTTCTTGAGGCGCCTCCAGGCGCAGCGGGAGCGTCACGAGCGCGCCAGGTGCCAGGGCTGCTGGGAACTGTGGTTCCTGGCGCTCGGTTTGTCCAGGAGCGTCCCTGAGGTTCGTGTCGCGTTGGCCGTTTCCCTCACGGCTGGGCAGGCGAAGGGTCCTTCCTGGCTGCTCCCCCCACGGCTCCCTACCGCCACAGGTAAGTGTTCACAAATGCCCCCAGGCGCGCTCGGCGCTCCGCGTTCTTGAGGCGCCTCCAGGCGCAGCGGGAGCGTCACGAGCGCGCCAGGTGCCGGGGCTGCTGGGAACTGTGGTTCCTGGCGCTCGGTTTGTCCAGGAGCGTCCCTGAGGTTCGTGTCGCTTTGGCCGTTTCCCTCACGGCTGGGCAGGCGAAGGGTCCTTCCTGGCTGCTCCCCCCACGGCTCCCTACCGCCACAGGTAAGTGTTCACAAATGCCCCCAGGCGCGCTCGGCCCTCCGCGTTCTTGAGGCGCCTCCAGGCGCAGCGGGAGCGTCACGAGCGCGCCAGGTGCCGGGGCTGCTGGGAACTGTGGTTCCTGGCGCTCGGTTTGTCCAGGAGCGTCCCTGAGGTTCGTGTCGCGTTGGCCGTTTCCCTCACGGCTGGGCAGGCGAAGGGTCCTTCCTGGCTGCTCCCCCCACGGCTCCCTACCGCCACAGGTAAGTGTTCACAAATGCCCCCAGGCGCGCTCGGCGCTCCGCGTTCTTGAGGCACCTCCAGGCGCAGCGGGAGCGTCACGAGCGCGCCTTGTGCCGGGGCTGCTGGGAACTGTGGTTCCTGGCGCTCGGTTTGTCCAGGAGCGTCCCTGAGGTTCGTGCCGCGTTGGCCGTTTCCCTCACGGCTGGGCAGGCGAATGGTCCTTCCTGGCTGCTCCCCCCACGGCTCCCTACCGCCACAGGTAAGTGTTCACAAATGCCCCCAGCAAGTAAGTATATTATAAATGAATATCAATAATTTTAGTAAAATCAAAAGGTCTTGGGTAATGCTGGTCTGAAGAATGCCTTCCACATGACATATTTGCAAGATTATTAATTAAGGGAAGTAAAGAATCAATGAGTTTAGTTTTACTATTTTTTTTACTCCTGACTGCTACTATGCATGCTTCCAGATTTGCTTCTTTTACCTTTAATGCATTTTTCAAATATGAAAAAACAAGCATTGCCAGTTTTACTAACAACCAGGTTCTGTTCGCCCTGCGAGAATAATATTTCCTAAATGTATTCATTGGAATTAAACAGTTGCCTTCTCTCCATACTAAATCCAGCATCTTGCTAGTCTCTTCCATCTTACTCTGAATATGCAGTCCCTCAGCTCTGCAACAGTGGGTGGAGGGAAGGAAGTTTAGCTGAGATTTGAATATTCTTGTTTTTACAACAGCTAAAGTCTTCAGTTAGGCGAACAGGGAGGTGGCAAGGCCAGATTCATTCAACTCATCCTGGCAGCAGAGAGAAGGGCAGACTCAAACATTTTGCACACAAGCCGGTTCACAAAGGAATCTGCACGTGCACACAATTCACCACGACATTGCAAGTTGCAATGCGCGCATGCATTTGCCCTAGTGGAAAATCTGAGAACAGGGGGAGGGGGCAGTGTTGTTGCAGGTTCAGATACCACTCTATCCTTCAATCCCTCTGGAATGCATTGAGGTTTGCCCCTGTTGCACCTCCTTTTCTCTTATGGCAGGTCTGACACAAGGGAAAGTGCAGGTCTTACATGACAAACAATTGCCCCCAGACTGGAAAGCAGGCCACACTTATTACCTTTCTATCCATAAACTGACGCCCATACAACTGAATGACGCTCCCATGAGTGACCATAGGCTGCAGAGGAGGTGGTGCGACAAACCAGTGAACATCAGAAGGCGCGTTGCTCCATCTACGTGGCATTTTAGAGCAGCCGGGCAATCAACGGTGGTCCACTATGTAAGAAAGGCCAGCCTAAGATTGGTGACTAGTGGCACCGTGACTGTGTTATTTGTTTTTTTTAGATAATAAATGTTCGAGACCTTTTAAATGCCAATAATACTACTCGTCCACCTGACGCGGCCGGCCCGATGTGGTGGTAGGCGGCTTGCTGTGTACCTCCTCTCCCGCCTCTAATGCTTTATTACATGTCAACTTGCATTGCCCGCCCGCCTGGGACGTATGCATCATGCTGCATATAGAACCTTTTGGCATCAATAAAGGTTTTTTGAAAATTAAAAAAAGAAAAGAAAGGCCAGTCTAATTGGAGAGCTCAGCACCTGCATTTGCATCCAGTACCACTTCATGGCTGTATGCCTCATTGAAATAAAACTGGCCCATAAAATGTAAACATCCGCCCTGGTGCAGGATACATAAAGTATGTCGAATGCACCAACTGCATCTTACTGCAGCTGTGGTCCCTGTTATCACAGGTAAGCGCATCACTGATGCAATACCCCGGGTGGTGTTATGTGATGGCGCATCAAGGATCCCCTTTTGCAGCTTCTGAGGTTTTGCATTCAGACCCTTTCCTCCCTCTGCTAAACTCTTCTTTATGAAATCTACCATGACACCGGTTGTCTCCCTACAGCACCAACTTTCTGATCTCAAAGTCCACAGACCTTTTCTCCTATCGGTAATACAGCCCACGTTCATTTGTATCTTTTTTAACTTGTTCCTTTTATTGGCAAATTGTGTTTTTTTTAAATTGTTTCCAGATTATTTCATACTATAGGCACCGTTCATACATTTTGAGGTCTCTGCTGAAAAACAGTAAAATCTTCTTACAAATGTAAAAGTTTAATTTTGGACCTGCCATCCTTTACTATAGGATTTGTCATTCAAACAAAAAAAACAAAAAAAATTCGTCTTGTGGAGTTTTCCTGATGTTTTTGTCAGGGAAAAATAACTGAAGTGGGGCCCTGGAGAAAGCGATCCTCTCACAGCAAAACTAAAAAGCATTTGCAATTCAATAGGTCTCGTATTTCAAGAGTTTAAGCTATTGGCATTGTAAATGACAATGCCTTTTATTTATCTGTTTTGATAATTAACACATAAATAAAAATCATTGTAATTTACAATGCCAATAGCACAAAATCTTGTAAATGCAATACCTAAATAACTTCAAAGAAACGGCCGCCATTGTCCCGGGCTGCTCGAAAAGTGAATGCATGCATAGCGCTTTGAATGTTGCAGGAAAGCATGTTGTGGCTGCAGTAGGAGAAACTCATTAAAGAAAATAGTGCTTACAGACTAAATAAGACATACCGTGTAACAACAGAAGTAAAAGGGCTAGTCCTCATGGTAGGTTACAAATGAAAACAAGGTGGTACTAAGGAGGGACTAACAAATCTATTAACGAATCAGAAGCCAGCATTTAAGGACAATAGCACGAGCCAATGACAAATATGGGCGGAGAGTAGGCAAAGCTTCAAGTCCATACTCTGATACAACATGCCTTGCAGAGCAGCGCATGTGCTGCCCAGGCTCAACCTAAAAATTACATAATTGAAACGGTGTTTGTATTGCACAGACATTTCAGTACAGGTAGTTAATTACAAGAGAAGAGTCCAGATCCCCCTCTCGCTGGTCGGTGTTCAGTGTGCACATCATTCATTCATACTTACAGCTCTGAAGATTTCAGCTGCTGCTCCACATTTCCCGATTTATAATCGATGACATGATCTGCTCCAAGGTCCGTCACTAAGGCACTGGCATCTTGAGAACACACAGCCGTCACATGCGCACCCCATGCTTTTGTCAACTACAAAGAGAGCCCAAATGAAGCGAATCACAATAATATACAGGAGGACAGGGAAAGATCAAGTGAAAGGAAACTAGCAATAAGATATTGAAACAGCAGAAAATGGATCAAAAATGAACGAGTGCTTGTAGCCTGTCAAACCACATCCAGCAACATATGGGATGTGGTATTCTTCCACATGGCAGAACCAGCGTTTCTATTCGGGCCTTCGATATATCACACTCTTTTTCTGACCTGATGGATGGAACATCATAAAATTGTACCTAACCAAAGTATTTCTACAATAGCTTATGGGGTTCTGAATCCACTACCTTGCCTTTCTTCGTGGCTGTAAAACTGCTCCTTGGCCTTCAGAAACTCGTTATCCTAAAATGCTCCAAAGGTGGTTGCTTCTGATGATGCCAATAGAAGGATTTGTACAAAACATACATACATGTGGAGAAGCGTGGCCCAATGGTTAGAGCGGCAGACCCTGATGCAGCGGTCTGGCCCGGGACCAGGGTTCAATTCCCGCCTCGGCGGCTCTTGGACTCAATCTCCCCGGACCTGATAGTTCCCGCCTCGGTGCCTAGTCTAATCATGGGTCCCACTCTGTGACTCTGGGCAATAGCTTGCTTAATCTCCACAATGGCCGCAGCAGCGCTTGGATGCTTGGCTTCACCTTGGGGGTGCCCAGGAGTGGACATCTCACGGGAAAGCCAGGAAGGGTTCCACAGCGGTATGAATACAGCGCTACGAGACATCTGGGTAGAAGGCGCTATATAAATACAAACACATTTACATTTACATTTACATTCTGCAGTTGTATCATGCGCATGAAATTCCAATTTGCTGAACAGCAATGTAGTGAAACGCAATGGAAGAAAGCAAGTTATATTTAAATTACAATTAAAAGAATGTCAATATCACCAAAAAAAGTACCATTGACCTAGTGTTGAGTCCTACCTCCAGGAAACAATAAAAAATATTTTCAAATCCGGAAAACAAATCATTAAAAAAAGTTACAAAACTCCCCCAAAAACCATACACACTAAAAGTTGGTGCAGTTTAAGAAAAAACGAAAGCGTAAGGTAATCAGGGCATTTAGGACTGCAGCTTTTTTCTATATCTATCACAAACCTAATCACAAAGCAGAGACAGAAAACAGACAGAAGCAATGCAAAATAAGGAAAAACTGATTAAGATAAAAAACCTTGCATGCTGGGGAAGCCAAGGTCGGAAGGAAATTTGCCCAAAGGGAATAAAATGAACAGAACAGGAATGGGAAGGTGGTGGAAGAATAGGAAATGAAAGCGTAGCGGGTCAAAACTAAAGGAAAGTGCAGGATGGAATGAGGGCACTCCTCTTCCACCTATAAGAATGGAATATAATGAAGGAGTGCTGGAAGTCAGAGGGGAATGAGGATGAATATGACAGAATGGCTCATTGAAAGTGAGAAGAGCATGAACAAGGAGTAAGAATGAATGACTACAGAGGGATGATGAAAGAGGTTTCAGAAGTCTCTTTCCTACTGAACCTTTTCGCAGAAAAAAAGAGTAAAAATGGGAAAAGGAGAAGGATGAGGGTCATTCTGAGGGAAGACCAAGAGACCTAATAAGCAAATGTCACATCGCATAAAAAGGAGGGCATCTGGATCTAGGGGAGTGGATGTGAACACACGGACAGTATACACCAAGCGAGACAAAAAATCTTCTTCAAAGATACATGCAGTGGATGTACAAGGAAACATGAAAGGGGAAGAAACAGTGGTGGTGGGAAACCTCAAACAAGCATTTGCAATGCAATCAGTCTCGCCTTTGGGTCCTTCTATGTATTTAGCTAAGCAGCGCATCAGCCTGGGTGCGAAAACATCTACTGTCCTTTAACATGGAGGGAAAATAAGCACCAAACTGCGTGACACGCCAGGTATGGGAACACATGGAGAAAAATATTGCCTTTCAGCTTGAAATAGTATAGTCCAAAGCTCTGTTTTTAATATAAAATCAGGGCCTTAAGTTGTCATATCACTGAAAATACAAGATTTGAAAAAAATATTATTGTCATACGGGTACTTGTGGAAGAAATTTTTTATGGACTGGAATCTAGAGAATGCTAAAGTGATTCTGGTATTTTACTGACCTCTGCTGGTCATTTTCTATCAAGAAAGTTAAATAGAGGCAGTTGCCAGAAACATTTAAAAAAAAGAAAGTCCCTCAGCAGAAAACAATTCTGGTAGTTTACCGATTTCTACTGGTCGTTTTCTATCAACACAGTTAAATAAAGGCAGTTGAAACAGAAAAAAAGTCCCTAAGTGGAAGCAGACAAGTCCTAGGATGATCTACAGAGCCCACAAAGTACATACAAATATAAGTTTATACTAAAGTATATACAAGAGGTCTTGAATGCTCACCCGAAAAAGGGGAAACAGGTAGGGACGCGGACGCAGATATAGCCAACAATTGACATGCCCAACTAAGTGCTACAAAATCAGTTCTGTTGTTTTTCAGGAAGAATTCTTTTTTTGATAAACGTAATTTCGATTCTATGTTTCCTTCCAGGTAGATGTGACCAATTTGGATTACATCTACTGACTTTCAGTTTAGCATGTTCATAATTTAGGTTTTAGCTAACTTAGCTGTGGCTAAAATTGTTTGAACAAAAGATATTATATGTAATGGCCATTCCATTTGGCCCAGAGGGAAGGCTTTAAAGAGTCAATGACTCCTTAACGAGTGCAGATAGCTCTCTCATCTAGCCACAATTAGTGTAAACTAGGAGGGTAATACAGAGGGATGACAGGCACTTTAGAAGGCAGAAAAAAATTAACAAAGGGAGAACCAAGAGACCGTACTATGTCAGTGTCCAAAAGGTGCAGGCACCAGTGCAGTCTAAGAAACACCAATGGATGGCAAAAAGGGCGGCTTTAGGGGAGCCGCATGGGGCAGCAATCTTCAATGATCAATAGCTGGGACTGTGGAGCACAGACAAAAAGGCTCATAGAGGAGAGGTCCAAAGCGCAATTTGGGATCGATTTTCGGCCACAGCCATGTCACCCCAGCAGCAAATCCCCATGCAGCCTAGGAGGGAGCAATACGAAGTAGAGAATTTAATCTGGCATCAGGAGATGGTCAGTAACATTCTGGTACCAACTAAAGCCAGACACCCCTCATTTATTTATTTATTTATTTATTTGTGAGTTTATATAGCGCTTGAATCACTCCGCCAGGAGTATCTCTGCGCTTTTTGACCGGTAAAACAGCAGATATACAGAGGGATGGGATTTAGATTTCATTTTTGAACAGGATAGTTTTTAACTGTTTGCGGAAAGTAAAGTGCTCTTTGCATAGCCTTAGAGCCAAAGGTAATTTGTTCCACATCTTTGGACCCATGGTGGACAGGGCTCTACCTCCATGTCTGGCTCTTTTGACATGGGGGACCACGAGGAGGAGATTGTTGCTTGATCTGAGGGATCGTGCTGGAACATAAGGGATAAATCTCCTTTCAAGATAGACGGGTCCTTGTCCACACTTATGAATTAGGCAGCATATTTTAAATTTTGCCCTTTGTCTGACTGGGAGCCAGTGCAATTGTTCAAGGAGGGGTTTGGAGGCAGTTCTCGGGGGGGCATTTAGAACAAGGCGAGCTGCCGTGTTCTGAATAACCTGTAGTTTATCTAGCACTCCTTCGTTGACAGAGAGTAGCAGACCGTTGCAATAATCGATCCGACTCAGGATACTCAGGATAAGTGCTTGAACGAGAGTTTTTCTTATTGAGTTAGGTAGGAATGGAAATATTTTGCGGAGCAAGCCAATGGTGTGGAAGCATATCCCTGAGATGTAGCTGATATGTTGTTTTAGTGACAGGTCGTGATCAAGTCGAATACCCAGATTCTTCACGACCTGTTTAGGTTCAGGGACTGCTCCTAGCTCAGATGGCCACCAATCAGGAGTCCAGAGTATCTTGGCTTCCCCAAATAACATGATTTCCGTTTTGCTGACATTACATTGGAGATAGTTGTTGGACATCCAATTTGCCACTTCTTTCATACCAGACGAGAAAGAGTTCTTAACCTCAGCGGAAAGAGTTTTGAAGGGGAACAGGAGCTGTGTATCATCTGCGTAAGATACGGGGACAAAGACGTATCTACGCAGCACTCCTGCCAGGGGTGCCACATAGATATTAAAGAGCGTAGGGCTCAGACATGAGCCCTGTGGCACCCCCTTGGAGATCTCAATTTCCGTCGAGCGATATGCACCCATGGTGACTCTCTGGGTGCGATCTGCTAAGAAACTCTTTAGCCATTCAAGGGCTTTGTTCTTAAGGCCAGCGCTCGACAACCGTTGAGTCAGGATGGAATGAGACACGGTGTTGAACGCTGCCGATAGATCTAGTAGAACCAAGATGACTGAGAGGCCCTTGTCCTGGTAAGCGTGGAGATCATCAGTAACAGACAGCAAGGTGGATTCTGTACTGTATTTGGGGCGGAATCCTGATTGGGATTCATCCAGGGCTTGTACTTGTTCAATGTATATGGACAGGTGACGATTGACATGTTTTTCTATAACTTTCCCCAGGAAAGGTAGCAGAGAGATGGGTCTTAAGTTAGTCAAGTCAGACCAAGGTAAGGCGGTGTTTTTCCTTATGGGTCTGACGAGTGCCCGCTTCCATTCCTTGGGGACAGTACCTGAGGTGAGTGACAGATTTACTAATTCTGTGATCAAAGGGCTTAGGTGTTCCTCCAAAGTGGGCATTAATCTAGCAGGGATGACATCCTCTGGACTTCCACTTTTAATCCGATTTATGAGGGTAGAGGTTTCTTGAAGTGAAATAAGGGGAAAGCTGTCCAGGGGTTGTGAGTCCAATATAGAATCTATAAGATTGGGGAAGGATGTCATGTTAGTAGATGAGGCCTGATTTGTACATAGTATTTTGTCATAAATTTTATCAATTTTGTTAGTGAAGAAACAGGAGATTTCGTCACACAGCTTTTGAGATGACATGTCAGGGGCTTCACATGCTGATGGTTTAGCAAATGTCTGTAATATCTGGCAAAGAACTCTAGGGGAATTCCCAGCCTCCTGTATTTGGGTAGCAATATGTGCTTTCCGTGCACAACGTATTGCTTTATGGTAAGAGGATAGTGCACCCCAGTATTTTTCCTTATCCTCAGGGAGATGGGAAGTTCTCCATCTTTTTTCTAATTTCCTGGCTCCTTGTTTGAGAGTTCTTAAATGATCAGAGAACCAGACTTCTTGCTTTTTGGCTGGCCTAGATTTAAAAAGCTTTAATGGGGCAATTTTATCTATAGTTTTCCTAGTTTCGCCTTCGAATTTCTTGAGAGCTGCTTCAATGTCATCCGAGGGCCGAAGGGCAGGGAGGTAAAAAATTTCTTTAAAAGTAGATTTAGTAACTTTATGCCACTGTCTACGGATGCAAGGTAAGGTGCTGGGGTGTGTGGGATTGGGTGCTCTATGGGGGGTAGTAAATTCCACAATAAAATGGTCAGTCCAGCTCACCTGAGTAGCAGGCGGGCATAATATCGTCTGAACGTTGGAAAAAATTAAGTCTAGAGTATGGCCAGCCTGGTGGGTTGGTCCATTATTTTTCAGTATTAAACCTAAGGTTGATAGGTCTGTTATTAATGATTGAGCGTCACTGCAGTCCAGTTTCTCACAGTGGACATTGAAATCTCCAACTAGTGTGAACTCACAATCATCATTAATGTGTGGAGCAAGTAGTTCAACTAAGTTATTAGTGAATTTTTTGTATGGACCAGGTGGCCTGTAGACTAAGGCACCTTTATAGTTTTCCTTAGAGGATGACTGTATTTTAAAAATCAGAATTTCAATCTCAGGGGAGCTAAGTTCCTCTAAAATCGTAGCTCTCAGTTCTTCTTTATACACCACAGCGATTCCACCGCCAATTTTCAGAGGGCGGTCCAGTCTCAATATTTTGTAGTTACATGGGACTGCAAGAGTGATGGCAGGAGTGCAATGTGGCTTGAGCCATGTTTCTGTGAGAAAACACAGCTCGGGTTGATTGGAAGCGATCATATCCCAAACCTCCGCCGTATGTTTTGAGAGGGACCTAATGTTACATAGGATGTTTTTCCTTCCTAGCAGGGCGGTGTCTATGACTTGAGATGGCGTAGATATCGTTGGATAACGACACAGTGTACGGTGGGTCAATGTCTGAGCGGTAGAGAATTGGGTGTGGCAAAGACGACATGAGAAAGGACCCTCAGCCTGTAGGTGAGCGGTGCATTTAACACCTGGTGGCGAAGGGACATTTAGACTACGCAGTAACTTAGAGGAGTATGTCACTTTCACCGAGGAGAGGGTATGTGATGGAGCAGCAAGACCCGCCATAGCCCCTAGCCCGTTCTGGCGCAGACGGGCAGGTCTTTGGCTTGTCTTCGGCGCGTCTGAAGGCGCCCCCCTGCGCGCAACCGCTGCGCGCTTATTCCGACAAGTGGCTAAATAGCCCCTGTTGCACCAAGGCTAGAGCGCTAACCGCTCGAGTCTAGAGCGGGAATCAGGAAGTGTGTCACTCAGGCTCGTACCTGTCCCGCCCTCCGCTCAACGGTATTGGATACCGAGTCAGACCGGGGCGGGCAGGCTGTAACACAGAGCGCTGAGTATTTACCGTTTTTGGAGCCCCTGTCAGCGCCAAGGGAGAGCGTCTAAGCACAGATAAGAATGTACTACAATTTTTGCTCAGTTATAATACAATTTAAAATGTTTAAATTTGCAAGTCAATTTAAAAGACAGCTTTAAAATAGTCACTTTTGCTTAGCGTTTCCTCATCCACAACTCCAGCAGTGCAAGAGTGTAGTATGTAGCAGTATTACCTGGCATCAAAGCGGGATCGACAGACACTGCCACTGTCAGCCTTACCGCAATTTGCCTCACCTCCTCGCCGCCTAAATAGCCCCTGTTGCACCAAGGCTAGAGCGCTAACCGCTCGAGTCTAGAGCGGGAATCAGGAAGTGTGTCACTCAGGCTCGTACCTGTCCCGCCCTCCGCTCAACGGTATTGGATACCGAGTCGGACCGGGGCGGGCAGGCTGTAACACAGAGCGCTGAGTATTTACCGTTTTTGGAGCCCCTGTCAGCGCCAAGGGAGTGCGTCTAAGCACAGATAAGAATGTACTACAATTTTTGCTCAATTATAATACAATTTAAAATGTTTAAATTTGCAAGTCAATTTAAAAGACAGCTTTAAAATAGTCACTTTTGCTTAGCGTTTCCTCATCCACAACTCCAGCAGTGCAAGAGTGTAGTATGTAGCAGTATTACCTGGCATCAAAGCGGGATCGATAGACACTGCCACTGTCAGCCTTACCTCATGAAGCAAATACATGCTGGGACATGGAGGAACAGGGCAGGAGAGGGAGCCTGAAAAGAGGCCAGAAAACCATCATGACGGAAAACAAAGGGACACAGGATGAGGCACATAATCCCTCATGAAAGGAAGGAGTAAGGTACCCAAAAGGGTCAAGCAACACAAGTGGGGCAGAAAAATATGAACGCAAGGAAACGAGTAAGCTATAAGGACTGACGGGGTCAAACATGCTGAGGCCCTGAACGGAATGCTCGTCATGGGGCCAGGGAGCACATGAGCACACAAAATAGAGACTTTTCCAACTTGAATTTAGTAGAACTGGAAGAATAAGTCATAGTCAGTGATGTAGAGTTCAGATGGCTTCCTACAGTAGTGTGCAGCTAGCTTCCTACAGTAGTGTGCAGCTACAGTGGGTGCAGCTATTCACAGAAGTACTTAAAAGTATGCAATATTTTTGCATTCTTTATAAGCAGATGACTTTTGTTCTTGTGAGCACAGTTTTTTGATTTCTCGTTTTTGGCTTTAAATAGTTGGCCACCAGCATGGTATTACAATTTGTCGTCAAGCCCCCCAATGTTGAGTTACAATTTTAAATGAAATATTTCAGTTAAAGCAGAGTCAAATTGTCTCATTTAATGTATTATCTTAATTTTAATAGTTTTTTTTGGCCATGCTTTTGGGGCCTTGGTTCTAATTGAGTAGCTGACTACTTTATCTCCGCAGGTGATCTCTGAGGAGTTTGATGATGCGTTTAAGTGAGAAATCAGTTCTGTTGTTTTTAAGGAAGAATTCTTTTTTTGATAAACGTGATTTCGATTTTATGTTTTTGTTCAGGTAGAAGTGACCGATTTGGATTTCATCTACTGACTTTCAGTTTAGCATGTTCAGCATTTAAGTTTTGGCTAACTTAGCTGTAGCACTTAAGAGCTGTGGCTAAAATTGTTTGAACCAAATATATTTTATGTAATGGCCATTCCATCTGGCCCAGAGGGAAGGCTTTAAAGAGTCAACGATTCCTTAAAGAGTGGAGATAGTGCTCTCATCTAGCCACAATGGTATATAACATTCGGAGTCCATAAACCTCAAGTGAACATACAATTAAACGTTGACATTATTTCATGTTGAAAAAAATAATTACTGGATTCCCGAAAATAATCAAATTCCCTGCCTTTTTAAAGCAGCTTTCTCGCGTGCGTCAACATCTTTCCAAAAATTCACAACCTGTTCGAAAAAAAATAAAAAATAGAAGGGAAATCCAGTCTTTATCCATGTGCCCTTATACTAAAATTTCTAGTCGGAAAGTTTTCTTTATCCTCATTGAAGTCTTTTAGCACCTAAAACTTCCAAGAAAGCAATTTCAAACCTGACTGTTTCCAGTGTAAATTGATGAAAACATAAAAAAGCAAGGACTGTATTCAGATTTCGATGTATCTGTAGTTTATCTGTTTAACACCGTAGCCATATTATAACACAAATATAAGGAGTAGTTTCTGTCCTGTAACTCCAGTTCTGTAGTAGGGGTATCTCTGTTATAGTCATAATCTAGTGAATAGTCCCGCCCATGTGCGTGGACCCCGGCAATCAAAAATAATCTCTTAAGGTGTCAAAATAATGCAGAAACTGCAAAGACACTTAAGAGAGAATTTAAAGACAAATAATGCAGCCTATATCCACAGGCTACACTGTCCAGTACTTCAACTAGAATTTCCACCAAAAAAACACCACACACAACACAGCCTGCAGTTTCTACCATAGAGAAACTTGCCTCCCCCAGTCAAAGACTCTGGAATGATAGAGAGGAAGGTAGGGACAGACAAGCCCCATAGGCTGCCATTATGTGGCTTAAATAGGATACTGTGCCTTTAAGAGAACTTTCCAGAACTTCTCCCAGTATCCCAGAATGCATAGCAGGTCCCTCTTACTTCAGTTCTTTTTGAAGGCGAAGCACGCCAGACCTGTCGCATTCTTGTATGATGAAACAATCTCCACCGGGGAGGAGGGCGGGCGCTTATGACTATAACAGAGATACCCCTACTACAGAACTGGAGTTACAGGACAGAAACTACTCCTTCTGTAGTAGGGGATCTCTGTGTATAGTCATAATCTAGTGAATAGAATGGCAAGCCCATCCCCACACCAAAGCGGCGGTGGAGAATAATACATAACGCCACTACTGTGCGAACAAATTCCGCAGCGAAGCCTGTCCAACCTGAGCGTCTGCCCTGGCGTCAGTGTCCAGGCAGTAATGCTTAGCAAAGGTATGAACCGACTTCCAAGTGGCTGCCTTGCATATTTCAGCAACCGGCACATTACGGAGCAGAGCCGTCGTGGCAGCTTTGCCCCTGGTGGAATGAGCCTTAGGCTTACCCCCTAAGGTCTTATTAGCTTTCTGATAACACAATTGTATGCAGGACACAATCCACCTAGAGATGGACTGCTTAGAGGTCGCAAGACCCGTCCTGACCGATCCATAATTGACAAACAACTGGTCAGACCTACGAATATCTTTGGTTTTATCCAGATAAAATTTCAAGACCCTCCTCACATCCAGGGAATGGAGAGACCTCTCCGCTGGGGATGAAGGGTTCTGAAAAAACGTAGGCAAAGTTATAGTCTGGTTGATATGAAAATCAGAAATAACCTTGGGAAGAAATTTAGGGTGAGTACGCATAACAACCTTAGCAGCATGAAATACAGTATAAGGTTCATTACAACACAACGCCTGAATTTCACTCACCCTGCGGGCCGATGTAATGGCCACGAGGAACGCCGCCTTCCAGGACAGGTGCTGCAACGAAGCCTTATGAATAGGCTCAAAAGGCTCCTTCATCAATCTGGACAGCACCACATTCAATTCCCACGAAGGCGAAGGAAGCCTGACAGGAGGGAATACTTTCTTCAAACCTTCCAGAAAGTCTTTGATCACAGGGATCTGGAAAAAGGAAGTCTGTGAAGGGCATTTCCTGTAGGCAGTCAATGCAGCAAGATGTACCTTAATGGAATGGACATTAAGGCCAGACTGCGCCAAATGTAAAAGATAAGGAAGGATGACATCTTCCTTGCAGGTAGTAGGATCATGGTTCTCAGAATGGCACCATATACAAAACCTCTTCCACTTGTAAGCATATGAAGTCCGAGTGGAAGGTCTCTTAGACTCCTTCAGTATGTCCATGCAATCATCGGGCAGATTCAGATGGCCATATTGCACTATCTCAGGAGCCATGCCGCCAAACTCAAAGACGAGAGGTTGGGGTGTAACATCCGTCCCCCGAACTTCGTGAGAAGGTCCGGCCTGCACGGCAACCGAATGTGAGGAAGGAGAGACCGGTGAAGTAGGTCCGTGAACCACCACTGCCTGGGCCACTCCGGGGCGATGAGTATCATCCGAGTCCTGGATCGGGCCAGCTTGATGAGCACCGCCGGAATCAGGGGAATGGGAGGAAAGGCGTACAGAAAGCTGTTCGTCCAGTTGATCCACAACGCATTCCCCAGCGTCCCTTGTTGGAAGTACCTGGAGGCGAAGTCTCTGCACTTGCTGTTTTCGGCGGTGGCGAACAAATCTACGTCTGGAGTTCCCCACCTTGCGAAGACTTCTCCTAGTACTTCGTCGTTTATGACCCATTCGTGGTTTTCCTGAAGCAGCCTGCTCAGTGCGTCTGCCTGAACATTCTGCACACCTGGCAGATGGGTGGCCGTTATCGACAGTCCTCTGGCTAGAAGCCAGTGCCAGATCGTCTGCGCCTCCTGAGACAGGGTGCGCGATCTCGAGCCCCCCTGCTTGTTGAGGTAATACATCGTGGTGGTATTGTCCGTCTGTACAAGCAGAGAGTTGGTCTGGAAGGACGGAAGAAAGGCCTTCAGCGCCAAGTGAACAGCCCTGAGTTCCAGGAAATTGATGTGATACGTGGCCTCCATCGGTGACCACGTGCCTTGAATCTGTAGAGTCCCGGAGTGCGCTCCCCATCCCAGAAGAGACGCATCCGTCACGACAGTCTGCTTGGGTATGTCCTTGTGAAAGGGAACCCCTTTTAGGAGATTCTCCGCCGAACACCACCACTTCAGAGACTGAAGAGCATGCAGCGACAGCCGAATCCTGTCGTCCCAAGATCCTTTCCTCTGATCCCACTGGTCCTCCAAGCACTCCTGCAACGGTCTCATGTGCAGCCGTGCGTGTGGCGTCAGGAAGATACAAGAGGCCATCGATCCCAGTAGAGAAGACACCGTCCTCACTGTTGTAGATGGAGTCGTCATAAGAGCCTGAGCCTTTCGAAGGAGTGATAATCGTCGCTCTTCCGAAGGAGACACGCTTGCTGACAGCGTATTGATGGAGGCTCCCAAGTACTGTATGCATTGGACCGGAGTCGGGACAGACTTGGCCATGTTGATGTGCAGCCCCAACTTGTTCAAGAGAACGCACGTCTTCTGGAAGTGTGCTCGCGCTTCCGAGAAGGAGGATGCCTTGATCAACCAATCGTCCAGGTACGGGTAGACGAACACCTTGGTCTTCCTCAGGTGTGCTGCTACCACCGCCATGCACTTCGAGAACGTTCTCGGCGCAGACTTCAGTCCGAATGGGAGTACTGTGTATTGATAGTGATTGGTGCCGACTTGGAACCGCAGGAACTTCCTGTGTTTGTGTGCAATGGGCACATGGAAGTAAGCATCCTGTAGGTCTATAGCGCAAAGCCAGTCCCCCTGTTGCAACTGAGGGTAAATCTGATGCAACGACAGCATGCGGAACTTTTCTCTGCGAATCCATTTGTTTGCCTGTCGCAAATCCAGAATGGGCCTGAACTCGTTCTTGTCCTTCTTGCGAACCAGGAAGAACCGGGAGTACAGACCTCTTCCTCTCTGAGACCGAGGTACGTCTTCTATCGCCCGTTTCCTCAACAGGATATCCGCTTCCGCCTGAAGCTCGCGCAGCTGAAACTGCGAGCTGACCGGGGGAATAGCTGGAGGAGGGCTGGTGAACCGAAGACTGTATCCATTGCAAACAATATTCAGCACCCACTTGTCCTGAGTAATTTGTCTCCACTCTGCCAGAAAAAGTTGGATGCTTCCCCCTACCGGAGTGGGTAACGGATCCGGGGGAAGTAAGTTCCTAGGGCCTAGGCCCCGCCTGGCCCTTGGGCGCCGGAGCCGATTGCTGGCCTCCCCTGCCCCTCTGCCGCTTCTGGAACGGCTTCCGGAACTGCTGCTGCTGCTGGGAGTGTCCTGAGGCCTGTCCTCGACCTCGGCCCTGTCCGCCGAACCGCCGTTGGAAGGGGCGGTACTGCTTCTTGGTCTCTTTGGGCTTTTCCAGGCCCACAGCCGTCAGCGTTTCGGCCTCCGCCTTCATGCGGGCCATTTCATCATCGGCATGTTTCCCGAAGAGGGTCTCACCGGAAAACGGCAGATTGGCCACCCTCTGCTGTGCGTCCGGTTTCAGGGACGTAAGCCGGAGCCATGCGTGACGCCGCTGGTTGATCCCGTGGCAAAATCCGTGAGCCGCCAACAGGGAAGAGTCCGCAGCCGCGCTGATTATCTGGTTGGCCACCAGCATCCCCTCACTCAGGACTTCCGTGAAGTCTTCACGCTGCTCCCGGGGCAAATGCTCCGCAAAGCGCTCAAGGGAGTCCCAGAGGGCGCGGTCGTAGCGACCCAACAAAGCCGTGGCACTCGCCGCTTTCATGGAGGTCGCGGAAGTACCACAAACTTTCCTTCCTGCCGAGTCCATCCATCTCGATTCCTTGTCCGGGGGAACCGTGGAGGTCGGGGTGGTGGCATGCTGCTTGCGGGCCGCCGTGACGATGACGGAGTCAGGTGGAGGCTCGGCCCTCAAGAAGGCCGGATCCGATTCGGGAGCTCGGTACTTCTTAAGTAATCTCGAAGGGGCCGCCCTCGTCACAGCCGGGGTGAGAAACAGAGCCATAGCAGGTTCTTCCAGGCCCGGCACCAGGGGCAGGAGAGGACGAGACAGATGCCTCTGATGCAGCGTCTCGAAGATGACCGATGTCTTCGGTGTAGGCACCGTCAGGGAGATGCCGAGCTTCGCTGCGCCCCGCAACAGTACGTCCTGAAAGGCCACCAGGTCATCTATCGGGGACACTCTGGTGTCCGGAGACCCCGATAGGGTAGGTGAATAATCCCTGGTCCCAGAGGACCTCGTGTGAGAGCGAGACTCGCGCCTCCTATGGCGGTGCCTCGATCTCGTGGATGATCTGTGCCTCGATCTGTCCTTCCGCCCAGAGCGAGAGCGAGACCTGCCAGCCCGTGGGCGCTCCTTCGGTTTGCGCGGAGGGGTCTTCCTTGGCTCATCACGAGGCGTCTTCGGTTCCTCCCGGGGTTTCGGTTTCGGAGTCCCCTTGGGAGGAGCAGGCAGGGACGGCAGGGAAGTGGACCTCGGAGGAGGAACCTTCGGCTGCGGTGCGGGCCCATGCGGAGGGACCGGAGGTGGAGGAGTGTCCCCTGAAGGCAGTGGTGGTTTGGGCGGAGGGTCCTCCTTAGGCACGGGGGGAGGAGTCGGAGTCCTGGGCCGGGGCGGAGTGTACACTTCCGAGTACACCGAGCCCGGTGTCCCTCCAGGCGAGGGGCGCGGAGATCCATCCCCATCCGCAGGCGACCTCTTCCTCTTGCGACCACCGCTGGAAGCAGCGTGACTCCTGGGACTAGAGTCCCTTTTCCGCCGTTTTGGAGCGGGTGACCTGCTCCCCGACGCTGACCGCTGTCTGCTGGACGCAGAACGACGCTTCTCCGGCGTCGAATGACGTCTCCTGGACTCCGGCGTCGAGCGCCGTCTCCTCGGCGTCGACCGCCTCCCCCTCGGCGTCGAACGCCGACTCCTCGACGTCGACCTTCGGCGTCCTCTCGACGTCGGGCGGTCCGCCCTCGACGACGAGCGCCGTCCTCGCCTTGATGTTCCCGACGTCGAGGAGCCCCTCGACGTCGATCGGCGGCGTCGCCGCGATGGAGATCGACGGTGTCGCCTCGACGACGACCGACGGTGTCGCCTCGACGGCGAGCGTCGGCGCCGCCTCGACGGCGAGCGTCGATGAACGTCAATGTGCCTTCGGCGTCGGTATGACCTCGACGTCGACGAAGACGATGACGTCGACGGCGGCCTCGACGTCGGTTTCTCCTTCGCCGTCGAGCCGTCGCGCCGTCTCGACCCGGAGCCCCGGGGAGAAGGGGAGCACGCCGTCGTCATCCCTCTCGACGCCGTCGTCGATGCCATCGACGCCGACGGAGAATGGGATCGTTGGCTGGACTTCCTGCCCCTGGGGAGCCCCCCAGGGGCCTCAGCAGAGGCAGAGGGATCCCTCCCAGGCTGCCCAGACCCACCTGCAGCACGTTGGCGCCTATCCTCCAGGCCAGCCAGCCTGATCTTCAATCTGTCCCTGAGGGTCCTAGCAGAAAGTTGCTGGCAGATAACACACTCCTCAGGGCCATGATCTTCTGGAAGGCACACGATGCAGACATCATGGGGGTCGCTTTTGGCCTTCTTCCTCTCACATGCTGGGCACTTGACAAAAAGGCCAGGCATTTCGGAGCCCCAAAACGCCTAAAAACAGCACAAAAGTGAGAAGAGAACACCAAGCAGTAACAGCAACACTTTTAAAAGTTAAAAGTGCAAAAACGAATTCAATAAACCCTTGTAAAAGGGAGAGCTCAATGCCAGGGTCCTGTAAGCAGGAGCCGGAAAAAAGAACTGAAGTAAGAGGGACCTGCTATGCATTCTGGGATACTGGGAGAAGTTCTGGAAAGTTCTCTTAAAGGCACAGTATCCTATTTAAGCCACATAATGGCAGCCTATGGGGCTTGTCTGTCCCTACCTTCCTCTCTATCATTCCAGAGTCTTTGACTGGGGGAGGCAAGTTTCTCTATGGTAGAAACTGCAGGCTGTGTTGTGTGTGGTGTTTTTTTGGTGGAAATTCTAGTTGAAGTACTGGACAGTGTAGCCTGTGGATATAGGCTGCATTATTTGTCTTTAAATTCTCTCTTAAGTGTCTTTGCAGTTTCTGCATTATTTTGACACCTTAAGAGATTATTTTTGATTGCCGGGGTCCACGCACATGGGCGGGACTATTCACTAGATTATGACTATACACAGAGATCCCCTACTACAGAAAATAATATCTTGCTTCCACTCACTGCCTGCTGCCACTCTCTTGGGGCCATGAGAGTCTGTATAAACCAAGCAGAATTTAAACTAGTTGACTGCAGGTTTCACACAGACCTATTCAGTAGCTTAGTTAACCACCAAGCAATGTTACGAGCCACGATGTTTGGTATGGGACTGGAAGTTTGTTGGCAAATCATGCTAAAATAATTTGTTGATAAAACAAAAAGTAAATGACATGATTCCTTTGCCAGGGTTTGATATGTAAACAGTCACCTCCATTACAATAAAACCCGTCTCTTGTTAGTGGTGCTCAAGGTATTATATTTAAACTTATCTTTGATCTTTCCATTTCTGCAAAGTCACTAAGAAAAATGACTTCATGGAATGGTGGGGCTCACTGGTTAGAGGCAGCAGACCCAGAAGCAGAAGTCGGCCCGGGACCAGGGTTCAATTCCCGACGCGGCAAGGTCGTGGACCAAGGTCAGCGGACTCGATCATTCTCGCCTCGGTGCCCACTCTAACCAGGGGTCCCACTCGGCAACTCTGGGTATTAGCTTGCCTAATCTCCACAACGGCCCCATCAACGCCGGGGATGCCCGGCTCCACCTTGGGGACTCCCAGTAGGGACCACCCCACAGGGAAAGCCAGGACGGGTTCCCCAGCGGTATACAGCGCCAGGACACCGGCTGGTAACAGTGCGCTTTACAAGTAATACATTACATTACATTACTTCCGTAATCTTATAGAACACTGAATGAAGGGGAATTTCTTGGTTTTATAGCCCAAAACTTTACTCTGATAAATTAACATCTTCAATTTGTGAGTAAAACATCTTAGCTGTATTACTCCATTCCACTTCACCTTGTAGAGTCGGCTATCTAAAGCATTTCTACCTTTTTGTTTTTGCATATTTTTGGAAGACTATAATCATTAATGAAGCTCAATCTGACAAACACAAACTTGCATACATCCACCAAAAGGGAGTGAGAGGATGAAATAACCCAAGCACAGCCTCTCTAACAAAATATATATCACACCAAAAGTGCTAGGGTCAAAGGAGGAGTGAACAAAGTTTTTTCCCAAATCATTTGCAGGTGGCCAAAAAGATATAGATAGATCACCTCATCCACTTGTTGTTGGGTGCGATGGGGCTTTAAAAAGACTACTAGGGGGGCGTGGCCAAGATGGCGGCGTCAGCGGACTTATAGCTCCCGGGCTCCCGCTGACGGCCTTATAGAGCGCTGGCCTAGAGCCTGTTTTAGCTTTCTGTCGGCTCTTGTTTGGGGTCAGAAAGGTCCTGGCAGCATTGGGGCTCGACCCAGGTGGCGATTGTGCTCACGGGAGTAAGTTCGCGGAGGACAGCAGTGAGGACGACGGAGCCGAGTGGCGGCACCTTGGAGCCCCAGTAGGTACGGGGCGGACCCGTGGACGGGACCCCCGACCTGCCCAGAGGGCACAGTGACTCGCAGGAAGATCCCGGCAAACTGGCCTAGGCGAGAGAGTGCAGACGTGGAGAGGCCACTGCGGTACAGGACCGGTGAGGCCCGGCCCACCGACATCGGGCCTACACGGGGGCCGTTGTGAGTACGCCAGCGGGTGTTGTCGCTCCCCCGCTGTGCGGCGGGGAGTAGAGAGCGGCGGCCCTGCGGACTCCAGAGGAGAAGAGTGAAGGAGAGGTAGCCCGCCTAGAAGGTACCGAGGCATGGAGGGGAGCGGTGTGTGCGGCCTGGTCCGCTGGCATCTATAGGTCTGGGCCAGCACGGATGCAGTTGCAGGCCCGCTGCCGGATTTTGACTCTCTCCCTTTAAGCGGCTGCAGGAGGGAGCACACAACAGGACTTGTGGCAGTAGCGAACAGGGTCTGGTGTGGCCTCAGAGTGGGCGCGGTGCCCCTTTCCCCCCTCGACCAGACTTTCCGCAGGCCGAGCAGACTACGAGGGCTTGGAGAGGACCGAGCCCAGCGCCATGCCCAAGAGCCTGGGACGCAAGGGGTTTCCGCGGAGACGGCCTGCTGAGACGCTGCCAGCGGGTCTCCAGAGTGCCACCTGAGAGGATTGGAGCCGAGAACCCACGGGACGACATGTGGTCAGGTAGGCCGGTGCAGGAGATGCTGCAGGAATTGACTGGCACCACTGGGGAGGCTGACCGGCTGGGTTGGGCACCGGGCACCTCACGTCGTGGGGAACCATCATGTCGGCAGGGCCCAGAGGACCACCAAGGAGGGGAAGGGGCTCGACTGCCATCTTGGGACAGGGACTCGGCAGTTTCTAGGCCTCAGGCCTGCAGTGGTTGTGGCACCCTCCTACAGTTGAACGCTGGCCAAGTTTCAGACCTGAGGGTTGAGGGAGTGTGCGAGATTGAGAAGGGGCAGACTGGGGGTACGACGGTGCGGAGGTGGAGGCTACAGCTTGCTTGGGGCCATTGAAGGAGCGAAAGAGTTCAGTACGATGGTGCTAGGGCCTCCCCCGGGTCGGATCTCCGGGGACTGTTCAATTAGTAGGAGTCATTGGGAGGGGTGCACGCCAAATCTGCGACTCCTATAATGTTTAGTATGCGCCATGTCCACCTCCAGGGGGCGTAAGGACAAGACCTTGAAGGATCTGTTTGCTTGTTTGCTAAAGCGCAAGCGAGTCAACAACTCAACCCCATGCCTACGAGTGTTACCCAGCCCATCTCTGGTCAGGAGGAAGGGTCGGAACCCATCACCAAATCCTTCTTGGAATCACTGTTTAACACCCTGCGGGAGGATATCCACACTCCGAAACAGGAATTCGCGAGGGAGATCAAAGAGGTTTGCAGGGACATAGATGGTATTGGCGAGCGTGTGGCGGACCTAGAGGGCAAAAGCGATGGGAAAGACACCGAAATAGCGGCACTACAGCAGGAAATTATACGGATCCATGACCAACAATTCGATCTGCATACCCACCTGGAGGACCTAGAGAACCGCTCCCAGCGCCATAATGTACAGATCCGGGGAGTGAAGCTGATTGATGACACAAAGGACCTATTCCGCTTTGTAAGGGAACTCTTCAACCACATTCTGGGGCGCCCTTTGGATGCGGAGCTCCGCTTGGACAGGGCACACCGGGTGGGTCCCCCACGCTCTGCCTCGGCTCCACCCCGGACATCTTAGTATGTGTGCAGGATTACCGCACCAAAGAAGAGATCCTCCAAAAGGCCCCCCAGATGCACCCCTCTCATTTAGGGACCAGTCACCGGTTCTGTTCCAGGATTTGTCTTCCCTCACTATGTAAAAGCACAGAATCTTTAAACCAGTCACGACATTCCTGTAACAACGCAACATCTCCTACAGCTGGGGCCACCCGTTCCGCCTTGTGTTCAAGTTGGATAATAAACTCCATCAGCTACGCTCCCTGTCAGAAGCCTGCCGTTTACTGGGCATTGACCCACCAGCTGAAGACAGTGACTCGACCAGCCAAGCCATGGAACAAGACGATTCTAGGCCTCAATGGCGCCAACAGAGGCGACGATGCCGAGTGAAGTAGCCCCTGCGGCGGTGATTGTGGAGGGCCAGCGGGCCGCAGTGGAAGCGGTCGCATCGGATTTAGCTTCGACCCAACCTGGCTTACTTTTCAAACTTTCTATGGCCAACAGTTTGCTTGTTCTAGGCCTTGGGCCGTTGGCAGGAGGGGGTACATTGGAAATCGATGAACTACCTGTTTTGCTGTGTTACCAATCATCTGCGGATGACTGACAATATGTTTGAGCGTATTTTTCTTATTTATTGGGGGCTTTTTGGGGTTGAGTTTGTGCAGGGAGGGAGTTTAATGTTCTTTGTCCACCAGGCGCTTAAGATTAAGTCAGGTACCCGAGGTTGGAACCCTTTGGGGAAGAGCACTTGCTGGGCTTTTAGATCTTTTCCTGTTCGCATACTTCGCTGGATGCTCACAAAGGACACAGGGTAGATGCCGGTCCCGGAGCTTAAAATACTCACACTTAGGGGTCGATTAGGATGGCGGACGGACTTGCGTCCGTCCGCCACCCCTGAGTAGGAGGGACCGTCCGCATGGGCAGCGGCGGTCCCTCCATGGCAATTAGGATGTGACCGCCACCCTGGCGGTCACATCCTGTATGTTTTACATTGCGGCGGGTGCTGCTTGAAGCAGCACCCGCCGCAATGAAAAAAATGAAAGCAGTGCATTTGCATGCACAAAGCGGCAGGCACCGCGCGGTGCCTGCCGCTTCGTGCACGCAAAGGCAGGGGGGTACCATAGGTACCCCCCATGTGCACCCCCCACTCAACCTTCACCCAGGGGGCCCACAACGGGCCCCCAAAGTGAATGTCCGTATGCTTTTCCACGGCGGTAAAGCAGCCGTGGAAAAGCATTACTTTCCCTACATCCTAATATGGCTGGCGGTGTCTGAAAGACACCGCCAGCCATGTTAGTGCTTTTCCGCCGTGGTGGCCTTCCGACCGCGGCGGAAAAGTGGAGGACAGATTGTGAGACCCACCAGCCATCCTAATTTGGCGGTGGGTCTTTCAGGCCTCCTCGGCGGATTCCCCACATACTCCGGGCCGGCGGTGGCTTCCGCCGGCCCGGAGTATGCGGGGAATCCGCCATCATAATGACCCCCTTAATGTGAGAGGGTTAAATAACCCAGTTAAGCGCAGGGCCGTACTGTTATGCTTAGAACAATCCCAAGCCGACATCTGCCTCCTACAGGAGACGCATCTGTTATAACGAGATTGCCACCGTCTCCGATCTCGGAAGTTTCCGCTCCAGTTTTTTTTTTCTAGCTACACCAAGACGGCGAGGGTCGCTATACTGGTGTCCCAGAGATTCAAGGGTAAAGTCATACACAATTCGGCAGAGATTAAGGGTAGATTGTTGACCTACAGGTTCTCTTTAGGCACCACTACGTTTACTGTTGGCTCCATCTATGCACCCAATGAGGGTCAGGAGAGGTTCTTTCACACTGCGCTCACAGAGGCCACAACTACGCTAGACCTTCACATAGTGCTGGGGTGACCTGAACTTGGTTTTTGACAACATTTTGGATAGATCGTGTCAACGCACCACCCAAGCTGGAGCTCTCTCTGCAGAGGGATTGTCTCGTTTAGGAGAGTTAGGCTTCAGGGACCTATGGCGCAGCTTCCACCCCCAGGAGAGGGAATATTCTTATTATTCTAATGCGCATAAAATATATGCGTGTCTGGATTATCTGCTCGCGTCCTCATCTACACATGCACTAGCTTCTAAGGTGGAGATTGGGGTTGCCTCCCTTTCTGATCATGCCCCGATGACTGTTGTCCTTTCCCTCCCCCGGCTCAGCGCGTGCAGCGGACATGGCGCCATAGAGAGACGTTATTGCATCGCAAGGAGGTGGTCACACGCATACAGTGCGCTATCACAGACTATCTCCCCCACAATAGTAACTCAGACACAACGCTTGCAACACAGTGGGCGGCTCTGAAGGCCGTCATAAGAGCAGAGTTTACAGCGATTTCTGCCGCAGATAATGCTGAAAGGCAAAGCAAGCAATATGACCTCACCCTGCAAGCCAGGGAGCTGGAACAAATGCACCGGAGAACGGGGCCGCCTAGGGTTTGAAGGAAGCTGAAAGCGTTCATTCAGCAGTTAGCAGCTATCGATCAAGATAGGGCTAAGTATGAGGCCTTGCGGCTATGCCACGCATATTATACTGGAGGGAATAGATGTGGGCGGTTATTAGCACACAAACTGAGTGAAGCCAGGCAGCAGCAGCCGGGGAAGAAAATCCTTAGGGGAGACAGTCGGCGCGTCATGGAAGATCACGATATTGCAGCAGCCTTCAGGGATTTTTATGCCGACCTCTATTCTGGTGATACCACTGGCGACCTAGAGGAGGATGCGTTCCTAAACTCCATCCCCCTTCCAACCCTTTCGAAGGATCAGGCGGACCATCTAGAGCGTGACATCCGGCCGGAGGAAGTTATTGCTGCCATCTCCCGCCTCAAATTCTGCGCTCAGATTGCCCCTCTTCTTGTGCGCCTTTTTAATTCCTTCTCGGCGCCAGAAGCGATCCCGAGTGATCTCTTGGAGGCCTCCATTGCGGTCATACCGAAGCCGGGAAAAGACCGGTCGCAGTGCAGGGCGTATCGCCCTATTTCTCATCTCAATGTAGACCTCAAATTATACACAGGGATTTTGGATGCCCGGCTTGGAACCCAAATGGGAGGCTTAATCGATCCAGACCAGGCTGGCTTCATCCCGGAACGCCAAACCTATGATAATACTAAACAGGCCCTACATCTAATTGAGAAAGCAACACGCACTACCTCGGAGTACATGATGTTGGCTATCAACGCCGAGAAGGCGTTCAATAGGGTCCATTGGCCCTATTTAGCGAAGGTACTGGAGAAGGCGAAATTGGGACCGAAGTTCCGTACTTATGTCCTGAACTGTTACAAATTTCCGGCGGCTACGGTGCGAGTTAACGGCTATACATCCCCTTGGTTTGCCATTGGAGGGGTACGAGGCAAGGGTGCCCCTCCTTTTCGCCCTTTACATGGAGCCGCTAGCGCAGAATTTGAGGCTTAACTCAAGAGTATCGGGGATCAAATTTGGGGGCTATGTCCATACAATTAGCTTATATGCGGACGACGTCCTGATTTCGTTGTCCCACCCGAAGGAAGCATTGCCCGCGTGTCTTGAGGACCTGGAGTTATTTGGTCGAGTTTCTGGGTTTAAGGCCAACATGGGTAAGTCAGTGGCCCTTGACCTGTCTTTAGAGAAACCCATCCGAGATCTGTTGCAGGGCTCGTTCCCCATTCAGTGGGCGACAGAGGCGGTTCGCTACCTGGGGATCCAGATTGCCCTCTCCATGCGGGATACAGTTAATATCAATTACGCCCTGCTGAGAACTAAGATTCGAAGGGAGTTGGGGCGGTGGAAACACTACCCATTGTCTTGGTTAGGCAAAGTCGCGGCGATCAAGATGACTGTCCTCCCTCAGATCTTATATTTATTTCGCACCATTCCTCCACGGCCCGCACTAGGCTGGATAAAGCAAACACAGTTGGAGTTGGCTCAGTTCATATGGAACGGGCGAAAACGGCGTCTGAAGGTACGGCTGGCGATGCTCCCGCTGGAGGGAGGAGGAATTGGACTTCCAGATTTGAAGCTCTACTTTCAGGCGGCTCAGTTACGTCTTTTGGTGGAATGGAGTAGATGGGAGTCTGAAAAGCACTGGTTGTTCCAGGACCATGCAATGGCTGGTAGGCCCCCGCAAGAAATTCCTTTCCTACGTAAACAGCACAGACCCCCCCAATCTCTACGTCTCATATATTACACGGATTAGATTGGAAGTCTGGGACCAGACAAACGTTAGCCATGAACACACCACCTTCCTGTCTCCTCTTATTCCTACCATGGACAACCCTGACTTCACTCAGGGTTTGGGTTCAGTGGCCTAGGCGAGATGGAGGCCAGCAGTATGCCGGTACCTCTTTCATATGTACACGCCGTGCGGGGTAATTCCCTTCTCCCAGTTTAAGCAGGAATATGGGCTACCAGAAGAGGAGAGGCTTCGATACTTGCAGGCTCGGCAATGGGGGCTTAGCGAGCAGGTGCGCTCCGTGGCAGATAGACATCTTACACCTTATGATTACTGGTTACTCACATGCAGGACAGATAAAAAATTAATATCAGATCTATAAAAGATGCTACAGGTTAAATACACACGTTTATAGCACCGGTAGGGCGCACTGGGAGAGGGAACTGGGCAGGACACTTAGTCATAAGGAGTGGGAGGGAATATATCACAGGGCGCGACACTCTGCATACCACATGGGGCTCACGGACACCCTTACTAAAATTGCAACCTACTGGTACTACACCCCCGAACGTCTCCATGTAATGGATCACAGTAGGGATGCACTGTGCTGGCTACGGGCAGGTGGGTACACTAGTGCCTTTGCTTTGGGACTGCGCGCAACTCCAGAGGTATTGGAAGCAGATTTTAGACGAGGTAGATGCGCACTTTCATCCTACGTTCTCCTGGGGCTACCGAACTCCCTGACATACCCGCTGCGCTCCCGCAGAGGTCGCCTGTTTGTGATAGCGTTGGGCTCGGCGATGCAAAACATACTCATGCACTGGCGGACGGCGCATGTTCCTACATTTCACGGGTGGCTCCATCGCCTCTGGCTAGTGCTTGGTATGGAAAAGCTTTCGTTGACAGTGGCTGGGGAGGGAGCCAAATATGCAGAGCCGTGGCAGCCCTTCTTGTCCTTGCTGGCCTCGGAGTTCCGTGAGGTCACCTGCCCCCGATACCTTAGATTGTTGCGTCTCTCGGAGACGGAGTGTTGAGGGCCAGGTTGGGTGTGGAGTGGGTTTTGGTGAAAATAGACGGTGGACATTGAACATGTGTGGTGGGTGGGTAGGGTAGGGTAGTGGTTTGGAGGGGGGGCTATGGTTCTGTGTTCCTTTATCTTGTTTTTTTCCTATTACGGGATTACATGCACTAGCTCTCCTCGCCAGTCTAAATTCCCCATGGTATTGATGGACTCATCTGCCCCTTGACTCCTAATTCGCATTACACCAACAAAGGTAATGGCTATATCAGTAAATGTACAATTATTTGTGTGGCAATCCTTCAATAAAAATGATTTAATACTAAAAAGACTACTATCTTTGCATGACACCAATCTCGTGAAAGGCATCTGTTATCTACAGCAGCATTGAGTGCAGCTAAATATGGGGTCGTCAGTAGGCACTGGAACTTTTTGTGGAACTCACATGGGAAGCCATTCGGGCCTGGTGCCTTGCCCGAACGTGTTCAAAGATGCCCCCCTTGCTGCCTGACAGATATCCAGGACAGGGACAGGGCTAATTCAGTGGTCGCAGCCTTAGCTGTTTTGGATTGAGCACACAAACCCTTAGGCACACAAACTCTTGGCCAATGAGTAGAAGATTTTATACAGAGCACTATCCATCTTGAGATGGTCAGTTTCTGCACAGTCTCCCTTTTCTTAGTTCCTATGTATCCCATGAAGAGTTGATCATCTACCTGGAACTGCTATGAGTGATCAAGGTAGAACGACAAAGCTCATTTTGGGTTCAGACAGTCGAGTCTCTCTTTCTCTTTGAAGGGGTGAGGTGGAACAAGGAAGGTAGGCAGGGTGATGTTCTGCCCTATATGGAATGAAGGAGACACGTGTCCGGAGGACCAGCTTGTCCAGATAGCAAATAGTGCAGGGAGGGTGCACCGGGAGCGTCTGCCATTCGTTGACCCTCCTGCTGGATGTTATGGCCACTAGAAAGGCAGTTTTTATGGTCAACAGCCTGAGAGAGCAATTGTGCAGAGGCTCAAAATGTGCACACATCAAAAAGGTGAGATCACGATTTAGATCCTACTGGGGCATGATGAATGGGCAGGGGGAAACATGAGCTGTAAGCCTTCTAGAAACCTAGTCATAACAGGTAACTTAAATAAAGAAGGTTGTTCTGGCAATCAGAAAAATTCCGAAATGGCTGATAGATAACCTTTAACTGGTTATCTATATAGGTATATTACATGTTCGGGTGCTTTTTGGGTATAAAAACCCATATTTTATAAGAAACCGTGAAATATGAAAAATATCTCAGAGTCCATGTAAAATGTGAATTTCATCATTATAATCACAGCCACCAAACTACTCTGCAGAGGTTTTATCATTGACACATCTGCAACAATTATGCAGCAGAGAAGACTGAAATATTGCTGCAAGGTTATCTAACCTATGCGCAAAACCAAAAATTATGCAGCAAATTTTCTGGAACTATTATCTTCCTCCATCTGAGCTTGAAGAAAATTTTGTGAAACCAAAAAATGATGTTGTAAATCATTTGACAAATGTGGCAAACCCATAAATATGTGGTAAACACGGTGGCCTTACAGTCTTATAAATCTTGCAGTGATAATATCAACAATGCAATAGAAGAGCAATGATTTAATTGGTGGGGTAATTATTTGTGCATCGCGAGGACGCAAGAAATGGTTACCTTAGGGCACGAGTTATAGTTACTTAAAATAACTCTTACTATAACAGCTGAATTTCTATGGTTTTGTGCATGTAAATTCAGAACCTAACTATAAAGTTTTTTGTGTGAATTTCTAAGGTATTTTAAATGCTAAATCCTAACTATAACGTCCCTGTAACCTTTGTTTTGTTACAGTGAATTTGTATATTTTTTTAAATGCAACGGGGGTTGCTTTGTCCTTCTTTTGCCTCGTTTGTTTTTACTGCTTTCTCCTTCCTTTCCCACTTTTTTCTAGAGTGCTTTTTTCCTGCATTTGCCTCGCTTTTTACTGCTTTCTCCTTCCTTTCCCATGCTTTTCTGAGTGCTTTAGCCTGCTTTTGTATTATTGTTTTACCAATTTCTACTTTCTTTTCCTCCATTTTGTGCCCCAGGGGCCACCACCCCCGGGTCTTTTTGTAAATATTATAGGGGGGCCACGCAGACCCCCTCCATGAGCTCATTGAGAGGGACAACTACCTCCCAAGGACTTCTTTTCTTTACAATGGAGCGGGCCATGGGGACCCCCTCCTGGGGCTCTTTGAAACCAACGGGACCACCGTTGGTTTCAATGTGTAAAAGAAGGGGCGCGGGGACCCCAGGGACCACCTCCTCCCCGGGTCCAAATCTTTAATTGAAAATGAGAGGGGAGTCCCCTGGAAAGATTTCCTCCCTTAGGAACCCATCCCCGTGGCCTGGCCATACTTCACTAGGAGAGGGGGGCTACATGGCCCCCCTCCCCGGGACATTTTGGGCCTCGGGAATCTCATCCCTGGGGCCTGACCTTAATTGAATGGGGGAAGGGGACCACAAGGCCCCACTCCCAGAGCTGATTTCAGCTGCAGGGACCCCACCCCTGAGGTCCGGACCTTATACTATGGGGAGGGAAGCCGTGCAGTCTCACTCCCCAGGCCGAATTCCGCCCCGGGGACCCCAACTCCCGAGGTCCAGCCATGAACAAATGGGGTAGTGGTCCGCGTGCCCTCCCTCCACAGGCCAATTTCCTCCCCGGGGCCTGGCCTTTATACAATGGGGAGGGGGACGTGGGGTCCCCGGGGCCTGGCCATGTCACCGGAGTGTACCCCGGGCACCCGTGTGCACTGATACTGCGGGGTGAACCTCAAGGCCTCTGCGGTCCTAGACAGCCTCCTGAGGGAGCTGGCATTCCTGCAGCAATCAGGGAGATGCTTTAAATAGCAGCTCACTGCTTAAGGGAGCGGTGTTTTCATCTGCTTCCCTGCACGCATATTTGAAGTAGGGAAGCAGATGAAAACTTTGCTTTCTGAAAGACGGAGCTGTTTGAAAGCTTTGGTTTGCAGAAAGCAGAGTTATGTTTGCTTTTGCTTGGCAGAAGCTGTGGGCTCCCATCACCCAAAAGCAACCAGGTACCTGCAGAGGGTGGGCACCTCAGGAGTCAGCCCTGGGGGGTAGCAGTCCTCAGGGCCATAAATGGCTCCACGAGGGGGGCTGCGTGGCCCTCTCCATCATCGAACGTAGCGTTGGGGATTTGGTGGACCCAGGGGCAGCAGGGGGTGGCACGCGGGACCCCCCCACATTAATGTTACATGTTTAGCCCTGGGGAGGTAGCGGTCCCCGGGGCATGAGCAGTTAAAGTGTTGGCAGCCAATCACATTTCAGCATTGGGACTGTTGGACCAACACCTCCCAGGGGCAATTTAAAATATGGATGTGGGTGGGCGTGCCGTGAGGACCCCCATCTCCCTGGGGCAAAATCCAAGAAAGGAGGGGGGCAACACGGGCCCCCACCTGGAGCCATACGTGGCCCTGGGGGACTACTACCCTCCCCCCTGGCTCCAACCATGTCCTGGGGTGCCCACCCTTAGGACATAGCTGTTTGCTGTGGCTTGGTGGTAACTTTACCACTCCTGCCAAGCCACAGCAAAAGCTCTGCTTCCAGCAAACGAGAGCATGAAAAATGCTCTTGCTTGCTGGAAGTGGAGCAGAATAGCTTTCGCACACAGGGAGTTGCCTTTCCCTCCCTGTGTGTACAAGCTATGCTGGCTTCTGCATGAGGCGGGGAACCAGCAGGGACCGCAGGGGCCTTCAGGCTCTCCCAGCGGTCCCCAGCAAAGTCACTTGGTCCCCTGGGTGGGACCAGGCCATCTGGAATGGAGGCCTGGTTATGGGGAATGGGGTTCCTGGGACCGAAATCGGCCCGGAAGAAAGGGCCCCAGGCGGCCCCCCTCTCCTACCACTAATTAAACATTTTCTTTAAAGGGCAGGCCCCAGGGGATGGGTCCCGGGGGCCATAATTTTCCGGGGAGATGTTTGCGAGCGGCCCCTCCTCCTTATTCCCAAAAGATCTGGACCGGACCAAAATCGGCCCGGGAAAGGGAGGGCTACTGGTCCCCCTCTCTTAAATAAATTTATGAAAAATTAAAAAACGTCCGGGCCCTGGGAGGGAGGCCGCACGGCCCCCCTTCCCCATTCCAAAGAGGCCTGCACGGCTGATTGCCGGAGGCCCTGCCCCCTTTTAACACCTCTCTGCAAACGTGCCTCCTGGCACACGACTAGTAGAGGAATACAATCCCCTTGGCTCCTGAGGGCCCTTGGGGGCCAAGAAGCCATTTTGTTCCCTTTAGTAAGTCCCACACAGCACGATTACTAAAATCTGGTTGGAGGCCCGCCCCCTTTCTCCACAACTCTGCAAACGTGATAACGAGTTAAAAAAAAAGTCAAAATTCACTGAAAAAACCTAAGGTTACAGGGACGTTATAGTTAGGCTCAGATTTCACTCATACAAAACCAGAGACATTCAGCAGTTACAGTTAGCTGTGCTAATTACTATAACTCGCACCCTGCAAGGCTGCTTAGGACCTCACATAGTACATCACTCATGACATGGTCAGTGACATCACTGATGACTTTATCCATTGAATATATATATATATATATATATATATATATATATATATATATATGTTAGGAATAAATAGTTACATTACATATTATGTGCGTGTTTGGATGCTTTTACTCTTGTATAGCACAAAATAATGACAGCCTCTACAGAGCTTCACTTCTTTCTTAAATTAGGAAGAAAATGCTTCAAAGATATCTGAGTTTAACCATACATAGTTTACTGTATGAATAGTACTCTATTTGTGAAAGCCAAGCAAACCAAACTATTTTAATTGAATTGATAGCAACACTGTGCTGGTAGTAGCTTTAACATTCTCAGAGCATAAGCTTGGCCCATTAAAGTTCAACATTTTAATTTCATTCAGTGCCCTGTGTTAGTTTTAGCTTGCTAGTAAAACTTTGATTTCTATAGCCAGAGTGTGTGTTTAAGCAAAGCATGTTTGAATTGTAACCACACAATTAAATACATTTCCCTTCTTCTTACTACAATCAACAGTAAAGAGAAGTATTTCACACATTCTTTTCAAGAAACCTTTCCCGTTTACAAAAATATTGATTCCATGCTAATTACATCTAAATAAACATGTAATATAAAAGATACACAACAGGTAACTTGTGTAAAATATCACTATATTGCCGTCTTGTGGTTTTGGTGACGTTTACTATCCACTCAATCATTGGTCTTGTGGTTTATTATGTCATTAGAACCCATCAATGGCAGGACCGAATCATGGTACAGTTACCTGTTTAGAATATTTTATATATTAGACATAGAAAGTGCTATACCCAGCATCTATGGTTATGCCATCTTGTATATCCATACTCTATACATATAGTACCACATATGTAGACTAAAAAACAGCACAGGGCATCATATGGCAAAAGCTGCTGCCATGTCCACTGAATTTCTGACACATTTTGGACATAAATTTGCAGTGTGAAATGTCTATCATTGTCTGGGGCAGTCATGTAGCCAGTGAACCCTAACAACACTTTGAATATTTTTTTTCACAACAAATTGTACTGTCAACAGCCATAACAACCATGATGCAACCGGGTTTTTCAATAGCTCAATATACATAGAAGCAATATTGATGTCGACTTTTACAGTCTCAATAAAACAGTTTAGAATCTAACAATGTTAAAAATATTAACCCAACAATAAACAGCAGTGCCATACACCTACAATGAATCTAATACATGCGATTCCCAGCCTCCAAGATCTAATAGCTATATAGTTGCAACCATGTTTATTCCACATCATCTGTCTTTTTTGTCAGTTTTTAACTTGTTGATGCAGCTGGAATGGGCTCTAAATACAGCCCCCGATATTCCGCCCACCTCTTCCAAAGCTTGGGGTGTTTTCTGGGGCACCCCCTCGCCTTAAATACTGGTAAATCCAGCCCCATGCAAAAATCAAGCACCCTGGGGATGTGTCTTTCCATATCCTTGCTATATCGCGTTTCGCCAGTGTAAGGCCAAGGAGTAGTAGATGGCACTTGTATACATTGTCCCTGATACAGTCTGTGATGTGGAGCATGACTAATCATGGTTAATATGGGATATCTCACCCTAATACTTCTAACAGACACGTGATTACTCCCCACCAGAACTTCGAGAGTGCTGTACACTGCCACACAGTGTGTGAGAGTGTCCCATCAGTGGTTTTACAGCGCAAGCAGAGAGGAGAGTCAACTAGTCCTGCTTGCCAGAGCCTGTATCAAGTGAAATAAACCCTATGAAGATACTTGTGTTGTATGAGTCATAAATATGCTGCAATGGCTACGCGTGGATTTCAGTGCCTCGGCCCAGTCATCATCATCTAAGGGTCCTAGGTCTTCCTGCCAGTCATCTTGTGATTTGCCAAGTGTAGTGGGACTGTTAGTCACAAGTGTTCGGTATATCTTGGTGATCTTGTCCTTTCCTAGTTCCCCCATAAATACTTTAGCCTCAATAGGGTTACAGTTGGGTATAGCTTGTTGGTGTGTAAGGTATGGGGAGAAAGCATGGCGGAATTGGAGGTATTTATAAAACTGTGAGCGGGCATATCATATTCTTTTTGGAGTTCCTGGAAAGACTTTAGAGTCCGGCCATGAAGAACATCTCCCACCATAGATATGCCAATGGCCTCCTAGCCCCAAAAGCCAGACATCACTTGCCCATTAACCCAGTTGACATCCACCCTGCAGTGGCCACAAGAAGGATTTATGGGCATTCATATACAGCCCAGAGGTCTCTCCAAAAATCTGCATTATCCTAAGTAGACTTTAACACGACCTATTAGGGTGTGTAAGGAAAAAAAGGACATCATCCGCATATAGCGCTATGTGATCTGAGACTTCTCTGGACCATTCAAAACCACAGATCTGTGGGGCTATCCTCACCCAGGCTGCGAGTGGTTCCATAGACAAAGCAAAGAGGTACGGAGCAAGGGGGTAGCCCTTGCGAGTACCACTCCCAATGGAAAAGGTCTATGGGGTCGAATCTGCCACAAGAACAGAGGCGGTGATGTCAGTATACAGAAGATAAATATAGGTAAGAAGGCAGGGACCAAAATACAGTTGACTCAAAAGTGCGAAGAGGTAGGTCCAGCTAAGCGAATCAAAGGCTTTGTCGATGTCAGCTAGGAGAAGCGCCGGCGGTTCTTCAAGGCGATTTACTGTCGCAATGGTGTTATGTGCATGGCGAATATTGTGTCATGTTGCATGGCCTGGCATAAAGCCAGCGTGCTTGGGGTGGACTAGATGTGTAATATATGGTCAAATGCAGTTGGCGATAACCTTTGCAAGGAGTTTAGCCTCTACATTAAGAAGCGATATTGGGCGATTTGAGGCGTGGAGGTCAGGGGGTGCGATCGGGCTTTAAAAAGACTACTATCTCTGCATGACACCAATCTCGTGGAAGGCATCTGTTATCTACGCAGCATTGAGTGCAGCTAAATATGGGGTCTTCAGTAGGCACTGGAACTTTATGTGGAACTCACATGGGAAGCCATTCGGGACTGGTGCCTTGCCCGAACGCATCTCAGATCATGCCCTCTGCAGCTCCTCAGCCATTATTTGAGCATCCAGATCCTCTCTCACCGAGTCAGCCAGGGCTTGTGGAGGCAAATCATCTATGAATGTATAAATATTAGAAGGCAAGAGAGTCTCCATGGGAGCATATAGGTCTGCAAAGTATTTAGCAAAGCTTGCCGCAATTTGTACTGGATCAGTGAGTATCTCCCCGGCAGAACTACAAATACTCGGGATGCCTAAGGGACAGAGTGTCCGCTGACATAGGCGGTGTAGCGGTGCACTGGATTTCTCCCCCCACTGATATATCCTACTGCAGGGGACTAACCATGTTATTTTTGCCTCATCTAACAATTCGCTGCCATATAATTGATGCACATGGAGCAATTGTCGGCGCGCAGCACCTCCATCTTCCCCTCTACCTCTGTGCCCCAGGTCCATGAGTTGGGCTTCTGTCTGTATCAGCTTCTCGTGGTGCTGTTTACGCTGTGCTCTGCGGAATGCAATGTCTACCCCCTGAAGAGTTGGTTTCATGGGCTCCCACAAAGTTTCGCGGGGATTCTACTGTCCCTGTATTATAAGAGAAATAGTCTGAGATGGCTGTATGCATATGTAGTCTGTAGTGCTCATATTGCAAGTGCCATGGCGATAGCCTCCATCGGAAGGGGGAGTGTCTGGAGTCTTCTCGCAGTTTCAGCAGTATGGGGGAATGATCGGAGAGGCCCCTAGGTAGAATGTCTGCTATCTCAAGTCTGTGGATGTAGGTTACAGACATCCTTATGTGGGCAAGCAACATCATTCCAATCTCCCCCGACTATTGCCAGACCGGGGAAATCTCCCCACAACATCATCAGGAATTCTATCAGGTTCCATGCTAATGGCGGGGGCATATATACCAACCAGAGCAAGCGGCTCACCATATAGTGTACCTGCGACTATAATGAATCTGCCCTGGGGATCCAACCATGTCTTATCTTGTATGTAAGGGACTCAGCGGTAGATCAAAAGCGCCATACTCGAGAGCCTCTAATAAATCCGGAATGAAAAATCTGGCCGTAGCCAAATCGAGCTAAACACGGTGTCTTATTGCCCAGCAAATGGGTTTCTTGTAGAAGCAGGACGTCAGCTTCATACAGTTTAGCCTGGCGCAGTACATCCCCGGTTTAATCTTATCTAAAAGGCCACGGACATTTCGGCTAACAATGTGGAGTCGCCTATCTTGAGCCTCTGTCATATCTTGTGGCATGTTTGGCGGTGATGTATATGCGTAGGAGATGATGTATGGATGGCGTGATTAAATGGGATGCTGCATGCGTAATACGAAAACACGGCACTGAAAACAAACAGTAACTTTCCCTTAACCCACCTCCTGTCCCTCCCACCCCAGTACCTCATGAACATTGAAGTACCTGTCACGGCACGGTGAGCGTCCCAACCCCAACGGGGCCAGAAACGACTCCCTGCCAATGGATCCCCAAAGAACTTTCCTTGTACATACAAGTGTCTTAAAAATCAGGGGAATGCGCCGATACAAATAGCAAAAGTAAAGTTGCTGTTGGCCTTGGTAGGCGAACTTCTGTTGTGGACATTTAGTGCCGGTTGACCCCTGGCGAAGTCAAAGGGAGGCATGTACAATGTAGTAGTGGCTCTGGTGCTTCAGACTGGCACCCTAACCTGCCACTACAGCCAGGAGTGTTCCGGGTCACGCACTCCTCAGGTGTCCGTCTCTGCTCCCAAGTCCATACAACTGGAGCAATATATTACAGGGGACATTGAGTCCCTTCAAATGTGGAGCTCCCCTCATCAGACATCTCCCAGATCGGCCAGGTGTCGCACCATGAGGGGCGGGCCGCTCTCCCGCACCTGTGGTGTCCCAAACAAGAGAGGGGGAAGTGGGGCGCCACAGCAAGCAATCCGCCCCGGCCACTTGCACTGACGCAGGCACCTCCTCGCGGTCCAATATAGCCACCGATGTTCAGGTCCAGGGTGGCACTCTGCGTAATTGTGCCCACTTCTCAGATCCAGCCGCCCGCTGCCCTGGCTGGACAGCGGGCCTTGCCTGCTAGTGATCGCTCGGCAGATGAGCCCCCGGGCAAAGGCTCATGATCAGGGCACTACCTTCGCTGCCTCCATCAACATGGGCTCAAGGCGACGGCAGCACGAACAGATATGGCCGTCGGGGTCTGGACGCCGGCTGTATATCCCTGTGGTCCAGTTAACCACAAACAGCATTTATGAGCTGCTCCTCCTCGTTGGCGGCACACAGCAGCACTGCCACTCCTCTGGGGTATGTTGTATATTCTTTGCGGTGGTGCGTCACGTGCTCCGGCACTCCCTTTCCTCAGGGGCCGGGGATCCCTAGGCTTCAGCAGTGTATCCACCCTTGGCCGCTTCACTCACCCGAAGGGCGATGTCGAAATGAATTTGGAAGCAGCAGGGAAAGGGTAGAACCTGAGCAGGGCAGAAGTGCATATTTAAGGGCAGTTGTGGCAGGATAAACAACGGATTTCTGTAGGGCTATTGGAGCTTCTTTACGCCATGTCCACCACATTACACTTTGAATATTTTAATGAAAACACCCTTTGGTATTAAACAAGGAGACTTGCTTTAATTCTGCAAGAATTAATTGCCCATAATTGCCAATAATTCACAATTGCCCATAATTGATTCTCAAGTCCCTAGGCGTTGCTAAAACAAGTGTTTTGTCTCATTTACACATCAAAACAAACTGAAATCCACCACCAACTTTGAAGGGAAAACCACCACCCAATCCTACCCACCTAAAGATAAAACCAGAGCTGTCTCTGATAATCCTAAATGTTCTTTATATATTTGACAGAAATGATGAAGAGAGTTGCACACACTGTAGAGAGGGATATCCAGAGTTTGAAGTATACACTGGAGTAAAAATGGAACAGTATACAAAAATACAGGTTGTCTTGAGAACCATTTTTGTTCTGGAATATGGCAAATTAAAAATGTACATCTTCTAGAATTGCACCTTTTAAAGTTTTGTGTCCATTTGTAAACCACCAGTGTGTTTAAAGACCAGTTACAGCACAGGTAGTAATTAAAGCTTCAAAGCAATACACCAACATCCTTTACTCTTGTGACACCATTTACTGAGCAGGTAGGTTACCTTCTGCTGAGATTGGCAAATGGAGTTAACAGTGAGGATCATTTCAGTAAACTGGATACCTGACAATCATCCACTGGTATAATGGGGTCATATCACAGGGTACATATTCTTCTCCTCTAAATGACATTTGTCTGATATGATAGAGCTTCATTTGAATACAGTTGTTTTTTCTAAGGCTGATGATTGAATACCTGATGAACATCAAAGGGTATTAGAAACCGAAAAATAAACATTTATATACCTGAATAGCAGCAGTGCCAACTCCTCCTGAAGCCCCATATATCAGAATACTGCAAAATAAAGTCATTAATTAATGAAATAGTAGTAACCTAAAACAGAAACTACATTTTCTCGCTGAAAAATGTAACACATTTAAATTTTACTGCAATATATAACGTATATTGATGATCAATAATCAAATTCAGTTGGGTTCAATAAAACCCTGGCTCAGTGATGGAATTTAAAGATCACAAGATGCAAGTAAAATACTTTAATTTATGAAACAAACTGTTAAATTCGACCAAAACGGAAAGTGCAACCCCCATGCTCAATTGAGGGAGATTTGGAGATGAGAGAGACATTACATATTTTTAAAAGGGTTACTAAAGGAGCATTTTAAAAAAAGGTAGCAAGAAAAATTGACCTAATGCTGGCTCGTCCTACTAAAGCCAACAAAAGTTTCTGATACCCAGCTTTAAGAACGTTCCTAAGTCCAGTGCATAAACATCTGCCAAATGCTAGGATGACCAAAGTCACAATGAACCATTGGGGCTGTGCATTCATACTTCTTTTCGGGGGTGGTGGCATTAGATGGTAAATCCTTTTAAAAAGCCAAGTCTTTCAAAAATATTCTCCTTAAATAATTTCTTATCGATGACACCATGCCATTAACCATCCAAACATTTGGACATAGCAATAGAATAGCAATAGCTCATGTAATCATCCTAGTTGGAATAAATAGGGGTCTTTATAGTGTGGATTTAATGCAAAAAAATGGAGAGGACAAGGCCTGGCTTTAATCAAGAAATCAAACATCAGGGACCTAACAATCTTGTCAAAAAATATGCGTTGCTATGTTATGTTAAATGAATTTATAGAGCGCATGGCTGCCCCAGCAACAAGGCATCTCAGCGCTGTATCTAGCAGAGCGGATAGCGAGGAAGCTAGTGACTGTATGTGGCTATCATAATAACCAAGTGATATTAGAGGGAAATCATTTTCAGAACATCCCACAAGGAATTCTAGTTACACAAGAATGACTCTGTGCCATATTAGCAGAGGTCTGCCGAAATGTTGAAAGCCTTACTACATCTGCTCGTTAGAGGCATAAAGAATAGATTAGACCAAATTATGCTTTACACCACTGTGATCCAAGCAATTAACTGACTAAACAAGATGCAGGCACTTGGTTTTGACCATGGATTGTGGTCAAAACGAAGTTCTTGGGTGTCTCTTTTCAATTACTTACAATAATATGATCTCTCAATGAGATACCTCAATGAAATTGCATGCTGGTCCCAGCTGGTAAACGGGTGAACGCAGGGGTATACTCTTGAAACGTTTTAAAATGTGGATTTCTTATTTTACATGGGCTTTCTCTTTAACTAAAGCAAGAACAACTCCTAAATTAGGGATCTTTCTAAAATCGTTCTTATCCTCAGCAGATGACAATCTTATTGGACAGCAATATCAACCAATAGCTGTTTTCCGGATTTGGCTATGGTATTGGAAAAGGTTGTGATTGGTCACTTTCAAACACACCCGTATACATATTCTCTTCTCCACCTCATTTAAGGTAGGTTTTTCCCAGCTGATGAGGCCTAGTGAGCCTTCTGTGAAAAAGCAGATAATACGTTGGCTTCTAATCAGTGAAACAATAGTTTATTGGTTCTTTTGGACCAGAGGGTACATACCATTCTGTCAATTTAATTAGGATTAATAAGTATGGTTTTCAGCAAGGAAAAGCACTGGCCATAGTGCCCACAGACACATCTGCTAAATTCGGTGGTGGTGCACGCTGTGTAAATGTTCAGCACAACGGAAGCAGCAGTAAAGAATATTTCACGTTTTTAATAGATATAAAGAAATTGCAAAGGCAAGCCTCAAACTGATGGAAACGCGTTTCAGTCAAACAGATCTTTACTGAACCAAACTCAAACTAGTTTCTTCTTCATTGATATAGACAAAAGACTCTTCATGTTCAATCATAGACACCGAGAACAGACATTTAACCTTTGGTATGGTAGGACTCCATGATTTTTTTTAAAAGACATGTTAAGCAATGTCACTTACATTGAGATTTTTTTTAAAGAAAGAGAAAATTAAATGCAGTTATATTTGTAACTTGAACTTAAACTCAATTATCGTAATTGTTTTAGCATGAGTGTGAAATATTCCGCTTGATATGCTATTGCTTAGCACTTATGCAACCTCTAACATAATTGGTACACAACATATAATGTTTTTATAATCTGACAATCATATTTCATGCTCCATTTAGCCTGTTGGTTAATAATCATGACTCTGTGGGCAAAAGGAAGAAGGTGATTTAATTTCAGTGAGTGTTGGAATTCTGAGATTCTGTGCAATGCTGTTCAAGTTATAAAACACCTATTTGTCATTACAGGTATATTCCACGTAAAGGAAAGGATTTAGAAAGACATCATCTCATATTTATTGATGTTTGAGCATTAACTCAGAACTGTATTAAATTGGGAAATTGATATCAACCACTCAAATGTAACCCTACCACACACATTTCCATATTGTATATAAAGATAATAATAATAAATCAGGATTGCCAACATTTTAAAACACTTTGCATATGCCACTTTTAGGTTGTATTTATCGGGATTACAATCATTAAAATCATAGATGTGTAATTCCTCATAGGGCTTTCATTTTAAAATACACAGGAAATGATTTCCATTATCTTCATGAGATTTTCTCAAAAGTGTTATACATGGTCAGTCTCATTGCCCCCAAGTGGGCACATACCGTAAATCCAATTTGCTTAACAAAGGTTTATCAAAATATGGCACATCATTAAACCTCTAACTCTTCAAGTAGGTACTTGAAAAAAACATTCAACAAACACTACAGGATTTACATTCTATTTAAATAAGGAATCAGTCTTTGTACTGTGTGTTAAGCTGTATATTGTAACTTAGTTATTATTTGATATGTTATGATGTAAGTAGAATTCTAGACTCTTTGTGTCTAGAATTCTATTCCTCTCTTGACTCATTCACAGCCTATACTTTCCATGGATATGTTGTGGGTCACTGTCTTCTGGATTAAAACTTCTTTTTATCAACTAAACCTTTTATTAGCCTGATTACTTTTGGAAGACCTTACTACATTCTTTGGCGATGATTTATGTTGTGACACACTAACCAACTTTCGAAATTATGTGATTTTTTAACTTTTTGTCTTCAATGCATTACATATACTTTACTTCTTTGGATTGCGAACCTTTACTTGTGACGTTTTCAACTCGGACTACCAATTTTTAATTTTGAACTTTGCTGGCGTTTTGGATTTCAGACTTTTCTGGAGCTTTAAGTTTGTGCCTGTGTTTGTGCTTGGACCTAATGTACATGGATTTGCAGCTTATATTTTTATGCGCTAATAAATGGATTTGCTGTTCCTATTGGGAGTGTACTTTTTGGCGTAATCTCATCGGCACATGCTCTTGCATATCAAGGTATGTTACCTTGTTAATTGCAGTTTGCCGTTGCCTCTGTGTTATTCCTTGAAGTCTCATTCCGCTGCGCAAGACTCTGCATTTTCCAAAAAGTCGTTCTGGCACCAAGCCTCCATTTCCATGAACGCTTCATTCTAGAATCCTGATAAACGCTGCAGCAACGTACAACGCTCAACGTATGACATCGCAGTTTCGTCATTGACCTCACGTTGTCAGCCATTTTGTACTTCGCTTCCTTAGTAAAGCTTCACCTTTATTTCCGACGCTACGAAGAACATCATTTTGTCATTGACCTGATGTTTTCAGCCATTTTGTTGTGGATTTCCATAGCAACGATTCCTCTTGGTTTTTTTTTCGACGCTGTGCAGCATTTTTCATCGTTCAGCGCTGCTAAGAGTTTACTGAGAATCTTTTTATTTTAACTAAGAATTCTCTGTATAGTCTAGTTACAAATAATATATTACTATTATCTTATTTTTTTTGTTTGTAAATGTGTATTGCTTCACCTATTTATCTACTCAGTTCAAGCAAGTTTGACATATTCATATTTTCAACCTGTAAGTATTATATACCATTTACTTACCTATAATGTAGTCATCTGATAACAATGTAATGCAACCTCCTCCTTTTTTAGACAAACCTGGAAAACCCAATACTCCCTGGCATAAATGGTTTCGCAATTTTGACAATTATTTAGAAGCCATTGATGCTTCAGAATATTCTGCATCTAGAAAACTAGCTATTTTATTTAATCATTTAGGTGATGCGGTACAAGACGGTTTCGATAACTTACCTCCTGTACCAGCTCCTTCTGGTGTTGAAAATTGGGATGTGTTTTCTGAAGCTCTTGCTAGAATTGGTAAACAATATGTTGATGAACCATCTGTTATGGTCGAACGTCATGTTTTTTTAAACGTAAACAAAACCAAGACGAATCCATTGAAGATTATTTAGCTGTTTTACGGGTTCTTGCTGCGAAATGTAAGTTTGGTGACTATTTGAATACTGCCTTACGTGACCAACTTGTATTTAATTGTTATAACCAAAAGATTCAAGAAAGAATTCTCACATGTAAGAATTCTTCATTAGATGAAGTGATGGATTTAGCACGTAGTATAGAAAGATCGGTTGTTTCTTCTAAAATTCTTACCCAAGATCCTCAAAAGGTTACTGAGAGTTCTAAAGTATAGCATATACTCCTGTCACTAATGTGAATGCAATAACTAACAAACCTAAAGTAAACCGTACTTTTGAAAAGAAAGGTACATGTTACCGTTGCGGTTCCAAATTTCATTTGGGTAACTATGTAAATTGTCCAGCACAAGGGAAAAGGTGCAACACATGTAAGAAAATAGGACATTTTTATACTGTCTGTAGAAATGTTAGAGCAAAGAGTAAGATAAATTTGCTTAATATTAATGAAGATGATCCCAGTCATGACATGAGCAATTTGTTGTCTTCAATTGAAATTAATGTGTTGCAAGATGACTCCAAGAAATGTAAAGGACCAATATGTTGTGTCTCAATTGGCAGTATTGAACTTAATATTATGGCCAATTCTGGATCGCCTATAACGATTTTAGACAAAAAAAGTTTGACAAGTTCTGGTCTATAAGCATTCTTAAACCTACTGACGTAAACCCTAAGGCTTTTGGCGAATACGATATGGACATGTGTGGTTATTTTTCTGATTCCATAAAATTTAAGGATCGCACTATTTATATCAAGGTTATGTAGTTTTCAATGGCAGAGACATTCTTGGTTGGCAAGACCAAGCTAAGTTTGGAATCATCCTTAGACCTGGTCGTTCTGAACCAGTTATTTTGGGAGATCTTCCTATGGTGTCCAGTGTACAAGAATTTAATCAATTTCCCATTCAGATCCTATACTAAAGGATCTTTGTGTGACATATTCAAATGTATTCTCAGACAAAGTAGGTTTATGTAAAGGATTCAAGCACACTATTCTACTCAAGAAAAATGTAGTTTCTGTAATTCAAAAATGTAGACCTGTTCCACTGACGGCTCGTGAAGACTTAAAAAACTTTTACAACAAATGTGCTCACAAGATATTATTACACCAATAGAGTCTTCAGAATGGGTTTCTGTGGCAGTAGTAGTGCGCAAAAGTTCAGGCGATATTCGTCTGTGTGCGGATTTAAGGATGTTGAACCGCAATATTATTGTTGACTGCCATCCATTGCCTAGGATACAAGAAATGTTAGCCACAATGGGTGGTAGCAGATTTTTCCCAACTATTGATTTGCTTCAGCATATCACCAAATCCCATCATCTGAGGAATCTCAGCATCTCACCACGTTTGTGACTCTTTTTGGTGTTTAGAAGTACAAACGCTTGCCGTTTGGTTTGGCATCCGCGGCAAGCGTATTCCAACGCTTGATGGATCAAATGTTTTCCGACTGTATTGGAATCCAGACATTTCAAGATGACATCTTGATTCATTCCAAAACTTTAGAAGAACATTATGTGCTTTTGGAACAAGTACTAAAAAAATTGGAGTTACAAGGTATGAATGTGAATAGGAATAAATGTAACTTCATAACTCAGCAAGTTGAATATTTAGGCCATAACATATCCAGTCAAGGTATAAAACCTAAATCTTCTCTACTCACAGCCATAAAAGATGCACCTAAACCTTCAGACAAAGATTCCTTGTTGGCCTTTTTAGGTTTAAGTGAGTATTATGCACGTTTTGTGCAAGGGTATGCTATTGTTGTGCAACCACACAGGAACTTATTGAAGAAAAACACTAAGTACATTTGGACAGATGAGACACAATCCTCATTTGATTCTGTGAAAAAGTTGAATCTTGAGGCACCAGCTATTAGATCTTTTACACATGGGTGCATGAGTATAATAATAGTGGATGCCAGTTCAAGGGTCTTGGTGCTGTTCTTAGCCAATTAGTAGATTGACATGAGTTTACTGTTGCCTTTGCATCTAGGTCTTTAAGTGGGGCTGAATGTAATTACAGTACTATAGAGCGTGAGGCCCTGGCGTGTTCATGGGCGGTTGAAAAGTTCAGGATGTATGTTTGGGGATCCAAATTTATTTTATATACCGACCACAAACCTCTTGTGTATATGTTAGGAGACAGTTTATCTAACAGGGCTTTCAAGGTTAATTTGACTTTTAGCAAGGTTACAGGAGTTTAACTTTGAAATCAAATATATCCCAGGTGGTAAAAACATTTGTGTGGACTGTCTTTCAAGGTTACCTGTTAACAACAATGAATCTAAGTGCGAACATGTTGAAGCTGATGACTTTTATTGTGTTTTCTCAGTAACAGATGTTACACATGAGCTTAAGCTTTCACAAGAGGAATGGGTCAAGGCTATGATGATGATCTGTGCTTGAAGAGAATTAAAAGATTTCTTATTAGCAATTGGCCAAATGACCGTAGTATGTCTTTGCAGGAAAGGTCTTTTTCTCAAGTTGCACAAGAATGGTCTATTGTTGATGGTTTTCTTGTCAGACAAGACAAATTCATTCCTCCTGATTGTTTAAGGGATAAGATTATTACACTTGCTCACCAGGGTCATTTAGGTATTTCCTGTACTGTTCGCAAAATTAGAGAAACATACTGTTGGCCAGGTATTGACTCTCAGGTCAAACTTTACATTGATAAATGTCTACAATGTTTGTGTTCGTATAAACATTGGCGTTCTTCTACTTCACCCCTATGTCCTGTTGATTGGCCTAAAGGTCCCAGGCAGAAACTTGGTGTATGGATTTTTCAGGACCTTTCAATTTGTTGGAACGTGATAAGAAGTTTTTGCTTGTCCTTATTGATTATTTTTCAAAATGGTTATACTTTGCATTTGTGAAAAATTCTGATTCTAGTTCAGTAATTGACTTTTTGCAATGTGTGTTTTTGATTGAGGGTCTACAAAAAGAAATTATAACTGACAATGGGACCCATTTTGTTTCTAATGATTTTGAGAATTTTCTTGATGGAATGGCATTAATCACACACTTGCACCTTTATATAGTCCCGCATCCAACGGTTTAGTTGAGCGTGCCAACAAAATGTTAAAAGAAGGAGTACAAACTGCAGTTGCTAGCGAATTGGATGTTTCTAGATACATCAATCAGAATGTTTGGTGTTATAATACCACTCCCCCACTCCACTACTGATGTTTCGCCATATGTGTTGCTCAGAGGTAGGAAACCTATTTCTTCTCTCAATCCTTCATGGCTAGTTGATAAAATTGACTATACGTCCAGTTTGGATTTAAACAAAGTTAGAAAACATGTTGAACGCAAACAAGAATGTTATACAAGAAATTATGATCAAAGGAAACATGTTAAGGAGGTAACTTTGTCTCCTGGAGAATGGGTTCTTATTAAGAAGCCCATGAAGGTAACTAAGGGTCAATTAAAATTTACTGAACCAGCCAAAATTATCAAAGTAGCTCGTATGGCTGTCATGTTGGAGAATCGTGGTTGGTGGAACCGCAATGCTCTAATTAAGTTAACTAATGAGCAAGCCAAAATTATTTTAGATACATTTGAATCACAACCAGATAAAGATTGGTTTTATTTGGGTGAGTTAACATCTGTTTGTAATCATAACAGAAATTATGTTCCCTCTTCTTCTGTTCATGTTTGGGATAGAGGTGATAATTCTTCTGCTGTTAGTGAGAATCATCGTCATTCCTCTAATATGGGTGAAAATGTTGTTTCCAGTAATATGCGTAATGGTGCTGGTGATGATGTGCAACTTAGAACAAGCTCTCGTATTAGAACTTCTCCATTTCGTTCAGACGATTTTATTTATTACTAATTACTTATTCTTTTTACATTTGTATAGGGAGGGGGTGTGTGATAAGCTGTATATTGTAACGTAGTTATTATTTGATATGTTATGATGTAAGTAGAATTCTAGACTCTTTGTGCCTAGAATTCTATTCCTCTCTTGACTCATTCACAGCCTGTACTTTCAATGGATATGTCGTGGGTCACTGTCTTCTGGATTAAAACTTCTTTTTATCAACTAAACCTTTTATTAGCCTGATTACTTTTGGAAGACCTTACTACACACTGTCACCAGAAGTACATAGAGAATCCTATCCCATAAATGCATCATCAGTACTGCGTAAAATTACGTTTTTCAAATGAATCATTTTTTTAAGGGCAGGAGAAATTAATAATTCAATATTATGCTCAAGCACAGTCTGAGTGAGTTAAAAAGAAATATTTACAGCTGAAAGAGAAACCTGGAAATAGGCAACCAATAGGATAAATGAATGACAATAATTAAATTATCTTCATAAGTGTAAGAAATGACCCTCCTCAATATTCAAGCCAACCTACGCTTTAGCATTAAGTTCAAGAATACAACTTGATCCGACACGTCTCAAATTGGCTTCTCTGTGGCCCCCTTTGATGTTCCAAGTTGCCATGACTATTATATATTATCCAAGATCCTCGGTTCTGCCATCAAATACTTGGTGAAAATGTCTAGATGCAAGAAACGTTTCATCTTTATTCTTACTGTCTCGAAGGTGCTGGAGCACTGGTTTGTGCATCGGGAGGATGGTAACCCCTGCATACAATTTCAGGCATGGAAAACAGAGTACACAGACTGCATAATCAGTTTTGCAATTGAGGTTTTACCTTATCCTAATGCGTTTACCAGTAAAGGAATTTCAATATTTGATTGATTTATTTATTTATAAAGTTTTATATGGTGCGAACAAGACCCGAGGGATATCAGAGCGCTTTACAATAGGACGGAAGGAAGGACATAAATACACAATTGTCAACAAGTAGGGGTAAAAAAACAAACAAAAATAAAACAGGATTAATCGCAGATTCCAGGACAATTGCTTCGCGCTATATAAAACTTTATAAATAAATAAATGGGGAATAATACAAAAAGAAACGGGTATAAACAGGTAATGAAGGGTTCACAGTCTGCGGTAAAGAGGAGCAGTAACAAATGATTATGGTATTAACTCCATGTTTACATGGTTCAATCTTTTTACAGCAATAAAAACCTGTTTTCCCTTTTAGTCATGACACCCAAGTATTCTAGTAACATAATTCACTTTTCACTAAACTACTCCTTAGGGATATCACATTTCTAAAAATGACAGATGGTCTACAGGGTAATCTCTCACCAAACACTGGGTCAGATTGAAATATCATCCAGCCCAATTTCATGATTATTCGAATAGTGAAATGTTCTGTACTATATTTGTCCCTTTTCTATTCATCCATGTTTCAAACAATTCACCCTGCTAAAAAAGTTATATGTACCTTCAACCAGTTTTGGTATTTAGCACTCTGCTAAATAAATTCCAGCTTACAGATACCTACAAAGCTAAAATGAAACTAAAGGTCCCTGAATACAATCCGGAGGTGGCTACAAGTCAAGACTGGCTGAAGGTGTCACCAATTATATGGATGCAAAAACAACAGTTGATGGACAGAATGCAGAACAATGTCATACATTCGAGGCACAGGGTCAAGGCTGATTTGCATATGGCCACGTCTGAACTGGGGTGGCTTGGTGAGCAAAATACCGATGGATTAAACCCAGATCTGTGACTGGGGGTGAATGTTTTGCCATTGTGCAACATTCCGTCCATCATCTTGTGTGTTTTGCTGTTCACCCTAAGTGGGAAGGGTATGCCCAGACGTGGGTCCCGTGCTCACCACGCCACTGGAGTCAAGCTATCCTGGCTGAAGACGGCTGATAGTCAGAAACCGGTCCTAGGATGCTTGATTCCGGTCCAAGGAAGACATGGCTTGGCAGATCGGGCTGGACTGTTCCCATGAGGCACAGGGTCAAGCCTGATTTGCATATGGCCATGTCTGAACTGGGGTGGCTTGGTGAGCAAAATAACAATGGATTAAACCCAGATCTGTGACTGGGGGTGAATGTTTTGCCATTGTGCAACATTCCGTCCATCATCTTGTGTGTTTTACCAATTATATGGAGGCACTTGAACATTATGCTGACAAAAGCTCCATTGCGTCAGAGGTAGATATTGGTTACTGCAATAAAAACGTACAATATGAGATCAAGGTATTAAAGCGATCGTCACATCACAAATTACCTACCGCTTCCCACGACACTTGCTTTCGTTCAGGCCACAAGTATTGACCAGCGCTGCCCAGGCAGTGAGAGTAACATATGGCAGGGCGGCAGCCTCAGTATGACTAAGGGATTTGGGCTTGAAAGATACCTACATTGAAGAGAAATATCACTGTAAAAACAAGTAGAGAGCTTAATACATGATAAACAGAATATTACTGAGGTTCAGATTGAAACAATTGAACAGCAAGATTTATAAATTTTTATTTACAATTAATAAAATTCACTGTAGCGCACTTTATTAACAAATAATGGGGCAACTTACAAAGCTTTCTTCCATAAAACTTACTTGTGTAAATTCAGGACTTGTCCACAGTACTGAACATCTAAAGACCAGTGCTTAATTTATAACAAAATAAGTGCTGGGGATATTGTCAGGAGGCTACTGCAGCTTGCACCACACATTGCCCCTGTCACGCTAACAATGATAGTAACAACACAACTACTAACCAACACACTCCTACGAGTGTGACAATTCGGTGTATTTCAGACCCCCAAAGCTATAAGAATGGCTCGGGGGGCAGGCAATAGTAATTTTAATGTACATTGAATAAATATTTAACTATTGTTGTGGTCATCTCTAAATTAGCCACACAGCGCCACCTTGTGGCAGACTGTCACAAGCGCCGGTGTTGACAATTAAGTGCCGGTGCTAAGCACCAGAAAGTACTGGCTCAAATTAAGCACTGTTAAAGACCAATCTTAGTCTCCAGTAACTAATATCCATCTGCTGAGACTGAGTTTCAATGGTTCCTGAAGACAGTTACATATAACAAGAAATATTTGATCAGGTTTACCTCATTTCCACTGGCTAAAACAAACTCTGATAAAGTGCCTTGTTTCCATGGAGGAAGTGCTGCCCACACCTGAAGATAAATAAACAGAAGTGTAAAATATGATGATACTCGTCTGTTACTTTCCCAGACACCACATCGGTGTATCATTTCCCACTATTAGACACATTGAGGTTTTCAAATAAATAGATATTTTCAGTCTCAGAATATACAGAAGTAAATCTCATTAAATATTCTAAACCAGGGGTGTTCTACTCTGGAGTTGCAATGCTGGATGCATGACATATTTACAGGATAATCACTCACTACAGTGGGATAAGGCAGTGAGATAAAGCAAGAACACTTTCAACATTATAAAAATTTATATATAAAATATACACAAAATTCGTCCATAGCAGGCCTGACATACGCAAGTTTTTCAGTGTATTAAATTACCCCATTCATAGTCATTGAAATAAATACATTTCGTGTAGAGAAACCGAATAGCTGGTAGCAGTAAGCTAAAAGATGTAGCTTATGCATACTTCTAGCATATTTTGTATTTGCTGTCCAAAATGTTTTGCATTTAATTTTGTGCAGCGGAATGGCATTTTAGTACTGTGCCTCAGACCATACTCAAGATGCCAAAATTTGATTTTGAAATGTAGTGACGCTTTGATGTGCACAAAACAAATGACCTGTTATACAATGGATTCAACTCAGATCTGTGACTGGGGGTGAATGATTGATTTGCTCAGCATTCCGTCCATCATCAGTTCTTTTTGCATTTGTCGCCCTTAGTGGGAAGGGTAGGCCCAGATGAGGGTCACATGCTTACTATGCCACCAGATTTAAGCTAGCCTGGCTGATGAGGGGTGATAACCCGAAACCGGTCCCAGGATGCTTGTTTATGGTTCGGGGAGGACCTGGCCTGGCAGTTCGACCTGGCCATGGGGAGCAGGGTCAAGACTTATTTGCATATGGCTGGGTCTAAACTGGAATGGCGTATCTTGGCCCCATGGGGGGAGGTGGAGAGGGGGTCTCTCTGGGTCCCACCCCTATGGGTTCAAGGGAGGCAGTGTATCCCTACTCAGCCGCCTTATATTATATTCCTTTTCCTTATGTTTCTTTTCCTCATATCATGTTGCTGGCAGCCAATCAGAGTGAGATGGGCTAAGGGGAAAAAACTCCCTGGACCAATCAGAACTCGGTTTTTAAATTGGCGCTCCTGTGAGACTCTTGCGGAACCATCCAGTAATACAAATATTTTTAAACCTTAATTTATCATAAACTCCTGAACGAGTTTACACCAAATCACAAACAGCACAACCAGCACACCAAGATCTAGGTTTGTACCAGATGTGGTGTAATTCTGTTTTTAAACCCTGCTTTTTTCTCTGCCCCCACTTGACGGATCACCCCAAAACTTGCCAGGAAAGAGCTGAAGTGAATTGACTTCTTTTGGGCGTGAAAGTTTCGTGACGACTCGTCAAACGGCGCCGAAATATTTAGGTAACCAAGCCTGAGGAAAATCAATTCTAACTATAACTATTCAGTGGCAATATATATATATATATATATATACGAGCGGCTCGTGACTTCACGTGGCAGCAGGGTCACGGCATCCGGGCTGCATGGGTATGTTCATCCTGAAGGACGGTGGCAGAACGGTCGGGGACCCGAGGAAGACTCCAATAATTTTAACATTCATGAACTCACTGAGGACTTCCTAAACCCCACTCCACCACGGTACTTACCGAACTGTTGCATTATGGTTGTCACGCATAACACCACAGCTGCAGGCGATTTGGAGGAGTAGCTGACTTCCTGTATATTAAGGCTGCAGCGTCAATCATGAAGGGGTGGTGCAGTTCCAAGTTTGCTATGGACGTCTGAGGAAGGCACTTCTGTGCCGAAATGCGTTATGTCCGCAGTTATTAAATGTGAAGCTTCCAACAGACCCCGCTGTGTCCTCTGATCTCTTCTTACCTGGAGTGGTCGCTGTTCGATATTTCACGCGGTAGCTGGCAACCGCGTTGGGAGGACCCGTTCTACAAGCAGGGCTGCGACTTTGCTGGTTCCAGTGGCAACGCTGGGCTTTTTCCTTTCACCGAGTTGTCGGTAGTTCGCAGTCCCGCCACAAGACTTCAGGCTGACCAGTGGCCACCGCACGAGCGGCTCGTGACTTCACGTGACAGCAGGGTCACGGCATCCGGGCTGCATGGGTATGTTCATCCTGAAGGACGGTGGCAGAACGGTCGGTATATAGGTATAGGTAAGCATGTGACCCTCATCTGGGCCTACCCTTCCTGTGCTGCCTGCGCTGCTCGCATTACCCCCCAGCGAGTATCACGCTCGATCTTCAGCCTTTGTTGTTGTTTTGCCGATCGCTTTGCCTGGCTTTAATTTCCTTATTGTATTTAAATTGCCTCCATATCTGCGTACTAGGGCTGTATCAGTATTAATTTTACTTTGCCTGCCATAGTGCATCAGTGTGTAGCCTGCCGACAGCGTTACCCGGTTATCTGTCCCGGTTTCGCTTTTGCAGCCATCTTGTTGTTGTTGTTCATAGGAGCCCGTCCCCTCCACCACGAGCCCGCCTCCCAGCTGCTCCTCCCTCCCACTGAGCGCCTAGCCTCGCTCCGTCCCCGCGCTGCACTGTGTCCGCTCTGACTCCTTCGGAAGCGGACCCTCCACACATCCCCTGGTCCCACCTGGGTATCGTTACGCTACTGATTGTAATTGTGCTGCCTGCGCTGCTCGCATTACCCCCCAGCGAGTATCACGCTCGATCTTCAGCCTTTGTTGTTGTTTTGCCGATCGCTTTGCCTGGCTTTAATTTCCTTATTGTATTTAAATTGCCTCCATATCTACGTACTAGGGCTGTATCAGTATTAATTTTACTTTGCCTGCCATAGTGCATCAGTGTGTAGCCTGCCAACAGCGTTACCCGGTTATCTGTCCCGGTTTCGCTTTTGCAGCCATCTTGTTGTTGTTGTTCATAGGAGCCCGTCCCCTCCACCACGAGCCCGCCTCCCAGCTGCTCCTCTCTCCCACTGAGCACCTAGCCTCGCTCAGTCCCCGCGCTGCACTGTGTCCGCCCTGACTCCTTCGGAAGCGGACGCTCCACACATCCCCTGGTCCCACCTGGGTATCGTTACGCTGCTGATTGTAATTGTGCTGCCTGCGCTGCTCGCATTACCCCCCAGCGAGTATCACGCTCGATCTTCAGCCTTTGTTGTTGTTTTGCTGATCGCTTTGCCTGGCTTTAATTTCCTTATTGTATTTAAATTGCCTCCATATCTACGTACTAGGGCTGTATCAGTATTAATTTTACTTTGCCTGCCATAGTGCATCAGTGTGTAGCCTGCCGACAGCGTTACCCGGTTATCTGTCCCGGTTTCGCTTTTGCAGCCATCTTGTTGTTGTTGTTCATAGGAGCCCGTCCCCTCCACCACGAGCCCGCCTCACAGCTGCTCCTCCCTCGCCCCTCCCCCTCCACTATCCTCATATGACTGATGCATCTGCGCGCAGCGTCACGCGCAGCGGTCGCGCCCCATGCGCGCCCAAGGTGCGCCAAAGGTAAGCCCGTCTACGCCCGTCCGCGCCTGGACCGCGCCCAGCGCCAGACCCCCTGGTCCTCGCAAACCGCACTCCTCCAGCATAACGTATGACGCCGCCACCATCCTAGCCCTTAACCCCAGACGCACACCTCTATGCTGCGTAGCTGCCCCTGGACACACCCATGGGCCCTTCGCCTGCCACTCCTGCAAATTTACCAGCACCAAAACCCATACCACATCCACTAACCCCAAACACAGCTACGACTCTAACCACCTGAAGTGCATCCTGCTGAACACCCGCTCGGTCCACAGACACGCCACTGAACTCTGGGACCTACTCGACACTACATCACCGGACGTTGCCTTCCTTACTGAAACATGGATGAACGCATCATCAACACCCGACATCGCCATAGACATCCCGGACAATTACAAGATTATCCAAAAAGACCGCACCGTCCAAACAGGAGGAGGCATCGCCATCGTCCATAAGAACACCATCAAAATCACGACCAGCTCCGACGATAACCTTACAACCGCCGAACACCTCCACTTCCAGGTCCACACCGACCCTAGAACCACACTCAGAGGCACCCTCATCTACAGGCCTCCAGGAACCCGTAAACAATTCAGCGAAGAAAATCACTGACTTCATCAGCCCACATGCCCTCGCCTCCGAGAACTACATTCTATTAGGAGACCTCAACTTCCACCTGGATAAGAAAAACGACAGCAACACCACCTCCCTTCTTGACAACCTGGCCAATCTCGGCCTCAAACAACTTGTTGACACCCCCACCCATGTAGCTGGACATACGCTCAACCCAATATTCACCTCCAGCAAACACATCTCCTTCGATCGCACCACAGCTCTCCACTGGACGGACCACAGTTGTGTTCACTTCAGCTACAAAACCACCTCGACCCACAACCCCCCACAACCTATCCCCCGAAGAAAATAGAACAAAATCACCACCGAGCAACTCCTCACATCACTCAACCAAAACCCACCCGCCCTCTCATCGGACCCAAACCAAGCTGCCATCAAATTCAAACAATGGATCACTCACAGCGCTGACGAATTAGCACCCTTGAAAAACCATCACACCAAACAAAACAGCAAAAAGGCCCCCTGGTTCAACGATGACCTTAAGAAATCCAAAAAGCTATGCCGCACTCTCGAGAAAACATGGAGAAGAAACCAAACCACAGACAACATGACCACCTTCAAGGCAGCAACCCGCAAACACCACCAGCTGATCCGATCCACCAAGAAATCAGCATTCAAGAATCGACTCGACAACAACACCCATAACAGCAAGGAACTATTCAACATCGTCAAAGAATTCACCAACCCCACCGCAGCCTCAAACGACATCACTCCCTCCCAAGACCTCTGCGATTCATTATCCTCCTTCTTCTACAACAAAATCGCCGACATACATAACAGCTTCGAAAACAGTTCCAACAAACAATCCTCTCCTCCCCCCTCAGAACCTAAACCGCCCTCTAACAACCTCAGCGCCTGAAACCCAATCACCACTGAAGACACCATCCGCCTCATGAATTCCATCCACTCTGGCTCGCCAACCGACCCATGTCCCCACCACATCTTCAACAAAGCTGAGTCCATCATTGCACCCCATCTCCGTGATGTCATCAACTGCTCCCTCATCTCTGCCACATTCCCAGAAAGCTGGAAACACGCCGAAGTCAGCGCCCTCCTGAAGAAACCCACAGCAGACCCCTCTGAACTTAAAAACTACCGCCCCATATCCCTCCTCCCATTCCCGGCCAAAGTCATTGAGAAAGCCGTCAATAGCCAACTCGCCGCCTTCCTCGAATCCAACAACTCCCATGATTCCTCACAGTCCGGCTTTCGAGCAAAACACAGCACCGAAACCGCCCTCATCGCAGCAACAGACGACATCCGAACACTACTGGACAACGGAGAAACAGTGGCCCTCATTCTATTCGACCTCTCCGCCGCCTTCGACACTGTTTGTCACAGCACACGAGTCCGACTTCCCCCATTCAAATCAGAGGCCACCAAAGTCATCTGCGGTGTACCACAAGGATCATCACTCAGTCCCACCCTCTTCAACGTTTACATGAGTCCACTCGCTTCCATCGCGCGTCAACACAACCTTAACATTATCTCCTACGCTGATGATACCCAACTGATTCTTTCCCTCACCAAAGACCCCAACACCGCCAAAACCAATCTTCACGAAGGCATGAAAGAAGTAGCCGTATGGATGAAAGACAGCCGCCTTAAACTTAACTCAGACAAAACGGAAGTCCTCATCCTAGGATCATCCCCCTCTGCCTGGGACGACTCATGGTGGCCCTCGGATCTGGGCTCAGCACCCATACCCACGGACCACGCATGTAACCTTGGCTTCATCCTAGACTCTTCACTCTCGATGACCAATCAAGTCAACGCCGTCTCATCCTCCTGCTTCAACGTACTTCGTATGCTCAAAAAAATCTTCCATTGGAATCCCGCCGAGACAAGAAAGACTGTCACCCACGCACTGGTTACGAGTCGACTAGACTACGGAAACACCCTCTACGCCGGAATCACAGCCAAATTACTGAAAAAACTCCAACGCATCCAAAACGCATCAGCGAGACTCATTTTGGACATCCCTCGACAAGATCACATCACCGGCCACCTGAAAGGCCTCCATTGGCTTCCCGTCAACAAGAGAATAACATTCCGTCTCCTCACCCACGCACACAAGGCCCTCTACAAACTAGGGCCCGAATGCCTCAACACTCGACTATCCTTCTACACACCCACCCGCCAACTAAGATCATCCTATCAAGGCCTCGCCGATGTTCCACGTATCCAAAGATCCACCATGGGAGGTAGATCCTTCTCCTACTTGGCGGCCAAGACCTGGAACTCACTCCCCACTCCCCTCCGCCTTACACAGAACCACATCTCCGTCAGAAAAGAACTTAAAACCTGGCTTTTCGATAAATAATGAACCCCCTCCCCAAGCGCCTTGAGACCCTCTGGGTGAGTAGTGCGCTATATAAATTTTTGAACTTGAACTTGAACTATATATATATATATATATATATATATACCACCTTCTTGATAACCTTTTGCGCATTTTGTGGTCTGTACCTGTGGTGAACTTTGGCAATCTTGGGCCGAGGAGCAGGAGCTGGAATTGATATATATATATATATATATATATATGTTAATCTATATATATATATATATATATATATATATATATATATATATATATATATATATATATATATATATATATATATATATATACATGTTAATCTATATATATATCTATATATATCTATATATATCTATATATATATATATATATATATATATATATATGCCATGTGATCAAGCTTTGTGGTAAAGCGAAACGCGTAATGGCGGCTGGCTTGCTGGAAGAAATAAAGCACCTTGACTGAATCTGGGTCTGCTCCTTTGTCTTTTTTTAATTGGGCTGGGGTGGCTGCCTCGTGCCTAGCGACGGATTTACTGGTATATATATATATATATATATCTATATATATATATATATATATATATATATATATATATATATATATAGATATATATATATATATATATACCAGTAAATCCGTCGCTAGGCACGAGGCAGCCACCCCAGCCCAATTAAAAAAAGACAAAGGAGCAGACCCAGATTCAGTCAAGGTGCTTTATTTCTTCCAGCAAGCCAGCCGCCATTACGCGTTTCGCTTTACCACAAAGCTTGATCACATGGCATATATATATATATATATATATATATATATATATATATATATATATATATATATATATATATATATATTAACCAGCAAGTTCTAAAGAAGATCGTACTCCAGGACACAGGAACTATTCGTGAAGCTTATTTATCTAAAGATAATAAAATCCGCCACCTTCACCACCCACCAACGTTTCGAACAAGAGATGTTCTTTTTCACGGTATTGTGAGTCCGTTTTTAGTTTCACCCTTATATAGTGTAAATTACAAAAAAACAGAGAGATGCATTCTGGTAATGATAGTTTCAAAGTATTTCAGCTTTTTACATTTTTCAATTCAAACTTTATCAAACAGTGGCACTAGCTGTTAATGGCGACATATTTAATTTATGGCTGTCAATTAATAGGTTCATACTGAATATTTATTTGTCTTAGTTAGTTATATTGAGATTGTGATATGTTTTTTATACCAAACTGTATAGCTATCGTTGCGTATGAAATACTGTAGGTATGGCACCTTAAATTTTACGTGCACATTATTAAAAGCTTTACAGAAAAGCAATTTTATCATCACAATTGAGGTCTAGTACCTCCAATACTGTTCATGTTAATTCAGATGGTTCTAAGCCTATGAAAAATGTCCAGATGTTACAGAACACAGGGGAAGCACGCATACGCCACAAAAGTACCACCACCTTAAAGTGAGATTGTAAAATTCAAAGTTAAATCAGCATTGGCGGCGCAAGCAACCAAAAGAACTTTAAAAGCGGAGACCTTATTAAAAAAAGGCACACATGAAGCAACCCAAGAAAAAGAGACTATTGGAAAAGATCAATCCTCAAAAAATATCAAACAATTCTTTTTTCAATTGGAAAAATTGTTAAAAAGGGAAATATCAAAAAGTTGGGAAATTTTGACCTTGGAAAATATATTGAATACAATCGCATTCCCAGAGGTCTAAGAATTTTTACACTGCCTAACCATCCAGAAACGTGGCCAGCAATGCTGGAAGAATGGGCTAACAACAGCATGAGCTGTTCTAGAAATTTGGTTCTTCTGGTTATCAAATATGCTAAAATAGATGTAGAGGAATTACATAAAGAAATACAAGCTCTAGAAGAACTGATAACAGCCTTCAACCAAGATGAAGAAGGCAGTAAACTCCGTAAAGAAATGGGGAAAAACTTGGATAAATACGAAGATGAGGTGGAACTACGTAAACCAAGAAAATTCAGGCGAGATGAACTGGATTATGAAACAGGCTCAATTTTAACCTTTGCAAAGCGTTTTGAAGGTCTCAAAAAACAACTACATGAAGGAAAACTACCACTAACTGATACTGACAAACCATATGTCAGTGAATCTGAGTCAGATTGGAGTGAAGAAGAACAAGCATCAAGAGTCAGCACACAAACCAATTTTTTTGATGAAATGAAGCTAATCTATTTGGACCAACAAACCCCAAAAAAATGGGGGAGAGGACGAGGTCGAGGGAGAGGAAACCATCCGGCCATGGCATCAAAAGGAGGAGAAAAACACGTAGAGAATAGGAAAAAAAAAGACTATCCGCTACGCAACAGACTGGCAAGAAAATAAATAACATCAAAATGAAAGAAAATCTCATTATAAATCTCTCCGATTATATTCTCACCAAAGACGATACCAGCGTCGTCAATAAAGGCCTATTCTTTTGTCCAGGAAAATACCATGATTATGTGGAAACAAGGATAGACCTATACAAATACATTAGGAAATTGAAGCTAAAAAAAATCTTTGCAAAACGAACATTAACAAGGGAGTCAAATCATCTGCACCCCATCAGTGAACAGGAATCACTAAATATGGAGGACATAACAAATCTAAGAACTGTGTATGACCTTGCATTCGATACTGAGGAAACAGAGTTAGCTGAAACACAGATATTGGAAGACCTTGAGATAAGAACATACAAATATCAATGCTCAGGCCTGAAATCCAAGTCTAAATTTTGCCCAACTCTTAGTCCTGGTAAAAGAATTGATCAATTTCATGAGCTGGTTATAATGGAATTGGAAAAAATGGAGAATACCACATCAAGAAAAAATGGAAACCTAACAAAAAATTAACGCTTGGCACTAACAAATCTGATGAAAAATTAAAAAATTACAATAAAGCCTGCAGATAAGGGAGGAAATGCAGTAATAATGATTACAACGGAATATGTCCAAGAGGCTATTAAACAACTGGGCAATGAAGAAAATTTCATTCAATTGCAATCAAATCCAATTAATGATCTAACCTTGGATTTAGCCAAAAGAATTCGAATTTGTAAAAAAGATGGACTCTTGAATGATAATGAAGCACTTTTTTTGCTCAATGAAAGTCCAGTAATGCCCACCATCTACTTCCTCCCAAAAGTACACAAAACGTTAATTAATCCACCAGGCAGGCCCATAGTATCAAGCTGTCAATCACTATATGAGAATATCTCCATATATGTAGACAAATACCTGGCACCAATAGTGAGCAATCTCAGCTTCTACATCAGAGATACAGGGGATTTTGTGAGAATATTGGCAAATATAGGCTGGCAGAAAGGTTTCCAACTTGTAACCATCGATGTTGTATCCTTATATACATCCATAGATCACGAATTTGGTCTCAAAGCTGTGGAATACTTTCTCCGACAAAGAAGCATTCAAGAATTGAAACACACCAAAATGCTGTTGGATATGGTAAATCTATGCCTGAATAACAATGTCTTTCTCATTCAACCGTAAAATCTATAACCAAAAACGTGGTACAGCCATGGGAATATCATTTTCCCCAGCTATGCAAACATCAGCATGGGCTGGTGGGAGAAATTTGTGGCATGGCATTAAGATAATGAAAGATATACAACCAAAATAGAACTCTGGTTGAGGTACATCGACAATCTCTTTTTAATTTGGAACGGAAGTCAAAATGATTTCAAGGAATACTTTGACATTTTGAATGCCAACGAAGTAGGACTGAAATTTACCTACAACATCAGTTCCAAACAAGTACAATATCTAGACGTCGAAGTATACATAGAAGAAGGACAAATACAAACCAAGATTTACCAGAAACCAACATCTTCCAACAGCATTCTCCATGGAACAAGTTTTCATCCATCAAAATTGATCAAGAGCATTCCATATGGAGAATTCATCAGAATGCGTAGAAACTGTTCCACTGATGAAATGGTAGAAAAAAGCTTTGAGGACAGTAAAAGACGTTTTCTAAAAAGAGGATACAAACATAGTGATGTGGAAGCAGGATTGATACGTGCCAAAAAAATTCCCAGCGAAGAAACTTTAATAAACAAAGTAAAACAAACAAATGAAGATACTACGAGATTGATTCTAACTTATAGTAAAGAGAATTTCAAGATCAAAAACATTCTTATAAAGTATTGGAATGTCTTGGAGAAAGATCTGGACATCGGCAAAGTACTTGGAAATCAACCACAGATCACATATCGAAAAGTTCCCTCTCTAAAGGATAAACTGGTAAGAAGTCACTTTTAAGTATCAAAAGCAACTACATGGCTTACGTCCAAACAAACTGGATTTATACACTGTGGAAAGTGCAAGGCCTGTAAAATTGGCAAATCAGTATCCAACATCAAAGATTCGAGAGGAAAACTGTTTGAAATCACAGAAAGGATAACATGTGAAACACCGTGTGTGGTCTATATGATAGAGTGCACATGTGGATTGCGCTATATTGGAAGTACGATTTGCCCGCTCAAAAAGCGTATATTGGAACATCTCAGAGCGATCCATAATAAAGACATGACATATGCAATCTCAAAACATCTTCATTTGCAACACAAAGCTAACTGGGAAGACATTCGCTATTTTGGCATTGCCACTGTACCTGCTAATGAAAGAGGAGGAAACCGCACTCTAAAACTGAGAAAATTGGAATCCTGTCTCATCATTCGATTAAAAACTAAGACCCCGTATGGGCTAAATGGGGACAAAGAAATGTATGTTCATCAATAATTTCAAGTGGCATTAACTACAACTCGGGTACTATACCCTGAATAGTAACATCTGGACATTTTTCATAGCTTAGAACCATCTGCATTAACATGAACAGTACTGGAGGTACTAGACCTCAATTGTGTTCATAAAATTGCTTTTCTGTAAAGCTTTTAATAATTTGCACGTAAAATTTAAGGTACCATACCTACAGTATTTCATGCGCACCGATAGCTATACAGTATGGTATAAAAAACATATCACAATCTCAATATAACTCCCTAAGACAAATAAATATTCAGTATGAACCTATTAATTGAAAGCCATAAATGAAATATGTCGCTGAATTGAAAAATTTAAAAAGCTGAAATACTTTGAAACTATAATTACCAGAATGCATCTCTCTTGTTTTTTTAATTTACACTATATAAGGGTGAAACTAAAAGCGGACTCACAATACAGTGAAAAAGAACATCTCTTGTCCGAAACGTTGGTGGGTGGTGGAGGTGGCAGATTTTATTATGCTTAAATAAATACGCTTCACGAATAGTTCCTGTGTCCTGGAGTGCGATTTTCTTCGGAACCTGCTGGTTAATGGATTACGAGGCTTGGTCTCGCCTCGAGAACCGGCACCCGCTAGGCAAAGAGCGCACCGTCTTTAGACTGTTTGTTTGGTGAGTTATATATATATATATATATATATATATATTCAACCAGTCCTGAATCACAGCACAATAGTTACCGCTTTCATAGGTACAGACCACAAATACGCGAAAGATTGTAGATATTGAGTGCTTTATTCCTCCATTGTCTCCAGCATGACGCGTTTCGGCTGCGTCGCTGCAGCCTTGTTCACATGACCATTCGAAACCAATGGATGTGCTTAAATAGTGTAGTTGCCCATCTGAGCAAGTTACCAGGCGCATACAGCTAAAAGACATACTTAATATGTAACCAGCAATATAGCAGCAATGTGTCAGTGCAAAAATACATAGTATATAAATAAATTAAAATTCTAATAAATATACCCCCAACATATTAGACCACAAGTATCAGCAATTTGTGACATTATTTAAAACCTATCTCTATTCATCATAGGTAAAAAATTCTATTCATGTCGATCATACTGTCAGCTAGTAAAGCAGAATACTGACGGGTTACTTTATTAAGTCCTCTTTTCTCATACTACGCCAAACGAAAACCTTGCTCACAAGATTGAAGTGCTAGTGCAAAAGATTGAATTATGTGCAAAATAGAGCAAAGTGCAAAAACCTTGGATAAAAAGATTAAAATTACATATCAGATCTCCAACCTAAAATTTATAAAAACATATAAAAATTATATATAAACTGATATCATTGGTAGCAAGAGCGGATAAAACACTGAAATTCATTACATTAATGTTAAGTTCCCAAGCATTGAAGACATTGTGCACATTATCTAAAGTTCAAGTGCATGACTGTAAAAATAATCCTAGTTGAGTATGGATTGTTATTCTATTTTTGCTTGGTCCTAATACCAGACCCATACTCTTGATGTAAATAAGCTGTACTGCCAGATTCGAAATGTTAATAATAACTTGTAGTTAAAACTCATCTGTAGTTAAGATACTGGTATGTCCCTCATACTGACCTCCATTTTTTAACTTTACAACCCATATGTAATGGTTCTACTCAGTGTCGTACCATTCAATACCTCCATCCAATAAACATATTATGGAGAGTTCAGTAACTAAACCATAAGGGTAGCTAAAACTCTAATGACTCGGGGGTGCAGATACCCTTACAACTTAAAGACCCCAAAAGAACCGATGTCTTAAAGGTATGACCACAATCGGAGTTCCCAAAAATCAAATGTGAACAAACAAGGGAGTTAACTATAAGATGTTTGCATGGTTTCAAGTAATCTAACCAATCCTGCTTAACAATTACAAGAAATTGTATAGATCCTCCCCTGTGTTCATCCCATTTGGGATCCTTGGCCTAGATGTAGGTAATTCTATTTTACCACTTCTTAAATACCGAACTTTACCGATTCGGTATTTAAGAAGTGGTAAAATAGAGGGGGGGGGGGGGGGTGTAGGTATTACAGATTCTGTAAATACCGAATCGTAAAGATTCGGTATTTAGCGATTCTGTAAATACCGATTCGGTAATGCCCATTGATTCCTATGATTCAGAAAAGGGGGTGATGATGGACAGAGTATCTGAATTAAGCAGAACACTCCTACCCAGTCCAAAGATCAGGGCTTGATCCATCACCGTTTTTTAGCTCACTGCACCATCCCAGCTCAGAACCTGGCTATATGCAAATTAGTCTGTCCCTGGCCCAGTGCATCATGGGAACAGGACAAACCAAACTACCACGCTAATTCTTATACTGGGAAGGAAACAAGCTTCCGGGGACCGGTTTCTGTTATTTCAGCCGTCTTCGGCCCGGCTTGCTTGAATCCTGATGGTGCAGTGAGCAAGGGACTCACATCTGAGTATACCCTTCCACGCTTATGGTGGACAAAATGATTCAGAAAAGGGGGTGGTGATGGACAGAGTATCTGAATTAAGCAGAACACTCCTACCCAGTCCAAAGATCAGGGCTTGATCCATCACCGTTTTTAAGCTCACTGCACCATCCCAGCTCAGAACCTGGCTATATGGAAATTAGTCTGTCCCTGGCCCAGTGCATCATGGGAACAGGGCAAACCAAACTACCAAGCCAATTCTTATACTCGGAAGGAAACAAGCTTCCGGGGACCGGTTTCTGGCATTTCAGCCGTCTTCGGCCCGGCTTGCTTGAATCCTGATGGTGCAGTGAGCAAGGGACTCACATCTGAGTATACCCTTCCACGCTTATGGTGGACAAAATGATTCAGAAAAGGGGGTGGTGATGGACAGAGTATATTAATTAAGCAGAACACTCCTACCCAGTCCAAAGATCAGGGCTTGATCCATCACCGTTTTTTAGCTCACTGCACCATGGGAGACAAGCTTCCGGGGACCGGTTTCTGGCATTTCAGCCGTCGTCGGCCCGACCCCCTTTTCTGAATCATTTTGTCCACTATAAGCGTGGAAGGGTATACTCAGACATGAGTCCCTTGCTCACTGCACCATCAGGATTCAAGCAAGCCGGGCCGACGACGGCTGAAGGGCCAGAAACCGGTCCCCCGAAGCTTGTCTCCTTTCTGGTGAAGAATTGGCTTGGTAGTTTGGTCTGCCCTGTTCCCATGATGCACTGGGCCAGGGACAGACTAATTTGCATATAGCCAAGTTCTGAGCTGGGATGGTGCAGTCAGCTAAATAACGGTGATGGATCATGCCCTGATCTTTGGACTGGGTAAGAGTGGTCTGCTTAATTCAGACACTCTGTTCATCACCACCCCCTTTTCTGAATCCTTTTTGGCCACTATAGGTGTGGCAGGGTATACTCAGACATGAGTCCCTTGCTCACTGCACCATCAGGATTCAAGCAAGCCGGGCTGACGACGGCTGAAATGCCAGAAACCGGTCCCCGGAAGCTTGTCTCCTTTCTGGTGAAGAATTGGCTTGGTAGTTTGGTCTGCCCTGTTCCCATGATGTACTGGGCCAGGGACAGACTCATTTGCATATAGCCACGTTCTGAGCTGGGATGGTGCAGTGAGCTAAATAACGGTGATGGATCAAGCCCTGATCTTTGGACTGGGTAAGAGTGGTCTGCTTAATTCAGACACTCTGTTCATCACCACCCCCTTTTCTGAATCGTTTTTGGCCACTATAGGTGTGGCAGGGTATACTCAGACATGAGTCCCTTGCTCACTGCACCATCAGGATTCAAGCAAGCCGGGCCGACGACGGCTGAAATGCCAGAAACCTGTCCCCGGAAGCTTGTCTCCTTTCTGGTGAAGAATTGGCTTGGTAGTTTGGTCTGCCCTGTTCCCATGATGCACTGGACCAGGGACAGACTAATTTGCATATAGCCAGGTTCTGAGCTGGGATGGTGCAGTGAGCTAAATAACGGTGATGGATCAAGCCCTGATCTTTGGACTGGGTAAGAGTGGTCTGCTTAATTCAGACACTCTGTTCATCACCACCCCCTTTTCTGAATCCTTTTTGGCCACTATAGGTGTGGCAGGGTATACTCAGACATGAGTCCCTTGCTCACTGCACCATTAGGATTCAAGCAAGCCGGGCCGACGATGGCTGAAATGCCAGAAACCGGTCCCCGGAAGCTTGTCTCCTTTCTGGTGAAGAATTGGCTTGGTAGTTTGGTCTGCCCTGTTCCCATGATGCACTGGGCCAGGGACAGACTAATTTGCATATAGCCAGGTTCTGAGCTGGGATGGTGCAGTGAGCTAAATAACGGTGATGGATCAAGCCCTGATCTTTGGACTGGGTAAGAGTGGTCTGCTTAATTCAGACACTCTGTTCATCACCACCCCCTTTTCTGAATCATTGATTCCTATGGGCTTCAATGGGCATTACCGAATCGGTATTTACAGATTCGGTAAATACCGATACCAGCAAGGGTGCAGGGGGTGTTACTTTGACACCCTCTAGCACCCCAAATACAGGCATGTGTGCCATGTGGCACACAGACAGTCACATGGCATAGGTGTGCATACACATATGTGCATGCACACCAGGATTCGGTATTTTACCACCCAATTAGATTGGGTGGTAAAATACCGAATCTGAAAGGCCTTTGGGATTCAGAAGAGTCCCACCTACATCTGGGTTTTACCGAATCGGTAAAATTACCGATTCGGTATTTTACAGAATCAGTAAATTTACTGATTCGGTAAATTTACCGAATCTGTAAAATGATGCCCCTACATCCCAATCACCAAATACCGGTCGGTAACGGCCGAATTCGGCCGTTACCGACTGGTATTTGGGCTCCTACATCTGTCCCCTTGTGTCCAATAGCAGGATATACTTGCACTCCAGCTGCCCGAGTTGTCTCTCTCTATTGCCTCCCCTTATGCTTTTTGGTATGGCGTCCTTAATATAATAACTGAGATGATTTAAGTTTCTATCATGTACCAGTTTAAAATGTCGGGCTACCGGGTAGCTCTCACCCGAATTCACAATTGCCCTCAGATGTTGGAGAATGCGATTAAAAGCTTGCAATTTGGTGCTGCCTATATATTTCAGCCCACAGGTACATTGTAATACATACACCACAAATTTGGTGCGGCATGTGTATAATCCTTCGATCTTAATAGGATTTGGATCAAATGCAGAGCAGTATTCGCTGGTGTTTACACTGAATTTGCATGCTCTGCATGCTATGCATTTATGGAACCCTGTCTTATTTGACAACCAGTTCTTAGAGTTAATTACTTCAGGACTAGATTTTACCAGGGTATCCCTCATAGAGGGCACCCTTCTAAAGGTAATAGATGGTTCCTCTGGTAATAGTTGGGCTAGACTAATGTCAGTTCTTAGCAGCACCCAATGCTTTTTTATAATCCCCCTCACTTTCCTTTCCTCCGTATTAAAAGTGGTAATGAGGCTGAAGCATTCCTTGTTTTTAACAGGGTCTTGATTATCCTTCAGATGACTTTTACTACCAGTTCCAGCCAAACACTCATCTCTGCTAAGGCTATTGGCCTTCACCCTAGAATGTTCTAACTCCCTTGGGCAGTATCCACGTGCAAGGAATCTCTTATATGCTTCCGTTTGGCACGCCTCTAGATCTAAATCAGAGGTACATATTCTTCGCATTCTAAGGAACTCCCCATAAGGTATACTTTTAATCAAATGGCCAGGATGCACACTCTTAGCGTGTAAAATCACATTCCCCGCAGTGGGTTTTCTATGTAACCTTGTTTGGACTGAGTCATTGCTGACATAGATCTCAACATCAAGAAACTGTTAATGCGTCGTACTGATATCTGCCGTGAATTTCAAATTAAGATCATTTTCATTGATTATATTAACAAATTTAACGGCTGATTCCTTTGTCCCTCTCCATATCATACAGATATCATCAATGAATCTCCAAAACTGGACTACAATTGCATCAAACACAGATTTGTGTGTCCCCCTGAGGACATTCTCCTCCCACCACCCTACATGTAAACATGCATAGGTAGGGGAGAAGCATAGCCACCCCTTTGCTGCTGATAAATTTCTTTGTTAAACAAGAAGTAATTACTGGTAATGCACAGTTGTACCATCCTTAGCAGCATAGCATTGTGTTGTCTGTGCACAATGCTACGTGTGTCCAAGAAATACTTGACAGCATTGAGTCCATCTGTATGTTGGATGCTAGTATACAAGGTGCGGATATCCAGGGGAATGAGGACATAGTCTGGTTTCCATTCAATATTTTTGAGTTTTGTTAAAGAGTGACCAATATCCTTTATAAACGAGGGTAAGTTTTATACAAAATCATGCAGGAAGTGATCAACATATTTGGAAACTCCTTCTTGTATGCTCCCCTCGGCAGAGATGATCGGTCGCCCAGGCGTAGGTGTAACCAGTTTATGAATTTTCGGAATGAGATAAAAGGTCGGGGTAAGGTCTGGGTCACTGGAAAATCATTCTTGAGGAAGGCATGCTCCTGCTCACTCAAGGAACTGCATAATAATATATGTATATATATATATATATATATATCAAAGCTCGAAGGTGTCCACCTTTGAGTAGCACACGAACAGCAGCTTGGTTTATTTATTGGTGAGGACGGGGCTCCACTCGTAGACGCCGCTCCGTACGGGATCTGCCCGACGCGTTTCGAAGCTCCATCTGCTTCTCTTCAGGGGCTTTAACGGAAGCGGTGTGCGCAACCGCCGACCCACTTCCCCATTTTATGTATAACACACCCACCGATTGGAGGCTCAAATGAGACTGTGCATTCTGGGAAGTGTGGTCCGGGAAGCACACAATCAAGTCCTGTATGGACTCCACAAGTGGGCCCGTCCTCGATTCCAAGTACGACTGCTGCTTCACTGTAGTGACCCCCAGGGTACCGGGGTGGTGCATACTCCGCGGCTGGACGGCCGCGTATAAATCAAAGCTCGAAGGTGTCCACCTTTGAGTAGCACGCGAACAGCAGCTTGGTTTATGTATAGGTGAGGACGGGGATCCACTCGTAGACGCTGCTCCGTACGGGATCTGCCCGACGCGTTTCGAAGCTCCATCTGCTTCTCTTCAGGGGCTTTAACGGAAGCGGTGTGCGCAACCGCCGACCCACTTCCCCATTTTATGTATAACACACCCACCGATGGGAGGCTCAAATGAGACTGTGCATTCTGGGAAGTGTGGTCCGGGAAGCACACAATCAAGTCCTGTATGGACTCCACAAGAGGGCCCGTCCTCGATTCCAAGTACGACTGCTGCTTCACTGTAGTGACCCCCAGGGTACCGGGGTGGTGCATACTCCGCGGCTGGACGGCCGCGTATAAATCAAAGCTCGAAGGTGTCCACCTTTGAGTAGCACGCGAACAGCAGCTTGGTTTATGTATAGGTGAGGACGGGGATCCACTCGTAGACGCCGCTCCCTACGGGATCTGCCCGACGCGTTTCGAAGCTCCATCTGCTTTTCTTCAGGGGCTTTAACGGAAGCGGTGTGCGCAACCGCCGACCCACTTCCCCATTTTATGTATAACACACCCACCGATGGGAGGCTCAAATGAGACTGTGCATTCTGGGAAGTGTGGTCCGGGAAGCACACAATCAAGTCCTGTATGGACTCCACAAGTGGGCCCGTCCTCGATTCCAAGTACGACTGCTGCTTCACTGTAGTGACCCCCCAGGGTACCGGGGTGGTGCATACTCCGCGGCTGGACGGCCGCGTATAAATCAAAGCTCGAAGGTGTCCACCTTTGAGTAGCACGCGAACAGCAGCTTGGTTTATGTATAGGTGAGGACGGGGATCCACTCGTAGACGCCGCTCCGTACGGGATCTGCCCGACGCGTTTCGAAGCTCCATCTGCTTCTCTTCAGGGGCTTTAACGGAAGCGGTGTGCCCAACCGCCGACCCACTTCCTCATTTTATGTATAACACACACACCGATGGGAGGCTCAAATGAGACTGTGCATTCTAGGATCTCAGCATGGGATCTGTTGGTTCCGTGGATCCTCTGCGGCGTGAAATATACATGTTTTTTGAGCATTAAAACTACTGAACGGATTTACACCAAATCACAAAAAGCACTTTTTCTGGACCAAGATCTAGCTTTCTGACAAATTTGGTGTTAACCTGTTCAGCCGTTTGGGCTGTAGCTGTGTCTGACGTTTCTACAGAAAAATCATTCGGGTAAACGCATTTTGGTACCCCCCCTTTTTTTCGGCACCTGCTTAATGGATCATCCCAAACTTTCCATGCACAAACTTGTTAAAAAGTATCACTTTTTTTGGATAGTTTTGAGGAGATTCACCCATTGGCGTCGGCATTTCTTATGGAGACACAATCCTAACTATAACTACCCAGTGGGCGACTACCATTGGCTGTAGGCACTCTGTAGTTAGTCAGGGTTAGCAGAGATAGTGATTTCTCAGACTTTTCTCCCCTTAATAACTTTGCTCCCGTTTGACCAATCTCCGCAAAACATTGCAGTCTAGTTGCACAAGATTGAACGTTTTGTGGCATTTGGTCAAAGGGGTGAAAAGAAAAAAGTGGGGGTTCTCAAAACACAATTGAAATCCAATGCATTTTACATTCACTCTTGTATTTAAGTAGCGCAAAAAGAGTCAGTCGGATTTGGGTGAAATTCGCCAGGATTGAATAATTTGGTGTGCATGGGATTCCTTTTGTGGTTGCATCTAAAAAGGGTAAGCATTTTTGGAGTTATTACCATTGTAAACTTAGTGATACCTGTTAGCGCAGAGAGTTTTGAGGTAGTGCCACGGTAAATAATGATGACAAGTCACTATCTGATTGAATAATGACTGTCTTTACAAAAAGTGCAGGCAGCCATGTTGTTTTAGGCCACCTTGCTGGTGCTCTAGTTTAGGGCCTTAAATATAAGTATTAGATTTTTAAAAACAATTTTTATTGAACATTTCGCATGGCATTGCATAGACAACATGTCTGCATGGTATCTCGATAAACATCTCAACATTCTGTTTTCGCTCTTTTTACAATATGTCAGAGATAGTGTACTAGGCATTAACATTAGCCTGTGTATCCCTTGATCTCGGTAACCTTACATTCAACACTGACCTATTGACTCCTCTTTTTTATATGCTAGCATCTGATTCGGAGTCCTCCATCTGGGGAGGATCACATGTTCCACCTCTATAGCCGTTCCAACTTCCACAAATCTTTGCCCATTTCTTCGGACATCCTCGATGGATATATACTGATTTTTCCGCCATCATTGCCATATCCATATCTTTACACCATAAGCTGAGGGTAGGGTCATCCCTAGACCCCCAGTGTTGCGCGATGTTACGTTTTGCTATTGTCATGGCCAATGTCTCCCAGTCTTGAGTCATCCTGGTGAGATCAGTGGGCTCCCAGATGTTAAGCAGGCAGCACCTCGGTTCTGGCAGTACTGTGACATGTGTGACCTGTGAGAGTGTTCGCATCACAGCCGCCCAATAGGAAACGACCCTGGGACATTGCCAGATAGTATGGAAGAATGTACCTGCTTCCCCGCATTGTCTAAGGCAAAGTGGTGTTTCTGCGTGGTGAATTTTGTGGTGAAGCGTCCTCTTGTAATATGTGCGGTGTAGAATTTTAAGCTGCACTAGCCTTAGTCTCGATGGGAGACGCAATCACTTCCCGCCAGTCAGCCTCTTTGATGTCACCCAGATCCCGCTCCCATGTAACCTTCAGCGTTGCCGAGGGGTCCGAGTAAAGTATTAGATTTGATGTGCTTTAGCTAACTATTACCGCTTGATTTAAGTGGTAATAGGTAGGGAAATAGAATTATAAGTTTCTATATATTTTAAAAGAATATTACGCATACTGAGGTACTATCAAGTTACTACCTAGGCAGTACCATGGAACCTTAACAGCAAATATGTATAAACATTGCAAAAATACTGTAATTCACAAATGTAGTGTACTACAGTGTCCTTACAATTTTGTACATATTTAATTATTTCTAAAAAAGTCTCTGCATTATCAGGTAATACCTAACATGTACCCCGTTACTTAAAAAAAATTACAAACAAATGTACAAATGGTAAAAAACATGATACGTGCTAGGTACGACCACGGTACTGTGCAAACTGTTAAATAAATACGTAGAAAATGATACAAGAATTTCCATATTTAAATGGTAATAGTTTGGAAACAATAATAAAAACTACTACTTACCTATATTTAAGGCCTTATGCCACAACAATCCAAAAGTCAACTAAAAGGATTATGGCTGCCTTATAAATGTATAAAGGCAGACATTAGCCAATTATACACTGGCTTGTTATTGATATGTACCACGGTACACTACTAACTTACCATGGTATGCTGCGGCACAATATATCACTTGAGCACAAATTTGGGATTCTATTACGTTACCCTTGTGTTACGCATAGTGTCACAAGGGCAGCACAATATTTACGTAACTTGTACAAAACTACGCAAAGCCACCATACTTCATCCTGCTTTGCCTGGCACATGTTGCTGCCTTGCGTTACACCCCATACAATAACCTATAGTCCTCCAAAATTTCATCTCCATCTGTACCGCACTACACTATACACTACTCAACTTTACGCTATTCCATTGTACGTCACTGCACTCTACACTATTTCACTGTATGGCACTCCAAAGCACGCTACTCCATTCTATGCCACTCCACGCCATTCCATTCTACGCTTTTCCTTGGAAGACACCGCACTACATGATATTCCACTTTACCCCACTCCACTGTACACCACTGCAGTATTTGGGTCTCCTTCGTACTCAAGTCCACTGTACACACTACACTGGATGTCTACACCACTCCACTGTAACCAACTCCACTGTACGCTACTCGACTACACGCTATCCACTGTACGCCATGGCACTCGATGCTATTTCACTATATGGCTCTCCACTGTACACCAACTACTCCATGACACTCCATTCTACGCTATTCCATTGAACACCTTTCCACTACATGGTATTCCATTTTATCACACTGCACTGTACACCAGTATACGCGACACCACTGTACGCTACTCCACTGTGCACACTTCATTGCACGCCACTCCACTGTACTCCTACACTCCACTGTACGCTATTCCAGTGTATGGCACTCCCATCTATGACACTCCACTGTACCCTATTCGACTTTCTGACAATCCACTCTTTTACACTTCACTGTACACTATTAGACTGTACGGTACTCCACTGTACACTATTCTACTGTATGGAAATCCACTGTACGGTACCCCACTTTACGCCACTTTAGAGTATGCCACTGCACTATATACTGCTCCACTGTACGACACTCTGCTCCCCTCTCTAGAACTGCATTCTATAAAACTAGAGTGCACTTTATGGCATTGTACGCAACTCTACTTCACTCTATCCACATACACTCCACAGTCAAACTCTACACTCCAATCTATGCCCTTACACTCCATTGTACAACACTCTATTACACTCAACAACTCTTTTCAATACTGTACGAGACAGCTGTCCACTCTACTGTACGGGACACCGCTCCAATTTATAAATGTTCACTCCACAATAAATGCTACACAACTACACTATAATCCACTCTACTCTAACACACTCTAATATACTGTGATATACTTTACTCCACTCTATGTTATGTAACTCCACTGAACTCTACTTTACTCCACAATATGAGACTTTACTTCGCTCTGCATCACTGTGCGATCATCCTCTCCTCGCAGTTTCAATGTGCAGCACACTACTGTAACTTCGACAACTCCACTCTATAACACTCTAATTCACTGTTTCCTACCCTACCCCACTACATTCTACTACACCGCACTAAATTCCACTGTATAATAATCCACTCTACGACATTCAACTGTACGACACTCACCTTCATTTTACTGTGCAACACTCCAATGAACGACACCTTAATAAATAACACTCAATACTACGACTTGAAACACATTTTCATTAAAACCATAAAAAACAGTGAAATTCCATGATAAAAATCCAATTTTACAGATATGTTAAAGTTAGGAAACTTTTTTTTATTCTTTTCCATAAAAACCCTACTAAAACTACATATACATTAGAAATTCGGAAGCTGAAGTTATAACTTTCATTTACAATTTATACACCACCTTCGCATTACTATAATTCACCCACCTACGTACACAGTGTTACTTATTATTTACATTTTAACTTAACACACCATCTTGAAATTACTATAAGTCGCACAGCATTGAACACTGTTCTCCCCTCGCTCGTCATACTACATAAACTATAACTCCCGACTCTACCATGCACTGTGTTCTGAAAACTTGAGATAATTATCATAAGTGCTGTTATGGAAGATATATTTTCAGATGGTATAAGTAATGCCCCATGCAAGGGTATACCCAGTGCATTGAGAAGCCATGAGTTAAAGTTTATGACGAGTGAGGTGAGAACACTGTGTACGAAGCTGAATGACTTCTACTAATTTCTACTATGTTAAGTTAAAATGTAAGTTATAAGTAACACTGTGTACATAGGTGGGTGACATAGTAATGTGAAGATGCTGTGTAAATTGTAAATTACATAAAGTTTTCCTAACTATAAGTTTGAAAACCGTTGTTTTTTCATGGAATATTTATATATTCACAAAAACTCCACCCGGAATTGCAGAAGAAGAACGAAGCCTTGTGCGTTTCCTTCTTCATTCAGCCACCAGTCAAGCGCGTTTCGAGTGCCGCGCACTCTTGTTCACTGACAATTACCCTTTGGCAAGTGGCCATTTTTTAACTTATTACACACTGGTTTGCAATAAAACTACCATTTCAGTGTATGCAAGGAAAGACTTGTAGTTTTTGATAGAGATTTCATTGTCACTGTTGTAACGCACTATATGCAAAACTGTGTTTCGTTATGGCAATATATTATACAAAGCGATACTATTACATTGCGCTGTATACAAAACTATGTTTCTTTTAAACAATATGCTCTAATAAGCAATGTTATATTACATACACAGTTGTAACGGTCCTTTATCAAAATTTCATTATAAAGGCATGTTAACTTCATTTTCAACCGTGAGTCGGGTAAAACTTGTAAACATATAGCCCCAGTGGGGATTCACTCTTTTTAGCGCTTTTGATTCTTATGATTCTGCCCAAGTGGGCACACAGTTATCATAAACAAAATCTTTCTTGTTCCCCAAGTCTACAATACATATATCATCACTTCAAATCTTAAACTGAATTACATTAACCTAGATGAGTATACAGATCTTCTTCCATATTTAAACCGTGAGGTTGTTTAGAATTTAGCTCAACTATATAATGTGACTCCAATTTTCTAAGCTTCCTTTCACGGTTCACACCTCTTACATTTTTCTCTACGGCATCTATTACATAATACGTTAACCCTTTCACATTTTTTTCATGAAACCTTTCAAAGTGCCTGGCCACTGGGTAGGTTTGGTCGTCATTCTTACCGTCCCTCAGATGCTGGAGGATTCGCTTATGTACCTCTAAGATTGTGCTGCCTACGTACCTCAGACCACAAGGGCACTGAAGCACGTAGACAGCCTAGTCTGTATTACAAGAGTATTTCCCTCTTATTGTTTACTTAAACCTGGTTTGTATTGCTCTGTGTTTATTCCATGTTGACATGCCTTGCACTTAGTGCAGTTAATAAACACCTTCCGCTTATTTAGCCAGGTTGTTTTTACCTGGGGCTTCTTCAGAACATTATTAACCAGCATTTTCTTGAATGATTTTGTTTTACGAAAAGTAAGCTGTGGTCATCTCGATACTGATTTTCCTAAAATTGGATAATTTTTCATCAAGTGCCAGTGTTAGTTACAAATATTACGCAGTTTCTCATGTTGTACACTGTATGTAGTTACAAATCTACAATCATTTTTATTTTCTGCGCCTTTCTTCCTCTTTGTTTTTTCTGTCTTGTTGAATAAAATCTCTTCTCTTTTTTTCTTATTAGCTCTATATACTGCATTTTCCACCCAATCGTCAGGGTAACCCCTGACTTTGAATCTTTGTTTTAAGATCTTCTTTTCTTTTTTGGTCTCTTTCTCACTGCTACAATTACATTTGGTGCGTAAGTACTCCCTATATGGGATGCTTCTTTTTAGATTTAGCGGGTGGAAGCTCTTAGCATGCAAAAGAGTATTACTGAAGGTAGGTTTTCTATACAATTTGGTCTCGACCTTTCCATTTTCAATATATACAGTTAAATAAAGGAAGTTCACACTGTTCACACTGTTCTAAATGACTTCTACTAATTTCAAGGTGGTGTGTTAAGTTAAAATGTAAGTTATAAGTAACACTGTGTACATAGGTGGTTGACATAGTAATGTGAAGGTGGTGTGTAAATTGTAAAGTACTTAAAGTTTTCCTAACTATAAGATTGAAAACCGTTGGTTTTTCATGGAGTATATATATATATATATATATATTACCTACTGGCGGTCGCCAGTAGGTATATATAGTTAGGATTTTTTCTCTATGGGATTTTTGAAAATTCTATGTCTAATAACTTTGGCGTTTGTGGACGGAATTGGCTGAAATTTTCAGGAAAATGGAACATTTTGTTTCTGAGCAGCCCCTGACAATTTGGGGGGGTTTCATCAAGGGGGGGCCGAGAAAAAAGGGGGGTCCCAAAACACATTTTTCCCATGTTAATTTCCATAGGGCGGTTGGCCTCACTTTTAGCTCGAACGGCTGAATGGATTTGCACGAAACTTGGCAAAATTTTAGGGACTGTTAGCCCGATGTGCCTTTGCTAGGTCTCAATATATGTGCTCCAGTGGATTTTGAGTAATTTAGGTTCAAAAAAGATATATATCTGGGCGGAGCCTAACCACACATCTGATCTGATTGGCTGTCAGCACTTCATCCAAGAAGTGTTGGCAGCCATCTTGGGACCAATATACATGATAGCACCTCATTAAAAAGCATTGTAGTTAATAGAGGGTTTTAGGACTTTAGTTACATTATAAATCATTTGTTGATGGTACCATACTCGTTTTAGGAATTGTGTTGGGTTCTAAGGTGATTTTACCATGTGAAAAAACCTTCTGCTGTGATATCATGAATATTGTTTGAAAGAAAACTAATATCTCATGATTTTCCCACAGTGGTTTGGAAGGGGATCTATAAGCTAAACTGAAAGCATATTTTCTGTAAATTCACATTATCTTTCTCAGTCATGTGAAAATGAAGTCTGACATTCTCAGTAAAACATGTACATCCAACAAGGACAGAGACTGTCAGTTGATTCCTTTGTGTTCTACTGCAGCCTCCTAGAGTGTTCTAAAGAACAACTAGAGCGCTAACAGTCCTACTTATTACAAAGGTATGGCACACCTGAAGCCATCTTGATTGGAATAAAGTGGTAACTCTTAAAACATTTCATTTAAAAAGAAACAACATGAGGGGGTATATTTTGCCATAGAAAGTATGATTAGTGCTGCAGAATGAAAAATTAGGGCACATTTTGAGTGACTTCTCAAATCCTTTTCTATTTCATTAAAACATTCTGACATGCAGTCTCCCAAAATGGCTACCAGAGACAAAAGAGCCCAAATGTAGCCCAAATATCACCCAGATGTAGCCCAAGTATAGCCCAATGACAGAATGTCCCAGAGTGTTCTAAAGAACAACTAGAGCGCTAACAGTCCTACTTATTACAAAGGTATGGCACACCTGAAGCCATCTTGATTGGAATAAAGTGGTAACTCGTAAAACATTTAATTTAAAAAGAAACAACATGAGGGGGTATATTTTGCCATAGAAAGTATGATTAGTGCTGCAGAATGAAAAATTAGGGCACATTTTGAGTGACTTCTCAAATCCTTTTCTATTTCATTAAAACATTCTGACATGCAGTCTCCCAAAATGGCCACCAGAGACAAAAGAGCCCAAATGTAGCCCAAATATCACCCAGATGTAGCCCAAGTATAGCCCAATGACAGAATGTCCCAGAGTGTTCTAAAGAACAACTAGAGCGCTAACAGTCCTACTTATTACAAAGGTATAGCACACCTGGAGCCATCGTGATGGGAATAAAGTGGTAACTCTTAAAACATTTAATTTAAAAAGGAACAAAATGAGGGGGTATATTATGCAATAGAAGGTATTATTAGTGCTGCAGAAAGAAAACCTAGGGCACATTTTGAGTGACTTTTCAAATCCTCTTCTATTTCATTAAAAAATTCTGACATGCAGTCTCCCAAAATGGCCACCAGAGACAAAAGAGCCCAAATGTAGCCCAAATATCACCCAGATGTAGCCCAAGTATAGCCCAATGACAGAATGTCCCAGAGTGTTCTAAAGAACAACTAGAGCGCTAACAGTCCTACTTATTACAAAGGTATGGCACACCTGAAGCCATCTTGATTGGAATAAAGTGGTAACTCTTAAAACATTTAATTTAAAAAAGAACAAAATGAGGGGGTATATTTTGCCATATGAATTATGATTAGTGCTGCAGAAAGAAAAATTAGGGCACATTTTGAGTGACTTCTCAAACCCTCTTCAATTTCATTAAAAAATTCTGACATACAGTCTCCCAAGATGGCCACCAGAGACAAAAGAGCCTAAATGTAGCCCAAATATCACCCAGATGTACCCCAAGTATAGCCCAATGACAGAATGTCCCAGAGTGTTCTAAAGAACAACTAGAGCGCTAACAGTCTTACTTATGACAAAAGTATGGCACACCAGAAGCCATCTTGATTGGAATGAAGTGGTAAGTCTGAAAACACTCAATTTAAAAAGGAACAACATGAGGGGGTTAATTTTGCCATAGAAAGTATGATTAGTGCTTCAGAAAGAAAAATTAGGGATCATTTTGAGTGACTTCTCAAATCCTCTTCTATTTCATTAAAAAAATTCTGACATGCAGACGGAAACATGCACTTTGAATACCAGCAGCAGACGTCCCTGGTGAGCAGTAGCTTTACTACAGTGATCTAATGTGCAACTAGAGTGCTAACATTCAGAATTTATGGCAAATGTGTGACACATCTGAATGCCTTCTTGATGGAACCAAAGTAAACAAGCATTGAAAATGCAATAGATCTCGCCCTCGTTTAAGTTAAAGCCATTCTGTTTGTAATGAGGTGGCTTTTTAGCTTTGCTTTTATTAGTGTTTTTTCAACTTTCATGTAAATAACATGCATCTGTATGCATATAAGTATATGTATTCATGCATTTATGTTTGTATTTATATAGATATACAGATGATATATGTTTATATATGTATGTATATATATATATTCACTGAAAAAACCATAGGTTATAGACCATATATAGTTAGGAATTAGCATTTACAAAACTTTGAAAATTCACTGAAAAAACCATAGGTTATAGACCATATATAGTTAGGAATTAGCATTTACAAAACCTTGAAAATTCACTGAAAAAACCATAGGTTATAGACCATATATAGTTAGGAATTCGCATTTACAAAACCTTATTTTACTCACACAAAACCATTGAAATTCCATATATAGTTAGTTGCGCTAACTATATATCGCGCACCCGCAATCCACTGCTGATGATGTCACATATTACATCATTCATGACATGGTCAGTGACATCACTGATGACATCACTGATGACATCTCAAATGACATCACTGATGACATCACTGATGACAACATCCAGTGACTGTATGTTTCTGTAAAGTTAAAATATGTCTTACATATTGAAGAATGAGTGGATGTATAAGTGTCTGGATGAAGGATTTAGTAGGTGCATGACTGACTGTATGAGTGAGTGATTAAATGTGTCTCACTGAGTGCATGGGTTAGTGACTAAACTGTCTTAATTTGTGCATCATTATGTCTGTTGTTCTGTAAACTGTTGCATGTGTTGATAAGTAGCTATATGAGTAACTATATGGGTTATTGATTGGTTGCCCAAGTATTTGTATGGGAGACTGAGTGTGTGTGTGGGTGGCTGGGAGGTGTATGACTCTGTGCATAGATGTGTGAGCAGTTGATTCACTAGATGTATGGTTTCAAAAGTGCATGTGGAAACAGCTGTATGGGCGGTTGACTGTGTGCATGAGTGTATTGGTGAGTGAATGGATATCTCAGTGCTACATGTCAAAGTAAGTACATATGTAAAACACAGTACATGTGAGAGTTGACATATATAAATAACTGTGCATAAGAGCCAGTGAATGTGTGAGTGGCTGTATGGATCATTGTGAACTTGTATCAGGGATTGTATAAGAGAGTAAATATGTGTTAGTATATGTTTGAATAAGTAAAGTTTGTATAACTGTATAGTTTATTTATTTATTTATTTATTTTATAGCATTTATAAGGCGCAACAGCTACCCACAAAGGGTTTCCCGGCGCCGAAAATCAGCAAAAACACAGGGCACAACTAGAGAGAGAGCAGATCTGGAAGCAAAGATTATTGATCAAACAACCAGGTTTTCACGCTTTTTCTGAAACTCCTGTAGTTTTCTTCTTTGCGTATCTGAGTAGGCAGTGTGTTCCAAAGGGTTGGTCCCAGAAATGAAAAAGATCTTCCGCCCAGTCTAGCCCGTTTGTACCTTGGCACCGCAAACTTCGCAGATGTCATTGAGCGAAGATTGCGATTTGGAAGGTAAGGCTTGGCAAGGTCTTGAAGATATTTGGGGGCAGTCCCGGCTTTAATTTGGAACAAATAACTCAGGGCTTTGAAGCGGATCCGATTTTCGACCCTAAGCCAGTGTAGATCTCTGAGATGTTTAGTTATTCTGGCATATCTGGGGATTCTACAAAGCAGTCTGGCCGCAGCATTTTGTACCAACTGTAGGCGTCTTATGACTGCTTTGTTTGCACCCAGGTACAGGATGTTACCGTAGTCAAGCCGAGATGTCACTAAGGCATTGACTACGGTCTTCTGGGTGGTTGATGGTAACATCCAGACGATTTTACGAAGCCATCTGAGAATAGTAAAACAGATACCAGCCACTTTATTAGCTTGCTGAACCATAGATAAGCTGTCATCAATGATGACTCCAAGATTTCTGACTTGGGTGGCAGGGATCGGGAGCTTGCCCAGTGAGGTCGGCCAATGGGAATCGCTCCAGAGATTTTTGCTGTTTCCTAAAAGGAGGATCTCTGTTTTCTCCCCATTTAACTTGAGTTGGTTGGCCGACATCCAGCAGAAAATTTCGTGGAGGCCTGTTTTAAGTGCAGACGAATCAGACGAATCGGATTTAGATAATGAAAATAGAATCTGAGAGTCGTCTGCATAGGTCATCAAAACAAGACCAAAGTTCTCTGCAAGGGTGGCTAATGGGCGAAGGTACAAATTAAACAAAAGGGGGCTCAGAATGGATCCCTGTGGTACACCGTGCGGGGAGTAGAAAACATCCGAACAAGCCTCAGAAGAGGTGATCTGAAAGGTCCGGGAGGATAAATAGGATTTGATCCATTCTAGCACCTTGCCCTCGACACCACTCTCCCCCAGCCTGCGAAGCAGTCTGGAGTGAGAGATGGTGTCGAAGGCTGCGCTTAGGTCCAATAGGACCAGTGCCACCGTTTGGCCTTCATCCCTGAGCTCTTTAATTTTTTCCGTGATTCAGAGCAGGGCAGTTTCAGTGGAGTACCCACTCCTGAATCCGGACTGAGAAGGGTGGAGTAGTTCATTATTTTCCACATATGTGGAGAGAGCTTCATGAATGTGCTTTTCCAGCATTTTGGAAAAGGCAGGAAGTAACGATATTGGTCGATAATTGGCCAATACCGTACGATCGGCGGCTGGCTTTTTCAGCAGAGGGCTGACTATGGCGTGTTTCCACATAGCAGGAACTGAAGCCTGTTCCATGGACGCATTGAGTATGTCCGTAATGGGCGTCAGGGTAGAATCCTCCAGTTGGCTGATAATACTGATGGGTATAGGATCACGAGGAGAGCCCGATTTGATAGCTTTAAGAAGTTTCCTCGTTTTATCCGATGTTAAGGGGGGCCAGACTTCAAGATGACAGTTTCCTTTAAAACTTTGGAAGGTATCCTCTTGATTATGAGAGATAGAGCTGTTGTTATTAATATTAGAGACGATTTTTTCGATCTTTTCAGTAAAAAAGGACGCCAAGTCTTGACATTGCTGAGTACTAAGAGGGGGGGCCTCCGCTCTAGTGTTTTCTCCAGCCAATTCCTTCACCGTATTAAAAAGAGTCTGGGATTTATTAACCGCTGAATTAATTGTCGTGGTTACGTAGCATGCTTTAGCTTTCATGCATGCCGAGTGATAGCTGTTTCTGGCCCTGCGGTAGATCTCTTTTTGGTGAGCCTCATAGTTCTTACGCCACTGTCTCTCCAAGTTCTTACAGGTAGATTTTTCTTTCTTGAGGGCCTCTGTAAACCAGGGGGCCGGGGGACGATGTACTTTTCCCTTACAGCGGGATAGGGGCAGGCAGGCATTCACTGCATCACTTAGCCATGCATGTGTAGCCTCAGCTATGCTTTCCATGTCTCCATCAAGACATGGGAGGTCTTTGTTCAATGCTCTGTTAAGATCATCAAAATTTAGTCTTTTCCAATTTCTCCTCAAAGATTCAGAAGAGGTGATAGAGGGAAATTTAGTGGGTTTAAGAGAGATAGCAAAGAGTATGAGAAAATGGTCTGACCAACAAATAGGGGTAGTGTTCAGCCATGATAGTTCTTCCATATTAGAGATGATAGGGTCAAGCAAATGTCCTGCTTTATGGGTAGGACCCTTATTGCGCAGTGTCATATTCAATGCCAAGAGATCATCAATGAGGTTTTTACAGTTCGTATTATTCTCATCCTCCAAATGGAGATTCAAATCCCCGAGTATTGTGAAATTTTGAGCTTTTAAATGGTGAGGTAAAATAAAATTTACCAAATTATCAGACCATGAGGGGTTATGAACTGGTGGTCGATAAATCAATAAACCAGAAAAAGTGAAATTAGGGCTAAGGGTAATTTTAAAAGATGCTGCTTCGCAATTGGGAATGTCTGCAGGTTCAAAATTGCATACAAGGTCTCTACTATAAATGATAGCTATGCCCCCTCCTGTTTGGCCAACGCGATCTCTCCTCACAATAGCATAGCTCGCGGGTAGTGCCGTAGCCACATCAGGGCCTGCGCTATCATGGAGCCAAGTCTCTGTGAGAAATATCGCACTGGGCTTCTCATTCATTAGTAGATGGAAGATATCTAGTTTGTGTTGTGGTAAAGAACGGCAATTTACCACATAAAAAGTGAATTTATTAGAACCAGCTTTATGGGGGATACCATGCGAATTATCAGGATAGGGCTGGAAGTTTGACAAGGAAAGGGAACATGCTGGGCAGGTCTGTATATCAGCACACAAGGGATTGAGAGTAGTACATTTATCGTTTCTGGCAGGGCGTAAAGCTGTTAGAGACTCGCGCGTGAGCATCATACCTGAGTAATGGAGGGGCAGAGTTTTGTGCCCTATGTCCCGACCTGGCCCGGACGGGCACAGACGGGCTGACTCTGGCTGGACTCCGGCGAAGACGAGGCGCGTCCGCTAAAACGCGTCCGCTATCGCGGAGGACAACTGTTTCCTTTTATGTCGGAGACTAGCGCTCTCTCACCGCGCTGTCCCGCACTAAGATGGCCGCCACAGAAATCCCTAGTGCTCGGTGCCTTGCCTTAACTCGGCAGGTATCGAGCGAGTGCAGATACAATGAAAAGTGAGAGTCAGCGCCAATAGCTGAGCGCTAGTAAGTGAATTTAAAAATGCTTTTTTAAAACGATGTACTTTCCTAACCAAAGTGCGATACAGAACACAATTAAATTTTAAAATACGAAAGCGCTAAACAAATACAGCTGGAACTGGTCTCAAAATTAGGCTGTGCTGCAGCGTAACAAGCTGCTCGTGTCAAATGCTAAATTCAGACTAACCCTGTTTGGAGCTCCTTTTATGGCGGAGACTAGCGCTCTCTCACCGCGCTGTCCCGCACTAAGATGGCCGCCACAGAAATCCCTAGTGCTCGGTGCCTTGCCTTAACTCGGCAGGTATCGAGCGAGTGCAGATACAATGAAAAGTGAGAGTCAGCGCCAATAGCTGAGCGCTAGTAAGTGAATTTAAAAATGCTTTTTTTAAACGATGTACTTTCCTAACCAAAGTGCTATACAGAACACAATTAAATTTTAAAATACGAAAGCGCTAAACAAATACAGCTGGAACTGGTCTCAAAATTAGGCTGTGCTGCAGCGTAACAAGCTGCTCGTGTCAAATGCTAAATTCAGACTAACCCTGTTTGGGGCTCCTTTTATGGCGGAGACTAGCGCTCTCTCACCGCGCTGTCCCGCACTAAGATGGCCGCCACAGAAATCCCTAGTGCTCGGTGCCTTGCCTTAACTCGGCAGGTATCGAGCGAGTGCAGATACAATGAAAAGTGAGAGTCAGCGCCAATAGCTGAGCGCTAGTAAGTGAATTTAAAAATGCTTTTTTAAAACGATGTACTTTCCTAACCAAAGTGCGATACAGAACACAATTAAATTTTAAAATACGAAAGCGCTAAACAAATACAGCTGGAACTGGTCTCAAAATTAGGCTGTGCTGCAGCGTAACAAGCTGCTCGTGTCAAATGCTAAATTCAGACTAACCCTGTTTGGGGCTCCTTTTATGGCGGAGACTAGCGCTCTCTCACCGCGCTGTCCCGCACTAAGATGGCCGCCACAGAAATCCCTAGTGCTCGGTGCCTTGCCTTAACTCGGCAGGTATCGAGCGAGTGCAGATACAATGAAAAGTGAGAGTCAGCGCCAATAGCTGAGCGCTAGTAAGTGAATTTAAAAATGCTTTTTTAAAACAATGTACTTTCCTAACCAAAGTGCGATACAGAACACAATTAAATTTTAAAATACGAAAGCGCTAAACAAATACAGCTGGAACTGGTCTCAAAATTAGGCTGTGCTGCAGCGTAACAAGCTGCTCGTGTCAAATGCTAAATTCAGACTAACCCTGTTTGGGGCTCCTTTTATGGCGGAGACTAGCGCTCTCTCACCGCGCTGTCCCGCACTAAGATGGCCGCCACAGAAATCCCTAGTGCTCGGTGCCTTGCCTTAACTCGGCAGGTATCGAGCGAGTGCAGATACAATGAAAAGTGAGAGTCAGCGCCAATAGCTGAGCGCTAGTAAGTGAATTTAAAAATGCTTTTTTAAAACGATGTACTTTCCTAACCAATAGTTGAGGAAATGGAGGTGTGATTGATTCTTTGCATGACTGACTAGGTGTGTGAGTAACTCCATGGATGAGTGACAGTCTGTGAGTGTCTGTTTACACTGATTGTATCTAAGGTTATATTAGAGTCTGAAGAGGTTCATCGTATTATCACATGAATGATATCATCAGTGATGTGATCAGTAATGTCAAATGAGATGTCATCAGTGATGTCATTTGAGATGTCATCAGTGATGTCATTTGAGATGTCATCAGTGATGTCATCAGTGATGTCACTGACCATGTCATGAATGATGTAATATGTGACATCATCAGCAGTGGATTGCGGGTGCGCGATATATAGTTAGTGCAACTAACTATATATGGAATTTCAATGGTTTTGTGTGAGTAAAATAAGGTTTTGTAAATGCGAATTCCTAACTATATATGGTCTATAACCTATGGTTTTTTCAGTGAATATATATATATATATATATATATACACGCACATACATACATACATACAGACACACACAATTTGAGGTACAGGGTCAAGCAGATTTCTAAGAATTGCAGTGGAGTTGATGATCCTGAGAAGGATGGTGTAAGTGTAAGGGATTTTGTGTCTGCCTTTGTTATGGTTTTGCGGCCTGAACTCTGTACTCATATGTTATGTTATGTTATTTGTATTTTTACAGCGCACAGTTACACTCGGGTGTCCTGGCGCTGAGCACTGCCTGCTGGAAAGTGTAATAAGTATTCTACTGGTTAAAGAGCCATGTTTTCAACCCCTTCCTGAATGAAAGGAGGTCTGTGGAGTTTCTCAGATAGAAAGGGAGATCATTCCATGCCTTTGACGCGCAGGTGATAAAGCTCCTGCCTCCCCAGTAGACTTTTTTAAATAAGGGGACCAGCACTTGTTTAGCTCCAATAGAGCGTAGCGTTCTTCTGGGGACATACCATTGGATTTTTCGCCTCAGGAAGTCGGGTCTAACTCCATTGAGCACCCTAAAAAAACTCTTTGTTTCACTGGGAGCCAGTGGAGTTGTTTAATTCTTCCTTGACGGAAACAAATTTCGGAGTCCCTAACAACATTCTAGCCGCAGTATTCTGAGCGATTTGAAGTCTGTTGATAAGCTGCTTTTGGGCATTCAAATATAGGCCATTGTAGTAATCAAGGCGTTACATGATAAGGGACGTGATCACAGTCTTGAAGGCGTTTTCGGTGAGAAAAAACGTAATTCTCCTAATTATTTTGAGTGCCAGGAAGCACGCCGAAATTACCATACTTATTTGATCACCAAGTGCAAGCTTGTTGTTCACTATTACCCCTAAATTCTTTGCTTTCTTAGAGGGTGTATGGCAGATTCCCAATCCTTCAGGCTACCAGTCTGGTGTCCACACATGTGAATTGTTCCCAAACCTAATGACCTCGGTTTTGCTCGAGTTCAGTTTTAAACAGTTAGCGGACGTTCATCCTGAGATGGCCACCATACAGCCGTGAAAACATGCCCTAGTTTCTTTTTCAGCCCCTTCTCTTAGTGACAACACTATTTGAGTGTCGTCTGCACAGGAAGTAAGTTGGAAACCAAAGAATCTTATCACTCCAGCAAGGGGGGCCACATACACATTAAAAAGCATCGGGCTGCGAGAAGAGCCCTGTGGCACCCCACATGGAAGGGAAAAAAGCTTTGAGCTGCAACTATCCAAATCCACATTTTGCATTCTGTCAGAGAGAAATGACTGCAGTAGTTTACAAGTGAGTCCTTTTATCCCCACCTCAGACAGCTGGTCCATCAAAACTTTATGATGGACCATGTCAAAGGTCGCGGACAGGTCTAGCAGAATTAGTATAGCATTGCCTCCCCTATCCAGGGCCTCCCTGATTTCTTCTGTCGATTTAATTAGGGCTAGCTCAGTGCTGTGCTCTGCTCTAAACCCATATTGGGATGGATCGTGTATGTTGTTAGATTGGAGGTGGAAGTTCATGGCTTTTTCCGTGGCCTTAGCGGGAAGCGGAAGCCGCGATATAGGCCAATGATTAGGGTCTTTTGGGTCAAGGGCCTGTTTCTTCCGTAGGGGAAATATGGAGGCCTTCTTCCACATGCCGGGAAAAATGCCTGAGCTGAATATGGCATTCAACAGCGGTGCAAGTGCTCTCCCAATGACCTCTCAAATTTGTTTCTAAACCGACGCTGGACAGGGATCAGAGGGATCAGGATCAGAGGGAAAGCCAGAACGAATGGAACTCAAAAGTTTAATCATATTTTGTATCTCAAGAGACCAAATTGGTTCAAGACTGGTATAAGGCTAGAGCTATCTGGTCTCGCCGGAAGCGACCGCTCTTCTTCCTTTTGGTCAGCTAAGGTAAAAGAGGAAAAGATGGATTCTACCTTCTGTTTAAAAGAATCGGCCAGTTTATCGCAGAGTTTAGGGCTGCTTGAACTCTTAGGGACATTTAGATTAGCCAATTTCTTAATAGTTTAAAAAAGTTCCTTCGAATTAAAATTTGCTCCACAAAAAACTTTTTTTTGGTGTCCAACACTAGCTCCTTATCGATAGCAAAGACTAGGTGGATACTCGATCAGGGAGGGTCAGTGGCAGTGATCCTCCTTGATTTGAGCGCCGCTTTCGATACGGTCAACCATAAAATACTTCTGGACCGCCTCCTCGATTTGGGAATCTCCGGAGAAGCCCTGGAATGGTTCAGGTCTTTTCTATCAGACCGAACCTTCCAGTTCTTTGAAGGCACATCGGTTTCTTCGAGTAAGCCTCTGGGATGTGGGGTTCCGCAGGGCTCTTCATTGAGCCCCACGCTCTTTAATGCCTACATGAGACCGCTGGCTGGAATAGTACGTCCGCATGGTATTAACATCATCACCTATGCGGATGATACCCAGCTAGTGGTCTCTCTCCCACAAGGGAATAACCCACTACCGCAGTCCAATCTAACAACTTTTCTCGAGCACGTCAAGAGTTGGATGACAAAATCATGTCTGAAGCTCAACGACGATAAAACTGGGCTAATGCTTTTAGGCCCTCCAACTCTCTCCACCTTGGAACTGTCATGGCCTCTGAGCATGGGCACAGCCCCCACCCCTAGAGATAACATCAAAAGCCTGGGGGTTTGGATAGATAAATCGTTGACCTTCGACATGCAGGCAACCAAAGTCTCTGCGACCTGTTTTGGCCTCCTAAGGATGGTAAAAAAAATCTTTCCACTTCTCCCCTCTGAGGCCAGACAGATAGTCATTCAGGGCTTAATTCAATCTCGCCTGGATTTTAACAATGCTCTGTACCTTGGGGCGCCGGAGTACACTCTACAAAAACTACAACGTACTCAGAATTGTGCAGCTCGCACTTTACTTGGCACCCCACGAAGAATCTCAATTCAACCTGGCATAAGAGCATTGCATTGGCTCCCCATTAGGGAGAGAGTCAAGTTTAAATCTCTGTGCATCGCACATCAGGCCTACTGGAAATCAGGCCCAGAGATTAACCACTCCTTGGTATCACCATACGAACCCACCAAAGCTCTCCGATCTTGACACGCCTTCCTAGCCCAAACAAATCCCAAGGATTTACAGAGCGAGGGCCGGAGGTCGCTCCTTTGCATATAAAGCCCCGAAACTATGGAACACTTCATCTTAGAGCAGACTCTAACCTTTTGAGCTTCCGCAAGAAGCTTAAGACCTTTCTTTTCAATCAATAGTGTTGCCTCACCCCTCTTCTTTTTTGAGCACCAATGGTAGTTTTCAGCGCCTGGACGCCTCAGGGCAGCTGCTAGCGCTTAATAAAAACGATTTTTATTTCATTTCATGTCTATATGCTTCCTTATCTGCACTTTTATAGCCTCTCCGCCAAACTCGTTCCAGGCGCTTGCATATTCAATTAAGTGTGATATGCTAACAGACCAAGGGTATAAATAATAACCTAAAGTATGCCAAGCACTATAGTGATTGGTTTTATGTGAAGTAGAAAAGTTCAAAGACAAGCTGGTGATTACTCAAACAAATGAGTTTTAGAGAAATGACAGGAATCAGTTGATGGGTTCTGATTTGGGGTTTGCTCAGTCTGATAATGCTGGAATTAATGTGATGTCTTCAATGCAAGGTATGAAGATGGGAAATAATCTAGAATTAATGCAAATATTGATATGGTGAAAAGCCGCCCTGCTTGTCATTTCTGTATTAAAATCAGGCACTGGAAACTGGACTGCTGACAGAATCCAGATGAAATCCAGAATGGTTTTGTTCCCAAAGTGCATCAAAATGTGAATCAGGTGCAGACAAAGTGTTAGGCCTGGTATCCTTGGTGTGGTTCTCCCCTAACTTTTTGCCTTACACCCTCCAGTTTTGCCGCCTTCATTTTTGCTGGCTATAGGTCTTTCTACACTTTACCACTGCTAACCAGTGCTAAAGTGCTTGTGCTCGCTTCTTAAAACATGGTAGAATTGGCTTACACCCAACTGGCATATTTAAATCACTTGCAAGTCCCTAGTACACTGGTACTACATGTGCCCAGGGCCTGTAAATTAAATGCTTCTTGTTAGCCGGCGGCACAGATTGTGCCACCCACTTAAATAGCCCTTTAAACATGTTGCATGCCTACCATTGCAACCTGTGTGTGCAGTTTTTAACCTGCCATGTCAACCTTGCAAAATAAACCTTTTTGCCTTTCTTTTTTAATACAAATAAGTCACCCCATAGGGTAGGCCCTGAACCTGGTAGTGAAAAAACTCTTAAATTAGTTTTTATCCTATAGGATAATTTTGGAGTTACCTTATTACATTTAATAAGCTGTAACTTCCAATTCGGAGCAGGCAGACAGGTAGAGTTTGCTGTCTGAAGAATTTGAATCAAAAGCCCTCTTTAATAGTAAAGTCAGATTTTTAATCATAAATCTGAAAAATTCCACTTTTAGAAAGTTGTCACTTTTTGTCCTAACCGTTTGGTGCCTGCAAACTGTTCTCAAGTCACATGACTAGGTGTAGCTGGCAGGTGGTCTTTGCGTAATGTTCCCAGGCAGGGCGACAAAGAGAAGATAGGTGTTGGCAGGAAGGGTGACTCGGAGTTGAAGAGTGGAGCTGTCACCCCCACACTTGCACATCACAAAGACTCTGCCTGAGCGCTCACAAAGGATTTGTCCCTAGTCTTTTGTGTTATCAGCCAGGCTGAGCTCAGGGCAGGAAGGAATGGGGATGCCCGACACTTCAGAGGGGAAACCTCTAGAAGCTTCCTCCACTTCAAAGTGGGCACCAGGTCTAAATAGTGGACTTCAGATCCAAACTCTTCAGTATACTTCTGGACTTGGCCGCTCGTAGCTGCTTTTGTGCGCTATCTACTTGGAGTGCTTGTTGCTGCCCTCTCATCGCCTGCTGCCTGCCGCGTTGAGATAGCCAGGAGGAAGGCTATTTGCTTGGTTTCTAATACAACCGAGGCTTACCGACAGGGGCTGGGACTGCGAGACCCAGGGTGCAGCGCGAGGAGATCTGAGCGCACCTGGAGTCTCTTCCCGCCCCTGCTCCGCCTCTGCTACCTGGCTGCTGTTCCTGGATTGGTCGAAGGCGCTTTAACAGCTCGCGGCCCCCGCTTCGCGGGCGCCGCTCGTAGCTGCTTTTGTGCGCTATCTACTTGGAGTGCTTGTTGCTGCCCTCTCATCGCCTGCTGCCTGCCGCGTTGAGATAGCCAGGAGGAAGGCTATTTGCTTGGTTTCTAATACAACCGAGGCTTACCGACAGGGGCTGGGACTGCGAGACCCAGGGTGCAGCGCGAGGAGATCTGAGCGCACCTGGAGTCTCTTCCCGCCCCTGCTCCGCCTCTGCTACCTGGCTGCTGTTCCTGGATTGGTCGAAGGCGCTTTAACAGCTCGCGGCCCCCGCTTCGCGGGCGCCGCTCGTAGCTGCTTTTGTGCGCTATCTACTTGGAGTGCTTGTTGCTGCCCTCTCATCGCCTGCTGCCTGCCGCGTTGAGATAGCCAGGAGGAAGGCTATTTGCTTGGTTTCTAATACAACCGAGGCTTACCGACAGGGGCTGGGACTGCGAGACCCAGGGTGCAGCGCGAGGAGATCTGAGCGCACCTGGAGTCTCTTCCCGCCCCTGCTCCGCCTCTGCTACCTGGCTGCTGTTCCTGGATTGGTCGAAGGCGCTTTAACAGCTCGCGGCCCCCGCTTCGCGGGCGCCGCTCGTAGCTGCTTTTGTGCGCTATCTACTTGGAGTGCTTGTTGCTGCCCTCTCATCGCCTGCTGCCTGCCGCGTTGAGATAGCCAGGAGGAAGGCTATTTGCTTGGTTTCTAATACAACCGAGGCTTACCGACAGGGGCTGGGACTGCGAGACCCAGGGTGCAGCGCGAGGAGATCTGAGCGCACCTGGAGTCTCTTCCCGCCCCTGCTCCGCCTCTGCTACCTGGCTGCTGTTCCTGGATTGGTCGAAGGCGCTTTAACAGCTCGCGGCCCCCGCTTCGCGGGCGCCGCTCGTAGCTGCTTTTGTGCGCTATCTACTTGGAGTGCTTGTTGCTGCCCTCTCATCGCCTGCTGCCTGCCGCGTTGAGATAGCCAGGAGGAAGGCTATTTGCTTGGTTTCTAATACAACCGAGGCTTACCGACAGGGGCTGGGACTGCGAGACCCAGGGTGCAGCGCGAGGAGATCTGAGCGCACCTGGAGTCTCTTCCCGCCCCCTGCTCCTACTTAAGACACACCCTCCACGCTACGCGGGACGCGAGCGGGACGCCGGGCGAAGCCCGGGCAAAGGGCGGGCCGTCTGTGGCCGTCCGGGGACGTCTGAGGACGGGACGGGCCACCCCTTTAACATCCACGCCTAAATAAACACCAAAATATAGTACACCGTGGAGTTATAATTTCAGAGAAAGTCTACGGTCTCCATCTACGTCTCCCTACCTCCAGAGTTGCGATACTAGTGGCTGTTTCCTCAGAAAACAAAAATGGGCCTTAAGAAACTACGTTCACGGACTATTTTTATGAAGCGAATGGGAACTGAGGAAGCCGTTAGAAAATCCACTGACAACGGAATCAAAGCTGGTCGCAGCAGCCTGACCCCAGCAATCAGTGAATATTTCTCTTCTTTATCGGCAAAAAAGAAACCGGAAAAAACCATGCCCGCTCTCGAAAATAAAACACCAGGAAGCATGGAGGATAGATCTTGCTTATCGGCACCCCCCCATCTGTCTCATAATGTCAGCGATACTGTGTTCAACAACAATAATAAGTTTACACATACAATGAGAGACCAACAACCTGAAAATTCCAACACTAGTGTGGTGAAATCATCAACGCCTATCAAAAACTATGAGGGTGTACCCAAATCAGACGACTTGAGTATTTTAATTCATACAACAGAACAAAATATTCTAACCTCTGAAATCTTTATGACAAAGGGCAATGGGAGCCCTCAAACACAACCACAAAAAGACTCATGTCTATCCAACCAAAGAGACGGAGAAAACAGCCCAGAGCTTAAGTCAACAAACACAGATGCAAAAAAACTTTCTATACACGAACAAGATTCCTTTTTTGATCCACTTTTAATAGAAAGCAATAACCCTGAAAAATCGTCTATTCCCTTATCTAAGGCTTTCTTTACATTACAAGAAATTCTTGAATCAGTTCTTTCCTTCCTAGGAAACATCCTCGAAAACTCTGATCAAACTTTGGATGTGCAAATCGGCATTCTGAAGTTTTTAGTTGAAGAGAAAAGAAAAAAGGAGTCCTTAAAAAACACAGAAGGAAAATCAGAGAATACCAATCAACTAACGAATAAAAACAAGCAAACCATCTGCCATACATCTACTCAGACATCAGAAGATAATCTTAAATCAACTGATAATAGGAGAAAGAAAGATCATCTCAACGAATCCACTCTTTTCTCTCTGAAACGTCTGTTTAGAGAAAATCCCCCAAAAAAAGAAAAACAATACCCGATATTCAATAAAAAAACGGGAAGTGAAAGACCAGACAAGGATTCTACAAATGTAGGCGAGGAATCAAAAATTGAAATCAAATCAGATATATCTGTAAGAGAAAAGACACCTAACGCTACTAAGGAAGTTTCGTGTAAGGAAAAAAATAAAAGGAAGAAAAGACCTATGAGAAGGATTCATAAAAAGCAAGCACGCAAATTAAAATTTCAACAACATATAATACCACAAAAAGAACCACAAGTGAAAAATGATGAGAAAAGTACTCCGCAAAGTAGAAACAAAGAAGAATCCACTAAAAGAACAACAACAGACAGTAAGAAATCCTTGAACCCAAAGGCGGACGTATATCTCCCAGAAAACTTAGTTACTACGACAACAGAAGAAAACACTGTGAAACTCTCTTCTGAAAAAGAAAATTTCTGCTGGAATGCCACACAATCTAAGGTACTTCAATTTGAAGAACTATTCCCCACCGACAATAGCTCCCTTAACAGAAGCAGGATTTTACATCTCTTACAGAACGTAAAACCTCTCCAATTTATGACTAGCAGTGACATTGACCTAGTATCACAACCAATGCGAGGTCAAAGTAAAATTGCAATAGTCTCATTTTGGTCTCCAGTGATACCAAGTATCATTATGAAAGAAAAAGAGATAATATACCGATTTGGTTATGACATCATAGAGAAATCGGAGTACAAAGGTAACAAAAAACAACTAACCTTTAATAGTAACACGACTCTCTATTCAACACTACAATCGAAAGTGGGACAAAGATCCTCTGAGACCTTAAGACACCTTGAGGGTATCCAAAACAGAAATGCAGAACAGGGAGAAGAGATACTAAGAATTCGAGTAAAAAAAGGGGAAAGGGAAGTGTGGCATATGGAACCAAAGGAAGAATATGTAGAAAATAAGATGGAAAACTCATGGACCTGGCTACCAGGGATTCTAAACTATAAGAAAGGTTTTAACTATCTAAAGTATCCCGTTTAACCAAGGTCTAAAGATCATTTCGTGGAACATCGCTGGAAGAACAAACAAAAAAATGAAGGAAGTCCTCAGAAACCAACCTGACATATTGTCCCTGCAAGAAACCTGGGCAATAGACCCTTTTTTACAAAAAGGATACTATGTATACAATATTAATGCGAAAGCCTCGAATCGGGGCCATGCCAAAGGGGGACTGGCGTTTCTAATAAGAGAGGACTATTCGTGGGCCCAGGAGATAGTGGAAACCAGCAGTGAAAACGTGCAATGTATGAAACTGTCTCTGAAAGCCTCAAATCTGACTACAAATAAACCAACATTGTTTTTCAATGTATATGCTCCTCCAGGAAAAAACCACGACAGCTTATATGACGAGACCTTGCAAACTATCATACAAATAATTGAAACCCATACATCTTTACCCTATATAATCATGGGAGATTTTAACGGGAAAATTTCTTGTACAGAAATAAAAAAATGGGGAAAAATCCTGGAAGAAGAAAGCCTGGACCATGTAATCCCCCAATTTCCCAACGACATTCGATCTAATAAAAGAGGGAAAATGTTGTTGTCTGTATTGCTCACTATAAACGGAACAATTCTTAACGGGAATGTGGAAGGCGACATCCCGGCAGGGTATACACGACAAGGAAACGGGAGACCATCTATATTAGACTATATTATTTGTGGTAAAAACCAGCTTGAAACAATGACCCATCTCTGTTCAAATTTCACTCCAGAGAGCGATCATGCTGTTTTGCAACTTGTAACTAATTGTTCGGCTCTGTCTGATGAAGAAGGCTTGATGACCCTTGAGAGAAAGGAAACTTTGGTAAGCAGCGATCAGAGACGAATCTTCTGGAACCCCACCTCATTGAGTAAAATGACAAATCTGGTCGATCGACGACAGTTTTTAAGGAATCTATACTCAGAAGATCCTATAGAAAACTTCGAGACCATGCTCACTGAGCTTAAGGAGGCAATAATCGAAAGGAAACATCAAAGAACTGATATAACCCTAAAAAGAAAAAACAACAATAAAACAGGGAACTCATTGACAAAGAAAACCCTAAACAAATTAATACGCGCGCAATATCTACATTTCTCTCCCACTAAAAAGAAAGAAATAAATAAATTGAAAAACCAACTCAAGAGAGAAAAAATAAGCGAGAGAAAATCTGTTGAAGACCGAATCTGGGTAGAATTACATAACGCTGCGAAAGAACCAAACCAAAGAACGTATTGGTCTATAATAGCCAAGTTATCTGGGACAAAAAAGAAATTACATGCAGTACCTGTTCCTCCGAAAGAGTGGGAAATTTACCTGGCAGAACTGTACAAGAAAAACGGGGACAAACTACAGACAAACAGTCCAGAAAAGGTAAAGGAAAAATCTATTGAAAAAATAATCCCGAAAACTACTACTATAATGGTTGAAACTCATATTCGGAGGGCAAGAAGCTCAGGAGCCTTTGGTCCTGACCAAATCCCTATAAAGGCCCTACAAATAAACTCCAAGGAATGGAGCCTTTTTCTAACTCCACTCTTCAACCATATCTTTTCCTCTGGACTGGTCCCCAAGTCATGGCAAGGGAGTACAATAATCCCCATCCATAAAAAAGGTTGTAGAATGGTAGCAGGTAACTACCGTCAAATAGCCCTGATGGACGCGACCGGAAAAATCTTCGCGGCAGAGGTATTATTGCAATTAAAAAATTGGGCCTTTTCGAAGGGACTGATCCCTATGTTTCAGGCAGGTTTCAGACCCAAACATTCGGTCATGGACAATATTGCAATAATCCAATTTTTTCTGGACAAATACGTTACAATAAGAAAACAAACGGTCTATATGGCCTTCATAGATTATTCAACCGCATTTGATCGCGTGGATCGCCCTACCCTGTGGAAAAAATTGAGGAGGCTGGGAATTAACGAATACCTGTTACAGGCGATAATAAGTCTCCACACAATGACGTGGTGCCGTGTTCAAATGGGAGGCCAGAAAGGATTAACGAAATCAATAGACACCGAAAATGGACTTAAACAGGGCTGTCTACTAGCACCCATGTTGTTTTCGTTATATCTTAGCGATTTGCCAACACAACTGCAAAAGGGCTCAAGTCTGCCCCCGAAAATTAACCAACAAAGAGTGCACCTGCTGCTCTATGCGGACGATATAGTCCTTTTCGATCTCACTCCGTTTGGTCTCCAAAAATCTCTGGATATACTGTCTATATACTCAAATGACAACTATTTAATCCCGAATATAGGAAAAACCAAAGTCGTAGCTTTTTCCGGGAGGAAGAAAAGTGCCAAATATATCTGGAAGCTAGGTGAGGAAAAGGTCGATGAAGAGAAAGAATATATTTACCTGGGCAGGATTCTCTCCAAGAATCTAACAAATATACATCACATCGATAAGTTAACGAAAAAATCTGAAATACATGCTGGTGCTTTATCGAGATTCTATAACGCCACGGGGAGCAGACACTTTTCCTCACTAATAAAAATTTACAAAGCTAAAATTCCTGCGGTCTTGTCTTATGCCACGGAATGTATTCCAATTCAACAATGGGGCTTCATGGATCGTCAAGAGGGAAAAATCCTGAAAAAAATCATGAAGGTCCCTACAGCAACTCCAGTTCAAGTCCTTCGGCTGGAATTCGGAATCACCAGTGCCTTTGCCACGGCCGTGGCTAATATAATTAGATGGGCATACCAGCTACTACACGCTACGGAAGGAACTCTCCGGTTTTTGCTACAAAAAGAGACTTTTGGCACAGATATCGTTAATCAAAGTTTTATAAAGAACATGTCTGCGGCGTTTCAAATGGCTGAAATTTCGAGTGAAATTTTACAGACTTGGTCCACTTCACAATTAAAACTATTTCTTAAAAACTTTACTCCAAGGTTAAGTTATGACTTGGACTATGCTCATAGCTATAGGCTAAAAACATTCAAGCTATTTATAACAGTCATTGAGTATAAACATATACAGCCATACATTTCTTACTGTCTCTCTCACAATGCAAGGAGGGTAATTTTTATGTATCGAGCAGGGATTTTACCTGTACAAGCCTATAAAACAAAATGGCTACCCGGAGATCACCCCAACTTATGCACGTTATGTTTAGGAGGTGAGCAGACTGTGGAGCACTTATTGTTCATTTGCCCTAATTCTAAGGTGGTAGCAGCTCGCGCCCATTACATTTTACCGATTTACAGATCCTGTAAGCTAACAAAGGAAAAAGAATTTTTAACAATGGCTATAAATCCCCCGAATGAATTTGTATGTTATAATTTGTACAAATTTTTTAAATCCATGTTAGCTTTATATTGATTATTGTTGTACTTATCTTACGTAATGTTATTCTATTATCTCATGTATATTTGTGGTCCTCGGTTGAGTACCAACACAAATAAAATCTTTTTGACTTTGACTTTGACTTCTGGACTTGTGGACTCTGCCAGGAAGAAGGACTATTGTGTTGCTGAAAGGACTGCCACTCTGCTGGACTGCTGGTCTGAAGAACTGCTGCCCTGCTGTGCTGACCTGCAGCCCTCTTGCCTGAGTGAGAAGGTGTGGATCTGCATTTCTGAAGCCAGGATCCTAGTGTGACTCCAAGGGTAGTTGGCTGGCCTCCTGATCAGAAGCCTCAGGGACATAACAGGCTTCCAATAACCTTGAAATCAGCACCTGGACGCTGCCACCTGGCCCCTGCCCTCCCAAGTGGTTCCATCCCAATCCTAGACCCTTGGAAGTGGGCCTAAAGGTGTTCTGCCAGCCAATCTGTGGATTCAGCAGAACAGACGCATCTCCTGCACAGCACGGGGCATCTCCCGCAGAACCAGCGCATCACCTCTGCTGCTCGATGCATCGCCCTCAGAACTGACACAACGCCTCTGCTGCACAGACTTCCCCGAAACAAGGACTGCGCATCGCCATCACAGCCCATCAGAACTGTCTCTGTGGGACGTATCTCCAAATGAGGATGCTGTCTTGCCCAATGCAGCCCATCGGGACCATCGGTGCGTGACGCATTGCCAAGCAAAAACATCGCCATGAACTTCATAGCTCATCCTGGAACTGCTGCTGTGTGACACATCTCCTTGCCAGACCTTGCATCGCCTCTGCTGCACGATGCATCCTCGACACGTTACACCACATCACTTTGCATCCAGGATTTAAGGTACTCTTGTTCAACTGGCCTAAGTGGGTCCCTGTAGCTAACCCGTGCTCCATTGTGGTTGACCTGAAATTGTGACTTTATCCAGGTCCGGCGTGACCAGAATAACCAAAGTTGGAGCTTTGTGCTTTTTGGTACTATTTTCACTTAAAACTATTATATTTTTCTACATGGGTATGGGATTTTTCTTGTGTAGTATTTTCACTTTATTACTTTTTGAAATGATACATAAATACTTTACACATTGTCTCTAAATTAGGCCTGACTGCTCTGTGCCAAGCTACCAGAGGGTTGAACAAAGGTTATTTATGGCTTCACCCTCACAAAGATTGTGGTTTCAGCTTGAATAGGGTTTCACCTCTTCAACCGGTAATCAATTTCCTTAACACAGTCATTAGCCCCAGCTCACCCAACTCCTGTACAGAATATGAAAAATCTGTAGCAATTTCACATGAATATGCCCACTGGTCCAGTGTTGAAGCAAAACATGAAAACAAAATGCTTTATAGTCCAGGGCATCAGCAGAATCCATTGATTCTGAGTAAAGATTTTCTTCGGGTTGCTCCAGAAAATAATTCCCAATGACGGTGCCTGAGATGGGAGGAGGACTGCTTACTTGGAGCAGTCTTGGCGGTAGAGCAAAGAGGCCCATACATTGACGGTAAAGTAAATGGACACCCTGTTTCTTTCTTGCTAGATATGGGGGCTACCCGCTCTACAATTCGATCAGTGAAGGTTCCAAACCTACCCTTCTTGGGTACAGAAGTCCAGGTTGTAGGCATCAGTACTAAAAAGATTATATATTAGGTTACAGCAGAAGTTCCTGTTAAAAATAGGATCAATAGAAAATAATCACCATTTAATGTGTGTGATTTATTGTACACCGGATGGTGTCGCAATTGAAACCCAAGATGAGGATTCTGTTTAAAATGACATCAGATGACTAGAGAGTTCAGCTGTTGTCAGTTAGAACGTATGTGATTTATCTCTGGATTTAAGACATACTGTCAAAGAAGTGGTATGGGATTTCTTTGGTAAAGGGATAGGATTGATTAAAAGTGCAAAGCCTGTCAGGATGAATGTGAAACCAAATGTACCTTTCCGTAAAACTAAACAGTACAAACTTTCAAGGGAGGCAGAAGAAGGAATGAAACCTGTTGAAAGAATGTTTGAACAGGGAATTCTTCAGAAGTGCTTGGTAGTCCCTGTAACTCCCCTGTGATGAGAATTAAAAAGAACAAGTGGTAAATGGAGAAGTGTGCAGGATTTATGAAAAATAAAGAAAATGGTGGCTCAATGTTGTACAGTGGTATTGAATCCAGCAGTAGTTATATTCCAGACTCCCACAGATGCTAAATGGTATAGAGTCATTGACTTATGCCAACCTTTCTTCTCCGTTTACCCTACATGAAGATAGCAGCATTTATTCACGTGCCAGTTTCAAAATAAAATTCTTGCTTGGTGTTGAATCCCCAAAGGGTATGCTGAAAGCCCTTAAATTTTCAGTCAGATCCTAAAGAGAGATTTGGAAAATGTGAAGTTGCCTTGTAACTCTGTTTTGGTGCAGTATATAGCTGACCAATTGGTGGCATCAAAGATAAAAGAAGATTGTAAACTTGACACAATGCACTGTAGAATCATTTAGCGGACAATGGTCATAAGGGTTCCCCCACAAAAATACAGTACTGATAAAAACGTGATTCCTCTTGGCCATCACATTTTTTAAAAAGCAAGGAAAAGTCTCAAAAGAATGCATTTCTGCAGGTCTGAATATGAATTAACCCAGAGGGAGGTGAGGATGTCCCCTGGAAACGTTGGTTATTGTTGTCAGTGGATTCCCAACCTTTTCCCAATTACAAAGCCTTTAGTAAGGTTGACCCACAATGATATCAAAGATCCAATACCATTTGGTGACACATGTCTAGAGGCTTTCTGGGAAATGGGGGAGAAATTATGAGAAGCACTGGCCCTATGAATGTCTGATTAGAACAATGAGTTTTACGTCTTTTGTAACAAGAAAAGTGGGTGTGCATTATCAGTATTGACCCAAAACACGGTGGGACTATGAAATCTATAGCCTAATGTTCAGCTGTGCTGGACTGAGTAGCTGTAAGTCTTCCTAGTTGTTTGAAAGTGTTTGCAGGTGGTTGCATTGCAAATGAGAAAAGCGAGGGACTCATGGTGAGACATACATTAATTGACCCGTACCCGGACTCAGAATACGACAAACTGTCCATCATCTTACCAGATATGAACTAGTCCTACTGAGAAGTGAAAATGTGTCAGTTAAACAAAAGTAATTTCCTTAATCCTCTAACACTGCTACCGGTCCCAAACAGTAACGAAGATAAAAACAGGAGTGATGAAGATGATGATGAGCCAGAACATGACTGCCTTAATGTCACAGTTATGAGACACATTAAAGAAATTCCTCTAAAAAAAGGCTGATCTGATTTTTTTGTTGATGGTTCCTGTTTAAGAGACAATTGAGGAGCACTGAAGGCTGCCTATGCAGTAAATTCCAATTATGAACTTCTTGAAGCCTCATACTTGCTGAATAAAAATTCAGTACCAGTGGAAGAGTTAGTTGCATTAACAAAATCTTTTTGTCTAGCAGGAGACTCAAATGTAATGATTTATACAGCCAGTCAAAATGGGTATTGAGTAGTCCACTACTCTGGGCAACGGAGGCCACAAAGAGGTTAGATGATATCATCTGGAACTTACATCAAGAAAAGTTCTTACATACTTGATTTACTGGAAGCAATAGAACAGCCAAAGAAATTGCTGTAGTCAAGTGTGTAGCCAATGAGGCTGGAAAAGATATGGTCATGATTGTAAATAAGTATACAGACCAAGTGGCCAGATACTGTGCACTTAAAAATGTTACTTTGATGCAAGGACTAGAACAAACTTAATCGAATGAAACATAGTGGTAAATGCAGAAGATGGGAGTTGTTTCTTAGCAAATCCGATTCAAACTTCTTTAAGTGAATTGAGGGGCCTCCAGGAGGAAGCTCTAGATCATAGGTACTCACAAAATTTCTCTCGGGGGCCAAATTTACAGTGTGGTTTGTGGCCGAGGGCCGCACTGGTGGGGGCGGGGTCAGTGGGGGAGGGGGCGGGTCTAGAGCAAAATAAAAACTGTGACCATGAGGTTGAACACAGGCCCCTGCAGCGGACGCCTTCGTCCACTGAGCCACCAGACCCGGCACACACACATTTCTCTCTCTCTCTCTCTCTCTCTCACACCCTCGGTCACCCTCACTCTGACTGCCTCTCTCTCTCCTCTGTCTCACTCCCTCTCTCTCTCACCCTCTGCTACCCTCACTCTGTCTCTCTCTCTCTCTCCCTCCCTCTGTCTGTCTCCGTCTGTCTCCCTCCCTCCCTCTGTCTCTGTCTCCCTCTGTCTGTCACCCTCTTTCAACCTACCTCTGTCTCTTTCGGTCTCCTTCTCTCTCTCTGTCTCCTTCCCTCCCTCTGTCTTCTTCCCTCTCTGTCTCCTTCCCTCTCTGTCTCCTTCCCTCCCTCTGTCTCCTTCCCTCCCTCTGTCTCCTTCCCTCCCTCTGTCTCCTTCCCTCCCTCTGTCTCCCTCCCTCCCTCTGACTCCCTCCCTCCCTCTGTCTCCCTCCCTCTGTCTCCCTCCGTCTCCCTCTCTCTGTCGCCCTCCCTCTGTCACCCTCTTTAACCTCAGTCTGTCTCCCACCCTCTGTCTTCCTCGTCTCAGTCTGTCTCCCTCCCTCTGTCTGTCTGTCTCCCTCCCTCTGTCTGTCTCCCTCCCTCTGTCTCCCTCTCTCCCTCTGCCTGTCTCCCTCCCTCTGTCTCTCTCCCTCCCTCTGTCTCTCTCCCTCCCTCTGCCTCTCTCCCTCCCTCTGTCTCTCTCCCTCCCTCTGTCTCCCTCTCTTTGTCTCCCTCCCTCTCTCTCTCGGTCTCCCTCCCTCTCGGTCTCCCCCTCCCTCCCTCTCCCCCTCCCTCTCTGTTGCCATTTACAGACTTCTGGCTAGTAAACCTTTATGTAAAGACAGTACACTTCTAAATGATAGCCGTTCAGGAAGTGATCCAGTATTGAAGATGATAGGAGAGGGACTTCACGACCACCACAAATTTAAATGATGCATATTTTCACATTGCAGTGCATTCATTGCTCAGTTTTATCTTCTTTTTGTGGCAAGCGAACATATCCCCAATTTAGTCTTGGGTTGCGGAATAATCTCAACTACATGGGTGTTTACAAATTGTTTGATAGTGGTTGCGGCACATTTACATTGTGAAAGTGCCCCTGTATATCGTAAGTCCATAATTAGATGGCTGGTGTAAGAGAGCACAGCTCAAAAATGCCATTACTGGCTCAAAAACTTTGCTACTCAATCTTGGATTTAATACCACGGTCAAAAAGTCACATCTGCATTCCTAGCAAATAACGAATTTTCTGGATGTAACTCTCAATTTAACTATGGAAAAGGTTTAAACTTAAACCAAGCGACTATGGTTGTTTCTACTTTACTACATGTCACAATCTCTAACCGTGAGAAAAGTAAGAAACGTAATAGTAATGCTGGTGTCATACATCGCGTTGGCTGTAAATGCTCATTTTCAAATGAATTCCTTCCTGGAATCATTGGCACAGCAGAAGTTAGAAGCAACTGGAATCTAGAAAAACCTAGTGTTGTAGCACGGAGTAAGGTACAGTCTAAAATTATTAAACAGTAAGAATGTGATGCTGAGCAGAGTTTTGCAGTCCCACATTCACTAGTAACTCTGTCTCCCTCCCTCTGCCTCTCTCCCCCCCCCTCCCTCCCTCTCCCTCCCTCCCTCTGTCACCTCACCTGGCGTGCGTGTGTGTCAGCCAGGGCTGAGGCAGCTTGCCGGCTGCACCCGAGTACTTCACCACAGGTCTGTAATAGACCACTTACTTGTTAATGAGGCTTTGTTGTATTTTGCCTCTTTTTAGCGCCCTGCCCTGAATCTCCACTCTGACCTTCACTGGAATAGCCCGGCCCCATAGAGCGCTGCTGAAACCGCAGTGTTTGTGGACACTCTTACATACAAAAAAAAAACACACGGTGAAAGGGTCCGTCAATCCCCGCCCAGCACGAGGGCACAGCTCGGCAGAAAGAGGCCCTGGCCCCTGGCACCGGGCGCTTTCAAAGGCTCCACAGAGAGGCCCTCAGCGCCCCACGGGGCTGCTGCCAGCCGAGGCTCCCAGAAAAACAAACACAGCTTTTGGAGGGCGACGCGAATCATTTAATGTGCGTCTCGCTCGCTTCTGTGACACTCACTGCAAAGCAATAATCGTGCGCACGGCAGGGTGGCCAGGGGTTCCACACACAGTGGGTATTACAGATGTCTGAATGGACCGCGGGCCGCAGCGGAAGGCTTGCCGGGCCGCCGCTGGCCCGCGGGCCGTACTATGAGTACCCCTGCTCTAGATGATGAGAAAAAAAGAGAAATGTTGGGTTACAAAAATAATTATCAGGATGTTTATATTACTCCTGAATATAAATACGAAATGCCTGACACAATGTTGAATTGCATGGCAATGTATTTTCCTACACAGTCACGTGAAGGGAAAGATGCCATGGCCCGTACATTTAACAAATATTGGTGAAACTCCAAATTCAGAAGTATTGCAAAAGGTTTGTGACACTGTTGTTTGATTTGTCAGAGAAATAATCAAGGCATGAGGACAGGTGTCCTTATGAATCAGATTGTCAAATCTGATGGCCCATTTATGAGATTTCAACCTGGCATTATAGAAATGCCAGTGTTGGACCGGTCATCCTTAGAGTTGTCTTCCCCCATCTTTTTGCCTGCTTACCTCCACTTTTTGCTGTGTCTTTTTGTTGGCTTTAGGACTCTGAGCCCTTTACCACCGCTAACCATGGTAACATTGATGTATACCTTATTGGTATAATTAATGTACCTGCAAGTACCTTGTAAAGTTGTATACAATATATCCACGGCCCACAATCTAAATGCCTCTAGTGGGCCTGCAGCACTGAGTGTGTCACCCATACAAGTAAACTTTCAAACCTGTCTCAGGTCTGCGATTGCAGGGGCTGGTGGTACAGTTTACTGCCATTTTCGACTTGGCATTTAAAACCACTTGCCAAGCTTTAAAATCCCCTTTTATTACACATATGTCACCCCTAAAGTAGGCGCTAGGTAGTCCTATGGGCAGGGTGCTGTGTAACTAAAAGGTATTTTTAGGTTTTTACATGTGCTGCTAGCGACAACCAGCTAAATTTGTTTTTCACTACTGGCAGGATTACTCCTCTCATAGGCTAGCATTGGGAACTCCTTAAAAGATTTTTAAGCTGTAATTCCTTATTAGAAAGGAGCAGTTAAATCATGTTTAATATCTTTGGTTTAATATCTTTAGTGGTAAAGTTGGGTTTGACATTACGATTTTAGAAATGCCACTTTTAAAAAGTGGAAAGGTAAAAGTGCCTTCAAGGGAATTTATTTTCTATATGTTCAGTAATTCAAATTGGTTATAGAAGGATAAATCAATAGTCCTTATTATGAATCAATCCAATACTATTTGACTCGAAATTCAATATAGATACTTTGTTTCATTAAAACACAACATATAAACAAAGACACAAGGTGTATTAGAAAAATAGTTTTATCAAAAATTCATTGAGATAAGTGACTTCATATACAGATAAATAAACAAATAGGGTTTAGGACTGTGGGTACGTGTATAAGTAAATTACTACGTGACTCAACAGAACCTAAAAAACACCTATCCCACACCACATTGAATAAAACAAAGATAGGGATAAGATGTACTGTCGACAGTACATCTTATCGCTATCTTTGTTTTATTCAATGTGGTGTGGGATAGGTGTTTTTTAGGTTCTGTTGAGTCACGTAGTAATTTACTTATACATGTACCCACAGTCCTAAACCCTATTTGTTTATTTATCTGTATATGAAGTCACTTATCTCAATGAATTTTTGATAAAACTATTTTTCTAATACACCTTGTGTCTTTGTTTATATGTTGTGTTTTAATGAAACAAAGTATCTATATTGAATTTCGAGTCAAATAGTATTGGATTGATTCATAATAAGGACTATTGATTTATCCTTCTATAACCAATTTGAATTACTGAACATATAGAAAATAAATTCCCTTGAAGGCACTTTTACCTTTCCATTTCAATTACCCAAGCCCTCAAGGGTATTTTCGGGTTGCTCACTTTTTGTAAATCACTTTTAAAAAGTGGACATTTCTCTGTACTTAACTTTGCTCTGGGTGCCTGCAGCCAGTCTCCAATACATGTCTGAGATTGGTGACAGCTACACTTTGTGCATTCCCTTTAGACAGCCACAAACACAGGAAGATAAGGTTCCTCTGCATTCTGAGCACTCATCTGCATTCTGATGGGTCTTCCGGGGCAGAGAGGAATAGTAGGGGCTGACACTTAAACTTCAATAGGTAGTGTCCTGTCCACACACAAAGCACTGATTTACCCCAATATATAGTCTGGCAGACACTAGACTAGGTTGAAAGGGATCCTTGTGCACTTCAGATAATACCTTTGAAGTCACCCCCTACATCAAAGGCACTTTGGGGTATAAGTACTGGGGCTCTGACCCCACCAAATCAGTACACTACTGGACCTGGGAAGACCTCTGCTGGAGTAAAGACTGCTGTGCTGTAAGAATTGCGACTTTGACTTGACTGACTGTTCTGAGGAACTGCTTTTCTTCTTTGCCAAGCTGCCCTGCTGCCTGCTGGTCTCTGCCCTGCTGAGGACAATGACTGGACACATCTCACTTGAACCCAGAGTGACTCCAAAGATTTCTTGCTGGTTTGCCTCCTGTTTTCTGAAGTTTTTGGGATACAAAAGAAGTCCTGCAATCCTGCTTGTGCTGCTGGAGTGCCATCTGTTAGTTCTTCCCTTGCCTGATGTGCCCTCTCTAGTTCTGGCCCTCAGAAATGGGTTCTGTAGCTGATTTCTGCAAAAACCAACGCATCGCCTGACTGTGTGAGAAATTCTGCTGCATCGCCTTTCGATGCGGATGCAGAGGCTGCACAACTACAGTGGATCCACAGCCTATGTGGCTCAACAAAGACGTATCGCGCAGCTGGAAGACAATGCATTGCATTCAGTTCAATGGAGCTCGATGACGATGCTGGACCCCATTTGCGAGGCTCTCGACGTCGATGCTTGCTCCAGCCAAGGTATTTCTTCAGCGGAACTTGTCGTGGTCGGCCTGAACTGTGGATTTGTACCGGTCTTTTGCAAACTCAAGTAACCTTTTGACCACTAGTAACTTCTAAGCACTATTATTGCATACATTCTTTGAAAACAAATTTGTATCTCAACTTCTACTAATTGTTTTTTTGTCTATTTGGTTTTGTTTTACTCAGTTAAATGTTGTCTATTTTTCTATACCTGTGTGGAGTCTTTTTGTAGTGTTTTCATTTTGTACTGTGTGTGTGTTGCACATATACTTTACACATTGCCTCATAAGTTAAGCCTGTCTGCTCTGTGCCAAGCTACCAGAGAGTGAGCACAGTCTAATTTAAAATGTGTATCTAACTTACCCTGACTAGGATTGTTATCCCTACTTGGACAGGGTGCAAACCTCTGCCAAATAGAGATCCAGTTCCTAACAGCAAGTTTACAATGGTCTTAAATACATTCATGTGATTGTCTGCTCATTCTACAAATGGGCCGAGGCATATCCCACTTGGAGATTGGACAGCTTACAGTTAGCAAACTCTAGTTAAGGGAATTAAATCAGATACTTTTTCTTGGAGACTTCTATTAAGACAAAGTTTGGTTCCCATTCAAAAATTGAGATTTTGCAATTTATTTGTACAATCTTTTCAAACTGATCAAATGTTCAATTGTAGTTATAATCCTTAACCTTCTGTAATAGTTGAGAGCTTGAATGGGACTGTAAAATGAAGATGGCCAAAGAATATGTGTATCTACTATAATGAAGTGGTCTGAAACCCTTCCTATTGTCCTAATGAGTGCAAAAAGTACTCCATACAGAAAGTCTAGTCACTCGCCCCCTGAAGTGTTAACGGTCAGAGAAATGCATACACTCCTTCAGCTAAGCTTATTGAAATAACTGATGATATTGTTCTAGAGGTCTCGCAGATATGATGAAATCGGTTTCTCATCAGGAGAATTTGGCAACAAATTCAACCAAAGAAATCCAGTGTCAATTGCTGAATCCTGGTAATTTGGTGTTCATCAAGAGCATGTTCACAGGAACTGCTTGAAAGAATGATGGCATTGTCAGTTTCAAGTTATAATTGTGACTAACCCTGCTGTGAAATCTGCTGGAGTTCCACAGTGGATCCACGCTGCTCCCACAAAGAGAGTGAAGGCGGTAGATGAAGAACTGGTGTTACCAACCACTAATTCACAAAGTCAAGCTCAAGTTTGCAGCGTGGATCCAGGGGGGATTTGGAAAATTTTGAAATGGAACTGATGAAATGGTTAAGGCAATAAAGTCACAGGCATTATTTCTGATGAGACTGAGGATCCTGGGAAAGGTACCGGTAGCTGTGGCCAGCTTTAGGTTCAGGACCAGAGTAAAGAGCTGTTACAGAGTCAAAGTCCTGAGTGGTAGCAACAAGCCGTAGTATCAGATCAGATTAGTGAACCCCCAGAGGAAGAAAACAGTTCACAGTGACAAATGTTACTGAAGAGGACCAAAGTTCAAGGTCATCAGTGAGTGGAGACTATTAAGCAGTAGTCACAAGTGAAAATGCAAGAGTTGAAACCATAAAGACACTAAAGAAAACCTGTAAAGAAAAGCAGTAGCAGAAAGAGTACTTAAGCCAATCAAGAAATGCATGAGGTGACTGAAATTGATCCAAAGAATAGTGAAAGTGAATCAGAAGCTGCTAAACTAGCAAGAAAAAGAATTCAAACAGAAAGTAAGCTTCACTTGAATGGGCATATCTAGCATCTATATATGATGAAGAATAAGAGTCAGAACCTGAGACCTACAGTCCAATAAATTGTTGCCAATACGTCTTCGAAAGCAGACCAGGAGAAAAAAAACAGCTTACAAGAGACTGTTGTAAATTAGCTTAAACTGTGAAAGAATATCAAGAAAATCCAGACAAAGAAGAAAAAGATATATAGTCTGAATTAACTGAACTAGAGAACATAAAAAAATTACGTTTGAAGCTTTTGCTGACTATTATTTCAAAGAAAAAGAAAAGAAAGAAAAATACTGTTAATGTTTTACAGAAACCTTTTGTTAACTTTTGGAGTTCCACATTCTTTTTGTTTTTGATCTAAATAGAAAATGGCATGTAGGAAATGTTGCAAAATTCTCGGTTTAATCACTTTGATAATAATATTAATAATCTTAGTTGTCTTGTTGTTGTAGGTCTTTAATCCGGTGGGATAGGAGTCTACAGAAGTTTAATTAACCAAAGTACATCATGATGCTAAATCGAATAAATTTACACAAACGGAAAGCTTAGTTAGTGGATTTCATGGTGATATCTATATTAAACTGTTCAGTGAAAATGTGGATATTATGCGGTGGTCAAGGATTTTTTTGTGTGCAACTTTCTTAGCTCCTCTGTAGATGAAGGCAGAACCTACTCACAACTCCCAATGTCTTATGGTCTTTCTTGCAATGTATTTGTTAGTATTTTTCACAAACATGAATTTCTATCTCCTTATTAGTTGGGTTTCAATATCTCGCTGGAGGATCTACACATCTCTTTAGATGTCAAAAACAGGTTGAAATATGTAACATTTCTAAATACATATGCACAAATTAAGCAGCAAACTGATAAAACTAACCAGGAGAATGTGTGAAGTTTAAGTAATGAAGAATTTGAGTTTGTTAGACAATACAAGAAGAGAAGAGGAACAATTGTGAGAGATTGAATAGATTAGAATATGAAAAAAGAGAAGATTAAGGCTAAAGAAGAATTTAGATTGTCAAATTTGCATTCAAGATTGAGAATGGAACATAAGAGAAAGGGTGAATTATGCAGGGTGAGTTGTGAACCTATTGGAGTTAGGTCAATTGAATGTTAAAGAAATTATGTTGTTAGTGGGGATTTCTTGGCTGAAGAATAATCTATTCTGAGAGGGATTTATAAAGTGTGTGGTATGACTGATTATTTCAACCTGCCAAGAAACTGGGTGGGTTCATGTTATCTTGCTTTGGTGTTTCCTATAGTTCATCACATGAGTGGAGTGAGAAATACTGTTGGTTTGAAGAGGGTGAAACGTGGCACTCGACAGATAGTTCTAGATATATTAGAAGCTTTCATTTCTTCTATAGGTGTGCCTATGAATGTTATGAAATTATCAATTTGTCTATGCTTGTGGACTGACTTGCTTCTAATATAGCTGGGGCCTTAACCCAGAATAATTCTGAGTTAATTGCTATTCGGTTGATGATTATGCAATACTGCTTACTGTCAGATAGCCTTCTTCCGAAGCAGGGCGGTGTTTTCAGGATACTAAAGGCTAAAGATTGCTGCATCTTTCTACCTGCTAACAGTAGGGTTGTTAATGCATATGTGAGTAACTTGACTAACATCTCTTGTGAATTCCTAGCTTCAAAAGGGCATGGTGTATGGGAAGCAGTACATTACTGGTTTAGTGAAACTGGGAAGGGGTTTAATAAGGTTGACGAGTGGCTTGATAGTCTGGGAGATTGTACGCTAATACTAATCTCACGCCTCTAATAACTGCAATGATTTGCACAATTGTCTTGCTTCTCTTGTTTAAATCCTCTAAGTTCTTGTTATTAAAATGTAGGTTTAAAGGCAAAAGAAAATTGTCATAGAAGAAAAGAAAAGAGTTTGAGATAGAGAATGCCAAGGATTGTGTTTACAACTAGCTAACATTAATGGAAGAATAAACTTGAAAGAAGCACAAATTGATTCAGACTGTATTAGAATTGCTAATTGTGTCCACATTTACAAAGTCTCATAACCTCTAAGCTCACAGGCTATTTCAAGATCTCCTATATCAGACTATGCTTTGCAGGCCATTCACATGCCATTCATTCTGCTCTTTGCAGTCTCACTCTTTTGTCCCCTCAAGCTTACCAACTGTGATTCTAGGGGCTTCTAAGATCCTTTCCTTATCAGTCCCATGGTTCTGAACCACCTCCCTCACAGCCTTCTTAGGCTCATCCATGTATCTTTCATGCCTGTTAAACCTTCTAGTCTTGTACTCCCCATTACCTTGAGAAGCAAATTTGTATGTTTCATGTGCCTATCAATCTACCCATGCTTATCAGTCGCCTCACGACCCATGCTCTACAGCTTCATATCTCCTAGTCCCTTGTTTCTCTTACCTCTTTGTATTTCTGAGATAACCCTTTTGTATCCGAGTTCCCTCAGCTATTTGTGTACCCTGCCCACAACCCCTCCGCTATCCTCATCAGCCTCTAATTACTCTCAACTCTCCATTCCCCTCAAATCTTGATTTCCTCTGGTGGAATCAACCCTCCAGGGTCTTTATCTCTTCTTACAACTCAGAACACCCTCTCTTTCTTGCCCCTCACAAACTTAGCAGGTTCTTCCCCAGGTCCAATGATTGGTAGACTGCCTTCCCAGTGTTCTGACTCCATTCCTCTACCTGCCCCTAAACTCACAAGACTGTCACACTCACTCGTTCTCTAAATGTCTCTCTCACTTACTCTTACTAACACACTCACTTCCACTCAGAGTCAGACAAACACTCTATCTTGAGCACTGATGGTTGAAGTTCCATCAATGGGAAATCTGGAGTCACGCTTAGAATGTGATCGAGAAGGCAGGACAGAGTTGGTCCTTGGCTGTCAATCACACTATGTGCAACCTTTCACAGGAGCGCTGACAGGTAACGCGTCGTAAGAGAACTGAGCCTGAAGAATTAAGAGCTTGGAGACGTGCTCAAATTGCCATCTCAATTTAAAAAGAGCACTGCCCGTCATTTCCCTAAATACACTTACTATGCATGAGAGTCTGCGCGAGTCTGCTAAGACATGCTCAGTTTTGTGCATGCTTTTCTTTGGTCAGTCTGGCAATCTAGAACTACGGGTCACTGCTTCAGACTGTCAGAATGATAGGAGAAAACAATGCAGGAGCATGCCTGAAATCCCTAATCAGTGAGAATAATGGACGGTTTTCCTTGCATGTAACAATCTGCAACTAGGTTCATGATGATGAGTTCTCCAAGTAATAAAAAACAGTTAACGAAAAAGCCCCACCAACATGGATCTTTCTCAAGATTTGGAGGTACATAGGAAGAGGTGCATATCTTTCAATTTTGAAAGACAAATCATAGTGACCACCTGTCAAATTACCTGTTTTAGCATTTTCATACAGGCTCATCTAGGGGCACATCACTGGTGTCTCCTTACTCCACCCTCCTCCCACAGTATGCAAAACGTGGTTACAGATGGTGTGGAGAGCACATACAATGCACGTTTCTTCTGCTTATAAAAAAGCTCCAATCAGCCAGGCTGTCATGTTTAATATGTGCCAAGAAACTGCTGTGGCATCACTGATGGAGCAAGTAGGAAGGCTAAAGGCAGACACAATGGCGACTGTCATCTATGATTCACCACAAACTGCAAATATTCTGTTTCCTGTAAAAGAAGACCTGGAAAGGGTGTGGGGGGTCAGAGAGGCACTGATGTTTAATAGTTTTTATGAAAGTGCCCCTTTAAATTGTCCACTGTTGAAGATACAATCGGATTTAGAATTAAATAATGACTGTATTACATCTTTAGACTCACCTCATCACCTGGTTTGAAATAGCCAACATCTAATCCACATTCCATGATCACACCAGAGAGATCACGTCCCAGAACAAGAGGAAATTCACCACCCTTACTAGACATGTTGAGTGGATCGCGTGTCATCTTCAAAGACGCTGCTCCATAGCCACCTAAAATCGTAGAAGTCATTGAACTTGTCAAACAAGAAAAGGGCTTCAATATGTATTATATTTACTTCAGAAAAACTCTAAATAATAGATTATGATCACCTGAATAACTTTTCAAAAACAAACGGTAAGCTCATGAAATAAAGGTTTCCACCTTTCACTCCTGACAAATCTCAAGAGAGTCACTCTGAATACACATACATCAATAGGTCCTTCAGCCCACTATGTGTGAGCTTCAGCGGCCTAAGGACTGAAGACAGCGTTTTTTCCATATTGACCCTTGTCATTTAAGATTAAATAGCATAGATCAGGTATTTGTGAGCTTCAACGCTCCAAATCTTTAACTAGTGTTGCAGAAAGAAAGCAAGTAGGACACAGATTGGTACAGGGACTTTGGATATAACTCATCTAATATATTACAATTGATACGAAATACTATTTTAATGTAACCAGACAATAACACAATCATATGGCTGTAGATTCTTAAATCTATAAAACATATCTAATCAATGGAGCGGTTTGAAGAAGGTTTTGCAACTAATTGTAGAGTGCTTATTAAGAAGGCAATACATCCCTATATATTTGCACATAGCCTGCTCTACCTTTTAAATCCATTGTTATCTTTGCTACTTTTCACTCACTGGCATGTTATGTAATCAAAACACAACTCAAGAAAGAAGACTGCCGTATGAATCACTGCTCACAACACAAATCCATTAGGGTCACAAGACTGATCTTCGTATTCTCATACTCAACATCAAATTCCAAAATGTTGATATGATGCAGGTAACATTTTGCAGACAGCTACAGATCATTTACCATCCTTAAGAAACTGGAACTTAGAGTACTGTAAGTAGGCTTATATCAATTCAAAATCACAGGCTTTGTGGTGCAAAAATAAAAGCTGCAATTTATGTGTACTTTTTACACACCGAATACACATACAGACTGAAAAGGAAAGTGGGTTGTGTCCAATGTATCAATGGTTTGTGACAGCAATTGAAACTGCAAAGCATTTATCAGTAAGTGTGACCTGACAGTGGTGGTAACACATTTACAAAATGTCTAAGTGTATCAGCTTTCACCTTGTCAATGGTGGTTGCGGTCTTTTCAGGGAGCAAATAGTGGTCCATTGAACTACTGTGCCTCTTTTCTCCCTCAAAGTCATTCACTACATATCAACTTTTTCTTTTAAAGCAGCCCCTGTCTTATTGTCTTTGGTCTTAGAGTCTGACCAACTAAACCTCACGATTTCAGAAATCTTGGGTGAATGGTCTATCCTCTACTGACATGAAGCTTTCTTGAAGTAAAAGCAATCGTGCTTAATTTATGGTGATGGTTTCAGGTGGTGGGCACCACCACTTCTTTTTATAGAAAATAACGTATTTATCATCATTAGACTTTGACCTGGAGCAAAACAGCGAAAGAAAGAGGAAACAAATTATATGAAATGGATTATGAAATTAAAAAAACTGGAGTGAGAAAGAAATCGCAGAAGCTAAAGAAGCAAAAGGTTTAGTGTGCTGGAAGAAAGAGACACGAGGTGGAATCAACATAAAAACAGTCTTGCTATTCAAGAAAATCTGCGATGGCCTTCTAACAAAACACTTCAGGATCCAGCACTTATTGTTTTCAGCACAAATAATCCACTAAAAGCAGAAGTATGTGAGTGGGAGAAGAATTAGGGTGTACTACCAGAATATGAAGTCTTAAATACATTTTCTCCAAAAATATCAGAGCCAAAATATTAACTACAAAAATATTGTTGAAGTAAGTGTCATAGATTTAATATACTTAACGTCAAATATGTGTACCTTGACGATACATATATCTTCAAGGTACCTAGATGTGGAGTTAAGAATGTTAAATATATGCTTACCTAAATATACTTACCATCACAATATTTTGGCAGTTTACGTTCTGGCTATGATATTTATTGCAAACAAAACAGGTGATGGACAGAATGTGGATCAATGTCACACATTCACCCCAGTCCAAAGATCTGGGCCCAAATCCATCGTTTTTTTGCACTCCACACCACCCTGGGTTAGACAATGGCGATATGCAAATCAGCTCTGACCCTGTGCCCCATGGGAACAGTCCAGTCCGAACTACAAAAGCCATGTCCTTCCCAGAACGGAATCAAGCATCCGAGGACCGGACCGGTTTCGAGGTAACACCTCTCATCAGCCCGGCTAGCTTGACTCCAGTGGTGTGGAGTGCCTGGGACCCACGTCTGAGCATCCCCAGCGCACTTATGGCGGCAATTGCAAACAAAACAGGTGATGGACAGAATGTGGATCAATGTCACACATTCACCCCAGTCCAAAGATCTGGGCCCAAATCCATCGTTTTTTTGCACTCCACACCACCCTGGGTTAGACAATGGCGATATGCAAATCAGCTCTGACCCTGTGCCCCATGGGAACAGTCCAGTCCGAACTACAAAAGCCATGTCCTTCCCAGAACGGAATCAAGCATCCGAGGACCGGACCGGTTTCGAGGTAACACCTCTCATCAGCCCGGCTAGCTTGACTCCAGTGGTGTGGAGTGCCTGGGACCCACGTCTGAGCATCCCCAGCGCACTTATGGCGGCAATTGCAAACAAAACAGGTGATGGACAGAATGTGGATCAATGTCACACATTCACCCCAGTCCAAAGATCTGGGCCCAAATCCATCGTTTTTTTGCACTCCACACCACCCTGGGTTAGACAATGGCGATATGCAAATCAGCTCTGACCCTGTGCCCCATGGGAACAGTCCAGTCCGAACTACAAAAGCCATGTCCTTCCCAGAACGGAATCAAGCATCCGAGGACCGGACCGGTTTCGAGGTAACACCTCTCATCAGCCCGGCTAGCTTGACTCCAGTGGTGTGGAGTGCCTGGGACCCACGTCTGAGCATCCCCAGCGCACTTATGGCGGCAATTGCAAACAAAACAGGTGATGGACAGAATGTGGATCAATGTCACACATTCACCCCAGTCCAAAGATCTGGGCCCAAATCCATCGTTTTTTTGCACTCCACACCACCCTGGGTTAGACAATGGCGATATGCAAATCAGCTCTGACCCTGTGCCCCATGGGAACAGTCCAGTCCGAACTACAAAAGCCATGTCCTTCCCAGAACGGAATCAAGCATCCGAGGACCGGACCGGTTTCGAGGTAACACCTCTCATCAGCCCGGCTAGCTTGACTCCAGTGGTGTGGAGTGCCTGGGACCCACGTCTGAGCATCCCCAGCGCACTTATGGCGGCAATTGCAAACAAAACAGGTGATGGACAGAATGTGGATCAATGTCACACATTCACCCCAGTCCAAAGATCTGGGCCCAAATCCATCGTTTTTTTGCACTCCACACCACCCTGGGTTAGACAATGGCGATATGCAAATCAGCTCTGACCCTGTGCCCCATGGGAACAGTCCAGTCCGAACTACAAAAGCCATGTCCTTCCCAGAACGGAATCAAGCATCCGAGGACCGGACCGGTTTCGAGGTAACACCTCTCATCAGCCCGGCTAGCTTGACTCCAGTGGTGTGGAGTGCCTGGGACCCACGTCTGAGCATCCCCAGCGCACTTATGGCGGCAATTGCAAACAAAACAGGTGATGGACAGAATGTGGATCAATGTCACACATTCACCCCAGTCCAAAGATCTGGGCCCAAATCCATCGTTTTTTTGCACTCCACACCACCCTGGGTTAGACAATGGCGATATGCAAATCAGCTCTGACCCTGTGCCCCATGGGAACAGTCCAGTCCGAACTACAAAAGCCATGTCCTTCCCAGAACGGAATCAAGCATCCGAGGACCGGACCGGTTTCGAGGTAACACCTCTCATCAGCCCGGCTAGCTTGACTCCAGTGGTGTGGAGTGCCTGGGACCCACGTCTGAGCATCCCCAGCGCACTTATGGCGGCAATTGCAAACAAAACAGGTGATGGACAGAATGTGGATCAATGTCACACATTCACCCCAGTCCAAAGATCTGGGCCCAAATCCATCGTTTTTTTTGCACTCCACACCACCCTGGGTTAGACAATGGCGATATGCAAATCAGCTCTGACCCTGTGCCCCATGGGAACAGTCCAGTCCGAACTACAAAAGCCATGTCCTTCCCAGAACGGAATCAAGCATCCGAGGACCGGACCGGTTTCGAGGTAACACCTCTCATCAGCCCGGCTAGCTTGACTCCAGTGGTGTGGAGTGCCTGGGACCCACGTCTGAGCATCCCCAGCGCACTTATGGCGGCAATTGCAAACAAAACAGGTGATGGACAGAATGTGGATCAATGTCACACATTCACCCCAGTCCAAAGATCTGGGCCCAAATCCATCGTTTTTTTGCACTCCACACCACCCTGGGTTAGACAATGGCGATATGCAAATCAGCTCTGACCCTGTGCCCCATGGGAACAGTCCAGTCCGAACTACAAAAGCCATGTCCTTCCCAGAACGGAATCAAGCATCCGAGGACCGGACCGGTTTCGAGGTAACACCTCTCATCAGCCCGGCTAGCTTGACTCCAGTGGTGTGGAGTGCCTGGGACCCACGTCTGAGCATCCCCAGCGCACTTATGGCGGCAATTGCAAACAAAACAGGTGATGGACAGAATGTGGATCAATGTCACACATTCACCCCAGTCCAAAGATCTGGGCCCAAATCCATCGTTTTTTTGCACTCCACACCACCCTGGGTTAGACAATGGCGATATGCAAATCAGCTCTGACCCTGTGCCCCATGGGAACAGTCCAGTCCGAACTACAAAAGCCATGTCCTTCCCAGAACGGAATCAAGCATCCGAGGACCGGACCGGTTTCGAGGTAACACCTCTCATCAGCCCGGCTAGCTTGACTCCAGTGGTGTGGAGTGCCTGGGACCCACGTCTGAGCATCCCCAGCGCACTTATGGCGGCAATTGCAAACAAAACAGGTGATGGACAGAATGTGGATCAATGTCACACATTCACCCCAGTCCAAAGATCTGGGCCCAAATCCATCGTTTTTTTGCACTCCACACCACCCTGGGTTAGACAATGGCGATATGCAAATCAGCTCTGACCCTGTGCCCCATGGGAACAGTCCAGTCCGAACTACAAAAGCCATGTCCTTCCCAGAACGGAATCAAGCATCCGAGGACCGGACCGGTTTCGAGGTAACACCTCTCATCAGCCCGGCTAGCTTGACTCCAGTGGTGTGGAGTGCCTGGGACCCACGTCTGAGCATCCCCAGCGCACTTATGGCGGCAATTGCAAACAAAACAGGTGATGGACAGAATGTGGATCAATGTCACACATTCACCCCAGTCCAAAGATCTGGGCCCAAATCCATCGTTTTTTTGCACTCCACACCACCCTGGGTTAGACAATGGCGATATGCAAATCAGCTCTGACCCTGTGCCCCATGGGAACAGTCCAGTCCGAACTACAAAAGCCATGTCCTTCCCAGAACGGAATCAAGCATCCGAGGACCGGACCGGTTTCGAGGTAACACCTCTCATCAGCCCGGCTAGCTTGACTCCAGTGGTGTGGAGTGCCTGGGACCCACGTCTGAGCATCCCCAGCGCACTTATGGCGGCAATTGCAAACAAAACAGGTGATGGACAGAATGTGGATCAATGTCACACATTCACCCCAGTCCAAAGATCTGGGCCCAAATCCATCGTTTTTTTGCACTCCACACCACCCTGGGTTAGACAATGGCGATATGCAAATCAGCTCTGACCCTGTGCCCCATGGGAACAGTCCAGTCCGAACTACAAAAGCCATGTCCTTCCCAGAACGGAATCAAGCATCCGAGGACCGGACCGGTTTCGAGGTAACACCTCTCATCAGCCCGGCTAGCTTGACTCCAGTGGTGTGGAGTGCCTGGGACCCACGTCTGAGCATCCCCAGCGCACTTATGGCGGCAATTGCAAACAAAACAGGTGATGGACAGAATGTGGATCAATGTCACACATTTAGGCCCAGATCCTTGTACTGGGGTGAATGTAAGACATTGATCTACATTCTGTCCATCAAATTGTTTTTTGTAATTTTCTCCCTGAGTGTACTGGGGTAGCTCAGACGTGGGTCCCAGAGCCTCCACACCACTGGAGTCAAGCTAGCCGGGCTGATGAGAGGTGTTACCTCGAAACCGGTCCGGTCCTCGGATGCTTGATTCCGGTCTGGGAAAGATATGGCTGTTGTAGTTCGGACTGGACTGTTCCCATGGGGCACAGGGTCAGAGCTGATTTGCATAAAGCCATTATCTGACCCAGGGTGGTGTGGAGTGCAAAAAACGATGGATTTAGGCCCAGATCCTTGTACTGGGGTGAATGTAAGACATTGATCTACATTCTGTCCATCAAATTGTTTTTTGTAATTTTCTCCCTGAGTGTACTGGGGTAGCTCAGACGTGGGTCCCAGAGCCTCCACATCACTGGAGTCAAGCTAGCCGGGCTGATGAGAGGTGTTACCTCGAAACCGGTCCGGCCCTCGGATGCTTGATTCCGGTCTGGGAAAGATATGGCTGTTGTAGTTCGGACTGGACTGTTCCCATGGGGCACAGGGTCAGAGCTGATTTGCATAAAGCCATTATCTGACCCAGGGTGGTGTGGAGTGCAAAAAACGATGGATTTAGGCCCAGATCCTTGTACTGGGGTGAATGTAAGACATTGATCTACATTCTGTCCATCAAATTGTTTTTTGTTTTTTGTAATTTTCTCCCTGAGTGTACTGGGGTAGCTCAGACGTGGGTCCCAGAGCCTCCACACCACTGGAGTCAAGCTAGCCGGGCTGATGAGAGGTGTTACCTCGAAACCGGTCCGGTCCTCGGATGCTTGATTCCGGTCTGGGAAAGATATGGCTGTTGTAGTTCGGACTGGACTGTTCCCATGGGGCACAGGGTCAGAGCTGATTTGCATAAAGCCATTATCTGACCCAGGGTGGTGTGGAGTGCAAAAAACGATGGATTTAGGCCCAGATCCTTGTACTGGGGTGAATGTAAGACATTGATCTACATTCTGTCCATCAAATTGTTTTTTGTAATTTTCTCCCTGAGTGTACTGGGGTAGCTCAGACGTGGGTCCCAGAGCCTCCACACCACTGGAGTCAAGCTAGCCGGGCTGATGAGAGGTGTTACCTCGAAACCGGTCCGGTCCTCGGATGCTTGATTCCGGTCTGGGAAAGATATGGCTGTTGTAGTTCGGACTGGACTGTTCCCATGGGGCACAGGGTCAGAGCTGATTTGCATAAAGCCATTATCTGACCCAGGGTGGTGTGGAGTGCAAAAAACGATGGATTTAGGCCCAGATCCTTGTACTGGGGTGAATGTAAGACATTGATCTACATTCTGTCCATCAAATTGTTTTTTGTAATTTTCTCCCTGAGTGTACTGGGGTAGCTCAGACGTGGGTCCCAGAGCCTCCACACCACTGGAGTCAAGCTAGCCGGGCTGATGAGAGGTGTTACCTCGAAACCGGTCCGGTCCTCGGATGCTTGATTCCGGTCTGGGAAAGATATGGCTGTTGTAGTTCGGACTGGACTGTTCCCATGGGGCACAGGGTCAGAGCTGATTTGCATAAAGCCATTATCTGACCCAGGGTGGTGTGGAGTGCAAAAAACGATGGATTTAGGCCCAGATCCTTGTACTGGGGTGAATGTAAGACATTGATCTACATTCTGTCCATCAAATTGTTTTTTGTAATTTTCTCCCTGAGTGTACTGGGGTAGCTCAGACGTGGGTCCCAGAGCCTCCACACCACTGGAGTCAAGCTAGCCGGGCTGATGAGAGGTGTTACCTCGAAACCGGTCCGGTCCTCGGATGCTTGATTCCGGTCTGGGAAAGATATGGCTGTTGTAGTTCGGACTGGACTGTTCCCATGGGGCACAGGGTCAGAGCTGATTTGCATAAAGCCATTATCTGACCCAGGGTGGTGTGGAGTGCAAAAAACGATGGATTTAGGCCCAGATCCTTGTACTGGGGTGAATGTAAGACATTGATCTACATTCTGTCCATCAAATTGTGTTTTGTAATTTTCTCCCTGAGTGTACTGGGGTAGCTCAGACGTGGGTCCCAGAGCCTCCACACCACTGGAGTCAAGCTAGCCGGGCTGATGAGAGGTGTTACCTCGAAACCGGTCCGGTCCTCGGATGCTTGATTCCGGTCTGGGAAAGATATGGCTGTTGTAGTTCGGACTGGACTGTTCCCATGGGGCACAGGGTCAGAGCTGATTTGCATAAAGCCATTATCTGACCCAGGGTGGTGTGGAGTGCAAAAAACGATGGATTTAGGCCCAGATCCTTGTACTGGGGTGAATGTAAGACATTGATCTACATTCTGTCCATCAAATTGTTTTTTGTAATTTTCTCCCTGAGTGTACTGGGGTAGCTCAGACGTGGGTCCCAGAGCCTCCACACCACTGGAGTCAAGCTAGCCGGGCTGATGAGAGGTGTTACCTCGAAACCGGTCCGGTCCTCGGATGCTTGATTCCGGTCTGGGAAAGATATGGCTGTTGTAGTTCGGACTGGACTGTTCCCATGGGGCACAGGGTCAGAGCTGATTTGCATAAAGCCATTATCTGACCCAGGGTGGTGTGGAGTGCAAAAAACGATGGATTTAGGCCCAGATCCTTGTACTGGGGTGAATGTAAGACATTGATCTACATTCTGTCCATCAAATTGTTTTTTGTAATTTTCTCCCTGAGTGTACTGGGGTAGCTCAGACGTGGGTCCCAGAGCCTCCACACCACTGGAGTCAAGCTAGCCGGGCTGATGAGAGGTGTTACCTCGAAACCGGTCCGGTCCTCGGATGCTTGATTCTGGTCTGGGAAAGATATGGCTGTTGTAGTTCGGACTGGACTGTTCCCATGGGGCACAGGGTCAGAGCTGATTTGCATAAAGCCATTATCTGACCCAGGGTGGTGTGGAGTGCAAAAAACGATGGATTTAGGCCCAGATCCTTGTACTGGGGTGAATGTAAGACATTGATCTACATTCTGTCCATCAAATTGTTTTTTGTAATTTTCTCCCTGAGTGTACTGGGGTAGCTCAGACGTGGGTCCCAGAGCCTCCACACCACTGGAGTCAAGCTAGCCGGGCTGATGAGAGGTGTTACCTCGAAACCGGTCCGGTCCTCGGATGCTTGATTCCGGTCTGGGAAAGATATGGCTGTTGTAGTTCGGACTGGACTGTTCCCATGGGGCACAGGGTCAGAGCTGATTTGCATAAAGCCATTATCTGACCCAGGGTGGTGTGGAGTGCAAAAAACGATGGATTTAGGCCCAGATCCTTGTACTGGGGTGAATGTAAGACATTGATCTACATTCTGTCCATCAAATTGTTTTTTGTAATTTTCTCCATGATATTTATTGCGGCACAATATTTTGGGCTCAATATCCTGCTATGCAACCAGTATTACACAGTGTTTACATAGCAAATGCTAGACGTTTAATGTCCTCAATTCAGAGTAGAGAGGAAAATGGTAGGATATACATAGGACCCAGTAAATATCAATACCCTTTGGTGAGAAATGTACTGGTTGCTGTAAATGCCTCCTGTTAGAAATAGGATCTCTGGTTGGCTAAGGCTTGCGCCAAAGCCAGGCAGCGAGGCAGACCACCAAACTAGTCAGGGGAAGAGAGTTACACGCCAAAGAACACCCCTGCTCACCCCCTTGGTAGCTTGGCACGAGCAGTCAGGCTTATCCCGGAGGCCATGTGTAAAGTATTTGCGCACGCACACAGCAACAACATCCCAGGCACACCAGAAAAGGAACTCCACACAAGGTTATATCAAAAATAGCCTTTGTATTCTCATAACATATTAGAATAGTACTCACATAATATAAATGGTGCCACCTGGCACTAGGTCATATTTACAAGGGATTATATACACCTGACAGGGCCCACTGGACCACTGTCAGAACCATCACAAAGCGAACTTAGTAAAAGTAAGACATATCATAAGCGTACAACCGCTAATCACTGATAACCACTGTACTCAGCATCAGCCTGTAACATAAACCACATTATGCACAGTATCACATAGGCACCAAATCTATTGTACGCCAATCTCATCAGCATAAACACATTATGCAATCATCTCATAAGTCTAAACGCGTTAGACCCTCCCCTCCTAAGCATAACTCACATTAGGGGCATAAATCACAGTGGAGGATAATCTCACTAGCATAAACAATAATATACAAACAACCTCATAATCATAAAAAACACATTTAAAGGTATCAAAACAGGGTGCGTAAATCATACTACATGAATCACATTTCCTAGCACCACATAAATCACATTAGGGCCTGGCACCCTATAAACCCAACAGTCCCCCTGGCCATTTCAAAGGGGCTCCAATACCCTATGTCCCAAAGTCAGGGTGTGCTGCCAATGCAGCGGAAGTCAAGGATGCGCACTTGCCCAGACCTAAACGTTGCAGCTGGCACAAAGTGCTGCGCAGCTGTGAAAGTATGGGGAAAAGGAGTGTATCTCACTCCTAACTACCCCCAAAGAACTGTGGCTTAAACGTGGCAGCGGATGCTACTTGCCGTGCAACTGGGCATCTCACATGAAGGCTTGGCACTCACTGTGCCGTTTGAACAAATAGGTAAAAACGTAGCAGCTGCCCGCGCTGGTGCGGTGCAACTGAGAACACTAGAACTAGGCCCTGGCACGACTTTGCCCTCGGGCTCCACTGGGGCTCTCTCCAAAAATGCCCCTCTCGATGCAGCTGCCCTCTCGCAAGCGGGGCAGCTGAAAATATGACCCAATTGGCAGGGGTACGGGCCCATCTGGGCCCTCTGAAACAAATCTGCCCCTTCGTTGGAGCGGCCCGCTACTAGACGGGGCCGCTCAGGATGCGGGGATAGCCCTGTCCCTTGAACAGGCACTAACACTGGAGAGGCCCCACTCAACGGATCTCTGTGGGAGCTCCTCCGGTCTCCTGCGATGCTCCTGGGTGCTCTGCTCTTCGCCCCGTCCCTCTCCTGTGACCGGGACTTCAACAGGGAGCCAAGCGGGGCTCCGGCAGTCTCGGCTGCACTCCGGAGCGACCGCTTTCACCCTCTCTTTACCCGGACCCCCTCCTGTGACCCGGGACTTCGCAATGGGAGCCCACGAGGCTCCCGGACTTCCTCCAGAGTTGCTTCTTCACCCGGTCCCTCTCCTGGGGCCAGGACTTCATCATCGAACCCGCGAGGCTCCTTCACTTCCTTTTTGGCCACGCTGCATAGGTCAGCCGGCCGCTATGCCCCGCCGACAACCAGGCAACGGTGCCTATTTTCCAGGTCGTGCTCAGTCGCGGCCCGGGAGTTTTCTTTCGACGGCAATGAGGGGCAGGCTCCATCTCGATTTAAAACAAAGCGGGGTAGGCTCCTGCTAAATGCGAGGAAAATGCAGGGTGGACACCTGCAAATTACATAGGAAAAATGCGGGGTGGGAACCCGCTCGATCACGGAGCACGGGGGAATCCCTACACCGGGGATTCCCTCTCACGGGAGGGCAGCTCAGTGCTGCGGAGCCCTTGTGCTCCTTTTCTGGGGGAAAAACCAGAATAAAGCGCTCACAGGGCGCTAGGATGCAGCCAAGGTCCTGGGGGATAAAAAGCAAAGCGCTCCCAGGGCGCACAGGCAGCCAGAAGTCCTTAGGGATCAAGGGAAATGCAGGGCAAAAGAATCAGTCCTTAAAGGAAGGGGCAATGCAGGGCCCAGGGAGGCAAGCACACAGGGCCTTCCAACAGGGAGGCAAGCACCCATGGCGGTTCCTCCTGGGCCCCAGCAGCAGCAAGCCCCCACGAGTACAGGAACAAGAAGTGAACATTTTCATGGGGTTCACAGCCCCTATATTTATATTAGCAAATCCCTTTGTGTCACAGCACAGGGCTTGGGGATGTCAGTAAGAACTGGTTTAGGGGGGATTTGGACCACTTTGTTTTGCCCAGCTCCTCTCCCCTTTGTCAGGAGGGGCTCAGTGATCAGACACACCACGGGGGCGGAGCCAGCATTGTACAGCCTGGGCACAGTCCTATTCAGAATCAGGGGATTTCTCCTCCCAACACTCTCAGCCCAGGTGTCCCATTCAGCCTAGCTGACTCACCCTGCCCCGCCTGGAGCCACCCACACCTCTCAGCTCCTGTCAATCACAAGCCAGACATGCAATTCACATCAGGCAGGCAGACACATAGCACACAGAAATGCCAACTTCTAAAAGTGGCATTTCTCCACCAGTCACCATAAATCTGCGCACACCATTGCGCAGCATTTACCCCCACGAGTTCATACATACTAAACTCGACCCTGCACTCATCTCATACCAGGAATTATCATGGACACACATATCCCTCATGCATTAGTATGGGAGGGCGACCCATCTCACTACACACACTCAGAGAGTGCACGCACTTTACACTGGGCTACTGTGCTAAAGTGCCCAGAGGCCTAAAATCACTCCCAAGGCAAAACGTTCAGGGGTGAACCTGCCAAAAAGGGCCAAGTCCTACACCTTCCATTCTAATTTTTTCTGACAGAAATGAGGCATTGCATGCAGCATGAATATTTAACATGCCGAATTCCAAATGCCTTGGCCTTTTCTCTTGGCTTTTTTCCTCATAGCATTTTAGCAGGTTTGACCTGCTAAAATCAGCTACAGAAAAACATTAGGGTATAATATTTATTGATCAGCTAGCAATTCTGGTGTCAGTGCGAACTTCTGTTTGTGGAAGATTCGGCATATAACTCCCAGCTCGTGATAATGGACTAAGAATTTTATTCACTCATGAAAATACAGCAAGTCGAAGCCACTGGTGGCAAATATATGATAGCCAAATTTTGCATTAATGATTAAAACACTAGTGCATAGATTCATCAACCGAAATTGCGATTGCAATAGCTGCGAAACAGCTATTACGATTGCAATTTCCGGATCCGCGATTCATTAAGCCAAAAAGCACCAAATTGCGAATTCGCAAATATAAATTTGCAGAATAAATGTGGAACACCCTTAGCGAATCTGTATCAGTGATTTTCCACTTAAATAAATCGCAAATTCGATTCATCAAGCATCGCAAATTGCGAAAAACACCAAAATCGCTAAATGCGAGTCGCAAACCAGGTGGTAACCATGAAGTTCAATTGGTTGAAAAAAAAAATTCTAAAAAGAAACAGGTGCGGGGTAAAACAAACACACTTAAGGAGACACGGTAGGAGCATGAGGACATTCACAATGCCAAGTCTATACATCGTTTTTAAACAATGCAAATGTGCCTGGTCTCGGGTTTGAAGCTGTTTTTTATTTTACAGCGAATCAGAAGCTTCTATCTACTCTTAAAGCTTCTATGATTTATTTAGTCTTTTAACAATGTTTTTGGTTGAACAGATACGAGTTTTAAACACAAACTTTAACAGAAAATGTTTCTAGCATTCAGTGAAAAACAATTATACTCAAATTGAACAACATTTCAAATGCAACGTAAACAAAATGCATATTTAAAACAATGTAAGGGAAAACAAGTTGATGGGGTACACCAGAATGATCTATCACAGTCCTATTGGCTGAATTTCTTTTAGCTATTTAGGACTGGGGTCACCATAGGCTTTTTATTTATTAAACTCAAGTCCCACAGCCTGGGACAAATGTTTAACGCCTTTGGCGAGAAGAAGGGATGAATCCTTTAGGAAAGCCGACGCGTTTCCAAACCCGGTCCGTGAGTTTGCGGGTTTTTCCTCAGGGCTACCTGGGTACCTAATGGTGTGAATAATAAAGAAAGCTTCTTTTAGTTCCTACTCCTGTTTAGTTAAAAATGAGCTTAGCGCCATAATGGACATGGGAGTACCTTTGTGTTCCAGCGCTTCGGTTTCTTCAATTTTCAGGGGAGAATGGTTTTCAAACCTGTATTTAAAAGAGAACTGTTTGATCTTTTTTTTGAACGGGGGGCATTTCTTGATATTCCCTAAGTGGGAGACTCACTACTTACTTGAAAGTGAGCTTGTGATGCAGTTCGATTTCACTGAATCATCTATCTTGGATTTGGCACCGCCTGTCAAAAGGAGGCAGGTTTTTACTTATATGTAAATTGTATATATTGAGAAATGCAAAGTTGATTAGAAATGGACAACACTGCTTACTTTGTAAGACGCCGTCTTGTTAATGGCGGTGCATCTCCATTGTTTAAATCGGCAACCTCTGGACTTTTATCCTGCTGGATTAATAGACAAACCTTTGTTTAGGCTTATTGCTTATTAAGTTTATTGGGACTAAAAATTATTTTAGTCTATAACTTCTCACCTTAAAGCAATTTCGTATTTTCTGCTACGCTTTCTGCTGTTGCTGTTCCGTACGTGTCTCCACTGTGTTTGGATCAATCACGGAAGTGTTCCGTTTGATCACATGGTTTTATGTGGAATTGAGGATTCAGGGACTTGTAGTTTGATAGTGAAATCGAACTGCATGTGGGTCAACAATCAGTTTTGTTTGTTTCCCTGCTAATATGATTTCTGACTAGCAGGGGATAAAGGACTGTCGGTGGTGTGCAATGAGGTCAGTGAATGTTTCTCTGTAGTTCGGACAATTCGTTCATTCCATCATTCACGCAATTAAACTTGAGAATCAGATATGCTTCTTTTTGCATGAGTAATGCATCTATGTCCCCACCGCGTATCGGGGTTTTGATGGCAGTTAACACTGTCCACTTGAAATCCTTTTCGGTGTGTCCTTTTTGTTGAAAGTGTTGCACCATTGGAGCTGTTAGTATATTTTGTTTGATTCGGGAGCGGTGTTGGGCTATTCGCTGATTTATTTGTTGTGTCGTCTTACCAATATACAGCTTTGGACAGGGGCAGGTGATTGCGTATACCAAATTGCGGCTTTTGCAATTTGTGAATTCTTAATGTGTCCATGTGATGGCATTGTGCTGGAATTCAGTACCTTCCACTGTGTTGGCACATGACACGCATGTGCCACATTTGTGGTGTCCCTCTATGGGTTTTAATCTCCATAGGGTGCGTAAATCAGATTTTGCCTGACTCATTCCTAAGTCTGCCCGAACTAACTGTTGCCCTAAGCTTCTGTTTTTTCTGAGGGCACACACCAGTTTTTCCAGTGGTGCTTTTTGGAAAAACTAGTGTGTGTGACGACATATGGGCCACACACTAACAAATTTAAAGCCATTATTTTAAAAAATTGGCACTTGTTGACAGGGCTAGACACACCCTTTGATAAAACTCTTTTTGCCCTCAGAAAAAACAGGATCCAGAAGCGCATCTTCCGGCTGCGGATAACACTCCTGGGCCAGACTGAAGAGGAGATATACTCCAAATACAGGCTGAATGGGGCAATGATAACTAAGCTCATCCGAGACCTTGACCCCCTGATGCAGCACCCAACAAGGAGGACCAATGCTGTGCCCACCCATGTCCAAGTCTTGTGCTGCCTGCACCTCCTGGCCTCTGGAAGCTTCCAGGGGATAGTTGCATATGCAGGGGGGATCTCCCAGAGCACACTGTCACGCTGCCTACAGAGTTTCCTGGACGCCATGCTGAGCCGGATACACCACTACATAACCTTCCCAACCACCCAACAGGACTTAAACCAAACAAAGCTTGACTTCTATAACACCGCGCAATTCCCCCATGTAATTGGCTGCATTGACTGTACCCACATCCACATCTGCCCACCCGCTGAGACAGAATACATGTACCGGAACCGCAAGTCCTACCGCTCACTAAACATCCAGATGGTCTGCAATGCAAAGACATTCATTACTGAATAGTGGCCCAATACCCGGGGAGCACGCATGATTCGTTCATCTACAGGCACAGCGGCATACACACCCGCTTGGCCAGGGGTGACTTTGGCGAAGGACATCTCCTAGGTAAGTACGCATGCCCACATACAGTATGTCAATACCATGTAGCTGCGCATAACAGGCACTGACCCTCTGCTCCCATCCTTCAGGTGACAGCACCTACGGCCTCCATGAGTACCTCCTCACCCCATACCTCAACCCTGCCACACCACAGGAACGGCGTTACAATGCTGCGCACATTCACACAAGAAATGTCATTGAGCGGACATTTGGGATGTTAAAGAGCCGATTCTGCATCCTACACAAGACTGGTGGGCCCCTCAAATACCAGCCTGAGGTCTGCTGCCGCAGCGTGGCTGTGTGTGCCATACTCCACAATATTGTACCAAGCGGAGGATACCTGTGGAGATCTCTGGTAGTGAGTCGGAGGGGGACAACCGGTCACCTGTACATGTGCATCATGCACGCGGGGAGAATCCTGCAGAAGGACACAGGCGCCACAACAACATTACACTGAACTATTTCTAGTGCACCCATACCCCTCACACAACACTGCACTCATGCATGCCACGTGAAATAATGACATGAGTAATATTTGAGTTCAAAATAAATTCTCTTTAATTTTTTTGAACAAGATTTATAACTTTTTTGTTTTTACAAACAACATAACTGCTGTATTGCATCATACAACCTCTTGAATGCAGAGCAGGCGTGCTTGGTACATCAGCATGGCATTTTTATACACATCATGGAGAGGTAACGTGTACTATGAGATTAATGCTTCAGATGCAGTACATAAATTAACAGTAGATAACAGGAGTGACAAATCTCCAACACAGATGGCGTAGTACTCAAAATGCTTTTATTGGTTTTTCATGTAATCCACAGCCTACGCGTTTCGCCCACACAGGCTTCTTCAGGGCTTATTTCTATGCCTTAGAACTCGTCGCGTCCTCGTCTCAAACAAAATCTCTACTGATTTCGTTTGATACGAGGACGCGACGAGAAAAACTCCATAGTAGAAGATTACCCCCATGCCCTAATCGGCATAATCCAGCGACACTGCTGAGGCTATCGTTGTGGTTTGAGTGTGTAGGATACCAGAGAATTAAAAAAAGGATATTTCTCTAAAGAGCAAGTGGGTGACCGTATGGTCCAGGACACATTCGTCTTTCCGGGATTGGAAATTAGCAAGGATTTGTTTGTTTGGAAACACGAAGTATCAGTTCTAAGGCATAGAAATAATCCTGTTATCTACTGTTAATTTATGTACTGCATCTGAAGCATTAATCTCATAGTACACATTGCCTCTCCATTGTGTGTATAAAAGTTCTGGTATATCATTGAGACTAACATAGGTGGCTGGTCTTAGGAGGTGGGCAATAGTGAGTAAGTATAGCTAGAACCAAAGACCGTTTTTTCTATAACTGAAAGGCAGTGCGGCAACACACCCTGCCACCAGGTTCTGTGTTGTATACATCAGCATGGCACTGCTGCTAATGTTCAGCCATTCACTGGCGCCTTCTGCCGGCCGCACCCTGTTGCCTCTCCAAATCCACGTCGGCAGTGTCCGGTCGTGATGCTGCACTGGGCCTAGTACTGCGGCGCAGTTCTGGTACCACCGGCACAGACAGGCTGCTCAGGCTGGATGTGCCCTCACTGGCATCATCACCCCCCCCCCCCCCCCCCTTGCATGGGCATGGCCACACACCTGTTGGTTTTGGATTGTGGTGGTGACCTGCTCCAGGGTCCTTGCAACATCCTGGCACATTGCACCATTTGAATTTGCATTGCCAGGGACCGGCATGACAGTTGGGATGTTGCATTCCCGATCAGCTGGTTTGACCTGGTATATGCTGATAGCCGGGTCAGCAGCTGGCGGTGGCAGCGGCGGGTGATGTCCTGCTGCGCCACCATCAGTTGGCTGTTCTCCTTCACAGCAACAGTCAACTCCTGCACACTTTCGGTGAGCTGATTCACATTGCGTGCACTCTTGTACAGATGCAGCTGCATGGCTGCCATGTGCTGTGCCTGCTTGCGGTGCACAGCTAGCATCTGGCGTTTGATCCCTAGCCCTGGATCGTGGGCCTGTTGCTCCCTGTCTGCTCGTGTGCCCCCGTTGCGCTGCTGCCTCAACCGGTCGCTTGCCTGCGAGTGCACAGTGGCTGAGCGGAGTGTCTGCCTCCTGGGTGATGGTGGGGCCTGTTCCGCTGCATGCGTGACGCATGGGGTGGTTGCACTCCTCTTGTGGCTGCGGGGGTGGCCTTGTCCGCATGTGGAGGTGGTGGTACTGGTGCAGGTGCAGGTGTGTGTGACGGTCCAGGTTGTGGGGCAGGATGGCTCTCTCCCTCCGTCTTCTCTGGGGTCTCCTCGATATGGAGTGCCTCGCAGTCTGTGGTCTCTGCTTCTGCAGCACCTGTGATGTAAATGGGTGCATGATTATTGATATGAATCTTGAACATGGGATGTTGCAACATGCATGCAGGCTTGCATTCCCTGACTGGGTTTAGGGATATGTTACGCTTGACAGTTCTGGCTGTGTGTGGCTATCAGGAAACTATTGTCACACTACAGGTCCCACAATGCAATAGTGTGTTTCTGATGTGCAGGGACTGCATTACTGGGGTTATCAAATGGCTAGCTCGGGGGCATGGGCATTGTTAGGGTACGGGGTCGCAGTTGCATGGCTCTTACCTTGTGATTGTTGTGTAGGTCAGGAGGTGTCCAGCCGAGTGACCCCCAGGCAGGCTGCATGGTTGATGTGTCCTCAACCAGGTTTTCAAGTGGTGTGTTGGCAGCACCTTAGGGGTCTCCTCCTCCCGTGGCATGTTGCTCCCCCAGCCTCTCGGCTATACGCTCCTTGGCAGGCCCTCTGAGGTCATACCACCTCTTCTTTAGGTCATCAATTGACCGCTGGGTCACTCCTACGGCGTTTACCTTTGCCCTGATGTGCAGCCAAATGCGCCTTTTGTCGGCCATGGGCACCTTTCTGGATAGCTTCCCGACAAGCTTATCATGGTCCCTGCTGACCCCTTCAATCAGGAACTCCAGCTCCTGTTCTGAAAACTTTATTTTTCTTTTCCTGTCAGTTTCACTGGCTCTTGCTGCATCTGGGACATTCTGGTGTTGGATGTCTGTTCTGTTGTGGGGCTGCAGGGTGTGTCTTCTAGAGCTCAGGGCTGTGCCTCCTCCTCTCTCCAGCTCTGTGTGTGTTCAGAATGAGTGAGGGAACTGCCTTCTTCCTGGTTGTGATGTCATCATTGTGCTCGAAATGCAACTTCACGTTTTTGCGATCTCGCAATTAGCGAGATCGAAAATTTGCGATTTCGGTAATAGCGAAATCGCAAAATCGGGTTGGGAAAACAGGAGAATCTGCGATTTTTGGAAATTCGCATTCGGCGATTGCGGCCGATTGCAAATCGCATTTTTTGATCGCATTTTTTGATGCATCCCATTCTGCGAATTCCAATTTGCGATTCGGTATTTTTTGCAAATTGGAATTCGCAGAATGGGTGCTTGATGCATCGGTTGGCTCTTAAATGTCTATAATTAGTATAATAACTCTTCCATGATAAAAGCCAATTTGAAATGGAAGTTAATGTCATGCTGTAGAGCTAAAATCATTTTAGTGAATGTATACTGTATTTCCTATTATACAAATCGCTATCAAGTCAAGATGGAAGCCAGAAGGATAGAGGTGAAACAAAAACCTAATGGATTTGGTGGGCTGGAAAGATACTCGGAGGCTGGTAAATCCAGCAGAGCATGGGGTGTGGTCTGGTGCCGGAAGATGACGGACGCCTTCTAGGGAAGCTCCTGCAGGACCCGGAGATCTGATTTCATCTGGCCCTGTCCATTGGGGTCCGATGCTTCCATACTAGTCAGTGGAGGGGCAGAGAGCATCTGCAATTGTGGCGACATTTGAAAGCTGGGGTGGCAAGTCAGAGGGGAATAAATGCAAGCTGCGGCCTCTGATCCTTGCCGTCATGAGGCCGCAGGAGCAAACATCTTTCAGACTAGGGAGCGCTAGGGTGGGGGCGGCGGAGACCGGAGATCAACCCCGCCTGGGGTGGAGGCAAAAGAATTGCGGGGCAAGTGGCGCCTCCTCCACAAAGGTGGAGGAGCGTTGCCCCACTGCCTGTGGCTGAATCAGAAAACAAAGAATTGCGGGGCAAGTGGCGCCTCCTCCACAATGGCGGAGGAGCGTTGCCTCACTGCCTGTGGCTAAATCAGAAAACAAAAAATAAACTGTGTTCAAGCATCGTTTTAAGGTCTCGCCTAGCGATGCAGCGCATGCGCTGTCACCTCGGCGAGACCTATAGTCGCCGGTTTCTCTGCCGAAGGGAAGACAGGAGGTCGCACGCGCGGACAGGAGATGTGCATGCGTACGGACAGGAGATGTGCACTCCGTACGCGTGCACATCTCCTGTCCCCAATAACAAAACAACAAAATAGGGAGTATAGAGGTGGTGGATAGAATCCACTCCAGTACAAAGTTTATAAAAACAGAGATTCTATCCTTAGATATATTTATATATTTTTTTTAATTACTCACGTTATGTGCACAGAGGTGGGGGTTGTTACTCCGTGAGATGTCCAGGAGGAAGACTATGTGTTTTTAAAATACCCCTCACACGCTATGAGTCCCATAGTGTCATGCTTCATCATGGGGGTCTTCCCAACCCCGCATTAATGGCCAGCAGGAGCATGGGCGCCAAATGTGTTTGCAGTCTGGGCGCTATGTGATTATACGCCGCCTCTGCTTCCTGGGGTGCTGCGCACCGGCACGTAGCGACGCCAGCAGATGGGGAATGTACATTCACCAGGCCTGCTAAAAACTTTAATATCACGTCAGCGAGGCATTTTATTTTCACAATTACTAAAATGAGTATGTGTGGGGGGTTAATACAAAGAGAAACAATACTCATTTTACTTAGAGTCCAACGTCCTACAAGAACTAGACTGTCCAAATCTGCCAGTTAATGCAACGCATGCCGCCACATTACCTGCCAACACTGCTGATTTGAAAAAGGAAACCAACAGACGTTTCTGGCCAAAAAGATCTCATCCAAATTGAAGCCTGAATTATAGGTTTCCTGTATGTGCAGCTAAATGGGTCAAACGCAATATAGACGTGGGCATATTTCTATTAATTTCCTGTGTGGGCCGGTCTACATTTCTTTCTTGCTCACCATATCAACCATGCGTTTTCCCTTCAGAAGCATTTTTGTCATACATTGGGAGGGACAACCTCGCTTTTGGGAAGAGCACCGCCCTCTGGCAGAGTCAGGCGCAAGTGTGTTCCTCCACGGGGCCTCGCGCGATGGGGGGAGGAAAAGTGAAAGTGCGTGCTGTGTAACCCCAGCTGACGGGGACAGGAGATGGCCAGGAGGAACACTATGTGTTTTTAAAATACCCCTCACACACTATGAGTCCCATAGTGTCATGCTTCATCATGGGGGGTCTTCCCGTCCCTCTATGGGACGGGTCGTGCGGCGACCGACGACTACGTGGGAGCACTACATTATGTGATAGGCTATGTGTGGTGTGGTAATGGTAAGGCCCTCTGCCTGACCCCCAATATCCTCCACGGAAAAGCTCCCCCTATCCTTAAGGACCTTATTGCCCCCTACACCACCTCTAGAACCCTTCGTTCCTCCAATGCCCACCTAACTCTGCCTCCCAGGATCAAGAAAGCACGCTCTGGAGACCGGCGCTTTTCTTACAACGCCTCCAAACTATGGAGCGCACTCCCTCCTGACCTCCGTGCCCAACCTAATCTCTTGCCTTTCCGGAAGCTTCTAAAGACTTGGCTGTTCCCGTAACCTTCCTCTCCTGCTCTCGCTTGACCTTCTGTCAGCGCTGGGACGCTCCCGGGCAGCCATGCGCTTTAGAAATCTTTTAACATTTAACATTCAATTTGGATGAGATCTTCTTGGCCAGAAACGTCTGTTGGTTTACTTTTTCAAATCAGCAGTGTTGGCAGGTAATGTGAAAATTGCAAAAAACACAGTTGATGGACAGAATGTAGAACAATGTCATGCATTCACCCCAGTACAAGGATCTGGGCCTAAATCCATCGTTTTTTTGCACTCCACACCACCCTGGGTTAGGCACTGGCTATATGCAAATCAGCTCTGACCCTGTGCCTCATGGGAACAGTCCAGTCCGAACTACCAAGCCATGTCTTTCCCAGACCGGAATCAAGCATCCAAGGACCGGTTTCTGGCTATCAGCCTTCATCAGCCTGGATAGCTTGACTCCAGGGGTGTGGAGAGCCTTGGACTCACGTCTGAGTATACCCAGCACACTCGGGGTGAAAATTGCAAAAAACACAGTTGATGGACAGAATGTAGAACAATGTCATACATTCACCCTAGTACAAGGATCTGGGCCTAAATCCATCGTTTTTTTGCACTCCACACCACCCTGGGTTAGACACTAGCTATATGCAAATCAGCTCTTCATACATGAATAGTAAATAATACTTTCAAATAAAAAATATATTTTTTTAAACAACTGTACATCCAGTGTATAACATCCTTCAATAATTTTCAATATTGATTTTCAAGATTCTTTGATGAGGGCCCACTAAAAGTGTATTGTAAATTTGTAAATCCATATGCAACTGGGGATACGCCTGTTGGCTCACCTTGCGCCTCTCCCTTAAAACACCCCAGAGACGTAAGTCTCTTTCTTCCTAACATGTGAAAAGGGAATTTTTTAATTTTGTTCCTTCTAAAGTTTGGCAGCCGGGGCCCAGCTCGCCCGTGCCAAAATCTGACCGGGGGGGGGGGGCAACTCCCTCAGGAGCACACAAAGTTAGAACAAGCATTTGCAATGCAATAGGTGTCACATTTACACGCCTTTGAGCTATTGGCATTGCAAATAACAATGCATTTTATTTTGTTTTCGTTTTTAAAACATAATAAAAGGCATAGTCATTTATAATGCCAATAGCTTAAACTTGCATAAATGCGAGACCTATTGCATTGCAAATTATTGTATTTTTTGTTCGCTGGCTCTGAACCAGCTTCGGGGTCGGGGCTTGGAAGGGGGAAGGGGAGTACTTGTGCACTCCATAAGTATGCATATGTGTTTGGCCGGCCGTCTCAGGCCAACCAAAACACACCTGCACACTTAGGTTTCTTCAGCCAGGCAGCATTCAGCAGCTGGGCTGGAGAAACCTCACAGACTCCATTACCTGAGCGGAGCGTCTTTCCTGCCAGCTCTGGACAATCACCAAGCTGCTCTGCAGCACAAGGATTGGATGGGATTCTGTCCCAGGAGCTGATGGGACCAGGAAGAGGACAGCAGGAGCGACGCAGGAGGCACCCGCAGGTACGTTTAAAAAAAATTATTATTAACACGGCCCGCAAACTCCCCCAAACCCCATGCGCTCCTACCACCCTTTGTTAGTGGCAGCTGCCACTGCATATGGCTGAGGTCACCCATGACCAGTGCGGCCTATGGGGCCCTGAGACTGGCATATGTTTTTTCCTCTTGTCCAGAGAGTGGAGACCTGTGCCGGAGCAGAAGACAAAAGAAGCACCAGTGCCAGGCCTATCATGGCACCTGAATTGTTGGATCCCTTCGCCACTTGGGTCCCCATATCCCCCACTGCAGTGAACAAACTGCCAGCAACCCGACTCACCAGGTGGCAGCTGGAGAAGCAGACTGATCCAGGAGTGAACATGGTCGACTACCCCCAGTATCCCTGGCCCCCTTTAAGACAGTGCTAGGAGAAAGAAAAGGGGAGCCATATTGCTTTGTTCATCGCCAATGCATCTGTATAGCACTGACACGCACTAGGGCTGCTACACCTGGAAGAACTAGAGACTGCTCGTGCCTCCCCATTTAAACCCGCTTTGCAGCCAAAACCTGAGGTAAAGAAGGGTCTCCTCAGATGCCACCCCTGGACCGCTTCTCTGCGACAGTCTGGTAGGTACCTGAGATTCTTGTGCCATATCACCCATTTGGCCTTAGTCACTGCTCAGGCCTTTCTAGGCCTGTCACAGATATGCGTCAGCCTGGCACAATAGCGGGTCCCCATTTTAGTGCCAAAGCAGAGCTGGTCACAGCCCAACCTGCTGGGAACCTCCTGTTGATCACCTACAGCCCCTTATGTGACACACCATAGATGGGACGTCGCGGGGGATCGACAGACCTCTGCAGTGGTGGCCCTGTCCAGAGGGTGAGCCAGGGACCTGGGATCGCTCCCCAGCCCACGGGGTTGCAGTTGCAAATGCTCGGCACTGTGGAGGTTTAAGCTGAACACGAAGGGAGGCCTTGAATGCTCACATACTAGAGCAAGAGATCTGTGGGGCCATACAAAACTCAACCACTCGGAAAAACCTGGGCCTGGACGGAGTGCCAATAGAATTGTATAAAGCCTATGAATCCCTGCCGACCCCTATATTTGCTGTTGTGACCGGTCGCCTGCATCCTACAATATCTGCAAAGCATTGCTGGTCTTGTAACCAAAACCAGACAGAAAAACCACTGAAGGTCACCTCTTAGAGGTAGCTCTCTCTGCTGGGCAGCGACTATTACATTTTCAATAAGATTTTGGCAGCTCGATTGTTGCCATTCAGGCTGAGCTAGTCACTCAGACCAGAATGGTTTTATATTTGGCAGATTTACATCTCCTAATATCCACTGATTGAATCGGACATTAGTGGAAGCCGCGAAAGTCTGATCTTATTCAGCCTGCCTGGTTTTGGATCTCAAAAAAGCATTCAACACATTAAATTGGGAGTATATGTTTACAGTCCTGCGGAGAATAGGCATAGAGAGAAGGATGCTGAAAATGATTCAGCTTCACTATGCAGTACCTGTAGCAAGGGGAAAAAACAGGTAATTTGATCTCAGCTGATTTCCATATTAGAAGGGGAACACGCCAGAAGTGACTTCTGTCATCTTGCTCTTCACACTGGCGATAGAGCCCCTTGGTCATCGCCTACGACATTGGGCACACAACTGAAAGGTGAGACGCATGCTGTCTCACTGTATACGGATGATGATGAGGTTTTATGGGCGGGAGTGGGGGACATAGCCGACATCTTGGTCGCCTTTCGGGAGGCCACCGGGCTGGGAGTGAACTGGGGCAAAACTTGCCTGTTCCCTTTGTGCCATATGTGTACACCACATACCCTGGCGGTGGCAACTAATGATTTCAAGTAGGAAACCCTCACCTTCCGTTATCTAGGAATTAACATATATCACTTCATGCAAGACATGATAGAGGGCAACTTCATGAGAGCTATATTTTCACTCTGACCGCAAGTCATTTTCTGGTGTTCCCTCCCCCTCACAGTTCAGGCCTCTCCAAGATGGCAATGTTACCAAGGATATTATATTGCTAGCGTCAATTCCCTGTACAACATTGAGATCATTGGACACGATGTTAGGTAACCTAATATCGAAGGGGAAGGCGCAGAGTAGCTTTGCATAAACTACATAGCACGGGCGGTGGGTGGTCCAGTGTTTAAGCACGTTTACCTAGCTGCACAACTTCAATGGCCAACAAGATGGCTGGCCAGACATAACTTGCAGGAGATGTGTGGACAAGGAGGGGGCAGAGCAGAGAGTCTTGTAAGAGGACTATTCTTCCCAGGGTCGACATTACGTTCTGATGCTAACAACCAACTGAGAGTAGTGCACAGATGCTATTGTGGGGGGCTATGGGCCTCCTCAGATGATTCTCCCTAAGCATCGGGTATCCCTCTGTGCTCAATGACCGTCTTAAGGCAAGTGGTGGGCCGCAAGGATGCAGAACCCTGGGACTAGGCAGGAATAGAGATTCTTGAGAATTTATTTCAGGATGAGGCACTGCTGCCATTTGACAATCTTACTGAGTAGAAGGGCCTGCAAGTGGGGCGATGCCTAGTACATAGACAATTGCTAGCGCCAGTGGAGCAACTATGGGGTGCAACACCCTCAGATCCAGCCAACCCACCCCCTGATACAAACACTTTACACAATAGGCAGGAGGCGACAACTTATCTAGACTAGCTTGAAATAGCCCTCTCGCAAATAAATCAGGACCCCTTTTAATCGCTTAAGCAGGCCAGGGAACATGACCTTGGTTGCCCACTAACTCAGAAAGAATGGAGTAGTGCAATTGCCTACACTGCAAGTTTTCCAGCAATGCAAGCTTTCAGTCTATCCAGTTTACTGTGTTACAGTTTAATGAGCATATCTTTAACCTGCCAAACTGCATAAGATATATCCAGCTGTGTCACCCAACTGCCCCCGTATCGATGCCTCTACGGCGTACATCATTCCTATGTTTTTGGACCGCTAACTGGCCAGTATATTCTGGTCATAGATCTACTCACCTCTTGCGGGCGCTACTGGCTGTCAAGACTTGGACTGAGTGGCTGGTTGCAAACTGGAACTGTGCAGACGATGGCGGGGAAGGCACACCATTGAACGTTTCATCGACCTAGCCTTGCTAAAAGCCGGAAGGGTAATGTGTTACAAAGCTTCAGCATTGCCTAGCGTGGAGTGTTGGTGGAGCAGGTTACTATGATGGGTCCGGTGGAATCTGTTGCGCTCCACTGTGACGAAGCGAGGGCTGAGGAAACGCCTAATTGTGAAGGAGTGGGAGGAATTGTCCGCTGCACTCCATAGAGATCCGGAGGTTACGCTGGACCCACCTGAATGAGACACAAAATGAACGCACCAGACTCATGCCATATTCCACTGACATGTTACCCAACCCATGGACATGATGCTCCTCCATTGCACAATTACACATGGATACACCGTGCGCAGTGTTGAACCGCCGCCTCTTATTTGTGATATGCAGGTATAGTCACATTGTAACGCATTCATCCAAAATCGCTGCACAGGAACAGGTTCACAGTTTAGCAGTTTTCTTATTGTTCCACTTGTTCAATCTTCTCCTTTCTCACTCGCCTGAAGAGTCAGAGAGTTTTAGCAACTCCTAACACTGGTAGGTGAGAAAAAAGATACATGAACTCTCTGTCATATGATATTATACGTGTAATGTGCCTATTAGGTACAAATATCCAATACATAAAGATTTTTTTTTAAACCAACGGAGTATGCCTAGACCTTTTATTCAGGAGCCCATGAATGTTCTTAAGAATAGAATTAGCTTTGTTCAGTAACATCGTAGAACTATTTTACATGGGCCATGGCTCTCTTTAGATAGCTGCAAATGCTGGCTAAGACGGGGGTTGCCTTACCAAATAGGATAATTTAGCATAAATACACTGAATTAAGCAGGCAGGCAGATTGTTTAACAGTAACTACAATGATATCCTCAATTGCATCAACACAGAAACAAAATATTAGGTAATGTTCCTCTGGAATAATTTTTATTCAGAAAACACACTGGAGTAAATGGCTTGCCTGCTCAGATGTATATGTCCTCCAAAAAACTCTTCTTCAATATTATATTACAGTATGATGTTTAGTGAAAAGAGTGGGCTATTTCCTAGTACAGAAAAATCCAGAGATTAAAATAAGCAGCAGAAACGTGATTTAGCAAGACTGGAGTAGTGAGAGTGGGGTCATTCATAATGGACAATTACATATGGGAGGACAAATAATATTTTTCTAAGATCACTGCAAAATCTTTAGCTTATAGTTCAGAAGAATTGGAGAATTATGGGACGTTGAAATTGGTCCTGGGAGGATTCCTGAGGTTAAAATGAATTAACTGGTATCACAAACGGGTAGAAAAAGTTATGAATAAAATATTTTACAGTGCCATGACAATATAAAATACGATCTGCAGCCACTCGTGCCATATTGTTGGGGGCACATTGTGTGTACACTCACTATTAGTAGGGATAGGCTGTTGATGTCTCTGATTTAAAATGAGAACACCTTCAGTGGCCTCAGAGACGGCCATGTACAATGACAGAGTACCACGCTTTGCGTCAGAAAAACAGAGATAGCTGGTTATGACTGCTCAAGCACAGCTATTACTCACGGCATTCATATATATTGGACTATTGTTAACTGTGATCATATGAAGACATTCGCAAGAACATTTATACTGAAAGATATAGTCCCAAATAACGTGGAAGGCAACAGTCAAATAGTAAGCAAAAATACCAGTACAAAGTGCTTAGTAACCAATGTGCCACTGAGGAAGAAATAAAAAAAATTAACTGGGTTAAAGGGAGGAAATCCAGCAATAAAAAAAATGCACACGCTTAACAGAAAAGATCTTTCTATATAACAGAAATGTGTGTGATCAAGAAATTACATAAGGGGTGGGCAGCAATGACCTCATGCATTTAATTTTATTGCCAATTTTTTTTCAAATAAAACGCAAATGTACTTTGAAGCAAATTCTAATATGAACATGGGAAATAATTAGCCTTCATCACATTCAAAACACTTTTGGATGCTTTAGTGGATTTCAGTGGGAATCGAAGGGGGCACGAAGACCATTTATGACTAGCTAAGACTCAGTCAACGGCCCCTATAAACAAAATGAACTATGCTATATAAAATATCAACACCTAGCAGAAAACTATACTGAAAACAGATACTGGAAAATTAGAGGTCTACATTAAAAAAGACCAATGGAGAACTAGAGAATTTTTCGAATAACCTTGGAAAACATAGACAACCATAGAACAGAGTGAACAATTGCAGTTAAATACCTCATCTGTCTTTTTTCCCCAAAGTCCTGTCTAAACGAAAACAATGGAGCCAGTTTTCGTATTTTTTGATATACAGAAATACAATAGAGGACCTCTCATTAGTAAATACAAGGAAACCATTGATTTAGAGAGGGCAAGGGTACATGTACCTCAAACCCCAACAGAAGCAACTGAATCTAAAAGAAATGCAATTCCTCTCAATATGTAAGACAATTTTGGCAACAAAATGGCTGGAAAATATCAAGTAGGTTGTTCCAGCTCAATTCAGGTTGTTACTAGAAAGCTTATAAAAAATGCAACTTGTTGGCAAGCACATTTTTTTATTTATCATTTAGTTTTTTGTGGTATGAGTACACTATTAGCACTATTTATTTGACTGCTTGATTAAGAGAGAGTGGCAAATACAAGCAGGTCTTTCAAGTTCAATGTGTTTTACTATTTTCATATTTGTAAACAGAACACAGGAGAGCAGTAATACATTGAAACTCAAATATATAGTATATACAAACATAACATAAATTCAGCAGTGCATATACCTCATAAAAGAAGGAAGCCTGAAAATAGTGGTGGACGCTTCAGTAATTGTAGAATGAAAAAAAGCATAGTACAACATTACAGTAAGGTGCTTAGGGCTATACCAACTGTTAAAGACCCTGAACAAGTTATAGATATGAGCCCATGAGCCTATGAGGAGGAAGAGGGAGGGCCTTTTAAGAACTGTTACAGCCTGGGGCGGATGGTCCATCAAGCTTTTAAAAACATTCCACTCACTGAAGGTAGAACATTCTAAAATAAACAGAGAGAAACAAAAGAAAAGGGTCTGGGTCTATATCAGTCGCTATTGACCCTAAACAGCTACAGAGTTGTCAATGAGGCTCCTGACATTCGGATGCAGCAAATAACAAGAAGTTCATACTGATTATAGTAGATCATACAAGGTATACCTTAAACCGGGATTGGTTCATTCAGAGCTCATCATAAACACAATTGTTGCCATGAGCAATGACAATGATAGAAAACTAGGAGAAAGAGGGACAGAAGCAGAAATTGAGGGTAAAGAGAAGGGAATGTTACAAAAAGTACGTTTAGGATATCATAGGTGTGAGTAAATGAATGAACAAACAAATGCAGGAAGGTTTAGTCATATTACCGGTTTGTGTTGCTATTAGTCATGATACAAGTAGAGGTAGGATAGGGAATAACCCTGAAGTAAAGTAAAGAGATATTCATGGAAGATTCCTCACTTATGAAACTTTGTCTGTTGAGAAAAGTATGGGAAAGAAAAAGTTCTCCATTTAGAATCAATAATATAAACACACAAAGAACCAAGTTCCAAGGGCTCATCCGTCACATGAATAGAGCAATAAGAAGTCTAAATTTCATCAATGGAAGTGGGCCTGGTGGGACTGGGACCTTTGGAGGGATGTGACTATATTATGCCCAGTAAGTTATAGGTGGATATTTCATTCTGTAATCATTGCTGTGTGATAAACTCAAAATGTCTGCTGCTTTAAGTGCTTCAAGGTTGGAGACGTAACTTAGTTATTAGATTCCAGTTTGATTACTGTCTAAGATAAAGGGCAATTTAATCATTAGGTTCCAGTTTGATTACAGTCTGCGACAAAGGGAAATTGTGTGATGTAATGTTACAACCTCAGATTTGCAGCTTCAAACCATACATATTATCTGTTATCTAACTATGCTTTTATACCTATTCTCCAAAGATCATTATGATTTATATTTAATGAAAAAAAGAATTGTTAGGCCAGCTGAGCAGAATACCTTTAGTAAATCTCAATCATATCTTCTTCTGTGAACTTTACATAAGAAGACATGACCTCAATGACAGACTTATCATCCGAGTTGCTATTTTTCCAAAACAGTTGATGCAATGCAGAGTCACAGTTCTTAATCAAGTTCTCACTCTGCATCAGATGGCATAAATTATGCATAATCATGCTACTATTATTAGGTCTTTCAGGCATCCTAACAATGCTGTTCTTTATCTTTGCAAACAATGTAAGTCTAGTATTGTAATAAGAATAATTTAGATATCAGAAATCAGTGTTCTGGAAACGAGACATCTTTAAAATGTTGCTGTTAATTGTAAATCTCATCTGGACATTTCTAAACAAAAGGTTCAAATAAGTTCTTTGTTGTCTTTATTACACTTTATATATGAATGGAACATAAACTGACCATAGATATAATAGAGGCTAGACTGATAATAGAGAGAATAAAGCGAATTTTTCCCAGGTCAGCATATCGATTCTATCATTCTTGGTGCTCCATTAAGACATTTATTTCATTTTAAAGTTACTGACATATCATGAAAAATAAAGAGAATTAATGATTGCTGAAGCCCTTTGGCTATAATACTTTGCCAGCACAATAATTGCTTTCCTCTATCAATCAAATTTTGTTAAAGGTGGTGACAACTTAGAGATATGTGATGGAATCATAGGAAGACGGTGTAATTGGTTCTTTTGTAGTCTACCAGGATAGCAACAAAGTTGACCATATTTTAATACTGGCCTGATTCCTTGTTTGTAACATGTAAATCAACTTTTAGTTTGCCAGGAAAATGTCAGTTATAATTAATGTGCAAGGTACTTAATGATTTTAACCCTTAATTCCTTATCAAATCAAGGTGAGAAATGTCAGCCACAGAACAACTTTTTTTCTGGAGAGAGAGAGAATTTCACTGTTGAATAATCTTCTAAAATAGTCATGAGGACAAGAACTCGAAAGCATGGGCTCCAGAGAGATGGAATAAATGTCCTCACAGTTGGAAGAACCCTACTATTGTTTGTTCAGCCATAGATATTTCAAAGTAATCTAAATCTATTCAAATGTTTACAAGAGATGTCCAAAGCAATTTGATCAATGGCAGTCAACTTTGTGTGCCGTCCGTGAAAGGAACAATTTGTGAGCATATTTCTTAGCAAAGACGCCAACATTGTTCTTGTCAGAAATTGAGTTCTAGAATTGGGAAGGTGGTTTCCATACAGGGAAAATAATCATAATATGGTTAGGTCAGAACAAGGTTTAAGAGAATCACTGTTCAACGACTGATAGAAAAAGGCATAAGCAGCAGGCAGTACCCCAGTGTGTGAAGTTCATGCAGTACCATCAGAAATAAAGTTGATAAAACAAGACAGTAAAATTCTCAAACAAATTTAAAAAATGGAACGATTTAATCATGAAGATGACACAAACATGACACAATCAGATCAAGGGAAGAGACATTATGGATTTTTACGGTGTTAAAGGGAAAAAGCACCAAGGAAACTCACACTAGTAATTGAAAATAACAGATCGCAGTTCACCAGGACCCAGGGGTGATTTCAGGCCAAATATGGTGCAGTAGGTGTCAGGAAAACCAAATTTGCTACCCTGATCTAACTTTTTAATTTGGGACGCAACTTTTTGTTTCAGTTCCCACCAATGGGTCACCGCAAGATGCTAAAGCTGCCAATGATCCACAGAAGTCAGGTATTTTGATGTTCAGCTCTTTCTGTAGCCTCTAATTTGTGCGCCAAAAGCGCCGATGTAGACAAACCAAGATTTTGTAACCACAGATGTCACTTTGCCGCCTTGCCCAGGTCCAAATATTTACCATTGCTCTAAGTTATTATTTTAGTTCTCAAAATCCTCAATGCATGTAGCATGGAAAGGCTCCATGAAGCCAAATACCTTCACTCAGAGGTCCAGCAGAAGCCTTTTTGTTCAAAGCAAAAAGCTCTGAGCATGACAAACCTGGATTTCCTATACACCAAGGGAGCACCTTCCCTAGGGAAGCTTCAGTACTTTCTCTCTGTTCTCCAGAGGTGAAAAAGCGACCACATCTCAAAACGTTCTTATTGCAGAGAAGGTTCCTTTTGATCACACCAAGAGCCCCCAAGCGGAGGGAAAGTTTCTGGGTATCAAGCCTCTCTCCAGCCTTTGCTCTCTCAGGATCCAGTCCAAACTGATCAGCTGCACCTTCTTCAAATCAAGGAGTCCTTCTGCCTTTCGTGTCCCTCGAGTAGCAACCAAAGGCCGACCACTTGACCCTTGTAGAGCAATTATAGTCCCCGAGTACCAGCATGAGTCAGGAACTCTTCTTATTTCCAGCAGTCATGCAGAGTCTTCTTTCTTTCAATATTTATTCTCCGGTACAGGAATTTTGGAAGAGTTGCAGGTGTGATGCCAGACTTCTCATGTGTACTAGTCAGTGATTGAAGAATTCCCTATGTCCCTTTGCTTTTTTTGCCAAAACCTATCCTTCTTTTTTTAGCACTTTCTCTCTCAGTTTACGTAAACCTTCCCAGAGTCCATCATCCGAAATGGCCCTAGCTTTCATCTAGCTGCAGTAGTCTTTTACTTTCCTCTTGCCACTCACATATGGAGATTAGGTTTCTTCATTTTGGTAAATACTGTAATGGTGTTTCCTCCAGCAGGGAGCACAAACAGAAGGCCTAAGGTGGCTCTGGGCATGAATGTTTTCATGTTTCTGAGATCCCCATTCAGGGTCTCCAATTCAGAAGGAAGCAATGCGAAAACTGCTCACTGTGTTGTTAACTACTCCTTTCTCCCGCCCACAAGACAAAGCCTGAAAAGTGACCAGTGTTGATACCAATCCAGCCTTCCTATTACAAGAAGGAAGCCCATTGACCTTTAGGAGGAGAGTCGTTAACAGTCTGTCTGGAATGTGTATTCAGTCTCTGGATCAGTGCTAGTGAACAAACCAGTTATTGTTAGTGTTTCACTATCTTTATCAAAACATTACTTTCTCTGCTGATTTAGATTTTTTTAAATAATAAATGAAAAATAACTTTCATTGGAAGTGCTAGCATTATCCCAGGAAAAGTTTTAAGAATGAGGCTTTAATTAATGATCAGATCTGCTCACTGAAAATGAAGCTAATGTAGCTTTACCTACGCACTGACACATAGCTTTTTGCAACCGTTCAACTATGTGACATACATTTCCTTTCAATCTACCATGCCCCACTTTTATGTTTTAAGCAACCAGCTTTGAAGTATGCAAGGCACAGTTAGGGGTTAATTAGCTAATATGTAAAAGTGTTTTGTTCCTACATGGCAAAGTATTTGTCTTTATCATGTGAAACTGAATTGCTTTTAACTGTTGTTTAGCCACAGCAAAATAGAATTTTCAGGTGCATTACATTCGCAACATATATGTTGCTGGTGTAAGTACCCACAGTTGCATACAACATTTAACTTCCATGCCACAGTTGAAATTTCTAATGCAATGTACCATGGCCTTACTTCAAAGTTAAATCAATAAACCAAGTAGGTGCAGCCAATTTTAAAGTATAGTTTTGTGGACGAAGCACACATACTGTGGCTCTGAATGTCAGGATCACATGGCACACTGAAAAAACAAGTCCTATAAAAAGGTGAAAAATCAGTAGGGGGCACACACAAAAGGTGCACTTGCTTCAAGAATGCTATTAACGATGTGTCAAAGAAAAAAGACTGTCTCCAAAGAAATGCTGTTCTAATAGTCTTAGCTTAAAGAATATTGTTAACAAAGAAACCTGGTGTTCATTGCTGAAATAAAATACCAATCGGGAAGACAAATATCAAGGGTAGAGGTGATTACTGCATTGATTATATTCTTATCTCACTACTCTTTTTCACACCTAGGTTTTTTCCTTTCACAATTAATTACGCTAAAAAAAGACCTACAGTGAATGCATTTCTCTTCCTTCTGCTTCCTAAAATACTCATCAGCTAATTCCTTCTCAGAATCTCCATCAAGCATGTGGTAAATACACGGCGCATGCAGGAAAGCCTAGTCATGGTTTCCCTTTACCTTCATAGGCCGTGAAAAATCGATATGGCGAGTCAGATTTTATCAGGTCGAGCTATATTTAGGACCTACTCACCTGTTATGGCACGTTGACATAGAAAAGGTGTTCTGTTCAGTCAGAAAGTGAAGGCGCAATAAAGATGCCTTTAAATCTTGTTTTTATCTTGTCACATTTTCTCTATGTTCAGAGACAGAGGTCAGAAGTCAGTGTGCAATAACATTTCCTTCTCTGACTGCAGAGTTCCAGGAATTTGTAAAGTGAACTGCCTGGCTTGCTGTATGAAGTGTGAAATGAAAGGCTATAGGGTATCAGAATTTTCTTAACACACATTTAAATAGCTAATAAGTCAACTGTACAAACATTTCAAAATCTATTTCAGTAGTTGTAAAAGCCCATTTTTGTACTTCTGTGTGATAAAAAATATATTTTAATAGGATTAAAAAGAAATCACAACACTTTACTTGGTGATGTGCAAATGATAAATATGTTTCTGAAACCCAATTTTCTCAGATTATTGTTAATACACTAAAAAGCTTTATCAGTAAAGCTGCAAGGTAGTGGGAAGTTTTTTTGCGATTTCTTGGAAATTTACTGTCTGTAATTGACACTGCATTACCACATCATGCTTTAGTGATATATTTATTAAAAGTAAGTGTTTAATAATGAACTGAGAAACACTCCTGCCCCTGCCCTGATGGCAATGCTATTAGTAAACTGGGAGGCACAGCAGGGATCATGTGTACCCTATAAGTGGGCTAGATTCTTATTACACATGGAGAAAATGTTTAGTCTATTTAATCAAACACAATTTTTTTTCTTTTTCACAGCAGAAATGATGAACTCAAATAGTTAATGGTACACTCATATGTGAGAATGAAGAAAGGGTGACTCTGTAAAATGAAATATTTACCAAGGATCACACACTTTGAGACCAGTGTACGGGTCGAGTAGATTACAGTTAGGCTTAGTAATTATTCAAGTTACTCTGCCTGCAGGTCTAGCAACATTTATATGACTTTTTGAGGCCTGCCTTCACCACGGCTTTTTCCAATGAATTTTCAGTCCACAAAGTACAGACTACAAGTCATACTGTGCATTACTGTTAATGTTACAGGCATTCATAAAGGTAAAAACTTACTTCTCATGTTGACATCTAGGGGGTTTAAACTTGCAGCATGGACTTTTACGACCACTTCATTTGGATACTTAATAATTGGGAACATTGTATTTTTATTGAATCGGAGAACGTCATTATTGCCATATTGGTCTATTACCCAAGCTGGCATAACTGTGTTTTTCCTTGACGAAGTGCTGATTTCTTTTGTTTGGGTGATCCGTCTACATTCTTTGTTTCCTCTGAAAAGCCTTGGCCTCAAAGATCCTTTAAGTGTATTCAACATGTCCGAAGAATGTCTTGAAAGCAGCACGGGGAACCCTATTATTGAAACAAAAGACATGCAAAAAAAATTTATTAACTTCTTGTACCACTTGAAATTACAAGGTAATTTATAAACATAAGATCCTTCAATTTGGAAAGCAATAGCCAACATATAGCAATTTAGTTTCCGACCAGCTGATTGAACTTAGCATCAAACCTCTTCATAAACCCTTCAAGTATTTCTCTATGTTCACCAAAGAGACAAGGAATGTTTGTATGACACTATTCACCAACTAACTTTTGAACCCCAACTCCATTCTATAACTTTATGATCAACTTGGTTTTAAATCATTAGAACAAACAGACCAATAGAGAGAAATAACTAGAGAGTATGCACAATATATCTATACATGTTGGCACGCATAAATCCATGTTATGAATGTGAGGTACACTTTTACTAAGCACCCAGTGAACTGCAGTGTAATACTAATGACATCATAGGATCAAACGCATTACCCTTTATGCATCACCTATACAGTAATGTAAAAACAACAGTATATTTATACATAGTTTGTATTTTGGAAATGGATGCCACAGATGTTCTTCCGAAATCCATTCAAAATTCTAAGCCAACCAGTAAACCACCCAAAACGGGTGTTGCATGCAGGTTCTGAATTGCCGGCGCCACCTATTACGAATTTTCACACCTTCAAAGGGATTAACAGTGAAATGCTGCTTACATGCTTCTCCCACAGGACTCCAAGGCACTCTGCACATGGAAGAATGCTCACTGAAAATAACGCTTTTCCCCACAGAAACCTTGCAAATTGGACTGGAGACCTCAATGAATTGCCCATTCCATCAACGTCTCTAAATACTCCTGTTTCTTTCCGAGTTTAGGCCCAAACATTAAGGACAAACCACTAAACAGAGCAGGCAGTGACCAGGTTTTCCTTCTTTTGCCCAATTAGGTACCTGTTACATTTGTGTACAATTTCCTTATGAACTTTCATGGCTGAAAATCTATACCATTTTCAACAAATAGAGAGAAGCAGAGGTTCAGTAGGGAACACTCCCAGTCCCCTTGAGATAAATACAATAAACAAATGAAGGTGTATACCCTGACGTGAAAAGAAAACAACAAGATACGTGAAGGAGGGGAAAAAAAGGAAAAATTGTTCCTTTTTAAGAAGACCCCTCACTCACCATCCTAGTTGGTGACATGCTTCATCATTGGGGTCCCACCTGAGTAGCCGAATACTACCCGGGTGTGCTTCAACGCCTGATTACAGCGGAGCAGGTTTTTTACGCAACTAAAGTGCAAGTGAATGTAAGAGTGAGTTAAAAATGTCTTTATTGTTCTCCCAAAAGTTTAATATTAAGCTATAAGACAAGATTAAAAACAAGGTGTGATACCTAAACAGGTTAGATTGACCTAAGGTATCTATAAAAATTGAAAAGTGGTGGTCTACATTTTTCAACCTTTCATGGATATTACTAGGTTTTCTTCAGGACCTATGTAAGGACCCGAGCGGTATGCACACGCTAAGTTGCACCCGTCTCTGGGTCACACATGAACCTTGCTGTGTACTTCCGGAATGACAACCTTTCAGACTTCTGTGAAAGGATAATAAATTCTAGAAGACAAATAAACAATCACACACAGATTATGTTATTACTGTGTAATGGTCAGTTCATTCTTTTCATTCGTATCTGTATGGTAAGACTTATAACATGGTATGTGTAATTTTTCCACACACACCATGGACATCGTACAATTTGTGCACTGTGAGTTTGTGTAACAGTGGTTTTTGTAACAACAGTAGTTTATTGGAAACAAACCAGAGTGCAAATCCACCCTTATTCGTAGTATCATACCCACAATAAGCATTTTCCAAAGTGGGTGTCACAATGCTCACCTAAAAGGGAGCATATTTTACGCTGAAGCTATAAAAATATACACGTGCACAACTCGTACTACTGTACTTGTGTTAATGTGAACAGACAAACAGACATGTAGGAGGAAAAGCAAGAATCAAGCTTACTGGAGAATAGCTTCCGTCTTGCCTCATGGAAACCGTGGAAGCGCGCGGGTTGTAGTCACCCACTGTTGGCATAAAACAAAGTAGCATTGCGATTTTTATCACATACCTTGTCACAGAGCCTATGGTCAAGCAGAACCCACCCGCATTAGGTTAATACTCACGTCATTCATCAAACCATACCGCCTGCCTTCCTACCTAGGGAGACACCCTGCACGGAGACCCGGTGATCCCGCAGTGTATCTCAATGCAATTTTTAAGCCGGACTGTAATCTGTGCACTTCCTGAAACCCGAAGCGTGACGTCGTAACATAGTTGCGTGATGACGTCAGTTGGGCGTGGCCATGAATGGGTCAATTGTATCATACAACGCGGAGGAAACAACTTGGAACCTCCAAAACTACAGAAATGAAAAAGAACGGTGTATCCATCTGCTACAGTGTTTTTTAAAAATGTCAGAGACATGTCAGTCTCGTTAATACATTGTCGTGGGAGTGTATGGGCTCAAGTTGGAGTCTCCCTACAAGTAAGGGTAGAAGAAAGACTTCTTATGACTACTCATAAGTGACATAACAGTGCATGGAGATTGCTTAAACATAGAGGCGAGCAATATTAACATATTATCTCTGTTTTAGAGAATTCCACGGAATACTGTCATTTAATCCATTCTTAAGTGTAGACAGTCTGTAAACCCAGCATTGTTCTTTCTCAAATAAACGCTGTTGAGTATGTTCTTTGGTCTTGACTAGTTCTATTTTTGTCCATCTCATGTCATTTGTAGTGTGTTTTTTCTGGAGGAAATGCTCAGTGAGTTTAATGGTCACTTTTTTGCACTGATTGTGCTGTGATATTCACATATCCTTTGTTTTACTTTCCTTCCAGTCATACCTACATATTGTAGGTCATAGGGGCATGTTATGAGATAGACAACGTTCATACTGTTGCAGTTAGTGTGTGTCCTTTGTGTCCAGACCTTTCCAGGTTCCAAGTTTAGTGTTTTGGTTGCAGTTGTTAGATGGCACACGCTACAATTTCCACAGGGATAGTGGCCCATGATGTTTGGTAGGCCACGTGCATTCAGTACAGTGCTTGTGTTTTCTTGTTCCCTTAATCTGGGGAAGGTGGTAACAAGTGTTTCTTTTAGACTCCTCGTTCTCTTGAAGGAGAATAGAGGTTTCTCCCAATGTAGATTCCCCAGTGCTTGTTGATAGAACGTGTCACCAGGTTGGAGACCGTACTATATGTAGTCACACATGTTAGTGATATGTCTTTTGCTGTAGTTTATTTTTGTTCTACAAGGGCTTCCCGAGGATGGTTCCCCGCACGTTCCTGGCAAGTGTCTAGTATTCCTTTTGGGTATCCTCTCTCAGATAACTTTGTAGTGAGATCAGCTGCTTGGGCTCAATAGTCGAAGGTTTTGCTGCAGTTATGGCTCAATCTGAGGTACTGTCCATAGTGGAGATTCTCCCTCAATGCCCTAGGATGAAAACTCTTAAACTTAAGGAGATTATTCTTGGCAGTTGATTTGTGATGTGTTCTTGTCTCCAGCCTGCCATCTTCCTTAGTAATTGTGATGTCTAAAATACACCATGGTGTTGGGGTCCATTGAGTGGGTAAACCTCAGGTTTCTGTCAAAAGTGTTGATCCATGTGATGAATTCCATTAGGATGTTACTAGGTCCTTGCCAAATGGCAAGGACATCATCAATGTATCTCTTCCAAAACACAATGTGTGAAGAGAAAGGGTTGGTATCGCCTATTATGTACTTCTTTTCAAAATCGAAGACATAAAGCCCTGCCACACTCAGTGCGAATGTGCTTCCCATGGAAGTCCCCCCGATTTGGAGGTACAGGTTTCCCTCAAATTCAAAGTAGTTCCTTTTTAAGGCCAAAGAGGCACACTCCAGAATGAAAAGTTTAGGTGTTTTATGCATCCACTCTATCTCGTTGAGAGCTTTTCTTAGAACTTCCAAAGTGTCATCCTGTGGAAGACTGGTATAAAGGGTCTCAATATCAAAGCTAACCAGAATCGTTGTCTCATCCACAGTGATATCCCTTAGGAGATTGAGTAAACTCTTGGTATCTTGTAAGTAGGTTTTTGTGTTCTGTACCAGGTTTTTCAGAAAAAAATCACGAAATTGTGATAGGGGTTCGAGAAGGGACCCGATTCCAGACACAATTGGTCTGCTAGGTGGAGGGTTTTTATTTTTGCGCATTTTGGACAATGTATAGAAATACGGGACTTTCTCTTCACAGGTCGTGAGATAGTCTGCTTCCTGTTTTGATATATACCTGTTGACCTCAGCAGAGTCCACCAGGGATTTTATGTCTTTTTTCAATTCCTGTGTGGGATTGGTTGTAATTTCTCCTATCTGTTAGTAGACAGTGGCATTCTGTTTGATAGGCTACCTTGTCCTGCACTACCACACCTCCCCCTTTATCAGCCTCATTTATGACAATGCTGTCACAACTCCTCAGATTTTCCAAAGCCAAATTCACTTCCTTGCTCATATTGAAGAACGGTTGTTTTGCCTCTGTTTTCTCAATGTCGTTGTAGACGGCTTGCTCAAATGTCATTACCTCCACAGGAATTGTGTGGTGTGGTGGTGTAAATGTGGATTTCAAGCACAAGCCCGTCTCACATTGGTCAGAGGTGTTCGCCATGTCATTTTGTTTTTCAAAAAAAGCCTTCACCTTTAGCTTCCGAAAGAAACCGGCCAGTTCACAATATAGACCAAATTTATCCAGTCTAGTCATTGGGGCAAAACCTAGCCCTTTATTAAGGACCTTTGCCTCTGTAGTAGTGAGGGGTCTGGAAGACAGATTGGTGACTATGCCCTGCTGTTGCTTGTCTCCGCTTGTGGGTCTCGTGTTTTCTCCTCGTGTAGCTTCCCACTGGGTCCTCCTCCACCCAGTGTACTTGGTTGTGTCCCTTTCTTCTGCCCCTTCCCCTTCTGCCCCGGTCTACACGAGGAGCAACACACGAGACCCAGAGGCAGGGACAACCAACAGCAGGGCTTAGTCACCAATCTATCTTCCAGACCGCTCACTACTTCAGAGGAAAAGGTCCTTAACAAAGGGCTAGGTTTTGTCCCAACGACTAGACTGGATATATTGAGTCTCCATTGTGAACTGGCCGGTTTCTTTCGAAAGCTAAAGCTGAATGCTTTTTTGAAAAACAAAGTGACATGGCGAACATCTCTGACCAACGTGAGACGGGCTTGCGCTTGAAATCCACATTCATACCACCACCCAACACAATTCCTGTGGAGGTAATGACATTTGAGCAAGCCGTCTAGAGCGACATTGAGAAAATGGAGGCAAAACAACCGTTCTTCAATATGAGCAAGGAAGAGAATTTGGCTCTGGAAAATCTGAGTAGTTGTGACAGCATTGTCATAAAACAGGCTGATAAAGGGCGAGGTGTGGTAGTGCAGGACAAGGTAGCCTACCAAACAGAATGCCACCATCTACTAACAGGAGAAATGATGTCCCCTTGACAATCAATCCCACACAGGGATTGAAAAAATAAATAAAATCCCTGGTGGACTCTGCTGAGGCCAGCAGGTATTTATCAAAACAGGAAGCAGACTTTCTCACAACTTGTGAAGAGAAGGTCCTGTATTTCTATACATTGCCCAAAATGCACAAAAACAAAAATCCTCTACCTGGCAGACCAATTGTATCTGGAATCGGGTCCCTTCTCGAGCCCCTATTACGATTTCGTGATTTTTTTCTTAAAAACCTGATACAGAACACCGAAACCTACGTACAAAACACCAAGAGTTTATTCAATCTCTTAAAGGATATCACTGTAGTTGAGACAACAATTCTGGTTAGCTTTGTTATTGAGAGCCTTTATATCAGTCTTCCACAGGATGACACTTTGGAAGTACCAAGAAAAGCTCTAAACGAGACAGAGTGGACGTATAAAACACCCAAACATTTCATTCTGGAGTGTGCCTCTTTGGCCTTAAAAAGGAACTACTTTGAATTTGAGGAAAACCTGTACCTCAAAACCGGGGGAACTTCCATGGGAAGCACGTTCGCCCCGAGTGTGGCAGGGCTTTACGTCTTCGATTTTTAAAAGAAGTAAATAATAGGTGATGCCAACCCTTTCTCTTCACACATTGTGTATTGGAAGAGATACATTGATGCTGTCCTTGCCATTAGTAACAACCTAATGGAATTAATAACAAGGATCAAAACCTGTGACAGATACCTGAGGTTTACCCACTCAATGGACCCCAATAACATGGTGTTTTTAGACATCATAATTACTAAGGAAGATGGCAGGCTGGAGACAAGAACACATCACAAACCAACCACCAAGAATAATCTCCTTAGGTTTAAGAGTTTTCATCCTAGGACATTGAGGGAGAATCTCCCCTATGAACGGTACCTCAGATTGAGACGTAACTGCAGAAAAACCTCCAACTATCGAGCCCAAGCAGCTGATCTCACTACGAAGTTATCTGAGAGAGGATACCCAAAAAGAATACTAGACACTTGCCAGAAACGTGTGAGGAACCAACCTCGGGAACCCCTTCTAGAAGAAAAACCAACTACAGCAAAAGACATACTACTAATAAGTGTGACTACATATAGTACGGTCTCTAACCTGGTGACACATTCTATCAACAAGCACTGGGGGATACTCCAGACAGGGAATCTACATTGGGAGAAACCTCTATTCTCCTTCAAGAGGGCGAGGAGTCTAAAAGACACACTTGTAACCACTCACCCCAGATTAAGGGAACAGGATAACAAAAGCACTGTATTGAATGAATGGGGCCTACCAAACATCATGGGTCACTATCCCTGTGGAAATTGTAGTGTGTGCCTGTAGTGGTATTGTAATTCTGTTTCTTAGGCAGGTTTACTCACGTCATGTTAAGAATGTATTAACGTCATTTGAAGAATGTATTCCTTTGATTGCCAGGAGCCTTCTGCAGTCAGGAGTTCGATAGGCTTTGTCAGTTGCTTATCGGACTTCGGGCTGATGAGGCGCTCCTCCTGTGGTTGTAACCTCTGGATTAAACTTACCAGCTTTACCTACTTCGTCTCTCTTGGTTTTCCTAAGACCATACGGTCTTCTACATATTGGCGACGAGGATGGGATTTGTTACAACCACCGACCCACGCAATAAGGAGAATTTTTCTAATTTGTTGGTGATTTCTTCCTGCACCGTGAGTGGCTCATTTGGATGGTGTCTGCCGCTCTTTTCAGGATTGCCGTGAAAATCTATTTAGAAATTTCCGTGGAAGGAAACATTTTATTTATTTTCGAACATTTTGTTTTTCTTGCTGTTTTTATTTTCCTCTGAAACGGAGAGTCAAGCGATACTATTTCCCAAAGCTGTTCCGACAGAGTATCGGCTTTACAGTGACTTTCGACCGGAATTTTGGTGTTTCAAGCTTCAATGGGTTTTCTGTTTCACTACAAACTTGATTTCGTTATTCGTTTCAACAACCTGCACGCACCTACATTTTGTCGGTAAACTTTTCCTGGTATTCCACGTTGGAACTGTGGAACTTCGCCGCACTGTGTTGGAGCCTTCATCTCTGCAGCGTTCCTTGGACTTGGCCTGCCACACTGCATAGTGGGAACGTACAACGTTTGACGTGTCACATCATACGCTCTGGCGGCCATTTTGGTGAAGTGTTGAAGTGCTTCTCTACTCAAAGAGACTTCGAATTTCTTCGAACTCTTTCACCTTCGTCAAAGATCTATTCGGCAAACAGAGGGTCAATTCATCTTTAAAGGAACCTGGTGCGATCTATTTTCCGGTGATTCGCACACCTTTTACAGTAATTTTAGTCTGTTTTAAGGGAATATTTGGAATTTTTCTTCAAAGTGTCAGTTGTTAATTCTTTCAGTGATAATTTAGAGTGTAACAGTGTCGTAATTTGACAATGGCTGGGTTAGCGCTTAGCTTTGCTACACGTTATTTCCCTTAACTTGGCCTTACTCGAAAACACCATTTTGTATGTATGGCAGCCATTTTAGGGAATGAGCGGCCTCGTGGTCAGCATGGCCTTTAGTCCTTTATCCATGCCGCTGACCACTCGGGTTTGCCCAGCAACAGGCTATTTTTAGTAACGGTCAAGCCTGTACATGCGCAGTCCTAACTGACCAGTCACCCCTCAGGAATGTTCCGCCAAACTGACCAGTGGAGTTGTAACCCCTCCCATGAGTTGGCTGTGTTCCAAAAATGACCATATATGTACATAAACTCTGTAATCTTGTACCGCCTAAACTTTTTATTACCTGTAAAGTGTATAAAAGAAGGACTCACGCCAACGTTCGGTATGATACTTCTTGCATTGCCGAAGGGTGGGGTAGGAATGTACCACCACCCCATGGGGTCTTAATAAACTTGTCTTTTGTACTTTTCAGTTTCCGTGCCAACAGTTCTTTTGGTGTAAGTGGGTATTTCTGCGGAGCATGTAGGCCTTGGGAACCCAGTACCACGAATTGGCGACCACGAAGGGACTCATCGGCGACTCGGATGCCCGAAGGAGAGGTCGTGACGAAGGATTGGAAACTCGCCATGGACGCGTACGCTGCCACTGAGTGACCCGAGTCTTGGCACCCATGGTGTTTTCTTCCTTTCCTTCTGATCTGACCTTCCAGGTGGCGCCGGTCCCCGACTGAGATCCTAATCGTCTGCATTGCTGTACAGTGCCCGTTTGGCTGATTCGATTAAAGACCTTGGCAGTTGGAATCTGGATATTTGAGATTGGGTAAGATTTGTGATCGGTAAGGTAGTCTACGGACGCTTACTGAAGTTCTATGATTGTGACTACGATTTGAGTTAGCTAACATTGTGACTTTGTGAACTTTGAATATATGTGTAGTGCACTCCACATAGGCAGGCATGTAGAGATGTTTCTCTAATTTTGTTTGTACTCTGAGCGGCACATTTGTGTGAAGTACTGCAAGTGCCATTTTTTATGGTATCACGCTTTCGTGGTACTTTTTGAACATGCCTGTTTTAAGCACACTCCGAGGGATGTGCTGTCTTGGAAATGGTACCACAATTAGGTTAGCGGAATCTCAGCCGGCTCCCCCAGAAGGAACTCCAAACCGTGAGATGTATGTCAAATTTGGCCTTTCCCCTATACTGTACAGTAAATTATGGCATAAATACACTAGAACTGATCCCGAGTTACAATGGCCACTACATGGGTCGTTTGATTTGTGAAAGGTTCAGTTTGTGGAGCAATGTTTGTTTCAGCGCAGGTCTAGACAGGATATGTTTTATTGTGTGCGAATGTGGGAGAAAGCGGTACGTGAACGTATGAAGCGTGAAGTTGCCTTGGCGGACAAAGAGCAGCGCAAGGCTGCTCGAGACAAAGCTTTACAGCTTGAGGAAAAGGAGGCGCAGGAAAAGAAAGAGAGGGAGGCACGGGAACGTAATTTGCAAACGACCGGTCAATTTCCTATTCGACGACCGCTTTATCCTGTCCTTAATAATGAAATTGATGATTTTTCGTTATTAGATCGATCTCCGCCACCGTACGTTCCTCCTACGGCTCCGACTGAAGATTCTGGTGATGAAGAACAGGATAAGTCGGATAAGGCGGATAAGTCTAGTGTCAGGTTATCTGCGGAGAGATCCGCGGAACTGCGTAGTTGTGCTAGAAAACTGAATTTAAATCATATCACTGTGTCAGATGTTGTAACCGAAAGGAGTAAATGGACAGAACGAGAATTGATGTGTTTTTTTAATACTTTTGCCGATGAAGTTGTTACTCGATTTCGTAAAAATTCAGAGACTTTAGAACCTAAGGTAGTGTCGGTTCATCGCGAGAATTTGGATAAAGGTTTATTTGTTCTTTCAGATGTCGATACCTTTTTCAAACAACTGATCCAGCTACGGGATGAGGCGTCCAGGTTGCGGGAAGAAAGGAAAAAAGATAAGGAGTCCGTGCCGGTACCAACAGAGCAGTCCAACGAGTGTTCTCTCCGGGGTTCAGATAAGAATTCTGATGTGCATGTTATGCCTATGCGTGAAGCTGCGCCTTTGTATGTTCCCCCTAAGGGGGATGGTACAGATGACGATAAAACGTCGAAGGATGCGAAGGGGTACTTTATATATAATTGGGTGTATACGCCTTGGAATAGAGCAGATGTTATGGCGCTAAAAAACTCCTTACCGGATCTTCGTAAAAATCCAGCCGCATTCTATGAAGGGGTGGAGGGGGCCATCTCCTCTTGTGTTATGACTCTTGTTGATATGGATCTCTTTTTTGGGTTAATTCTTCCGCCTGACATGTGGAGGTCGATTCGTAAAACTAATGATCAAGCGATGCTTGGGGGAACTTGGAAAGAAATAAACCAGGCTGACTTAGACAGGGAGCCTGCATGTAAACCATGTGATTTGATTTTAGAGCTCCCAGCGGCTATTTTACCTAAACTCAAAACGCTTGTTCCTTCTAAAAAGATCGATTGGACTATGCTAGCTTCGTGCAAACAAAAGTTAGATGAATCGGTATCAGATTTCTTTACAGGCTTCGAAGAAGCGTTTCATGATTACAGTGGTCAATCGTTAACAGATGATACGGGTAGGCATCTGTTCGTTGATAAGTACGTGGCTAATCTCCTACCGGAGATTGCGAAGCGGTTAAAAGCGAGTGAAAGTTCCTGGACCACGGCGACCCCTGCGTCTTTGTTAACTATGGCTCAGTATTATGAACGGCAGGAAGTAGAGGCTAAAGAAAGTGCAGATAAGAAAACGAAGGAATTGAAAACGAAGGTGATGTTGGCGCAAGTTCGCGGTGCGCAATCTAGAGGGAGTGATAGAGGTCGGCGAGGAGGGAATAGTGTGTCGTACGGTCGTACTGACATAGCGGAGGATCAATGTGCATATTGTAAAGAGTTTGGGCATTGGGCTGAAGATTGTCCGGTACTTCGTGAGCAGCGTAGTCAGCGTGGTCGAGGAGGTGGAAGGTCGAGGAATAATTATTCAGGAGCGAGAGGTGGCGGAAGTGATCGTGGTAGGTTTGAAACGGGGGGCCGTGGTCAGGATGAACGAAATACTTTTGATAGACGACATCAATATCAGATTTCGGAGGGTGAAAATGTGGAGCATCAGGATTATGTACATGCATAGGACTGCGTAGGATGGGGTACGGAATCAGTTGAAGTGCCAGTAGATCAAAGAGGTCCATATGTATCAGCGGGCATTTTGGGTTCTACTGATCAGTTTTTAGTTGACACAGGAGCTACTCGTAGTGCTTTGTCTAAAAACTTGGTTCCAAGGGCTCCCCTGTCTGGCGAAACGATAACATGTATAGGGTTTGATGGCACACCCTCTCCTAGCCCATTATCACAACCTCTTGCACTTTGCATTGACAAATTTTTCAGCTTTTGTCCATTTTTGTTGTCGCCTCACACTCCAGATAACATTATGGGCATTGATTTGCTCAAATATTTTCGAGCAACGATACGCTGCGCTCCTGAAGGAGTGCGGGTTATTTTGAACGATAACTACCCCGATTCAGACAGATTTTGTACAATGAAGGAAATTGAAGCATTAGCCTCTCTCCCTCATACGTTGTGGGCGACCTCGGATACGGATGTGGGACAGATGCTTATTCCACCTATTCGAATTACTGTCAAGGAGGGAGTATCTTTGCCACGTGTACCACAGTATAAGATATCCAGAGAAGGTGAGGTTGCCCTGACGCACATCGTTCAGGATTTGATAGTTGCAGGGGTAGTGGAGGAAGTTCCTTACAATGTCTGTAATAGCCCTATTCTTCCGATCCTTAAGAAAGACACTGACGACAAAGTCTATCGATTTATTATTGATTTGAGAGAAATTAACAAAATTGTCATTCCACAATACCCAGTGGTGTCTGATATCACGACATTGCTTACATTGGTCCCTCCAACAGCGACGACCTTCTCTGTCATTGACCTCAAAAATGCATTCTTTTCCATTCCCATTCATCCCGACAGCAGATATCTATTTGGCTTTACGTTAAATAATAAATCGTATAGATTTTGTCGTGTTCCTCAAGGTTACACAGAGAGCCCTAGCATCTATAGCCAGGCTTTAAAACGACAGCTTGATTCTTTTGAACTGCATTCCGGAGTAGCCCTTATACAGTATGTTGACGACCTCCTGTTGGCTGCAGACACTTATGCACAATGTGAGGAGAGTACACTTGCCTTGCTGTCCTTTTTGGCTCAGAACAACCATAAAGTCTCTAAGAAAAAGTTACAATACTGTAGACCCAAGGTGACCTACCTCGGTCATCTTTTGTCTAAGGAGGGGCGTGCATTAACATCAGATCGAATTCAAGCGATTTTAGATACGCCAGTTCCCCGCACTCAGAGAGATGTACGCGCCTTCATAGGACTAACGTCCTTTTGTAGACAGTGGATCATGGGGTTTTCACACATTATAAAATCTTTGTTAGCGTTACTGTCCAAAACTACACCAATGCCCCTTGAATGGACAGATGAATGTCAGAATGCTTTTGAACAATTGAGACAGGCCCTTTGCTCTGCACCCGTGTTAGGTACACCAGATTACACAAAGATTTTTACATTGTATGTGCACGAGAAAGATGGGTGCGCGTTATCAGTGTTAGTGCAAGCACACGGGGACAAGCAGAGGCCATGCGCGTACTTCTCAGCTATTCTTGATCCTGTAGCACGAGGGTTACCTGGGTGTTTTCGAGCAGTTGCAGCGACAGCAGTAGCTATATGACAGAGTGAGGGAATAGTTTTATCGCACAAATTGTTGGTGTTAGTTCCCCATGCAGTAGATGCCCTGTTAAATCAAACAAAGACTCAGTATCTTACGAGCGCACGTTTAACAGGATATGAACTCACACTTCTGGCACCACATATTACATTGAAAAGATGCGCCACCCTGAACCCTGCCACTTTATTGCCTTATCCGCTCGAGGAGGGCCAGGAAGAAAAACATCATGATTGTGTTTTCCTGACTGAGGAACAAACAAAGGGTCGTGTCGACTTACAGGATATGCCACTTCTAGATGTGGATGGGGAACTGTGGGTTGATGGATCATGTTTGAGGCTGCCAGATGGCACGACTTCCGCAGCATATGCGATCACGACACTTAAGACAGTGGTGGAAACGGCACGAATACCTCAGAAATCGGCCCAAGCAGCAGAGCTGATAGCCTTGACAAGAGCCTGTGAACTGAGTGCTGGCCTATGTGTGAATATCTACACAGACAGCCGGTACGCCTTCGGAGTAGCGCATGACTTTGGCTTACTCTGGAGAGAGCGTGGGTTTTTGACTTCTCATGGAGTACACATTATGCACGGAGAACTAGTGCGTGATCTTCTAAACGCGTTGCTTTGCCCAAAGAAAGTAGCGATAATAAAATGCAGTGCACATAAAAAGGTCACTGATAAAGTGGGACAAGGCAATGCCTTTGCAGACAGTATAGCAAGACAAACAGCTATGTCTCGAAATGACTCCCCCATGTATGTAGCAAAGTCGCAGGCCGAGCGATGGCATGATGCAAGAGCAGAGATACTAGACATCCAAAAATCAGCGACTGAAGCAGAACTTGTAACATGGGCAGCGGAAGGGGTACTGGATGACGAGGGTTGTTGGAGGAGTAAGGACATGGAGAGATGGAAATTGCCTGCAGCTTACTTGCAGGCGATGGTCCAGATGACACATGGATTGGCACATGTGGGGACTCTTGCAATTACTCGATTGTTAACACGAGTTTGGGAGCATCCTGAGATTGCCAATACTGCTAAGAGAGTAGTGCAGACTTGTCTGATATGTTTACAGCACAATCCTGCAAAAGGGACGCATACTCCGAAAGGAGGTTTCGTTCCACCTTCTGCACCATTTGAGGTACTTCAAATGGATTACATCCAGCTTGAGCGTTGCAATAACCTTAAGTATGTCTTAGTGGTGGTGTGTGCCTTTAGCAAATGGGTTGAGGCCTTCCCCACGAAAGATAATACAGCTTTGACAACAGCAAAGGTTCTGCTCAAAGAGTACTTCCCTCGCTTTGGAGTTTGCAAATTTTTGTGGAGCGATAATGGTCCTCATTTTGTTGGAAAAATTGTGGAGTATGTGCTAAAGGGACTGGGGATCCAGCAGAAGTTTCATGCTGTGTTTCACCCTCAGTCAGCAGGTCTTGTCGAGTGGTACAATGCTACGTTGAAACTAAAACTGGCTAAGATTGTGGCGTCCACGTCATTGAAGTGGCCGGACGCCTTGCCGCTAGCATTACTCTCTCTTAGATCAGTGCCCCACTCTCGAACTGGCCTCACACCGTATGAAGTGGTGTTTGGAAGGCCTATGAATATATGGGGAGTTCCTAAGCCGCGATTGTTACATGATGTGCCTTGTATAATGATGAACGATTATTTGGCACGATTAACAAATGATTTGCTTTCTATTCATCAACAGGTTCGAGAAGCGCTCCCTGACAATTCCATTGGAGAGGCACATAGTCTCCGTCCCGGGGACTATGTGATGGTGAAATCGTTTGAGAGGGCGAACAGCTTGGAACCGAGGTGGCGTGGCCCCGAGCAGGTCCTCTTGGCGACTCGAACGGCTGTGCGAGTGACTAACAGAAAGCGGTGGGTGCATTCAACTCACTGCCGTCGCGTCTCTCCGGACCTGGTGAATCCTACTGTGTTGTCCGATTACAAAGAGATCTTGGATAAAGAAAAGAGCCCAGCTGTGACATCGGCCGAATCTGAGGGAGCCTTCCCGGACCACACTGTTTCTGGACGACAGCGCTACGATCTGCGGCCAAGAAAGGAAGAAGATTTTTTTTGTTGTGTGCGAGACTGGTTGGTTACTCAATTGTGGTGATAGCAGTGGTAGCCTGGGTAGTAGAACTCGTGGTGCCTGTACGAGAACATTTGTTGCTGACTACCCCGGCTCCATCTGAACATTTTCACTTCACCTTACCCTACCATGAAGAGCGGCACCGACAGACTTATTTGAACAACAGCTTCATTCAAATTCTGCATCATACTCATAATATGACAAACACTTCTAACTGTTGGGTATGTGGGATGTTGCCTGGACATCAAAAGAAAGGAGGCACACCGCTTATCCCACTTCCGTTTTCTCATAATGGATCCTGTAATGCCTGGTATACTCTTTTATTCACCTTACGATAGCAAACGAAAGGGGGGTTGCTTTTCCGTTTAAACAAAATATGTTATCATGACCGGGATGGTTATCCACGAGCTGAGGGTACTCGATTTGAATGGGAAGAGTACCGCCCCGATAATGTGTCTGCACCCCGAATTTACAGCAATCAAAGAAACATTAATATGTCTAGTTCACATGTTATTAATGTTATAAATACCAAGGCAGATCTCTGTATACGTAATAAAGGTACAATCCCGGTTGGAAAAAGTGAATGTAACACCACACTTACATTTGACAGTCCGAATGGCATATCATTTGTGGCGTCCCGAAATACATACTTTATCTGTGGTACTAAAGGCTATCATCAGCTCCCTTTAGGATGGTTAGGTACATGCTATGTATCTTTTGTATTGCCCCCTGTATTCATTGCCCCACCAATGTATCACAATGACTATGTGCTCTACCATGATTTTGTGCTAAATCGAGTTAAACGTACTGTGGTTTTGGACGATATTGACCAGACCGATACTGCTTTACAACAATATGTAGACTTTAATTTGGGATTGTTCTCTTTTGTGGGGGCTGCTTTGAACAGTCGGAAAATACAACGACTGACTCGTGTTGTCGAGGCTGTAGCTAATGACACTGCTATTGCACTAGGGAATATAACGGAAGAACTTCAAATTTCTAGAATCGTTACGCTCCAGAATCGCATGGTTCGTGATGTGGTTCTAGCTGATCGAGGGGGGGGGGCATGTAGAATCATCGGAAGTAGCTGCTGCGTTTACGTGCCAGATAATTCGCCATCTGTTTATGATGCAATTTCCAAACTTCACAAAATAGCTGCTGACATACATCCGGACAATGGTACTTGGACGCTCTCGGGGGGGTTCTGGTCAATACTTAGCACTTGGGGTTGGAAGCTGTTGACAATTTTATGTATTATAGTTGGGATGCTATTCTTTATATGTTTATGTATTCAATGTGGCCCTGCCTTATGTTCTATGTGTTTATCAGCTTGTATTCCTTCTAGACGAGCTTTTGCCCAAAATGAATTGATGCTTCATAAAGAAGTAGCTCAAATAATGTTAATTGATATCGAAGATGAGAATCCCGACTACGTCCACTATGAGGTAGCTTCAGCTAAACGCTAAAAGGGTCGTCTGTCGTAATTTGACAATGGCTGGGTTAGCGCTTAGCTTTGCTACACGTTATTTCCCTTAACTTGGCCTTACTCGAAAACACCATTTTGTATGTATGGCAGCCATTTTAGGGAATGAGCGGCCTCGTGGTCAGCATGGCCTTTAGTCCTTTATCCATGCCGCTGACCACTCGGGTTTGCCCAGCAACAGGCTATTTTTAGTAACGGTCAAGCCTGTACATGCGCAGTCCTAACTGACCAGTCACCCCTCAGGAATGTTCCGCCAAACTGACCAGTGGAGTTGTAACCCCTCCCATGAGTTGGCTGTGTTCCAAAAATGACCATATATGTACATAAACTCTGTAATCTTGTACCGCCTAAACTTTTTATTACCTGTAAAGTGTATAAAAGAAGGACTCACACCAACGTTTGGTGTGATACTTCTTGCATTGCCGAAGGGTGCTGTAGGAATGTACCACCACCCCATGGGGTCTTAATAAACTTGTCTTTTGTACTTTTCAGTTTCCGTGCCAACAGTTCTTTTGGTGTAAGTGGGTATTTCTGCGGAGCATGTAGGCCTTGGGAACCCAGTACCACAAATGTATTAGTTTTAAAGCCTTTTGTTGTGCTCTGAATATTTCTTTATTTGAAGATGTCTGCTGTGAAGGAAGTCAAACAGCCTCCCCCATTTTTAGAAAAACCTGGAAAAACTGTTTTATTATGGTCTGAATGGTTTGGTTTATTCGAAAACCATATTGTAGCTATTGATGCTGCGGAATATTCTCCGCCTCGCAAATTTGCTTTATTATTTGGCGGTTTGGCTGCTCAACGCATTTTTAACAGTTTAGTGCCTATTCCTCCTCCTTCTGGTCAGTCAGGTGATAGACAATGGAATGTCTATATTGAAGCCAATGCAAGGCTTAAAAAACAATTTGAGGAGTCACCCAACATTATGTTAGAGAGACACAAATTTTATAAAAGGAAGCAAAAAGAAGATGAGAAAATTGATGAATATATTTCTGCGTTAAGAGTCTTAGCAATCACTTGGGATTTTGGTCCCCTTCTTGACAACTATATTCGGGATCAATTTGTTTTTAATTGTGCTTCCTCTAAGGTTAAAGAGAGGATTCTCAGTTGCAAAAACCCCTCTTTATCGGAAGTCATAGATCTTAGCCTTAGTATAGAAAGATCTATAATTTCCACAAAGGCAATGATGGTAGATTCCTCTCCTAAAGTGAATTTTGTTTCTGAAGAAATGGAGGATGAGAGTCTGTATGCTGTTGGTGGAAAGGAAAAATGGGTGAGCAAGCCAAACCAAAATCAATCTAAGCAGGGTTTCTGTTTCAGATGTGGATCTAAATTTCACATGGGGAACTTTAAAGGTTGCCCGGCCATTAATAAACGCTGCACTGGTTGTAAGAAAGTGGGCCATTTTCAGAAAGTTTGTAGATTCCAAAAGAAACCTCCTAAGGTTAACTGTGTGGATGTTGAAGATTGTTCGGGGTATTTTGACAATCTTTTATTGATGGTGGAAGCAGATGAGAGTTCAACCTTTATCAGGGGTCCTTTATGTGATGCTTCTATTGATGACATTGAGGTTCATGTAATGGCAGACTCTGGGTCGCCTATCACTATTCTACGAGATACTACCTTCTACGAAAAGTGGGGGAGAAATGTGAATTTGACTCAATCGGACGTAAACCCGAAAGCCTTCGGAGAAAAAGATATAGATATGTTGGGATTTTTCTTGGGAAATTTGCAAGTTCTTAAAAGGTCTATTGTTACAAAGATCTATGTAGCTGTAAAAGGGAAAGATATTGTCCGGTGTAAGGACCTGGCCAAAATGGGATTGTACTTAGTTCCTGGTGATGAAAATCCCATTAAAGTTTGTGAATTCTGTTGGTTTCCACCGGCCCAGACACTGCAGGAACGACGTATGCCCAACCCACTACCCCGACTCTAATGCGACTCATGTAATATAATAACATAAGAAGACACTCGAGTCTAGGATAGGGGGCCGGAAAGGAATTCAAGGGGAAGGGACGTCAAAAAAGCTTCACCCCCAAGCTGGAATGGACTACGATATCCAACCTCCGTATCACGCCTCTGTATCTAGAAATACAAGATACACAGAATCAGTATTTCTCCTATTTCTCTCTGTACCCTCCCTTTCCACCCTGTCTCATAACCACACTCCACCATACACAACCCACAATCTCCTTACTTGTGAATGATACAGGAACTGCTTTCGGAGGTTTCTGCAGCAAGGAGAGGGAAACTCCAAAGTGGATGGGAGGTTCCAATTCCAGAAGGGGTTTATGAAAGGGAATCTGCTCTCTGGAATCAAGTGCGCTAATCAGGGATTCTAGGGGGAAAAAGCCAGGTTCATAGGCATAAAAAACCCCCAAACTACTGTCCATAAGCGTCTTTCCGTACACCAATAGATAAAAGTCTCCAACAACTACGTTTCACTCCTCCGGGATCGGCAGCGTCTGCAGCTCTGTCCAGCGCGGCAGAAAACGCCCAAGCGGCACACAAAGAGGCGGATTGCCTACACAAAATGCGGAAACCAAGAATACTGCTTCCGTGTAGATACCGAAGGCACTGGTAAGAGTTTCTTCTAGCGCGAACACACGCTTCTGCTTCAGCTTGTTGCCGAGTGAACCGGAGCCCCGGTTTACCTCGGCTCTGCAGACAAAAGCCAGAAATCTACGAGCTCAAAGGAGCCAGGAGCCAAACAAGGAAAATGAAACAAAGGCTAAATAACGTAAAACGGGGAGGGAGGGGGGGGAAGGACTAGAAAAACGAAGCTCCACAAAAAACGGGATCCAATCAACCAGGGAACACGAGCCCGTGAACCCCAGACAAAGCTATAGCTCAGGAACAACAACCCAGCACCTGGAACCCAAAATTAAAGATACCAAGCACTGACTGAAAGGAGGGCGGTGCTTATATTCCCCAAGTGCTGATCATGTGATGGTGGAGCATGGCCATGGAGGACAGACTGGCCCTGGTTCCTAACAGTATCCCCCCCCAAAGGCCCTCCCTACCGGACGGGGTTTAGAGGGATGCTGTCTATGGAACGCTCGAACCAGCCGAGGAGCGTGTACGCTACCAGCTGGTTCCCAGGTCCGATCCTCAGGTGCATAACCCTTCCAATCCACCAGGTAGAAGAGACGACCTCTCCTACGCCGGGAATCCAAAATTGTCTGAACCTCGAACTCCTCTTCCCCATCGACTAACAAAGGAGGGGGAGGTGGCAAAACCTGTGTTGATGGAACATAGGGCTTCAACAGTGATGTATGAAACACAGGATGGACCTTGTATTCATTGGGCAAGACTAGCTTCATGGCCACGGGATTAATCACTTGCTGTATGGCGAATGGTCCCACAAACCGAGGCTGCAGTTTACGAGAGCCCTGCAACCTAAGATTGCGCGAAGCTAGCCACACCTGATCCCCTACCTTATATAAAGGAGCGGGAACTCTGTGTTTGTCTGCCTGAACCTTCATAGACTCTTTGGAGGCCTGTAACTGTTCTCGTGCTCTGTCCCATATCCCACCCAGGGACCTACATACATCGTCTATGGCTGGCACACGCCCCGTAGGCTGGATGGCTAACGCCCTGGGGTGATAACCCAATGAACAAAAAAAAGGAGTCATACCCAAGGCGGAATGCAAGCTGTTATTATACGCAAACTCCGCAATGGGAAGAGCCACCCTCCAATCACAGGACAAGGACGTGACCAGACACCTCAAGTATTGCTCCATGGTCTGGTTCGTCCGTTCAGTCTGACCATCTGATTGCGGATGATAGGCTGATGACAACCTTATCTCTATCTTCAACACCGAACACAATTCCGTCCAGAAATGAGACACAAACTGTGCTCCCCTGTCCGACACAATCGCAGATGGTAACCCATGGAGTCTAACTATTGATGACATGAAGACTAATGCCATCTCCCTCGCAGTAGGCACCTTGGGTAAGGGAATAAAATGTGCCATCTTTGTGAACAGATCAACCACCACCATTATAGCGGTATGTCCTGACACCAAAGGTAAATCCGTCACAAAATCCATACTAATAGTATGCCAAGGAGCAGGAGGGACCTCTAAGGGCTGCAAAAGACCAGATGGCTTGGTGTGGGAAGGTTTATTAATGGCACACACCGGACACGCTGCCACATAACCCTGGATATCCCTGATCAGTGAATCCCACCAAAACCAACGCAGACACATCTCCCTCGTCTTTTGTATCCCTGGATGTGCTACCAATGAAGAGGAATGACACCACTCCAATACCTTCTGTCTGAGGGAGGGGGGCACAAACAGACGGTCCCCATGGTACAATAGCCCGTCCTGCATCGATACCTGTGGCACCGCCATCCAAGGGGCCAAATCCAGTTGTTGAAGGTGCCGTTTGATTAGAGTGGGAAAATCCTCAACTTGCGTCACCCCTACAATCTTCTCAGCACTGATCATGGGTCTATCCTCCTTCACTCCACTCTCCCCCCTCCCCTCCACATGGATCCTGGAAAGGGCATCTGATTTTATCTGCTGTGCGGCGGGTCGATAAGTAATGACAAAGTCATACTCATTAAAAAACAAGACCCACCGCATCTGCCGAGGTGTTAACGCACGAGCAGAGCGAAAGAATTCTAAGTTCTTGTGATCCGTATAGATAGTGATCGTATGTCTAGCGCCCCAAAGATAATGGCGCCACTCCTCGAACGACAATTTCACCGCCAGCAGCTCCCTCTCTGCCACAGTATAATTGCGCTCCGCAGGCAGCAAGGTTTTAGAGAAGAAGGCGATAGGATGCATCAGACCTGATTCAGCATCCCTCTGGGACAACACCCCTCCTACCGCACACAAGGAAGCGTCCGTTTGTCTGTTGGCCAGTGTGTCTCCGACACCAATCTATTAAATGTCGATATATATGTTAGCAAATCCTGTCTGCCCTGTCGCAACTTTAGGAGCTCTGCATCACTTGCCTGCATAAACGCATGTTTAGCAAAGAGGCCTCTCATTAGTTCTTTAAATGTCCGATAGTCATGTATAACCGGATCATCGTTATCCACAAGAGGGGTAGCCCACTGAGCGGCTGTGCCAGCCAAATACGAGATGGTAAACGCCACTTTTGCCGTGTCATCCGGAAAAGCAGTCGGCCTGCACAAAAAATGCAGTTGACATTGCGTCATAAAGGTCCCAAACTTATTACTATCTCCCATGAATCTCTCAGGGGGGGCCAAAGGTACAGGGACAGGAGTTGTGACAGTTACCGCTACGGGAGCACCCCCATCCGCTCTCTGACCTGTCCCACCTCCGTATTGAAAAGTGGCTGGCTGTATGACAGGACCATGTCCCCTTTCTCTCAGCTGTTCTCTGGCTCTCACTGCTCCCAGCTCCTGTTTTAGTCCTGCATTCTCCTGCTGTAGATCTTGCACCTGAGTCTGCAATGCAGCAACAGCCCCTATTATATCCTGAAAAGTAGGAACCCGTTCGGCTCCCTCCGTAGGACCACCCAAATCCTCATCCATACCTCGTCCAGGCAGTGTATTAATTTCGTGGGCTTGGTATTCTGTTGGTTTCCACCGGCCCAGACACTGCAGGAACGACGTATGCCCAACCCACTACCCCGACTCTAATGCGACTCATGTAATATAATAACATAAGAAGACACTCGAGTCTAGGATAGGGGGCCGGAAAGGAATTCAAGGGGAAGGGACGTCAAAAAAGCTTCACCCCCAAGCTGGAATGGACTACGATATCCAACCTCCGTATCACGCCTCTGTATCTAGAAATACAAGATACACAGAATCAGTATTTCTCCTATTTCTCTCTGTACCCTCCCTTTCCACCCTGTCTCATAACCACACTCCACCATACACAACCCACAATCTCCTTACTTGTGAATGATACAGGAACTGCTTTCGGAGGTTTCTGCAGCAAGGAGAGGGAAACTCCAAAGTGGATGGGAGGTTCCAATTCCAGAAGGGGTTTATGAAAGGGAATCTGCTCTCTGGAATCAAGTGCGCTAATCAGGGATTCTAGGGGGAAAAAGCCAGGTTCATAGGCATAAAAAACCCCCAAACTACTGTCCATAAGCGTCTTTCCGTACACCAATAGATAAAAGTCTCCAACAACTACGTTTCACTCCTCCGGGATCGGCAGCGTCTGCAGCTCTGTCCAGCGCGGCAGAAAACGCCCAAGCGGCACACAAAGAGGCGGATTGCCTACACAAAATGCGGAAACCAAGTATACTGCTTCCGTGTAGATACCGAAGGCACCGGTAAGAGTTTCTTCTAGCGCGAACACACGCTTCTGCTTCAGCTTGTTGCCGAGTGAACCGGAGCCCCGGTTTACCTCGGCTCTGCAGACAAAAGCCAGAAATCTACGAGCTCAAAGGAGCCAGGAGCCAAACAAGGAAAATGAAACAAAGGCTAAATAACGTAAAACGGGGAGGGAGGGGGGGGAAGGACTAGAAAAACGAAGCTCCACAAAAAACGGGATCCAATCAACCAGGGAACACGAGCCCGTGAACCCCAGACAAAGCTATAGCTCAGGAACAACAACCCAGCACCTGGAACCCAAAATTAAAGATACCAAGCACTGACTGAAAGGAGGGCGGTGCTTATATTCCCCCAGTGCTGATCATGTGATGGTGGAGCATGGCCATGGAGGACAGACTGGCCCTGGTTCCTAACAAATTCCCTATTTGTTTTGTTGAAGGGGCAAAGATAGATCGCTCTGATCTTCTAAATGAATTTAAAAATGTTTTCAGTAATAAGATTGGTTTAGTGAAAGGTGCTGAACACAAAATTAGATTAATTCCTGGGGCAATCCCAGTTTTTCATAAGGTACGTCCAGTTCCTTTGAGTGTCAGAGCCGAACTTAAAAAAATGTTAGAGGATTTATGCAAGGATGGAATTATTGAACCTTCTGAGTCCTCTCAATGGGTCGCCCCCATTGTCGTAGCCCGAAAAAAGAACAATGAGATTAGGCTATGTGCGGATCTCAGGGGTCTTAATAAAAACATAAAAGTAGACTGTCATCCGCTCCCTAAGATTCAAGAATTGTTGGCAAATTTAGGTGAGGCCAAATGGTTTTCACTGTTGGATTTAAAGTCGGCCTACCACCAGGTCCCTTTGTCTAAGGAGTCTCAGGAACTGACTACCTTTGTTACCCCATTCGGAGCTTTTAAATTTTTTAGGCTTCCGTTTGGATTGGCATCGGCAGCCAGCGTCTTCCAAAGGCTAATGGACTCCTTATTCAAAGACCTGGTGGGGGTGCAAGCTTATTTGGATGATATTTTGATTTTTGCTCAAACAATGGATGAACATAATGTTTTACTGAGGAAGGTTCTTTCAATTCTTGGAGGAAGAGGGATGACTGTGAGGGAAGACAAGTGTAAATTTGGAGTGTCTGAGTTGGAGTATTTGGGACATACAGTTTCTGAATCTGGTATTAGACCAAAATTTTCCGTGGTAAGGGCTCTGAAAGAAGCCAAACCGCCTGGAGACAAGGATGCTCTCCGTTCATTTTTAGGTCTGGCCGAGTATTATGCTAGGTTTGTTGTTAATTATGCTCAGGCTGTGGAACCTCTTCGCTTGTTACTTAAAAAAGGTCAGAAATTTGTTTGGTCTAGAGATTTGGAGGAGTCCTTTGTTAAGGTTAAGGAATTGATTATTTAAGCACAGGCCCTTCATGCTTATAGGGACGATTGTACTTGTATTATCTCCGTGGATGCAAGCATGAAAGGCTTGGGGGCGGTATTAAGCCAACAAGTGGATGGTAAAGAACAAACGGTGACTTTTGCTTTAAGGTCCTTGAAGGAGTTTGAAAAACACTATAGTACAATCGAGAGGGAGGCACTGGCCTGTGTGTGGGCGGCTCAAAAGTTTAAAATGTACATCTGGGGTAGGAGATTTATTATGCTGTCGGATCATAAACCACTTTCTTTTATTTTTACCAAGGTTACGGGAACAAATAGTCTGTCTCCTAAGTTGACCAGGCTTGTTTCTAAACTTCAGGAGTTAAATTTTGAATTGAGACATATTGCGGGAGGCAAGAACTTCAGGGCAGATTGTTTCTCCAGTATGTTGATGGATAAGGACGATGAGGATGATTTGGTAGAGGAGGACGTGGAATGTGTGTCTGTGGTTGATGCCATTGAAGAATGGGACTCTGCTATTTCGGAAGAAGAGTGGAAAAATGCTTGTTTGAAGGATACTGTTTTAACCCAAGCTTTAGAATTTTCTTCTGGGGTATGGCCTGATTCAAGAAATGTATCTGGTGACCTGAAGAATTTTTCTCAGGTAGCGTAGGAACTTTCCGTGAAAGATGGTATTTTGCTGAGGGGTGATAGATTTGTTCCTCCAAGTCGTTTGAGGAATGTGATTGTGAAGCTAGCTCACATAGGTCATTTGGGCGTGACGAAAACATGTATGAGAATTAAGTCTCATTACTGGTGGCCTGGCATTGATGCTCAGGTAAGAGCTTTAGTAAATAATTGTCAGGAGTGTTTACTTTCAGATAAACATTGGAAAACGCATGATGCTCCTCTGCAGCCTACTCAGTTTCCTGGGGTCGCTTGGGAGAAAGTAGGTCTGGATTTTTCAGGTCCATATAATGTTCTGCCAGAAGGGAAGAGATATCTTATTTTGGCCATTGACTACTTTTCAAAGTGGATGTATTATAAATTTGTGGAGGCCCCAAATTCAGATAATACCATTTCATTTTTGGAAAGGGTATTTTTGCTGGAAGGGGCGCCTCAGGTTTTGGTAACAGATAACGGTACACACTTTGTGTCGGACAAGATGTGCAAGTTTTTGGAAGTGCATGATATTAAACAGTTGAAGGTGGCGCTTTATTCCCCGTCTTCAAATGGCTTGGTAGAACGTGGGAACAAAATTTTGAAAGAAGGTATTTAGACTGCTATAGCTTCTGGTTTGGATGTGGGGAGATTTTTGGAAAAAAAGGTTTGGAATTATAATATCTCACCTCATTGTACAACTCAAGTTTCCCCATTTGAATTGTTAAGGGGGAGGAAGGTTCATTCTCCTTTGTTACCTTCTTGGCTTTATAAGAAGAATCCAGGTCTCGCTAAGGATGCTCAGGAAGAACTTGATTTGGCTGTGAAACGGAAGCAGGAAGTGATGAAGGCAAATTTTGATGAAGTTAAGAATGTGAAGGAAGTGCAATTTGTTATTGGGGACTGGGTTATGATTAAAAAACCCTTCAGGGTTTCTAAAGGAAATTCAATTTTTACGAGTCCCGTTCAGGTTTCTAAAGTTAGTAAAAATGCTGTATTTTTGGGGGAGAAAGGTTGGTGGAATGTTAGACAGGTGGTAAGATTGTCCGAGGACCAAGCTGCTCTTATCAGTAAGAAGAAAAGTTTGTTGTTGCAAGAAGGGTGTGATTGGATGCATTGGTTACAACAGGATGTTAAGGTTAATTCTTCTTCTTCCTCTTCTCCTCCGTCATGCAGTTCTGAGACGGTTTCCATTCCTTCTTGTAGTCGGAGTGGTCGTATCAGGAAAGGTTCTCTCAAGATACAATGAATTTATATCTAATTAAGTTTCTGTTTTTTTTTATTATTATTTATTTATTTATTGTTTTTTTTGTGCAAAAGGGGGAAGGTAATGTAGTGGTATTGTAATTCTGTTTGTTAGGCATGTTTACTCACGTCATGTTAAGAATGTATTAACGTCATTTGAAGAATGTATTCCTTTGATTCTTCTGCAGTCAGGAGTTCGATAGGCTTTGTCAGTTGCTTATCGGACTTCGGGCTGATGAGGCGCTCCTCCTGTGGTTGTAACCTCTGGATTAAACTTACCAGCTTTACCTACTTCGTCTCTCTTGGTTTTCCTAAGACCATACGGTCTTCTCCAGTGCCATCTAACAACTGCAACCAAAACACTAAACTTGGAACCTGGAACGGTCTGGATACAAAGGGCACACACTAACTGCTACAGTATGAACGTTGTCTATCTCATAACATGCCCCTGCGGCCTGGAAGGAAAGTAAAACAAAGGATATGTGAACATCGCAGCACAATCAGGTGCAAAAAAGTGACCACTAAACTCACTGAGCATTTCCTCCAGAAAAACCACACTATAAATGACAGGAGATGGACGATAATAGAACTAATCAAGGCTAAAGAACATACTCAACAGCATTTATTTGAGAAAGAACAATGCTGGGTTTACAGACTGTCTACACAAAAGAATGGATTAAATGACAGGATTCCGTGGAATTCTCTAAAACAGAGATAATATGTTAATGTTGCGCGCCTCAATGTTTAAGGAATCTCCATGGACTGTTATGTCACTTATAAGTAGTCATAAGAAGTCTTTCTTCTACCCTTACTTGTAGGGAGACTCCAACTTGAGCCCGTACACTCCCAGGCAATGTATTAACACTGTTGCAGATGAATACACCGTTCTTTTTCATTTCTGTAGTTTTGGAGGCTCCAAGTTGTTTCCCCTGAACTATACGATACATTTGACCCACTCATGGCCACGTCCCCCTGATGTCATCACGCGACTACAGGACAATGTCACGCGTCAGGTTTCAGGAAGTGCACGGATTACAGCCCGGCTTAAACACCGCCGTGAGATACACTGCGGGATCCTCGGGTCTCCGTGCAGGGTGTCTCTCTAGGTACGAAGGAGGGCGGTATGGTTTGATGAAGTGAGTATTAACCTAATGCGGGTGGGTTCTGCTTGCCCATAAGCTGTGTGACAAGGTATGTGATCAAAATCGCAATGCTGCTTTGTGTTTTACGCTAATAGTGTGTGACTACAACCAGTGCCCCCCCCACCCCCCCCCCCCCCACAGTTTCCATGGGGCGAGATGGAAGCTAGTCTCCAGTAAGCTTGATTCTTGATTTTCCTCCTACATGTCAGTTGGTCTGTTCACATTAGCACAAGGACAGTGGTACAAGTTGTGCACATGTATATTTTTATAGCTCCATCGTAAAACGTGCTCCCTTTTAGGTGAGCATTGTGACACCCACTTGGGAAAATGCTTATTGAGGGTATGATACTACGAATAAGGGTGGATTTGCTCTCTGATTTGTTTCCAATAAACCACTGTTGTTACATAAACCACTGTTGTTACACAAACTCACAGTGCACAAATTATACGATGTGCATGGCGTGTGTGGAAAAAATACACATACCATGTTATAAGTCTTACAATACAGATACGAATGAAAAGAATGAACTGACCATTATACAGTAATAACATAATCTGTGTGTGATTGTTTATTTGTCTTCTAGAATCTATTATCCTTTCACAGAAGGCTGAAAGGTTGTCATTTCAGGAGTACACAGCATGGTTCATGTGTGACCCAGAGACGGGTGCAACTTAGCATGTGCATACCGCTCGGGTACTTACATAGGTCCTAAAGAAAATCTAGTGAAATCCACGAAAGGTTGAAACATGTAGACCACCACTTTTCACTTTTTATAGATACCTTAGGTCAATCTAACCTGTTTAGGTATCACACCTTGTTTTTAATCTTGTCTTATTGCTCCATATTAAACTTTAGGGAGAACAATAACGAAAATTTTAACTCACTCTCACTATCACTTGCACTGTTGTTGCGTAAAAAACCTGCTCCGCTGTAATCAGGTGTTGAAGCACACCCGGCTAGCATTCAGCTATTCGGGTGGGACCTCAATGAAGAAGCATATCACCAACTAGGTTGGTGAGTGAGGGGTCTTCTTAAAAAGGAACAATTTTTCCTTTTTTCCCCCCTTCAAGTATCTTGTTGTTTTCTTTTCTCTTCAGGGTATACTCCTTCATTTGTTTATTGTGAAAATCTATATTGCCCACTTACTAACCATGTATGCTGGCCGTTGCTTTTCGAGGTCCCATGTCAATAGTAACTGCATTACTCTGCCAAAATCGGGGGCCATTTATGATATACACTTACAGTTGGTCCATGCCTGTAACCCATACCAAACAGGAATATAGATACTGCTCAATTTGAATCCTCTGGTAACCAAAGTTAAAAACCAAGCTTCAAATCCTTTGGATCTGCATTACCCATGGCACAATAGTGACCTTCGTTTATTTGAATTCTGCAGTTCAGAGTGCTGAAACACCACGATCGCAAGCATTCTATGATCAAATACCCATGGAATAGATCCCCAAAATTAAAAAGATGAAAATGTATGTTACACGCACACACATACAGAACACAGCTAACTCCCCCAACACATGGCTCAACCACCACAATGAGGGATAAATCAATCACCTTCCCCTTAATACCTTCAACACCTTCACATGAAAAAGAAAAACAATTGCCCTGAGCCTATAGCACCAACCTTCTGCCTGACTGCAAAGACCTGCAGATCCTGTGAGGAGGAGGAGAGCTTCTGGAGGGAGCGAGACACAGTAGCTTCCCTCCTGAGTGGATCCTAGTGAGCGAAGTGTGGGACACCCAGTCCATTCGGAACCATTGCTGTTTGCCCGCTCTTCACGAGGTTAGGGCCATCACCCTTCAGAGAATTGAAATTTGTGACCCAGTGTGTCAGAATGGGACTCAGGGCAAGAGGTCTTGACTCCTGAGTGATGGCCCCTTACCCAGCAGGAAGACTAGCAGACCTTGGTCCCTAGTTCTGGTTCTAGTAGACCCAGCGGATATCCTGCTGAGTGGATCCCATTGAGCAAAGTGTGAGACAGTGATTTGTGCATCAAAATGGAGACACTTTTGCAAACTTTCTTTTCTTTTCCAATCTTTATTTCGACCATTTGGTCATAAAAGATGCACATACAATAAAATCACATGAATTCTGTCAGATTTGTTAAAACATCAATACATGATTTTAAGATCAACACAGACAATAAAAACAGTTATTAAGAATTGAAGTGATTCTAAAGTCTACCCAGCATTTTTTAAAAGACGAATACGCGTATACCAAACATTCGTAAAGAATTTGGAAAGTGCAAAAACGGTTGGGCCAGAAACATCGGATTTTAAAATCCTGTACATAGGTGTATATTCCCTGCCACCCAAATTCTTAATCAAGGGAAGCAGCCAATGCTTTCTGGCTGCCTTGTAGGCTGGGCAGAAAAAGATCACATGCAAATCATTTTCCTCTTTATCAACGCAAAGAGGACAGTATTTGGTGGAAGGGACTTGTAACCAGGTGCTTGAGAAGGACCGAAAAGGCAATGTACCGTATCTCCACTGGAGAAATAACTTTCTGGTGAGTATGGGATATATGGGATCGAAAGCCTTCTCAAATCTGTAGAGATCCTTAGTTTGCAGGAATATGGAAGAGAGGGACCCCTCTGTCTGGGTAGCTAAGGCCCTTGCCCTTTTGTGTTCGTGATACAGATTCACCAGGGATCTCTTAGAGATTCCTGGTGCTGCATTCGCTGGTTCGGTCCACAATTCAGGGAGCCCCAGATCGGTGCAAATTGACTGGATGTTTTTGACCCAGGGAATACTAAGCGCCTTGGGGTGCTTTAATAGTTCGGCCAATTCCGCCCTATAGTCGGCAAGATCATCGCCGCTCCATAGCCTGCGCCAGAAGGCAATGGGTCTTAGACTTATCTCGTCGGCAAGTGGCCGTAGCCCTAGATCAAGCCTCAGAGGAAGGAGTGGAGTGCTAGGGGGAAGTGCGGTTATTTGTCTTATAAACCTATTTTCCGTGGAAGACAGGTTCCGACATGGAATGTGGCCCCACAATTCAGCCCCGTACAAGATCGCCCCCCTGGCCTGGGCTTTATATATCTGAATTAAGGCCCCCAGTGGGCGGTAGGTCGAACCAGTCATCATCCGGGATATACCCCCGGTAATTTGCACTAATTTAAGGTTAACCCTGCTCTGATGGGTCCCCCAGGTCATATTTTCGTTGAGCGTCACGCCGAGATATTCAAACGTGGCTACTCTTTCCAGCCGCACTGCTCCCAGTTGGGGATTCGGGCGCTGTTTGGGGCTCGGATTCAATACCATATATTTGGTTTTTGTGGCGTTGATTTCCAACCCTCTATCCTGGCAGAAGGCCACAAAGGCATCGAGTATCCTTTGGATGCCCATGGGTGTTTTAGATATTAACAATGTGTCGTCCGCGAACATTATTGCGGGCACACTGTTGCCGTTTAATTTGGGGGCATCTGTGTAGTCGGTGGCGTTAAGATGGGCGATTACCCCGTTGACAAAGAGGCAAAACAGGGTCGGCGCCAGCACACAGCCCTGTCTTACCCCTCTGCCAACGGGGAATCTATCAGTCAGTTTGCAAACATTTACCAAAATATACCAATTTGCGTCTGCTTATGATGCTACCAGAATGATCCCTTATTATATGCAAATATTTGAATCAGTAAAATTGTAAAATTACAAAGATTGGAACGTTTGATAAAACAGAAACTTGATAGATTGAGGGATGCAATAACATTACAGAAATATCAAGGTTGGGGATTGCTTGCTTTCAAAATAAAATGTGCACAAAAAATGCTAAATATGTTTTGATAAACTATTGTGCAACTTTAAAATGTCATTTTTCAAAGGTATTGTTTAATAAAGCGTGTTTGATACAGGTTAGTATTTTAAATATATATTTATAATAGAGAATCATTGTAAATCAATTATGGGCAACATTGTGGGCATATGAAAAATAATTGGGGCTTGTAAAGTGCTCCTGAAGGTATGTGTCCTTGCACTGGTGAAGATTTAGGACTTTCAGGAACTCACAAGAGTTTAAAGAAGTAGGCTGGAAACCGTTCTCCTAACAAACCTTTGCGCATTCGATTTTTCCACAAAGATACACATATATGCATGTTCATGCATAAATATGCTGATTGACTGCAAATTTACTTTCACTTCTACCCCTTTTGTCGCCACCTTGAAAAGGGTTTTACTCCAGCTTTCCAATGAGCAACGAGATTAGATAGGGTGAGTAGGTTTAACAAAGGGAGAGTGTAATACTATTTTTATGTCTTGTTCTTTGCAAATGCTGATAGTGACCATGACCAAAGATGATTGGCATCAGCTATTCAAGGCTGTTTTTGTGACTTTTGCTCGTTCCGTGATTCACTGTGCAATGGCTCAGCTATACTGCATTGATATAAAAACCTAATAACAAGATTTGCAATAAAAAATTGTATTTTGTGTATTAGTGCATAGACTCACAGGGCATTCCAACCATGGAACCACCATTTCCTGTCTTTTACCACCACCATATAGATTCGCTTAGCGACATTTCTCCTATTATTTTGCCCTGGAACGCCCACTTTGCATCTCATTAGAAATGCAAAGCTGGGCGTTGTTGACAAGGGCGCAAAATCAGCAAAACACGCAATAGCGTGTCTTTGCTGATGGGGCGATGAAATTATCGCCGCTTTTTGGCCGAAAACGGCCGCAAAAGCTGCGATAATTTCACATTGCCTACCTTGCTAATATGGCCCCCAGTCCTTTTGACACATCAGTATTATTCAAAATTCCACAACCCTGACAATTCTTTGCAGTAACCAACTCTGTGGACTTAGAACTGATCAAAGATGCCAGCTTAACAAAAACTATAAACAGCACACCTATTTCTCACATTTCTTCACCCATCACATTGCCAAGCGCTGTGTCCCAAAACAAAATAAAGTCACCTTATTTGCAATCACAAATGACAGGGAAACCCTTCAACGCCGATTAAAACAAAGATAACAACACCCTTCCAACCACACAGCCTACACTCGGTAGCATGTTACCTATGTAGCAAAGCTCTTCAGCACCCGACATATGGGCAATAAGTGCTATATAAATGCTCCCGTACAATAACATTTGTCAATAAGCAACAGCTCAGTGGTACTTATCAACATCAGAAAGTTAAGTTCGGAGTTGAAAGAGAAAGGAATCTAACATGTCAACGCAGATTTATGCTGCAAGTGTGTTAATGTATTAAACTGTGTCCGTTGATTTCTCACAACAACAATTTTTTCTAAACGAAGTAGGGTCCTAGCAGGGAATCACACTCACATAGGCTGAGCAACAAGGAACTAGGAGTCACAGGATATAACACAAATCACCGATGCTCTTTGAAAAGGATAAAAAAGCAGTTTGAGCAGTATTTTTGAATGAGGCACAATTCAAGTGTTAGGCTAAGAAGTAAATGATATGGTGGAAAATTAAGTTGAAATATCCGTAATCATTCAGAGCAGGAAACTTGAATCCTAGTCATTAACTGACAGTCACAGCCAACACCAGCAATAGAAAGATGTACTAAAAGTTGTTTCGGTCACCCCAAGGCACACCTTTATCGGCTTGTTAATAATTAGTGCACGTTAACAGTCAACGCCCGAAAACGTCAGGTGTAATAAAAGCAATTCCGGCAGGACCGAATCACATTGGCTTGTAAATGATTAGTAAACGTTAGCTACCTGATATCATGTTTTCTTCAGGAGCACTTCGTACAGTGTTTTATATTCCCCAGACAACGCTTTTCCCTGGCAGTGTCAGGATGTATTACAGTAAGCACAGACTAGACGCATGGTACAGCCCACGCCTCTTTTCTCCAGAGCGCTCCAGAGCGTTTGTCTAGTCCTTGCAGCTTAGGACAGTTCTACCTCTGCCCAGCACTATTTGTCCTAGAACAGCAACACACTTCCGAACTTTCACCTCGAAACGTCAGTCGGCCAACCAATAGGGAAGCGCAATCCTTCTAGCGAGTCCTAACTTTACCAATTGTCGCCGCCGTCTCTGCAGCACAAACTTTAGCTGTCAAGATGGCGGCGCCCGTGTAAGGTGCCCGTCCCGGCTTTTTGCTAGGTGCTTGTTGTACCGTGCCAGTTGCCGCTCACCTAAGTTTAATGTTGTCTCCTGGACTCAGCGAGAGAAGAGCTGAGAGACAGACATGTTGGGCTTGTCGCTGAAGGAGGTGAGATAAAAAGAATGTAAGGTGCACCTATTCGTGCGGTGTTTTCGAGGGGTTTCTACGTATGTGGTGGGATTAATAGTACTACTGGTAGTTTAACGTCCCAGTTACACAGAGCGTATGTCCCGATCAATGTTTTTTCAAATACACTTTTACCAAAGCAATAATTGAAAACCCTCGCATGATCAGTGGATTTCTAGATCTCAAACCGGCGGGGTGTTTTACGGCGGACATTACTTGTAGAGCTACACTTTGACACAAGTTGCAGTTTGGCAAGTAATCCTTCAATTCGAAGCATTTTTTTACGTGACTGCAAGCGAAAGGTCCCACCTTCAATTAGTTTCGCCTTTTTAGCCGCAGTGAAACGTTTGTGGCAGTTCGGAGTTGGTGCAAAATGTAAATGATATGTTTCAACCTTTTTCTTGCTATCACCTACTGAGTTGAGCCCCTTTCCGAGCTCGGATTGGACTATACTCTCTCCAGGCCACTGACCTTTGCCTCTGTGTTTTAAGTTAGGAGATGTGTATCATAATAAGTTAAATCATGAATTACTTTTCTAAAGTCAGTCTATGTTGAGAGCTTGAATTAGTTTTCAAAAGTGTTAGTTATCTGGAGATTAGTAAAATTAGTTTTATTCAAGTTAGTAGTTCAGTTCAAATAAGTTTAGAGAAATATAAACAAATATGGTTAGAACAAGTTATCAAATAATGCATCAATTGCGTTCCATAAAGGAAAAATACCCTATTCTAAAGAACATGACCAGAATTGGAGTTAGCAAAACACACAAGGAGTTCAAAGGAAAAGAGTGAGATAAAGAGAGCGTGAAGCTTTACATTGCATGAATGCAGCAAAAATTCCTCTAAAGAGTAGTTCATGAAACTCAATAGAGTCTCAGGAATTAGTCAAATAACCATAGAGTTGCATTAGCTAGCTGTAATTTAAAATCAAGTATCTATAGTAATATTGAGGAAGTAGGAGCCTGGATGCGTCCAAAATGGCTGCGTGAGCTAGCGGCTCCCGAGACCCCCGCCGCCCCCGGGCAGATCCTGATAATTATCCTGGCTGCGGACCGTGAAATTTGATCGCGGACGAGTAGCGGTGCCGGGCGCAGTGATCCGCGTCTCGGTCGGCCGTTGCGATCTGGAGTAAATAGGCCCGGGAGTCAGCGGCCTACCTTGGAAGAAGCCGGGGTCTCGAGTTGAGATCGGACCCCGGCCGAAGTGCAACAACAACGGATCCGGGACCGGAAGTCACCGGCTCGGCCCCGTGGATATCCTGCCACTCTCCACACATTTGCAGGGTGGCCCTCCCCCACTGCCCCCCCTTCCACCCTTCCCCCTGAACGGAACATTGTGCTGTAGCCTGCGGAGGAGACGCGCTTACGCCGTGGTGGCGCTGTTTCCAGCGTTGCTGCGTCTGGCGCCCCAATCTCGTGGGAGCTGCATTGTGGCCTATCTACCTTGCTTTGGCTGGGCAAGGGAACTAAGTTGTGTGCTGAGGGCCCTATGTTGGACTGGGGGGCACCAGTGGAGTCCGGAGATGTCCCCAACCTTCTGCTTTGGATCTGGAGTGGTAGAGATGACGCAGGAGCAGGGGGCTTGATGTGGCTGTGCTTGGGTGGGGAGCCAGGTGACTCTCCCACTTTACGGATTATAGAACGTGGCTGGTGGGCTTTCGCACCGAGCAGATCTCCTGTGGCCTAGCAGTCTGGCTGGGTACTGACGACCGGCGTGGTGTTTTAGCGGTTGAGGCGACTTAGAGGATTACCATCCCCCTGGAGCGCATGTGTATGCGGCTGATGGTGAGCTGCGCCGGATTAACGAGTACGGCTTCGGTCCCGCTCACGCAGTGCTGCCCGTAATCTAGTGCCTCTGTCGCGGGATCACTACTACGGCCGGACCCGCTCTTTACTTGCCTTCCTAATGGCGACTAAACCCGAAACGGAGAAGCAACAAGCCAAGACGACTAGGGGAGTTAGGTATGTTCAAGCCAACAAGTTGGATCAGTATACACTATCTAAGGGATCGCCGACCGGGTCTGGGAAATCACATGACGGGACTGTGGAGGCGGCGGCCTCTACGGCGGAGCCAACGCTGCAAGATGTGATGGCCGCCATCGACGGGGTGAAAAACCTCCCTCGGTCAGAAGATGGAGTCCTTGGATCATAAGCTTGACACAGTTACGATAGAGGTTAATTTAATCAGTGCAGACCTCGCCAAAATCGGTGAAAAGGTAAAGTCGCTGGAAATCAAAACCTCCAGTCTAACGGATGATGTGGCTCTGTTGCAACAGGAAGTACGTGATCTTCAAGCCTCTAGTGCAGTCACAAGTCGTAAGTTGGACGAGAATGAAGGGAGAGCCTGTAGAAAGAACATGCGCATTATTGGTGTGCCGGAAAAGGCCGAAGGCCAGGCCGCAGACCTCTTAGTTGAAGACCTCATACTCCATCATCTTAAACCCAAGGGCCTGGGGAATTTCTTTACAGTGGAAAGAGCGCACAGGATACCGGGAGGGAGATCTAGGCCTGGAGCGCCACCCCGGCCAATCATTGCAAAGGGGCTTAACTTCAGGGACAGAGACGCTATCCTGCAGGCCTCCAGGAATAGGGGTCCTCTTCAATATGAAAACTCTACCCTCAGTTTTTTCCCGGACTTTACGCAGGCGGTACAGAAGCAACGGCAAAACTTCATGGATGTCAAAAGGAAACTTTGTGATAAAGGATTGAAATGTACCATGATGTATCCTGCCAAGTTGAGAGTCGAACATGGGGGCAAGGCGTTCTTCTTTGACAATCCTGAAATTGCATCAGACTGGTTGGAAACTGTTTCCTCTCGAGATGAGCGGTGGCGGCGGAGTGGAGGAGAAGATGAAGGCGCGCAGGAGCAAGAATATTGTTTGACACCGTTGCGGGTGGGGTTGGATTGCGGTGGGAGAGGTACCCTTGCTGATCAATCACCGTAGACAAGTTGGGTGTAGTAATGGTTTAAGCAGGTCCAAGGTCATTTTGGGGGTTGGGCGGGTATCGGGAGGTCGTACTCCTCCTCTCATTTCCTTTTCGATAGTTCAGTATTTAGATTATGGGGCGACAGGCACACCGCGAGTTGGGGGTGGAGGAATACCGTGAGCAGGGGTACAGGGGTCAGGGTGGTGAGTGGGGTGTGTTTGGGGGGGGGGGGTTGTTTTATTTTTGTATTGTTTGTAATTGTTTATCAGGGCATTGAATTGGAAAGTGTGCAGTGGTTGGGGGTGGCCGTTCCGTTTGTGTTTTTGACACAGGGAACTAAAGGTATTGAGTTGGAATATGAATGGGTTGGGTGATAAAATCAAGCGTAGTGTGGTCCTTCAGTATTTTAAACGGTGAGACCCTGATGTGGTTTTGCTACAGGAAACTCATTTGGTTCGAAACAAGTGTAAGGCGATGCATAGAATGGGTTACAGATTGCGGCGCATGCGGTCTTTACTGCTGGCTCTAAGGGGGTAGGTATCCTTGCTCGTAAGTCACTCCCTTTGGTGATTGATTCCTTATTCGAGGATGACAGGGGCAGATATGTTGGTGTGACGGTCGCTGGGAAGGATATGTTATCTACTTGTTGTCAGTGTATGTGCCTCCAGGCTTGCAAGCTCTTACTTTTGCTGATTTGGGGAAGGTTCTGCTAGATCACCAGCGTGGCCTGTTAATATTGGGGGTGTCTTTAATGTGGTTGCCTCTGGAGCTCTGGATAGACGTCTCCCGCGGGATGTGGGATGCGGCCTTAGCTGGTTGCCTGACTTCCTTGAGGCCATGGGTTTGGTTGATGGTTGGAGACTGCTCCATCCGGATCAAAAACAGTATACTTTTCACTCTGGGGCTCACAGTAGCCTGTCTAGACTAGATTACTGTCTTGTACCTGAGGTTTATGCTTCTTACTTTTTGGAGGCGGCGCACCTTGCTAGGGGAATATCCGATCACTCCCCGCTTTGGTTCCGTTTTGGTGTTACCTTGCGGTCTGAGGGTAGTGGTCGCCCCCATTAATCCCTGGCATCTGCGTAGTCCCAAGATTAGGGGGACCCTGTTCAAGGCGTTAGACCACTATTTCCTTGAGAATGAGGGGTCTGTGACCTCGTCAATCACGCTATGGGAAGCTTTTATGACTGTTCTTAGGGGTCAGGCTCTTTCGTTGATAGCAGGAGCTAAGAGAGACCGAAATAAAGCGATTGTTGAGGTAGAGGCTGAGATTGGGGGCCTGGAAGAGGAGCTGGAACAGGAGGTGACTCAGGCCAAACTGCATGTCCTTAATCTCAATCAGCATGAGTGTAGGACGCTGGTTACGGACAACGCTAGAGCCCTCAGTAGGGAGCAGCAGGGTAGGCTGTATGATGTCGGGGACAAAGCGGGGAAGCTTATCCCTTGGCTGGACAAGAAGGATAGAGCGGACCGAGTCGTCCCAGAGCTTGTGACAGTGGATGGGTTGCACCTCACGGACCCCCAGGCTATAGTGGATAGCTTTGCTGCTTATTTCCACACTGTGTACACCTCGGTCTCGAAACTCCCGGAGGAGGACTCCCGGTTGATGCTACGAGACTCGCAGCTCCCGTGTTTGTCCAGGAAGACCGTGAATTTATGGATAGTACCCTCACCATAAATGAAGTTGCCCAGGCGGTTCGCTCCTTGAACTCCGGTAAGGCGCTGGGGCCTAAAGGGATCCCAATTGAGCTGTACAAACTTCGACCTGACAATATCGCTCCTTACTTGCGATGCGTGTTCATTGAGGCCCGGGAGAAGGGAATATTGCCCTATGATCATAGAGTGGCTTCTATAATTGTTATTCATAAGGAAGGCAAGCAAAAATCAAGTTGCGCTTCATATAGGCCTATCTCGTTATTAAATGTTGAGCCCAAAATCCTTGCAAAGATCCTTGCCACCAGATGGATTAAGGTGATCAGCGGATTGATACACCCCGATCAGTCTGGTTTCATTCCTCATAGGAATACGGCCCTCAATCTGCGTCGGTTGCACGGGGTGATCGCCAGGGCTCACACCCTGATGGAACCCACTGTCATTGCATCGCTGGATGCCACCATGGCCTTTGATACGGTAGAATGGCCATATTTGTGGGCTGTCCTGACTAAATTTGGCTTTGGCACTGATGTTATCCGCTGAGTTCGTTTGTTATACACTGAGCCCCTGGCCCAAGTGGTAGTGAATAACCGGGTCTTGTCGCCATTTTGTCTCGGGTGGGGCACCCAGGAGGGTTGCCCCCTTTCTCCCCTTCTGTTTTCATTGGCTATGGAGCCGCTGGCTGTCTGGATCCGCTGGGAGCCCTCGGTTCGAGGTCTCCGGTGGTCACCGCATTGGGAGGATAGGATCTCTTTGATTGCCGACGATATTTTACTTTATTTGGCCTCACCTAAGAAATCCCTGGATGCTGTCTGCGATGTGTTGGCCTCCTTTGGTAGGAACTCGGGGCTATCTATAAATTGGGGCAAATCGCTTTTATTCATTCTGAGTGGGGAGACCCCGATTCCCCCTCGCAACTGTCCGAGTCAATTTGCAATGGACGGGTTGAAGTATTTGGGGATATTTGTCTCCTTCGACCCCGCGGTCCGTCCTGCTAAGAATCTCCTCCCCCCTTTGGACAGACTGAGAAGTGATGTAGCCGGCTGGAAGAGACTCCCTCTCTCCTTGACTGGGGCGAGCAAGGGTTGCCCACGTAGTCTGTTATGGGATGGTCGACCCCCGGATTGCATTGGCTAAACTGACGCTCCAATGGTATGACAGTGGGATCGCACTCCCTGATATCAGGAGATATTATTGGGCCTCCCAATTGGCAGCCATTAACCTTGGTATTTATGGGCCCCCTTCAGACCGTGGTTATGCGATAGATAGATGGCTTCTACCGTGCGGCAACTATAATCGGGAGCTGTATGCCAGATCAGTGGGAAGCGGTTTGACAGGACCAACTAAACATGCGGTGCGGATTTGGCGGGATGCTACCAGCTCTTTGGGATGGAGGGACAGTTTGACGAAGGCGACCCCACTTTTTGACTCCGAAAAGTTGGGCAAGCTTTGGAATACAAAGGGCTTTGACAAGTGGCATCTGATTGGGATCTCGACTATTGGTGATGTTTGGGCTAAGGGGAGGATTAAGACGTTTGAGGAACTGCAATCTGAATATAAACTGAGGAGCACCGAGTACTTTCGCTATGCGCAGGTCAAGCATGCTTTGACGGCAGCACTACCGGTGGAGGCAGTCTCCTCTTGAAGACAGAATTTTAGATGGATACCTGCCCGAGAGAACGATCTCCCTGATTTATAAGAAATTGATTAACCATAGGGCAGATCTCTTGGTCGAAGTAAGGGGGAAATGGTTGCAGGATGGTATTGAACTTGACGATGAGGACTGTCAGGCTGCTGTGTCTTCACCAAAGGTAGTTGCAATCCCAGCGCGCTTGCGACTTGTTCAGTTAAAAATTTTGCACAGAGTGTATGTCACAGGGTCCGCTTAGTTCGGATGGGGCTGTCGGATACAGGTCTGTGTAGGCGGGGGTGTGGCTCGGTGGGTACATTCTTTCATATCATCTGAGAGTGTCGTTCTGTGGCCGAGTATTGGAGTGGGATACATGATGTCATGAGGGAGGTTCTGGGAGGAGCTGTGTTGCCAGAAGCGCAGAGGTGCCTCCTGAATATCTGGGAACCTACTGACCTAAATATAGCACAGACCAAATGGGTAACTCTAAGTAATATGATAGCGAAAAGGAATATAGCACAGCGGTGGGGATCTGAGAGGACACCGACCGTTGAAGATGGATGGAAAACATGGATTGGTGCATGTTCGGTTAAAAAACTGTTTATATTACAAGGGGTCGCCCTCGTAAGTGGGCACCTGTGTGGGGGCTGTGGAATCGCTATAGGTGAGACATCTGTGTACCGCCTGTTGATGCACCCATTGATATTCCTAGCTCTCCGTGATGGTGTATAATTGTGTAATGTGTTTCCCGCTCCCCCCCCGTCCCCCCCGTTTCCCCCCTGCCCCCCCCTCTTGTACAATGATGTGTTCTGTGGAAGGGACTCTCCGCCATGTTATGTCACTGTCTTTTCTTTGATGCCTTGTGTTAATAAAAAGAAATATATATAAAAAAAATAGTAATATTGAGATGAGCAGCAGTAGCCACTGCCGTCAGTCGAGGGCAAGGGAAAATGGAATGGGGAAAAAGGTGGAATAAATATGTGGTGGAGTGGAAAGTTTGTTCTACACTAGGAACATACACTAATATAAAGAAGCCAAAAAGAAAGTTGCAAATGTTTTGCAGGCTTCAGATCCAATCACTCAGAAGCATTAGTCTGGGAGTTCTGTTTCTATCTTGCGCACGAAAAAACATGAAGCTTGCACAGTTTTATCATGAAGGATGGTACAGATATTCAGCATATGAGATCATTTAGATTCAAAACCCTCCTTTCCCACATGTAACAACCACATTCTAACCTTCTAATGTTTTAATTGCGTTAACAACAAACTATGTTAAAAGCAGGAACATCAGCTGCTATATATTGTTTAGCAATGCATTTCATTAATGAGAAGAAGAAATAATCTTTTAAAATGAACAACCATTCAAAACATTACACATGGTGCATGAGAAATAGGAAGTCTTGTTATCACAATAAATGTTTCTTTGGCAAAGTACTAAACATTTAATAATAACATTTTACAGATTTGGCAATTTCTAAAGATGCCAGACTAAGGTCATGCGTTTAAATTGTGCACATTTCAGCGTGTCAAGTTTGTTTCTAATTGTAAAGAAACCTTGCTTAAACATTTCTAAACTTAGTTCTAATAAGTATGTCTGCTAAGTGCATTTTGCACTTTTAAACAGCATGTCGTTTCATTTTAAATTATACGTCAATCATTACACATATAGCTGTTATTTATTAAATCCATATTTTAATGAATTATCTCCATCAAGTGCTTCCTGTGGCTTGCATGTTCACTTTTAACTTTTCAAATACTGGCTACAAAGCATCCTCATGCAAAGTAATCAAAATACCCTCTAGTATGTGACCACCTATACCCTGTAACCCAGAGGTCTTCAAACTTTTGTCGGCTGAGCCCCCCCCCCCCATCACCACCACCTGACAAAAAAGTTCTGGAAGCTGGTACTCTGCATCATTGATGGCCCTTCCCTCCTGCAGAGCCAGGTCGTATAGGGCAAATAATGTTAAATAAATTAAGAGTGTTTAGTAAACTGAAATTTATTTTGTGCTTATTCTAAAGTTCAAATGAAAAGTCTCCAAGAAAACAATTGGCACCCAATTTACATTGGTGCTTTACTTTTCACATAAAACACTACATTTAGGATAGATCAACAAAAATACTCCCAAAACACAGGTGTGGAGTGTGCCTGTTTTTCTCCACAGAGACAGTCAATGTGTGGATGGAATCTTGCTTCTGCCATCCTTTGGTTGTGCTCCACTTCCAGTCTTGAGCAGTATCTGGAAATGGGAGTGCTCACAAAATTTTGTAATATACTTTTTCAAGTTTTATATAGTGCGAACATGACCCAAAGATATTAGAGTGCTTACAGGAGCATCTTTTACATAACACAAACACACATTCATTTTTTGTAAGCACGGGTAGATTGTGATTTGCCCAGAATCACAGGATTTTGAGCAGACACCAATAATTGTACCTGGTTCTCCAGCTCTACAGTCACCAGCACTGGCTGTTGCGCCACATCCTTACCCCTAAACAAGATATCAGAAAAAGGGGTGCCACAAAACATGCTTTCTGACACGATTGAAAAATCCATGATTATGTGGACTATGGCCAGGTGTTGCCATGTCAGTAGGAGGCCAGCCAAAGTTTTCCAAGAAGGCCAAGGGGACACTTACATCATGCACATGTGATATAAGTGATTCAAGAGGATATATACATCTTTATTCTCTAGCAGCATCAAGAGTCAATTTTTTGGCATAGTTGGCTTATAAAGAAGATTGCCTTCCAAAGCTTCAGAAATAGCTGCACAATATTTTTTTTTAATTTGGTCTACGAAAGAAGTGAGGACAGATGGTAGGCATACTTCACAATGTTTATTATATCAGGCTTGTGTACTCAGCTCTAGGGATTGGAACATGTCATACAAGCACCAGCGACTTTAATCAAGGTCAAATTCATTTTTCGTAAGTCACTGGTAAATTAAGTGATTTTGCCCAGGATCACATGATGTTGAGCTGATACCAGGACTCGAACCGGGGTACCCAGAACCACAGTCAGCACCTATGGCATTAATGCCAAATCCGCTCCTCCTTGAAACATCCAACGTTCCCACTAGTAGTGGGATGAAGGGGAAAGGAGCGAGGCTTTTAAAAATATTACAAAAAGCTTTTCACTCTTACCTGCCAGAGAATGGAATCTTCAGGAAGGATACAACGATTGTAAATTCCTTGCAGTGAAACATACTTCCGACATGAGAAGCAACATGGGGTGCAACTAGACCCGAATTTTCGGGGGGGGGAGGGGGGACTAAGACTCCCGGCCAGGGCTGTCCCTAATACTGATCGCACACCTGAGGGGGACAGGTGAGTGAAGTGTCACATGAGTAGTGTGCTTGTGTGACTGCAGGGTGCGGTACAGGGTGAACTCGTGTGACTGCAGGGTGAGGTACAGGGTGAACAGCGCAAGAGCATTGTGAGTGCAGAGTGATCACTGAGAATGCAGAGTGTGTGGTGTGCTCACGTGACCGCAAGTAACTGGAAGGAGAACGGTGTGAGTTCATGGTGAGTGGCATAAGTGCAGTGTGGTCACTGTGAGTGCAGGGTGAGCGAGTGGTATGAGTGCAAGAGCATTGTGAGTGCAGAGTGATCACTGAGAGTGCAGAGTGTGTGGTGTGCTCATGTGACCGCAAGTAACTGGAAGGAGAACGGTGTGAGTTCATGGTGAGTGGCATAAGTGCAGTGTGTTCACTGTGAGTGCAGGGTGAGCGAGTGGTATGAGTGCATGGTGATCAGTGGGAGTACATTGTGATCCCTGTGAGTGCAGGGTGAGTGTGAAAAAGAAGGGCGAGAATGAGGAGCGAGTTGTCTGGATGCAGGGTCCATTCCCAGACACAGTTGAAGTTACTCAGCATGTTATTGAGACTTGGCATAATGGTTGAGATATAAGTTAAACTATTGCTTATATGGCATTATTCAGGCTCCAGGGATTGAGGTGGAGGAAATAAATATTGTGCTTATCCTGCACCAAACTTCCTGTCTTGCGATTCGCATTGCCAGCTCTTTATATTGATGCCCCAGATGGTACAAAAATAAGCAGTCACCTAAAGCCTCTTTTCAGCACTTATCTGTGCATAATTGGAACAGCAACAATAAATAGAAAGCATTTTTAATTGTGTTCTAAGGCTGCCTGAATGATCCATGACTGAAAATTAATGGGAACAAAGATTGAAAAGTCACATTACAAATGAATACATACTATTTTATTTATAAAACACTAGTGTCAAGACAAGGCCTTTGCAGGCTCTTTAAACAACACATGGCTGGTAATTTTCTTCTTGGAACCCTGCTTTTTATATACCTATTCATGAAATGTATTCTCACACTAAGGCAGTAAAATCCAAATGCAAGGAATAGGCAGAGTGGGGTCCCAGAAAACAAACCTGTGTAATTAGTTTACAAAGGTATGTAAATATACACCTGGTCTTTAAGAGGCGTGCAACACCCATAGGGCTCAGAGGGTCTCAGCCACTCCTCCCCCATCAGATAGCCTTTCCTTAAGTTTCTATGACTTGTGAGATACGTTATGGACACAGATTTTATCATCATGTTAGAACTGACAGTATCTGAATCGGTGGTGGCAGCCATGTCAAATGCCTTAAAAACATACAGGACCTCCTGTCTGACCGGTTTGGACTTGCAAAGTGTCTCAGTATGGACACATTCTCTGGGTGCAGGAGGGTCTCCAAAGTGTGGATCAGAGATAAGAGATAATCGTAGCAAAGGCATACTCTTGACAAGTTACAGTTGCGAAAACACCCTCCAGATACTCCCATTTGTATTTCCATTTTTGTTTGAGACAGGCCACCGTTACTAATATGGGGTCAGTCCGCCGCTCCATTTGTGCAGTTGCATGTTTGCCAGTTGCTGCACCCTCCTTTTTGTTCCAGCCTTCCGGAAGGTAATAAAATAGCATTGAGCCTTTTATCTATGTTAGTTCTGTTGAAGTACATTTTGCACAGGCTGGCTAACGAGGCCTGCAGTCACGGTCTCAGCTCACCCCCACTGCAGAAGCACACTGCCTGCTCCACCCCTCTACATGCAGCACGGAACAGGCAGGAGAGCATAAATAACATGATCTGCTTTTATTATTTACTGTTGAACTCTACCCAAAGGTATTGGCGTTTTACATGAGCACCAGTAACATTAGACATGCACGCATTATTTTATTGGTAGGCACGGGAAAATTGTGATTTGCTTATGAGCCGTAGCCGAGTCTCAAACCCCAACTCCAAAGGCGGCAGAGATGTAAGGGCAGTGACGTAGTGTAAAAAATAAATCTACATTGCTGTGTTTTTGTTGCTGGTATGCCACAAAAACACGGCAATGTAGTTTTAATTTCTTGCAGACTTTTTTCTAACAGTAGGCAGGACATTGTCCATGGAATGCGGATGTACTACACATAGAGAAGAGAAGCCATTGAGAGAGAGGGGAAATTGAATTCGTTTCCTCGATTACTAAATAACAAGCTACTTACTCTTTCTGGTGGATTCAAATTTAACTGCTGATTCCTCACCTTTAGATGGCACTGCTTGGCTTTGTGATGACTCTATGCCGCACCAGAAGGGCCTATTAGAGCCTCACATAAATGCAATCACATGCGCTGATGTCAGTTACTTAATATTTTTTCTACCCTGCTTTCAGGTGTGGAGCATTTAGCACAGATTCCAGGTAGCAGTGTGTCGAAATCGAATTTTGAAACCTATTAAAATGATTGAGTCTGTTCCACAGAACTGGGAGGTGGTAGGGCAGTGGGTAGTCTGCGGTTAGATAGAGCATTCACCCCCCTCCCCCCCCCCCCCCGCCCCTGCTGCGTCATCATGTGTGTCAGCCCGGACTGAGACAGCTTCCAGGGCAAACACACACACAGTTTTTGAGCTTATCGCAGCCGCACCTGAGTACTTCACAGGTCTTTAAAAGACCATTCACGTGTTAACAAGGCTTTGTTCTTTCTTTCACCTCTCAGCGCCCCTTTATCTCCACTCTGACTATGGATGAGACACACGCTGGCGCCTGGAGGCAACAATGGAAGATGAAGTGGTGGTGTGGAGTGCGCGCCCCCCCCTGAGGGATGCTGCGCCCCCCCGAGGGATGCTGCGCCCCCCCCCCCCGAGGGATGCTGCGCCCCCCCCAGTGGGGCGCGCACCACAGTTTTAAGACCTATGGTGTAACCCCATGATCCACTGAGACTGCAGTGCGGTGGGGGTCAGATTAGATATACCCCTGAAAAGGCTGTGAAAGTGGTGCATGCAACTTCAAACTTGAATACCTGCTACTAAAACCCAGAATACACACAACATAAATTTAGTAGGTATCCCACTGGATCATATTTTCATCCTGGTATAACCGTCGTCAATTTATGGCCATTAATTCTATCAATTCCATGATGTCCTAAGCATGGAATAACTGCTTCGATAATCTTGCTAATGGGCTGCAGTAATGCATTTTAAGCTTCTCCTTATATGTTTTTGATCCCCTAAATCTCAGGTTTATCGCGTAGCATAGAGTGATATTCAATATCACTACAGCTCCTCGTCCAATTACTCAGTTTTCAACTTTATTTTACTTTGCTAGTCTGTCATGACAAACTCACTAGACATGTAGTCTTAAACCACTCTCCACTCCTTCCTCACTTGAGTACACTTAAAAAAACACAGAGAGGCAACTTAAACATTTCAAAATGCACAATAGACGAATCAGTCCGGACTCTTCAGTGATGCTAAATATGATCCTTTAATGGATTCTTGGACCACGTATGGCGTAAGGTGATGTAATAGTACAGCCAAAGTGCAGCCAGCGCGTTTCGCCCTGAACAGGGCTTCCTCAGGGCAGTAATCAAAATACTCCAATTTTATGATGGTCACTGAAGTCCCAGGATTATTATATCATACACTTCAAATTGGTACGAAATCATTCCATAATTGCAAGTATCATCATGGAAAACCTTCCGTTTGTCTCCCACTTTCCTCAAAAGTCCATAGTTACTCGAAACACAACGTATTTAGTCTCCAATATGCGTAAAGCAATCCAAGTTTTGGTTTCTTGTGTTCACTATGATAGGTGACACTTTTAGGGTTAATCAGAGTCTGCGGTCGTCACTTCATTTCAGACCCCTGTACGACGCCATGCCTCTCGACCCACCGTCAGTCTTAAAACACAACGGAAACTGGTTTCAGAAGTTGTCTTTAGAATAAGACATATTAATTCACACGAGACCCCCAGAACTGGACGTACAGCTCCAGAAGTGGACACAATACTCTATGTCACCACCTGAAATGAACACAATATGAACTCTCCTGAAATCAACTCTGCACTCCAAGTGTGGTCTCCAGAACTAGCTACTATACTCCAAATGAAACCACCAGAACAGAACAGAACACAAGTCTTCCACATCTGAACAAATAATCCTGTTGAGGCCTCCAGAAGTAAGACATGCCAAAAGATCCGATTCAGGCAGGTGTCTTGCGATTTTCTTAGCCAACAATGGCTTTCTTTTAACTGTCCCCTGTCTGAAATTGACTCTATTTCAGTGTAGGTCAATGGGGAAAACACATTCCCCACTATTTATTTCGTTTTCCCCAAAATGTCCCTTTCCAGTTGTAAAATGTTGGCATGTGTAGTAGCATTTTCCTGGGTTTATATTTTCTTTGAAAAATGATAATAATGAACATTGATTTTTATGATGAATCTAATATGCAAATAATTAATTAATATGATTGCAGTTGAAGCATGTTTAATATGATGTATAGACGTGTGCTCAATAACATAATCTAGGTGTCACATTTTACATGAAAACACCATACTGGATAAAATAGATGTTCTTTCATTTGTTACTGTAATGCCCCTTCCACCTCGGCTTCCTGTGCATCTTCTCTCCTCATGGTCTCTGCAAAAGTGAAGACAACTGATGTAATGGATTTTTTCTGATGTGTGTTGATTTTAGCAGTTTCAAAAGCCCTTCCGTTGTAGGTCCTTTGCTGAGCCTAGTTTTATTTATTTGTGTAAAGCATTATTGTTGACATGTTACATATTAGATGAACATCCCTGAAAGGTGGCAGCATGAAAGATGCTTACATAAACATTGAATAGGGCTTATGTGCTTGAATTATGACATATTCCATTATGATTTGCCAATAGAGTTGTTACTTGTGATCATTCTACAATGGTCTAGCTATTGCTCTCATTTGTTATGCAACAATTTGAAGGAGAAAACAGTGTTTTGGGGGATGAGCCAGAGATAGATATGTAAGACTTTTCTTAATGCTAGAGATGTTGCCTGTTTCCTTTCTGATTTTGATGCTCACTAGGGACTTAGAATTATTTCTGATTTTGACTACTCCATAGAAATCTGCATTTGAGCCTTCATGGCATTTATTCTGTAATGTTTAATTTTGAGATTTTTGTAATAAATCCTATTAACTTTTCCATGATCTAGAACTTAGTTATTGAGTGGTCTTATTACTTATTTATCCTACTCTGATAATTGAATGTTGGGGAGGGTACCTTTTCGTGCAAGATCAACACATGGCAGAACTGCCTGAGGTTACATTTTGGGTGATAGGAAATTTCCGGGTGTCCAGAATTCTGGGTACAATTCTGCTTCCGCACGTTTGATGTATACATAGTATACAAGGTGGACTATTTAACAGGACACACTATTCCAGATGACGCTTCCACCCTGGACACCATACTTCTCAAAAAGCTACCCGAACGGAACACAGTTTTACAGAGGTGACCTTAAGAACTGAACAATGTACAGAAGTTCAGGTTTTTAGAACTGAAAACAAAATTTCTTATATTGGGTTTAAAGGTGTCCCTCGAACATGAAAATCAATTTTCCTTAAAATGAGCCACTGGACATTGGTCAATAGTTGGTAGGGTCGGTTGGGTCAAGGTTCTTCTTGAAGAGTGGTTTGATATAAGATGTCTTGAAGACAGAGCGGTAGGTGCTTAACGTAAGAGATATGTTAAAGAGGATTCTTGTTGGGGTGGTGAAAGTTGTTGAGTTTACAATGTTCTTGAAGGTTTGAGTAGGACAAGGGTCTGTCAGCAACCATCTCGAGTCTCTTTCTTCGACTAGACCAAGAGTTGATTGAAAGAGACCAGGATTCAAGTCAACTGATGGTCTGAATAGCCTGGATGTTGGCCGTGGGGCTCTTGATGTTTTGTGGCAATATCTCTACTTATGCTACAGCTTTACAGTTTGAGAATTGGGAGAGTTTGCGGAGTGCCATGAGGGTCCTTTGAAGTTAGTTGGTATGGCATTTGCTGTTGGAGAAAACATTTGGGAGTAAGAGAGTGCTTTTACCTTCTTGACAGAAGATTTGTAGGTTATGTTGAGGTTTTTGCAGGTGTGTTTTTCATATTCATTGCTTTGTTTGATCCACTGAAGTTGATGTGCAGTGATTTATGACTTCAACTTCTTTGTCTCTTTGTTGAGCCACGGGGTCTTACGTTGATCATGAACACGTGTAGACATCTTGAAGTGCATGAATCAGTTGAAGCCTCAAACAAGCCAGCAATAGAGCTGTTTAAATTCAAATGTGTTCAGTAGGTAAGATGGCAAAGACCTGTGTATCCAGTGCTGTGTGGTTGAGTCTCTTCAATTGTTTGTAGGTGGTATTGTTAGTTACTATTGCAAAACAGTTCTTTTTATGCAGAAGTGAACTAAGAAGGAGGTGATGTGTTGTTTGCTTAGTTATCATGTTGGGAGATTTCTGGTTACTCTGTCTCCAATCAAAAAGAAGAATGAGTCCAGGATGTGGCCAAAGTTTAGCCAGCTGTATGCTTAGGGTTAGATATTATTTGAGAAAAGTTGAGGGTTTCCATTATGAGCGATCTTGACCAGCAGAGGGTTCTTTCTTCGAATTTGGTGTTCACTTAACCGAATATGAAGAGGTCGTCATGGTTTACAGCAATGTCTTCTATTCAGAAGTATGTGTAGCAGGGAAGTCGGCCAGGACCTGTGTTATTTTGACGGTTCTGAGTTAACGCTAGACCAACGTATTTCTTTTCATTTGATTTCGTACTTTATTTATACCGTTTTCTTTAACTTTTTTTAAAGACTTTGTTGCATATTTGAAACAGAATGAGACAATAAAGTCAATATACAGAAAATGAGGGCGGGCAATGAACTTGGAGTGAATCATGTGGTCATGAAAGTCTTGAAAGCTTGGGGTTTGTAAGGACTCCTTGAAAGTGACTGATAGTACTCATCCAATCTTCCTGGGGTGGTTTCAATTGAAGATTTAATTCCTGTGGGGTTGCCTCATGGAAGACTAAGTGAAATTTCATCTTCTAGCCATGGTTTGTTGATGAAGATTAGGTCCCACCGATAGATCATACATTTAGTTGAGCATTGAATCATAGTTGTTAGACTGTTCTTTTTCATTTATTGTATATGGTTAAGGAAGCAGCTTAACTGGTAAAAGCATAGGGGCACTGTTGGTCTTCATTTTGGCATGAGGACATTTGAAGGGAAGTGGTTCAAAGGGTAGCGATGTGAAACCAGGAAAGCGGGAAAGGAGAGGAAGTCGACCATGTAGGGAAGGTAGAAGTATCTTAGTACTTTTAAGAGGTGGATTAGGGACTTAACTGGTTCAGGTGGTGCAGGAGGGACTGAGATATTGATAAGTGAGGGAGGAAACACAAGCGTTTTTGGATGACATGGCAGGGCCAGGGACTTTAGAATCAGAAAAGGAGTAGGGAAGAAAGGATTGATGAGGGGAAGAAGTAAAGCAAGTGTCCACATCTTCCTTTGTTTGTTAGATCAGGTATAGAGTGTATGTATTTTAGTATACAGAAGTAGGGTGGAAGTGGACTCGTGCTCAGGATGAGTAAATATATGTGGTGCATGAAGAGTGTGATGGAGAGAGATTGGAGCTGGGAGAAGCGGGAGGGCAGAAAGACAGTAAGTAGTACGGATGCAGAAGTTGCATGGAGAAGCATCAGGAATGCGATGATTAAAGAGTGTGAGTGAGGAACGTGCGGGGGAATCGTGTTAGAGTGGTGTACTGAAGGAAGTAGTGTAGAATGGTGGTAAGAAAGGAGCAGGCATGGAGCGAAACGGGTCATGGTTGGGAAGAATTTTACCGGAGCATGTGTGTTAGAAATGGCCCTTTTTGCGGGGTTACCTAAAACATTTTGCCTTCGTCCTCCTCTGTTTTTCACTTCGTTTTTGCTGGCTTTAGGAGTCTGTGCACTTTTTCACTGCGGACCAGTGCTAAAGTGCATGTGCTCTGTTGTCTAAAATGTAATGCCATTTGGTTACTTCATGATTGGCGTATTTGATTTACTAATAAGTCCCTAGTGAAGTGCACTACATGTGCCCAGGGCCTGTAACTCAAATGCTACTAGTGGGCCTGCAGCACTGATTGTGCCACCCACATGAGTAGCCTGCTGTGCCCTTCTGCTGGTCGCCCTCGCTAGGGGCAAGCAGAGGTGACTAGGAAATTGGGAGCAGGGACGAGGATGACTAAATCCCCCAGCCTCCCTAGCGGCATAGGGTGTTGCCACCAACGCCACAGGACCATCTTCGCTAGGAGGCGCCTACAAATACCAACAGGGTTCCTGCAGCCCGGGATGCGTGCGGGCGTGCTCGAGCCACACCGGGGCAAAGGCCGGCCCGTCTGCACCCGTCAGCGGCTGGAGGAGGCTGGGCTGGGCCAGGCCCCTTAACGCCGTAACTGCTTTGAACGTTCCGCGCCAGTGCGAAGAAACAGGCGGGGCCGACACCGGCAGCGAACGGGTTAGTTCGCTCCATCCGTATTCAGTTTGTTTGCATGGGGAACACAAAGTGAAAAATTACGCTTTCATTATCAAGGTACTTTTTATTCTGCTGCTCTGTTTTGTTTTTAAACAGTAAAAAAGGGTGCTAGTGCCCTTCTATGCTCATTAGCGTAGGTTGAGACAGTATTTATTGTGCCTCCTATAAGGGTACAAAGAGGTCCTCATCACAATGACTGCAATATGGGCAAAAGGAAAACACCCGCCTCTCAGAAGGGGTGCCACGGGGGGGGCTGTATGGCTGGAACAATTTACTTTTTTTTTTTTTTTTAACTAAAGCAGCACATGTGATTACACACCCTGACTTAGAGAAGGTTATTATTGGAGGCAGGAAAGCGTTCTCAGGAGTGAGCCACGGACAGGGGTGAGGCGCAAGTAAAATCAGCGGACGCTGTGGGCTCCTTAGATGGTTTATTAAGCACCCTTGTACCTGTGTTTATATCCCAGATGGGCCCTCCCTGACGAACCTACAATGTCACCCAATACCCTGACAGCTACACTAACAGAGGGAGATGATTTGGTATCAGACTTCCCTCTGCCCTAGAGAAAACGAACAGTCTAGCAAGACAACAAGGAAGTCTCCACGGACAAAAACCTTATAACCGGTTGGCTCAAATTGTGAACAGTTATTGGATACTTTACTTGTAAGACGGGAGTCAATGACGAAAGCCCTTTTAGCCTCAATAATATCTAAGGTGGAAGAGGTTGAGAATCTAATTTATGACTCTATTGTTACATGTAATAAAAGTATTGTGATGTCTGAGCCAAAGTTAGCGGGGGTGGTAGAGGTTCCATGTTTAAGGTCTTTGAACTTGAATCAAACCTTACCTGGTCCACGCCTAAACGGCCCAATGACTGAGGAAGCGCTTAGCTGTATCAGACAGTCAAACCCAATTAAGGGGGCGATTATTGCAGCCCAGAGAGTCCAGGCAGCCCAGATGAGTAGGCCTAATTCTGAGAAAGGCCTGCCATTTACACGTACCCTGTTCCAACTTGCCCTGCCCAAAGTTAAGAATCCATGTATTTTGGATTTTCCCCCGCTTCTGCCCCACTAAGTCGCAGTTTTATTAGAGGTCCGTTCTCTTTCTCAAGAATCTAGAGAGACTTCCTTGGACCTAATACATAAGGTTACTCACTGTAGTAGTAAAAATGTTGAAATGGCCTGAAAATATCCTCTGACATTATTATGGCAAGAAGCGTGGGGGGATTGGTGAGGGAGACTGTATAGTTGTGAACCTTAAGAATGCTGCAAAAGCTATGCTGCTAATGGGCTGCGCTTCCAAGAGTAGCTCGACTTCCACAATTATAGTAGTCCCGCTACAACATTTTAACCCTCCCAATCAGTGCACATGCCCTATTCAATGGCAATGGCAGCTACCTTCAAACCTAGGTAGGCCTGACAACATAACCAATATAGACACAATTCTACCAATGAGTAATAGCTTCCTACCCCTAGCTAGTCCCCAGGTCTTGTATGAAAATGACTGACTAAGGCGTGAGGACAAAATAAGCCAGGGTACAAATTTAGTCAACATGGCTCATTACAATCCCATTTCTCTATTCCAGGAACCCGTTGAAATAGGTTTCAAATCCCTCTGTACTCTTCCTATCTCAACCCCTTTCTTGGCTGTTTACGAAAAGGTCCTCTCGTGGAACATAGCGGGACTAACGTAAAAAAACGTTAATTTAAATTGGGAAAATGTACTTTCTCCACACCATATTATTGCCCTTCAAGAAACGTGGGAGGCCAACAATTGTTTTTATTTAGATGGTTTTATTTCGTTTTGTAAACCCGCTATCCCATCGAGTATGGGACGAGCCAGAGGGAGTTTGCTCCTAATGTTTTCACTTATACTCTCTTGCAAGTCTCAAATGATTGAATGTAAATCACATCACGTGTTAGCAGTAGAATAATCTTTTAAGAATCGTGCTACTTTGTTAGTGCTTCATTTTTATAATTTTTTCCAGAGGACATGAGTTAGAACATTTGCTAGATTTAGAGGAGTTCCTCGAACACTATGAGGAGGGTAAATCATTCTATTATGATTTGATAATTGTATGGGATTTTAACATTCACCAATGCTATTCAAATTCCATCATAAAGCCGGGGAGACTTTCTCTTTATCTAATCACTTTGAGCATACACCCTCGGGTATCTTTTTGGAAGGCACCCTTTCAGCTCATAATCTATATTGCCTTCAGCAAATAGATAGGCTGGCTTCAGTACCCACTTATATAGGAAATGGAAGGCCAAGTACTATTGACTACATCCTACTGTCTGCTCCATTAGTCGTGACCATGGAGGAATTAATTGTCTCCTGGTCATGTTTTAGTGACCACAACCCCCTTACACTTGTAATCCCACTCTCTGCCATTGAAACTGAGGAGACCACTATTTGTATTACAAATAAAAACATCAGCGCTAAAGTCCAAGCCCGCAGGCTAAAGTGGGAAAGGGTTGTCCCAGATAGCTTCCTGGATAATTTATGTACTGCTGGTGCCCCTGAAATTCAATTTTGCTTAGATCCAACTACACATGGCAGAACTATCTTAGAAGCCTTTGAGAAATTAACTAAACAAATATCATCTGACCTTACTGTCGTGAGTAGGGTCAGATGCTCGAAGGCCGAAAGATGGTTCAATGGTATATGTTCAACATCCCATAGGGAGCTTTTACAGACCCTAAAATCCATCCCCAGAGACTAAGCAGAAATTAGGGGCAAAAGAAAGGCTTGTAAATTAACAGATCAGAATAGAAAGAAGCAGCTATAAGAGCAGGCATAGGAGGCTCTGGGACAAGCTAGTGTGTTGAAAGATAGCTCTAATTTTTGGTCGGTGGTAAACAGTCCCTTTTTTTCCGAATCTCCAAACTCAAACATTGACTGTTTAGTTCCGGCCAACCAATGGGTACAGCATTTAGGCCATATATTCAGCGATATTAACTTAGGAGAAATTGAGGAGCACAGGGAAGGTGAGCAAATTAGCACATCACTCCATTTTATCACATCTACATCTAGAGGAAAGGCTCCGGGCCCTGACGGGGTCCCAGCAGACATATACATGGCTAATCCAAATGTTTGGGCTAGCATCTTAGCACATGTTTTTAATGCTGCGTGTTCACATGGTTTTCCATTATCCCGGGGATAGGCAGTCATTGTTCCCATTTTTAAAAAGGGTGCACGAGATGAGCATGCATGTTACAGGCCGATCTCACTTTTAGATTCTGCTGCCAAAATAATGGGCAAAGTTATACCAGATCGCCAAACGGCATGGTTGGACCATTTAAATGTCCTCTCCGATCTGCAATATGGCTTAAGGCCGGGCAAAGGGACCTTGGATCGATGCCTAAACTTACGTCTAGTGGTAGGAAAGTATACCATCGCCAAAAAGGGAATATTACATTTGGCTTTTATGGACTTGACACAAACGTTTGATTCTGTAAATAGATCAAAATTATGGTCAATTTTAAGTGACATGGGCCTTGAATCAGATCTGGTGGCCTTTTTACAAACTATTCATGAAAATAACATGGCTACTGTGAGATATAATAAAAATGGAGATTTGACAAATTCTTGGGATGTGAAGAAAGGGGTACTTCAGGGTTGTATTTTGGCCCCCCTCCTATTTACTCTCTACTTAAATAACCTAGGGGACTTTTTAATAGCCAGCTGCAAAGACATCCCTAGGGTTTGTGACCAGTTGATCCCTGCATTATTATATGCAGACGATACAGTCCTGCTAGCCAGAACCGCAGAGGGTCTCCAACTACTTTTAGACGGTTTAATCGTTTTTATGGACTCTTTAGACTTGTCTGCAACTTTTACGAAATCGCATACAATGTCTATTGGCCCTCGAAAGCCGCTAAAGACCACATTTTATTGTAAAGGGGTGGAACTGTCCAATGTTCCAACATTTCCCTATTTGGGAGTACTTTTTGATGAGCATGGGTCGTGGCGTTTAAAAAGTATGCAAAAAAAGAACACTCTAGCCAGAGCGACGGGGGCTACACTAAATTTTGTTAAAAGACTAAGGTCCAAACCTTTCCCTGTCCTGATGAAGATCAATAAAGAAAAGTGCATCCCTATGGCAACCTACAGCTGCGATATTTGGGGCTACAAGGAAGGAAAGGATGTTCATGGAGCTGAAGATAAGCTCTTAAGTAAGCTTTTGGCACTTCCACCCACCACCCTGGCATTTATATTACTTGAAGAAGGAGTGGGCTACATTTCAGATCAGTAGGCGGTAGCCCCCCTTGTTGCGCTAGCTGAAACTTTGGGCCAGCCCTATTATTAATTTAAAACACGTAACAATTTCTGACTGTGTAGCGCTCGATAGAGCCGTGCACATCCCCTGGCTAAAGCATATAATGGACTTGACAAAATGGCTCGGTTGCACAGACTTATACTATAGCCCTAAACCTTTGGGCAAATGCAAAATTAGAGCCCTTAAACTACAGTTTTTGGACAAGCGCCAGGGTCTTAGGGAAGAAAAGGAGTTAGCAAAACCAACGGTGAGAAGATATGTTACATTATCTTTGTGCAATCAAGTCCAACCATATCTACTTGTCGTTGGTAATGCCTTCGCTTTGTGCTAACCAGATTCTGATTAAATTTAGTTCCCTGGCGTTTGGCTGTTCTCCAAGGATTTATAAAACCTGGCACCTTAAAACCTTGTCCTTGCGACAATTTCTCTGAGCAAGATACCTTACATTTTATCTTCTTTTGTGATTATTATGTTTTATTGCGGAAAACATTTATATTTTCATTAGTCAGAGATTGTCATTTTACTCAAGTCAGGCACGCTTTGTTTTACCTCCAAATGCTATCCTGCCCTATGGTCTGTTTTGGAGTTGCAAGGTTGTTAACAGGAGCCAGTAGGTGCAGGAAAAAGTTCTCATTTTAGCTGTCATTAGTTTTTAGCTGTTTTTTATCCCAGTGCCCATTCCACGTTAATATTTGTACTTGTACGATACACTATCTATTGTACTTGAACTCAGCACTTTGCACTTTATATGATGCCCTCTGCCTCACCTTTTAATTCAAACTCTGTGCCCCGATTGATGTTATAAAATTTCCTATTTGATTTTTTTAAAAGGTTTTAAAGTTTTGTCGATGAAATGTACTTTTCTTAACATGTTCACTTTTATGGCATTGAATTGCTGATTAAAATATCTTTGAGTAGCCCTTCAAATCTGTCTCCGGCCTGCCACTGCAGTGCCTGTGTATGCCGTTTTAAACTGCCAGTTCGACATGGGAAGTTCACCTACTTGCCAGGCCCAAACCTTCCCTTTTATTTTACATAAGTCACCCCTAAGGTAGGCCCTAGGTAGCCCCATCAGCAGGGTGTAGTTTATTTTAAAGGTAAGATATGTACATTTGAGGTTTTCTGTGTCCTGGTAGTGGAAAAACTGCTAAATGTGTTTTTCACTATGGAAAGGCCTTTCTCTCTCATAGGTTAGCATTGGAGCTGCCTTGTAACTTCCAATTGGAAAAATATAGGATAATTGAGTTTGGCATCTCTGGACTCCCACTTTAAAAGCACATCTTTTAGTGAAGTTGGCTTTTAAATTGCAGGTCTAAAAATTTCACTTTTATAAAGTTTGCATTTTCTTACTTTAAACATTCTGTGCCTCTGGCTGTCCATAGAATACACGTCTTGGAGTTGAATGACCGCTGGGCTTTACGCATTCCCTTTAGGCTCTCACACACAAAGGGAGCTGAGAGGTCCCCTGCATATCCTGATGACCCATCACCAGGCTGATGGGTCTTACTGAGGTAGAGTGAACAGGAGAAGCTGACGCTTGCACTGGAAAAGGGCTGTGACTGTCCCACACAAAGACCTGCATACCCCCGTTTTGTATTATGTTTGGAAATTTTGAAAGCACGTGAATACTAAGGTTGGCGGTGTCCGACAAGGCAGGTGTGTGGAGACTTAGATGTTAAATAGCCAGGTTTGTATCTCCTTCCTAAACCATGTTAAGGAAGGAATAGCTCTGAGGTGGGGTGGGAGCCTGTTCCAGAGTTTGAAGATGTTGAGGAGTATACCCCTACCACCCCATTGCATCTTTTTAAATGTTGGATCAACTAAAAGATTTGCATTGGTCGATTTGAGTTCTCTGATGGGTTTGTATCTCTTGAAAGCCATCCTGAAGAATACTGGGCCGTAATTATGCAGTCCTTTGTGGGCCAGGCAGAGGACTTTAAACTTAACCAGGCCGCGCATGAGAAGCCAGTGCAGTTCGCAAAGTCCTTGCTTGATGGAATGGAATTTATGAAGATAAAAAATCAGTCTTGCAGCAGATTTGTGGACTAATTGTAGTCGACTCATATATTTTTCTTAAACGGTTAGATAAAGACTATTACAATAGTCCAGCCTTGGAAGTACAAGCAGGCTATTAGAATTTTTCTCTGAGTGTCTGGAAAAAAGGAAGATTTTTAAAAATAATTTTAATTATATAATAAGTTGCGAATGTGACAGATGATATTTATGCGCTCATATTAAGGTTGCCACCAATCATGATTCCCAAATTATTCACTTTGGTGAGAGGGCGGGATGGTTGTGTTAAAATATCAGGCCACCAATTGATAGACCATGCCGGGGAGGGATTGTCAAACACCATAATCGTGGTCTTCCGTGCATTAAGATTAATTCATCCAGCCACTGATTGCATTGATGCAATTACAGCATCTTAGGGGGCCTAACGTGCCATTATGAGCTGCTGTAATTATTAGCTGGGTGTCATCTGCATAGGAAGTTACCTCCAGATTGAAACTTCTAATGAGCGGGCCCAATTCAGCTACATGAACGTTAAAAAGTGTGGGGCTAAGGGATGATCCCTGCTGGACTCCACAAGGCAGTAAGTGTGGTGGGGAGTTAAAGTTCCCTAACATGATTGTTTGAGATCTGTCTCTAAGAAAGGAGACAAGCAGCTTCGGAGCAAACCCTTAACTCCTATTTCATTTAGACAGCCAATAAGAGTGGTATGATCAACAGTATTGAAGGCAGTGGATAAGTCCAGTAAGATCATAACTGCTTAACATCTGCCATCGACTCCCTTCCTCACTTCCTCCGTCCCCTTGACCGGGGCAGTGTCTGTGCTATACTCTGGTCGGAAACCATACTGGGAGGAGTCCAGGAGCTGATTGTCGAAAATATATTTAGATAATTCCAGATTCATAATCTTCTCACAGATTTTAGCAGGCAGGAGTAGTCGAGCAATAGGGCAATAGGATGATAGTTGGCAGTGTCATTAACCTTTAACTTGGGCTTTTGCTAGGAGAGGAAGAATGGAGGCCTGTTTCCAGCCGAGGGAAATGTCCCTGTGGCAAACATGATGTTAAAGCTCTGCAATAGGTTCCTAGCGATAATATCAAGGACCAGCTTCAAGATTTTTACTGGACAGGGGTCACAAGGAGAGCCTGATTTGCATTGTAGAAGCTGGGAACTTACTTTATGTATTGTATTGCAATTGCATTTATATGGCGCTTACTACCCCTGACGAGGAGTCGAAGCGCTTTTTCGAGGTAGCATGCTACTCCGAGACCCACAGAGAATTAGTGTTGAATTAGTATAGTAAAACATGCAAGTACATTATAAGTGGTGGATAGGTTAGTCAGTTATTTGGATTTGGAATGATAGAAGGATAGAGTAGGAAAAAGGTTTGTATTTATATAGCGCTTGTTACCCCTGATGGGGTGTTGACGCATGCTATTCAGGAAGCCCATAAAGGATTAGTGGTGCATTAATATGGTGAAATATGAAGTAGTTTCAGTGGTGGATATTATTTGGAGTGAGAAGGATAGCGTAGGGATAAAAGGGGAAGAAAGGTATGTCACATTTACTAACCAACTCGAGCCATTCTTCACACAGCAATCTGGGGGCTAGCCCTGAAATACTCTAATATAGAATCCTGGTAGGGGGCCCATATGAACCTTCAACAATAGAAGGACTAGAATAAATTGGACTTTCTGTCACGGGGCAGCTAGTGTCATGGTCAGGCAGGAGAATATCATCCCCTGAAGATCAAATACGGTCACACTAGGGTCCAAAGCGGCCCCATTGATACCTGATAGAATGGCTTCACTAGAGAAAAAACTAGGAAGCATTGTGCTATCTACCACACAGCTATTAATGATAGCGGTGGTGTGAAGTAATGATCCCCCCCCCCCCTGCAACACCGACTCAGCTACACAGAGGTCCAAATATTCTGCAATAGAGTTAGGGCGTCAATCAATGTGGCAGGTCAGACAGAGGGAGGAAGCGATGGAAAGTAGTAGTTGCTGGGCTAAGCAACTCATCAGATCTGAATGCCAAAGGCATCTGCCCCACCCCCTCACTGGTTGTAAATGCTGGTAAAAGTAGCCCAGTGGAACAATATTTATGGCACCTCCTAACAAATTCTTATTGGCAGCAGATTGAATAAGGGTTTGAACTAGCCGGGGATATTTACAATTGACTATACAATCCCCATTAAGATGTTTATCTTCCGGGCTAAGCCAGCCAACCCTCGTAGCAAGCAAAATATCATTTATACCTAGTAGATTGCAAATCAGATTTGAGGGACAATTAACAAACTTTGTTTTTAAGTTCTAAAGAGTGTTCCTTCCTAGCAATTTGCAAATGTGGCACCCTAGTTAACACAGCTACATATGGGTTGCATTCAGGTGGAAGGTTGAGGTAAGACTTGGTGGATCTGATCACAGTTCCTCTTTGTCTGGATTCAGCTCGAGCCTCGCGGTGGCAAAGTTCTCACATACTCAAGGTAACAGAAGGTGGGCCCCCACATTAATCACAGGAAGGGGCTGCTAGCAGATGGTGCGCCACGAAAGATAGAACTAGGGGCAAAAGCCGTAGTGGAGGATGGCACCCTAACTATTTGTAGTTGTCTGTGCAGCATTCAACTGGGTAAAATATTTAGACTCTGATGAGGATAGTTGGTCGATGAGATCCTCCAGATTCCGTAGCAGTTATAAGGGGAACAATGCAATCAGCCACTGTATATTTTTTAAGGTCCAGAACCTGGTCCAATCAGAAGAAACAATGAAACCAGCATCATTGGGGAAAGGAAACACGGCTGGGTGGATTTGATCGGGCTCGGTCGTAGTGGGCACTGGTGTTTTGAGAAGAGCCCCTTGTGCTCCCATTAATTTTAGAGGACCCTTTTGTCTGATCCGCCTTTTTAGCTGATGGACCATAGACGGGGGGGCAGTAGCAAGGTTGCTTGCTGAAACAAGGAGGGTGGTCGATGTTATGAGCCCATGAATTGGTACTTGGTGGGTCTGCATACCAGGCTGTTGATCACACAATGCAGACTCCATACATCCCTCCCAGTTCTATACCGCAAGAGGGTCTGACTGATCCACAGTGCAAGCAGGGGTGAATATAAGAGGTTCGCCCAGATTGAGGTAGAGGCGCTGCTCAGCTAGATCAATTTCTTTAGCGTAAACTCCCGCTCTCTGAGTTAGGAAGGAGTCAAGTGTTGTCACAGGCCCACCGGTTTGCTTGATATTAGCGTCCGCCCACTGCCGTTCCCCAGGGAGCTTGCATTTTACTATGTCTCAGTCGGTAAATGTACGGCGCATACAATGGACTGAAGCACTCTAAAAATTCTAAAAACTTTATTAAGCAGTATAACTCACCATGCCTCTGGAAACACCTAGGTTTCCTTGATACACATTTTTCACTATGCATCATTGTACGGTGCAGCTCAGTTGTTACCTCTGGATACCTTGGGTTATTGAAAAACCTTCAAACCCTATAAGTTCCTGCAACTAGAGGGGCTTAGCGGACATAATGATATTTTCGTTTTGTAAATCTACCATTGTGTAAAAAGTTACAGGCAAACGGTGTCGCAAATGGCCTTTTTTCCCAGTCATTTTCAGTATTTCTCAATTTTAAAAGTTGCTTTTTTTTAGAAATCCTTTAGGGATATACACATATGACCCCTTGCAGAATTTGGATCTTTGTCATCTTTCCAGAAATGTAAAGCTTTTCTGGATCACTCATGGGTTTCACCCTGGTTTCCACCACAAACTAAAGGTCAGTTGACAGCACAAAAGATAGGAAAAACTGGCAAGCTCTTTAAAAAAAAAAAAAAAAACAATTGTTGCGCTCCTCATGTTCCTGAAAGCTGGGAAGACGGTGACTTAAGCACAGCAAACAGTTTGTTGGTGCCATTTTTAGAAGAGAAAAAATACACTTATCCAGAGCTTTTTTTTTGTATTCCACAAAAAACTCTAAATGTAGCTATATTTTAGAGGGGAACCTCAAACCCAGAGTACTTTTAGAATCCCTAGGATGTTTAAAAAAAGGACACACATTTGGTGTGGATACCTCATCTGGGGGAAGAAATTTATGGAGCTCTATTGGCGACCTACACCAAATTGCCAAAAAAACACTATATTGCGGAGGGGGGTGGAAGGCCCAGCAGTGTAGGCGATGAATACCATTGTTCTGGGATATCAATAAAAAATATTTTTGTCGCATGGCACTATTGGAAGAAAGGACTAAAAATGGAGAATCGGTGTAATGCATGTTTGGGCAACATTAAAAACAAGCATTTGCAATGCAATAGGTCTCGCATTTACGAGAGCCTGAGCCATTGACATTGCAAATAATGCCTTTTGTTTTGTGCCAAGCTACCAGACAGTGAGTATATGTAAATCTTTAGTGTGTACTACAGTTACCCTGGCCAGGATTATGGTTCCTCCTTGGACAAGGTGTTTACCTCTGCCAACGAAAAACCAACTTCTTAACAATCTGCATCTCAGAAGAGGCACAGTATAAGGTGCTTGGGAGTGCAAGAGCGTTTGAAGCACAGAACATACAATACAATATTACAATCAAAAGTAAAAACATCAATATTAAGAGTAGTGTGGGAACTCTGGGTGATAGAAATTCATCTGCAAGAGTAGCTGATAAAAACTGTGCCATATGAAGTCGATGTGATCTCTGCATGGTTTGCGCTTGTTCCATTAATTTCTCACATAGTTACCCTATCTAGTCAAATCAGCATTAGTATCGGGAGAGGTGTGGCAACACTGGGTGGTAGTAATTGTGTTGATCCTCACAGATTCCAGAACGTTTCTTTACAGAAATGAGAGGAACATATGTCATGTTAGTCAGACATTTAGGTTTGAAGGCATTCTGAGTAAGAAAACCTTGTGAGATCCACCTGGACTCTGCAGGTTGTCTAGTTTTCTGGAATGTCTAGGTTTGGTATGATACCCTGAGACCAAATAGCGCAGATACCATCATCACCAAAATGGAACAAATTTCAAGACAAACATTTTGATGTGTTCACAATGCATTTCTGAGCTTTTCCTGTTGCAGAAAATAGGCCCAGTTGGGAGAAGTGTGGGAATACAAAATAATAGAATATTTTTTAATATCATGTGAGTTTCTCTCCATTTTTTGACTTCTAAATGTAAGCCAATATGCAAGAAAGAACACATTTTGCGAAATGCCTTCTGAATCACAGAATAATATGTGTAATCCCAAATTAATATTTGTACTTGTAACCACTTTTCCTAAACATAGTATATAGGGCACATTTAAAAAATGCTCACGTTACCTTCATACCAATTTTTCAGTCATTAGATTGTACCATGACCAGTAGGATCTAATTGGCGTGAATCCACTGGGACACAAAATTATAGATGAAAATGTCAATTATTGATGTCTCAGCAGCGAAGTGATTAATTTTGGGGTCATAGTCCATGTGTCATAATGCCTAATTATAAAACAATTCTCCAACAAATTCTTATTTATTTAAAAGGTAGTTTTATTTCTACTTTACAGGTAAATCATTTAATCGGTCATTTTTTCAAAACCAAGTCAACAAATCATTGTTTCAATATTTATACATGGTGTTCCATTTTATATTAAAAACATTAAAAAAAATTCCCTACCATTTAAATAATGATTTCTTATAATTCATCAATGTGCTGATACAGCTTCCTCTAATCTTGATTAGTTAATTTGGGATTAATTTTGAAACCGGTATTATCTTCAAAAAAGTTTGTTTACCTGGCCTTCTTTTTTCCAGCATTAAATAAGGGATGAAAATCATATTTGACATATTTGAGTAGTTCAAATGAATTGTTAAAGATGGATCTTTTGTTTACATCAGGTCATTTTCATTCAGAATGGCAGACTGAAAGAACTAACAAAATGTATGGCACACTGTTAGAAATTGGATTTTTGGTAGGCCAGGGTGTGGGCGAAAGCCAGGCAAAACCACTACTCTAGTCTGGATAAGGGAGTTACACTTCTAAAATAACCCCTGCTCACCCTCTTGGTAGCTTGGCACGAGCGGCAGGCTTATCTTAGAGCAGAGGTCTTCAATCTGTGGGGCGCGACCCCCAGGGGGGTCGTGGAGTCCTCTGAAGGGGGTCGCAGATTCTGTCCCTGGCTTGGGCTGATGAGGGTGCTCATGGCGAGGCCTAATTCACACCGAGGTGTGAAAAACATCGAAGCCTCATTAACAAGTAAAAGACTTGTCAAGTACTCGGGTGTGGCTGTGTGTGTCCCTGAAGCCGTTTCGAGCTGGGGGAAGTCGGGGAGGGGGGCTGGGGGAGCAGGCTGTAGTGTAGCCTGCCCTTTGAGGTCAATGAATATTGTGCGCCTGGAGCTGTGGGTCCCGTGACACATCCCCCGCCCCAAGCATGGAGGCACAGAGATGCCCTCCCATGATCGGGAAAGAAGGAAAAACACGCAGAGAGATACTGACACCCCCCTCCCCCCCCCCCCCCCCATGAGAAAGGCACAGAAAAGGTGGGTGAATGAATGATGGGTGGATGGATGTATGTAAGGATGAAGGATGGATGGATGGATGTGTGAAAAGGTGGGTGGATGAATGATGAATGGGTGGATGAAAGGGTGGATGGATGAAAGGGTGGATGGAAGGATGGATGAAAGGGTAGCTGGATGAAGGATGTATGGATGGATAAAAGGTTGCATGGATGAATGATTGATGGATGGATGGATGTGTGAAAAGATGGGTGGATGAATGATGGGTGAATGGATGGATGAAAGGGTGGATGGATGAACGATGGATGTATGGATGGATAAAAGATTGCATGGATGAATGATGCATGGATGGATGTGTGAAAAGGTGGGGGGATGAATGATGGGTGGATGGATGAAAGTGTGTGTGGGTGGATAGATGAAAGGGTGGATGGATGATGGATCGATGTATGGATGGGAGGGTGGATGGATGTATGTATGGATAAAAGGTTGCATGGATGAATGATGGATGGATGTGTGAAAAGGTGGGTGGATGAATGATGGGTGGATGGATGGAAGCGTGGATGGGTAAAGGATGGATGTATGGATGGAAGGATGAAAGGGTGGATGGATGAAGGATGGATGTATGGATGAAAGGTTGGATGGGTGAAGGATAGATGGATGAAGGATAGATGTATGGATGTAAGGATGAAAGGGTGGACGGATGAAGGATGGATGAAAGGGTGGATGGATGGATGGAAGGAAGGATGAAAGGGTGGACGGATGAAGGATGGATGTATGGATGTAAGGATGAAAGGGTGGATGGGTGAAGAATAGATGGATGAAGGATAGATGTATGGATGTAAGGATGAAAGGGTGGACCGATGGATGGATGTATGGATGGATAAAAGGTTGCATGGATGAATGATGCATGGATTGATGTGTGAAAAGGTGGGAGGATGAATGATGGGTGGGTGGATGGATGAAAGGGTGGGTGGATGGATGTATGGATGAAAGGGTGGATGAATTAAGGATGCATGTATGGATGGGAGGATGAAAGGGTGGATTGATGTATGGATGGATAAAAGGTTGCATGGATGAATGATGGATGGATGTGTGAAAAGGTGGGTGGATGAATGATGGGTGGATGGGTGGATGGGTAAAGGATGGAGGTATGGATGGAAAGATGAAAGGGTGGATGGATGAAGGATGGATGGATGGATGGAAGGATGAAAGGATGGATGGATGTGTGAAAGTGTGGGTGGATGAATGATGGATGGATGTGATGAGGTGTAACAGGCGCATTTATGGTTGTCAAAAGATGATGATGAGGAGTACCAGTTTCTAGAAACTTTTGTCAGAAGGGGGTCCTTACCCCTAAAAAGGTTTTACAAGGGGGTCTCAGCATCAAAAAGTTTGAAGACCTCTGTCTTAGAGGCAGTGTGTGAAGCATTTGCACATAACCAACAGTAATACAGTGTACGCACTACAAAAGGACACCACACCAGTTTAGAATAATATCCAATATATTTATATAATTAAGACAAGACCAAAAACAATAAAAATCCACACTACTATACTTAAAAGTTCAGTTATTTGTTTATTTATATTTATTTGCAGAGTTTTATATAGCGCTGGTTAGACCCGGAGGTATCAAAGCGCTTTACATGAGGATTAGCGAGATACAAAATGACATCAGTTACAGAAGCCTAGTTTCACATAGCAAAAAAAACAGTGTTACACAGTAACAAGAGTTACTATATCATAGATCCAAAAATATGCGGATTAAAAAGCGTTCCCTGTGGGGATAGCTCCGTCCAGGCTATCACGGCGTCGTGATCAACTAAATCCAACAGCTCTGGCTGGTTGCGGGGTCGTGGGCCAGTTACAGTGTCGGAAAGACCCGCAAAACAGTATCTGTGAGAAATGCAGGGTGTGGAGGCCCTTGAAGTCACTCTCGTTGCTGGTCGAGCTCCTCTCTGGTGGAATCAGGAGCGCTGACGCTGGCAGGCGTCGGGTGCTACAGTGCGAGGTGCAGCGTGCAGTGCCCCCAGGTCGCGGTGCCAGCAGCAGCTCGGTGGCGGCATCAGATGAAGTAGTCAGTGAGACCAGGGACGCGGTGCGAGATGAAGGCAGTGCTTGTCACAGTGCTAGCAGGTCAAGGTGCAAGCAGCAGTGTCGCTGAAGCTATGACGTCGGCTGACGAACTGGAGTCAATGGCACCGGTGTCGGTAGGCCAAGGCTGTGGTGCGGGATGAGGGCGTTGCATCGTGTGACTTACGAGTGGGGCACTCGAACCACGGTGCAAGCAGCGGCATAGATTTGGTCAGGAAGAGGCGGCGTCAGGCCGGCCAGGGCGTCCTCGTGAAGTAAGGCGGTGCGGAGTGCGGTGCCCACAGGTCACGTTGCGAGCAGCGGCTTGGTGGCGGCATCAACAGGCGTTGTCAGTGAGACCAGGGTTGCGGTGCGGCAGTGCCCTCTGTGGTGCCAAAGCTTCGGCGTGAAGTGAGGCGGTGCGAAGTGCAGTGCCCACAGGTCGCGCTGCAAGCAGAGGTTCGGTGGCGGCATCAACAGGCGTCGTCAGTGAGACCAGGGTTGCAGTGCGGCGGTGCCTCCAGGACATGGAGTCGGCAGTGGCGTCGTAGACGTCGTCGAGTTGGTGTTCTTCGGGTTGCAGCACAGAAAACACAGTCCCCAGTGCTGCAGATCAGAGAACTTGAAGTCTTTGCTATTCCTGAGACTTCGTGAACAGGGGGCAAGCTCTACATCAAGCCCTTGGAGAGAATCACAAGTTACGTTGCAGAAAGTCCAGTTCAGGCCTTTCACTGCCCAAGACAGAAGCAGGCACTGCAGGTCAGCCCAGCCCAGGAAGGCAGTGGGTCCTTTTTGCAGCTTCTCACGCTCTTCTTCTTGGCAGTCTTCTTGATCCAGATGAGTTCTTAAGTTCAGGGGTCTGGGACCCAGTATTTATGTCCAAAAATCCTTTGATTCTGCAATGGCAGGTCTGAGGTACCTTTTATGGGCTACTCACATGGGAGGCATAATCAGTGCTGCAGGCCCATGAGTAGCATTTGATTCACAGGCCCTGGCACACTCTGTGCACTTTACTAGGGACTAACAAGTAAATCAAATATCCAATCATGGAAAGACCAATCCATTGCACAATTTACACAGAGCACCTGCACTTTAACACTGATCAGCATTGCGAAAAGTGCGCAGAAACGTTACGCCAGCAAAAACCGAGTCAAAACCGGAAGGTCAGAAAGCAAAAAAGTCAGGGGAAACACTCCAAAAGATGCCAAGTCTACCACACACTATAAAAGTTGTTTTAATAATGTGCATCAACGCAGAGATAACATCAAAACAGAAATGCCTCCGCACTAGCTGTGTCTGCATTTTCTAAAATAGTGTAAAACAGTATTTTTCAGGAGTTTTTCAATTTTATTGTTTGCAAGTATGTAATTCTATTGCACCACTGAAATTAGGGGTGTTTGCTTCTTTTGCCTTTCTGTCCTGATTAACGAGCCTTAATTAAACATCATTTTTACAGGGAAAGTCATTCACTATATAAAACCAATTCATATTTTTCAGAATCACTGGCAAAAACAAGCCACAAAACACGTGACCATTGACAATCCATCAGAGTAATATCTTCCAAAAGCATTATCTAGTCCCCTTTTTTTATGTTACTCATCAGTCTCGAATGAATGCCTTTTTTTTATTATGTTTCTGGTGGTTTGCCCATTTTGAGTTACATTTAGCATCAGCTCTTAGTATTTGTGCATATGTTAGGCTTTTAATATTGCTTAACTTCCACTTCATCACCTTATTTATTTTCCATTGTTGTGCTAGTTGTGGCGCCACACAATGTCAGGGCGACTCGGCTCTCTGTCTTTCTCACAGGTGTCAGCATGGGAGCACTTTCTGCATGGGTGCACAATTTGGCACCTTTTTTCACCCACCCCAAGGTAACCAGCCTCAAGCATTTGTTCAAACACTCCTTTGAAGCTCTTTATGATGCCGATACTTGGCGCCTGCCAGACAGCCATTGCTATGTACATTTTCTAGTTCAGTGCTCACAAGCATTTTTGGATCGCGGTCCTTGGCTTCGGAAGGTTCCAATGTGATTGTGGCAGCCCTTGTTCTTTCATCACTGCTGGTGGCTACATGCCTGACCTATTACTATAGTATAGGAGTATCATTAAACACCCTGGGCAGAAAACCCATACAATGTCACCTGGAAGCTTAATCTTTCTTTCTTTCCTTCTTTCCTTCTTTCCTTTCCTTTCCTTCTTTCTTTCCTTCTTTCCTTCTTTCTTTCCTTCTTTCTTTCCTTCTTTCTTTCCTTCTTTCTTTCCTTCTTTCTTTCCTTCTTTCTTTCCTTCTTTCTTTCTTTCCTTCTTTCTTTTCCAGTTTGACCTTCCTTTCTTCGGTATGCATTGTTCATCTGACCATGGCTTCCAAGAGTGAAACCAATCCCAGGCAAAGGACTTCCGTTGAGGAGGCAGTGACCTCTTACCCTATTGAAGGTCTTCCTGAGGTGGCAGGGAATTATGTGCAGCCCTCAAAACAGACAGTGTCACCTGTTTGAGAGGGCCATAGTCAAGCACATGAAGGCAGTAAAAAAAAAAAAACAAGTGTAAACGAGATGCTACTAGACTGGTTTATCCAAATGCCAATTCACAAGCTACTCAGTACAGGTGACTGCCAATTTCAAACAGGCTTCGCATATGAATGCAGTAAAAAAAATCGAAAGAGGGCTTTCTGGCCAAGGCCAGTGATCATTTAAGAACCAGAAACATGAAAGAGCAAGCCACGTCAAATTGTCTGGTGAAAACACTTGGGCATTCTCCCTGCTGAGGAGGAAGATGCTCTTATGCCGAAGATGGCCTCATGGAGAGATTTGACTGCATGCACAAACTCTTGATGTGCTTGACACCCTCTAACAAATGGGGAAAAGAGAATGAGACACAGTGATTAAGGTATTGAGGAGACCCTTCTGATACGCAGAATACTGCGCTGAAGCAGGACTGGAAATGTTAAACCCTCATGACAAAAAAAGTCCCTATCCAAGCAAGGCAGTTTGGCTGTTCAAAGCTCCCTACACTGAAGTGGGGAATAGACTTTGATCGGAGTGCCTTAAACCATCCTTCTAGAGGAATGTGGCTTATGCTCCAGAACTGGTTCCAAAAATGTTTACTTTTCTGAGAAAGATCTCCTGGGATCCAAAGAAATGGATGGATAGGCTGCCAGGATAAACTTCTGGTCCTAGTTGAAGCCATTAGAAAAAGCTTTAGCCATCACATCCAAGGACAAGTGTCTGCCTACCTACATGCCTGGCCAGCTTTGCTCTAACAGCAGTTTGCCCATTTTGCAACACAGATTGTTAAATCCTTATTCGTGCTGCGAGGCCTCAAGGTAGATTATGCGCTATATAAATATAATTTTCATTTCATTATTCAAGTGTATCCTAAAGTTGACCACCCGGATGTTTGCTGGGAATCCGTTTGTCAAGGAAATAGGGAAATTTAATAAACACTATCATGGCTTCAGTCTAGGCTCATCCGTCAATGAAAAAAGTGGTTTTTTTTCTAGATACGGGACAGCACAGTTTTGGAAGGGGGCTCACTGCCAGTATCCTTATTCTGTGAGTTCCGTTAGGTGAAACAATTGGCCAGAATGTTTGGAACATTTTTCTTAATCAGTGCCAAATAAGGAGGCAGAGACATCCATAAATGTAAACATCAGCAGAGCTAATTCCAGTGGCTCTCATCAGTCACTTGTTGCTTTACCAAGGTAACGAGGCCACCAATGAAGTTCTTTCAAGCACAAGGCAAGTAGATGATTGTTTATTTTAAAGATATGTTCCTCATGTCTCAAAATCTTGTGTTACTTTGACAACACCTGAGAATGGCCATTCTGTACTGCAAGAGGTAGTCTTTATCATCGATGAACTGATTTAAGATCTGAAGTCCAAGTTAGAGGTACACTTTCTGAGCTTCGAAATCGAGTTTTACAGCAACTCGGCAGTTTTCAACAACCCAGATAAAATCCATCAAGAGAAAGTTCTGCAAGATGTTAAGAAAGTACGCACTATTGCTTCACCACTTTGCAAGGATTTTATACCTCTTATTGTTTTTGATCCAGGCTAGCTTTACTCATCCCTCATTATATGACTTTACAAAGGATGAAATGCAAGAAATGGGCAGGGATAGTTTTGTTAACGCTGTTGACAAGTTTTTTTTTTTTTTAATGAGTTCCCATGGGCCTCAGCACACTTTGGTGTTGTCTGATCATTTATTTTAAAAGTTTTATATAGCGCTGGATAGACCCGGGGGTATGAGAGCGCTTTACATGAGTATGAAGATAGTAAAGGCATAATAAAAAATTTTCAGTAGCGTAGAATTCAACAGGTTAACAAAAGAGAACAGCTAGAGTTTATACAAATAAAAGTATCAGATAGATGAGATAAGAGCTATTTACATAGATAACATGGATATGAGAGATCACATTTCATACTATGATAAGAGATGGGGATAGGTGTAAAGGGATGCAGGCAATAAGTAGTAAGGCATGAATAGGGAGGAAGGAGGTATTTTGGATGGAGAGGGTGTATGGGAGGGGAAGGGAAAGACTGGGTGAAGGAGCAAAGGAGAACAGTGGGTGAGGGAGCGAGTAGAATCAGTGGAATATAGAAGGAAAGGGGGAGGGGAGAAGAGCGATAGGAGAGTAAAGGGGGACCTAAATGGTGTAAGTGGGGAGCGGAAATTTGAGGGCGAGGACCAGAGATTAAACAACTAGTTTAAAGTCATCAATTGTAATACAGGATTTAATTGTCTTGAGATGACAGAGAGTGAAGTGTTTTCCTTCAGCTGAATTTTTTATGTGGACATTGAGAGTTAGGCTATTGTCGATGGTGATACCAAGAGATTTTACTGAGTCGGACAAGGAGAGCGAACAGTTGAGGGCATTGAGATCGGATATCCAGGTTTCGATAGGAAGAGGGTTATTTTTTGGGGAGAAGAGCATGATTTCAGTTTTTTGAGGGTTGAGTTTGAGATGATTAGAATGGAACCAGGATTGGATCTTAGTCAGGGTGTTGTTAAGGTGTAGAACATCTGAGTGGGATTTAATCTTATAGTACATTTGGGTGTCATCGGCATAAAGGTGGTAGTTGATTGCAGCTTGTTTTAGAATGAGGGTGAGGGGTTCCATAAAGAGGTTGAAGAGAGAGGGAGAGAGAATAGATCCCTGGGGGACCCCTAGGGAGACCGGTGTGGGGTTTGATAGGTAGTCGTGGATTTTGATTTGCTGTGTTCGGTGTTGGAGATAGAAGGCAAACCATTTAAGAACAGTACCACTGAGGACAAAGCGATCTCTGAGCACATTAAGTAGGGCAGAGTGGTTAACTGTATCAAACGCAGCGCAGAGATGGAGGAGGATAAGAAGGCAGGTCTCGCCATTATCAAGGGAGTGGTGGATGTCATCAACTTTGTTTAGCATGGCAGTTTCTGTACTGCAGCCTTTCCTGAAGGCTGATTGCAAGGGGTCGAGTAGGTTGAAATGTTCGATGTGTTTGTCCAATTGGAGCAGGGTACATTTTTTTGAGGGCTTTGGAAAGAAGGGGGAGGTTAGAGATGGGTCGCAGATTGTTTAGGTCCTCAGGGTTAGCATTACGGTTTTTAATAATGGAATGTGAGTGATTTGTCCGAGTTTTAGGGAGATAGGGACACGCTCCGTGGCAAGGGAGGTGTTGATGATTATAGTCCAAGATGGGACAATGATGTGCTTAAGGTCTTCGACAAGGTTAGAGCGGAGGGGGGTCTTTAGTATGAGAAGACTATTTTAGTTTACCAAGGATGTTAGAAACTTCGAGTTCAGTAGCAGGGTGGAGATTATGCCAGGAAGCATCGTTTTTTAGTTGTTAGTTGAAGGGGTTGGTTTCGAGAGGTGTAGTAGGAGGAAAGTGTGAAGAGTTGTCCTGGTGAGGTGTAGAAGCAGGTAAGTGCGAGGTGGAATCAGGGGAAATGGTAAATAAGGTATGAGCTTTTGAAGTGATATCAGCAGTCTATTTGGAGTTGGGTGGGCTCGGAGTTAAAAAGAAGGATTGATCTATTTTGGCGGTTTTTTTTCTGACAAGAAGTTGGCAATTTCTTCGCATCTAGCAGTAGAGGCCGTCAGCTTAGGAGGGGCGGAGAAAGTTTGGTTACAAACAATGTTGAACAGTTCTCTGGGTCTATTTTTGGCCCGGTCATGTTGTGTACGGAAGAAGGATGCCTTTTCATTGAAAATGTATTTCTTGTATGTAGATCTAACTGATCTGAGGAGTGTGAGATGTGAGGGAGAGGGGTGCTGTCTCCATGATCTTTCCATGGATCTTATTGAGGGTCTTTCATTGTTGAGCTCAGAGTTGAACCACGATTTGAAGAACTAGGATGGTAAGAGTTGGATAGGTCCAAAAGGTCGGAAGGGGAGAGATAGCTCGAGGTGCGGCGAGGCCTATGAATACTGCAGCAGAGAGGAGTAGTGCTCCAAAGTTTGTAGTTAGTGGTGTTTTGTAAGCCAGCGTTGGGGAAATTGGAACGATTGAGGATGGTCCTGGAGCTGAGGGAATTGAAATCCTCTGTAAGTCGGGTGAGTTCGGCCGTCAATGTGGAGAGATAGTGTTCTATGTTGAGTAGTGTCTGGGTTATTAGAGTGAGGGGTAACATAGTTGGAGAGGAGGGGGGATAGGGTGTGTTCTGTGCTTACCATGGAGTGAGGTCTGTTGTGCAGAGGGTATGAGAGACCAGGAGAGGGGGTATGAGGAGTGCTCATGCTGTTGGACAAGGGGAAAATACTACTATTTAACAATGTGACTAAAAGTACTACAGTTCCCAGAAAGCAAATAACATAGATCTGTCTGTTATGCACATGATGCTTAGACATTTAAAACATTGTCATTTTTAAAGGCACTACTCATGGTATCTCTCAACAGTACTAACATCTTAAACACATACACTCTGCCAGATACTGTTCACTTGTTTTTTTTCATATCACTTTGATACTATTTTTTGTCAAACTCCCATCTACATATTCATTTTTAAACTACATTTTTAAATAATTAAAACGTTTTATACATACCAGTGAATTCAGTTTGTAGATTATGTTGTTGTTTAAGCTCTTGCTGGATAGTTTTGACACTGTTGTGATGTGTAAAAAGTAAGCACAAGATTTGTACACCGCTCTCATTCAGTTGAGTCTATTAGTAAGGGAGGTTTCTGGAGGCAATGGAAAGCCCAAGAACTTTTAGAACAAACTTTGTCCCATATCTGCAATTCAGAGGTTTCTTGGGGCTGGCATTTGGAAGGGGTTTAAATCGATTTCTTACTGATGTTTTTAAGATCCTGAATTTCCTTTTAAATATCTTTGGGAAAGGGTTAAGTAAAAGGACAGTAATTTGCTATAGGTCTGTCATTGTGGAAGACCATTTGCTATTGATGATCCTGTTAGTTTATGAACCGCCTTTAGTGTGTAGATTGTTGAAAAATATTAGGGTTACAGTTCCCACTGAACATCAGTTTTTTACCCTAGAATTCCACACTATTTGTGGTTCTGTGTCTGAAGGACAACAGCAGTGGAAGGGATCACTCGCTTGCGGAGTAGCGTTACCCCACTGCCTGGCTCGGAGCCAGTAAATGAAAAATAAAACAATGTCATTGTTTTATTTCTCATTTTCCGGCTCTGAGCCAGCTTGCGAAGGGGGGTGCGGGGCATTGGGAGGAGGAGTGCTATGTGCACTACTTCAGTGCACATATGTGTTTGGCCGGCCGTCTCAAGCTGACCAAAACACTAATTCGCACCTAGGTTTCTCCAGCCCGGCTGCATTGAGGAGCCGGGCTGCAAAAACCCCACAGACTCCCTGGTCTGAGCAGGGCGACTTTCTTACCTGCTCAGACCAATGCTTGGGCTGCTCTCACACCTGCTCAGCCTTGGAATGTGAAAAAGTCATTGCTTTTATGTCTGAAAGCTTTAGTTCTATTAAGGGCTCAGAGAATATGATTAGTCCACCTTCGAACAAAGTAATGAGAATTTAAAATGATGTCATTTGCGTTATTTGTGCAAAGACTTAATTTATACTGTTGCTTTGTATTGCCCTCTTTTTTTTCTTGAAATTGTATTCACTTTATAATATGTTAGGATTGGTGTTTGTCTCCTCTGGAATTAGGCCTTGTTCCTTTTTTATTAAAAATAGGATTAATTATGTGTTTTGACGTAAAAGAAAAATTTGAATTAGAGGATGCTGGTGAATATATTACAGTCCTGGACTGGCATTGATCACTTTGGTCATGCTTTTTATGATGTGGTCTTTGTAATGATTCTTGATAAGTGTTTATTTTATTTCTGTGTATTTGTTTTATTCATATGGCATTTTCATTATGGCTGCTGTGTGTCGAAATAGAAAGTTAAAACACTAATCCTCAACTCTATGTCCTTAATAGAACTAAAACCTTTCAGACAGAACAGCTAAGGCATTTTTACATTCTTGCTGTGTTCTTTATTATTATCTTCAAATCTTGTACCTGGAACAAGGACAGCACCATGCATCTTCTACTTAGTTTCATTAATCCCATGTATGAGTCATAATCGACTGATTCATTAATTACACAATTCAGACATAACCTTTATCCTTAGTTCACTGCACCTTTGTTAATTTTACTTGGCAAGAACCACAATTAGGCATATGTTATTGGCTCATATTGGGTGGCATCTTAGTTTTTGTAAATGTCCAAGTGAAGGTTCATAAAAGTCAGACATGTGCTGAAAATCTGGTTTAGACAGAAATGGTTTATTGACTGACCAAAGCGCATTACTTTTAATGTTGGAGTTAATAAGTGCAATCTGATGAGATGGCCAACAGTCCAAGCAGGTCATTTTGCCAACTAAACCAATGGCATTTATGCATCAAAATCTCTCTCTCTCTCTCTTCTCTCTTCTCTCTTCTCTCTCGTCAGGCTTTAATGTGCTGCACTGTGCACTCCCACAGGCACACCACTCAACCTGCACTTATATGGGTGGAGTCATTACCTCGGTGTGATGGAAATATGATCCAGAACTAATAGTGTATGCCTGCTGTGCAGCAAGAAACATGAACACAACAACGAGTGCATGAGAAGAGGAACAAAGCATGTGAGAGGGCACATAGGACTAAAGCCGAGATATTCCGAACAAGTCCCCACAACATGCAAAGTATCTTAAACAAGATCTGTTTATTTACTGGTGGAAAAAGACGAACTGGGATGTATTAAAAGTGGGCTGGGGTAACTTAAGCAACAAAAGTGGCAGCAGCATTTTACACAGTCCTGAAGCAAAAGGTTAGATATTTAGAGAAGCTAAGTAAGGGTGCATTCCTATAATCCAAACGGGGTGAGATAGCTACCTACTCCCTCACTTCAACTCGGAGGCAAGTAAGACATTTCTTGAGCTCTTGAAAAAAGAGTATTGTACTAGCAGTGTTGGTGACTTGTGGGCGGAAGGTAAGATAGTGCTGATAGTAACACCAACATTTTGGGACACATAAGCAGGGTCTGGGAGTGTTCAAGAGCCATGGCTACAAAATGGAGGTCCAGGTAAAAAAATGAGTTCCTACAGCCCACTCCTCCTTTTATCTGCAAGTATCTTCAAAAGATTATTGGTCATTCAGCAAGCAACTGAAGCAAGACATTAATGAAGTTTAAGGGAAAATTCTGAACTACCACCGCTTTGCTGTATCAGGACTTGTGTCAGAAGTGTAGTTTAAAAAAACTAAAGCTAAAAGAATGTATTAAAATAACTAACATGGTTAAATGTTAACAAATAACACAAACGACACAAAGCACACAATTCTTAATAAACCTATTCTCAATGTTTTTATTTTTAAAGACAAAAAGTATTTTAATTCACATGCAGCTAAACATAAAATTACAATTGTACACAATGAAAAGGATTTCACAACGTAGTTCTTCCTATTGTTGCTGTCACAGAATTCTCGGTGTAAAACATTTTCATCTTGCGCTTTTCTGAGAATTCATAATGCAAACCCCCTTTTAATTGCATGTGTCCCTGAGTTCGCATTGTAAAACTGGACTCCCTGGGTAATGAGGCAGAGCAATCCACAGATGACTTGGATGGTGTTGTGGACTAGAAACTTTGAACTGAGCAACACACAATTGTAATACACAATAAATATATGCCTGACCCTTTTCTTTAAAGAGTATTCAAATCCGCACACAACAAAATACTGTACTTAAAATGACAAATGTTTATACGATTTCAGGTGGATTTAGAAATTGAAACCCCTCCTTTACACGACTTGTAGATCCCAGAACAATTAACCCTGTAAATGTAGTCTATTCCCATTATCTGTTAAGTACTGTGTGAGAATATGCACTCCAGCTGGCTCTAACAGCAAAAAAAGCAGTAGTCCTATATAAGCCTATTGGAAATCATGGCACTGTTCAAAATCAAAGGGGTTAAATCTCCAGGCATTGTCAAGTCACTCACAGTTTGATATTAGACTGCCTTTGTCAATGCATTAAATAATTTTAAAAAAAAGTCAAGCCTATTGGCTTTAATTTGAATGTAAACATGATTATGTCTTCTTTGACTAGAAATACTCATCCAACAATTTAGGCAGACCTAAGTATAAATTGGCATGAACATTAGATTTCCCTTTGGAGCACAAACTTTTACTGTGGTCAGTACTAAAAAGAAATCTACATACTGCATCCCTTCCTATTGTATTTGTCAGAGAGTTGACAATATAAAACATGTTCGTATTGTATTTGAGAAAAAGTTCAGAAAGCGAAGCCTTTTCCTATGGTATTTGTCAGAGTTCACACTGTAAAACCCACTTCTATTGCATTTGTCAGAGTTCACTATATAAAACCCCTTCCTATTGAACCCTTTTCTGCTGCATTTATCAGAGAGTTCATAATGTAAAGCTATGTTGTTTTTGAAAGCCATTTCAATGTAAAAAAACATTTCCTATACTACTTTGTCAAAGAGTTGACAGTGTGAACCCCCTTCATACTGTATTGGTCATGGGGTTACACCACTCAATGCCTCCAAAAATATATTTGACCTGTGGTCTGTATTAGCTATGTCCCTGTCAATTATGAGCAGTTGAGGTACTTCTTAGGAGGATTAACATAACTATATTTCAAACAAATGCTTGTAGAGATCAGCATGTAGGCCAACCAGTAGTGATTCTTACAGCTCTTTTTTATGGTGAAACGTAAGGCCTGTCAGACAGCTGCTTTGCCACGCCTAAAAGCCAATGACTCTCCAAATAAAACTGGGTTTGTCAAAGGGGGTAACCAAAGCCCTTGCCTTTAAAGGTAATCTGTGGAAATCCATGCTTGAAAAAACTTGGCTTTTGACTTTTACACAGTGCAATAATAATCCACCTGTAAAGGTCTATTGGATTTAATGTGCTTTTCATAATCAATGATTCTGGCCTACTTCCTTTGTCATAACTTTTCATAATAAGACCTATGGCATTTGACTTTACAGCTTTAATCATTGTTGACTTTTCACCAAACCTAACCTAGGCCTATTGTATTATTCTTAATACATGCAAATCAAACACTCTTTTTCAGTGGAAACACACAACTTCTGCTGAATCACTTATTGTAGTGAACACGTTAAACACATGGGTGGAGCAGAAGCTAGTCGTTTAGTAGTGCTTTCGAAAGCTCTTTTTCTTTTGATTGCGTATGGTGTGGCAACAACTGCATTATGAAGGCAGACCGAAAAAAAGGTAGTGTCCAAATTGGGAAGGGAGCAATGGTGTAGGGTTGCGATGGTGCATCTGCTCCTCACCAGAATGCTGCCATGCTGGGGCAGGAGGAGGGTGATGCACAGCTAGCTCTGGTCTCACGTGGCATACTGAGATGCTGATTCAAAGCAGGAGAAGCAGTAGCACACACAACCCTTGCCCATGCAGTGTTGGGGCAGCTTCAGCATACAAGTGTCTTGACCTGCCAGAAGGCCCCTTTTTATGGGAGGGCCATGGGAAGCATACAAGTATCTTGCTCTGTATGAAGGCTGTTTAGAGGCAAGGCAGGTGAGACAATCTAGGTGACAACAATTGTAACCTGGTCTCTTTCTTATAAAGGTCTGAAACGTCTATTTTATTTCATTCCAAATTTAAGATTTGAACCCTCGTATTGAGGAATTATCATCTTTGTAACCATTTTCAAGTCCAAACCACGAGCAGTGTCTTTTTTTTTTTTAATTTAGTTTCCTAATTTGTAGACCAAGTATTCAAAGGTTTCTTGAAGGTCAAATGGCCAGTTGAAGAATACAACATTAATTGAGAATTTCAAATTCGAAAGGAAGAGGCCGGTCATCCTCATCCAGTCCACTCCCAGTTTGTCTTTGTCCTGTTCCAGTAAAATCTGAAACATCATAAGTAATCACATATCGTCCTCTACATTAGATTTTACTGCTGTTAGCATGCGTTGCATTGTTACAAAATTCACCTTTACTACTAATGACTCTAAATTTTGAAGTTTTCATCTACATCTGAGAGATTTCTTCTGTATTACTGTAGACATGTATTTCAAGGCGCTACTCAACCCCATAAACTGTACTCATATTAATGTAATATAATATCTTTTAGAGAAGTAAGTTTCATTTGGACTTATTATAATGTCTAAATATGTACTTGCCAAACACTTAGGGCCCCATTACGATGTCGGGCAGTTTCCTCCACCCTACATCGTCTCAGTCATGGAACCGACCAGCACACAGTCGGCGGTCCTGACCGACTAATTAGGATGCGACTGAACACTGTTCAGTCACATTCCTTTACTTTAAAATGGGAGCATGTATTCCCTCCGAAAAGCATGCTCCCATTGTAAAATAGGAGATGCAGTTCACCTGAAGGTGCCTGCCACGGGGTGCAGGGATCAACAGGGGGGCGGAGGCTGTGCACTCCAGGGGGGCCCTGCTGGGTGCCCCCAAAGTCTAGTTCCGACAGCCTTTCTGTGTCTGAAATGCCATCACGCAAAGGTTGCTGAAACCAGACATCGTAATCCCAAGGGCGGCAAGTGCCGCCCTCTGGATTACTGGCCACATTCCGGCTGGCAAACGGGCTCTCCAAGTCCGTCCAAAGCCAGTCGGAATGACCTTTTGGATTCCTTCCTGACCGCTTCCATTGTAATGGGGCGGTCGGAAAGGAATCTGACCAGCATATTCCGATGCAGTCGGAAAAGCTCTGGCCGATTCCGCTTCCGACCGCATCGTAATAGGACCCTAAGATTTTATTTAATGTTATAAACAACATGAAGTAATCTTGCCACATCCTTCCATCAAGGAAGTGTCAATTTATTACAGTTGTTTTATATGCTTCCAAATTGCCTTGTTGGGATGTCAGTTCCAAAGTCAAATGCTAAATATCTGGGCAATAAAGGTAGATATCAGCAAGATACAGTATTCTCTTGCCTGTGTGATTGATGAGTATACCTTTAATTGAACTCTCACTGCACATTGTCCATCAACTTCCTTATCGCCAGTGTGAATATTAAAGGAACATAGGAGGGAACTTACGTTTGTGCGTTTTAGAATGCTAATATAACTGGTTTACAATTTCAAACAGTCAAAAAATATGCGTAGATTAGCCTTTCAGATCACAGCAGTCGTTGGCAAAATGAGACAAGACTTCAGCATTTGTTGTCATGAACTGACATTTTGAAAGCAATAACGTTGCATTTTATTTGCTGATCGTGCAACCAGTCTAACTTAAGTGGATTTATTTCGATATACAAATCTCCAAACAGTTAAGGAGTTAAAATGTCATAATACGTGTCTGCGAGAGAGCTTGATCTGTAAAGCAGGCACATTGGTATTCTCTTTCAGGCCACAGATGTCATGTTTGAACTATAAAAGGAAAAGGCTTGTCATAAATCGTTCTTTATTATTTTGTGTCTTATGATGGGCAGGTATTAGCTTCTTAATGCAAAACAGTCCTCCTATAGCCAAAGGTTTTAAAACTACATTGGATACGTGCTTTCTTCCCTTCGTAGTACTTTGAGAATTCCTAAAACACATTCATTTTATATACACCTTTATGCCCTCACTTCTCCGTCTTTGAAAGCTCAGTATTTCCTCTTAGGGGCTAAAACAATAGTTATCTAAATGACAATAAACGACTGCTGTTTTGCACCCCAAATTTACATCTCTTCCTTTGTTTGTAATCCCTTGAATCATAGTCCCCTCAGAAGCCTTGTTTTGTATTCAAGCATTACATCTCTGAAGCAGGAGAAATTCTGTGACTAAGGCTAAACAAAAGCAGATCAATAGGTGTGCATGCATTAGTTTTGAAAAGACCAGTATGGATGACTGAGCATTTTCGGCGCTGGCCCAGTTTTTGCAGAACAGCCTGCCTTTTCAAGGTGATGTATCTGCAATCCCTGTAGCTTTGTATCTGGTCTTTCTCCAAGAGCTATTCTTATGGAGTTAAAGAATATCCCAACAGAGGTTAAGCTCACTATGCAAACCCCAAACCTAACCTAGGTTAACACACAGCAAGGAGACCTGTCAGGTTGTTGAGTGGCTAAGCAAAACAGTGGAGCAAAGTGATGTAATGTAAAACCGTCACTGGCAAAGTCATTGGCCTGGTGATGGTAGTTTTGATGGTGGTGGTAGGGATGGTGATGATGGTGGTAGTAGTTGTAGCAGTGGTGGTGATAGTGTTCACGTTTGCAGTGGTAGCAATGGTGGTGATAGTGTTAGTAGGATTGATAGTGGTGATTGTGGTATTACATGCTTGTTGTAGTGTTGGCGGCAGTAGTTATTGTAGCAATGGTAGTGGAAGTGTTGGTTGTGGTGCCAGTCCCAGTATTGGTGGTTGTGTTAAAAGTGGTGATGGTGGTATTAGCAGCAGTAGTGGTGGTAGTAATAGTGGTAGTGCTAACTGTGGTAACGGAGTGGGAGTGATAGTGCTCATGGGGAAGGTGGCAGCAGTATTGGTGATGATGGTGGTGAAAGTAGTAGAGTTGATATGGGTTGTGATAGTTCTGGTGGTGGTAGTACCAGTAATGGTGGTGAAAGTGGCGGTAATGATGGTGGTAGTGAGGATAGTGATCGTGATGGTAGTAGTTGTGACAGTGGTGGTGGTGGAGGAGATTGTTGTTGTAGGGTTGGTTGTGAAGGAGATAGTAGTGTTAATTCAGGTGATAGTGTAGTTGTATTGTTGTGGCTGTGGTGGCAGAAGTAGTAGTTATGTGATGGTGTTAGGGGTGTGTGGTGGTGGAAATGGTAGTAGTGTTGGCTGTAGCTGTGATAGGTAGTACTGATTGCGATGCTAGGGGATGGTACTAGTAGTGGTGATAGTGGTAGTTGTGCGGTTAGAGATGGTAGTGCCGATGGTGGTAGTAATGGTGGTGATGTTATCTGTAATAGTAGTGGAAGTCATGGTGGTGATTGTGGTGGCTGTGTTGAAAGTGGTGGTGGTGATGATGATGATGATGATGGTGGTACTACATGTCAGTGATGGTGGCCTTAGTGGTTGTAATAGTGACAGGGCTAATACTAATGATTGTGGTACAAGCAATGATGAGGTCAAAGTGGTGATGATAGTAGTGGCAATGCTGGTAGTGGTAGTCCTAATAATGGTATTGGTGGTGGTGATGTGCATGATAACATATGGAGCGTTGAATGAGCCTAAGGCCCTGGGCAACCTCTCGGTTCAGAAACAATGCTACGTAGAAGACAGAACTTATTAATCCGAATATAAGAAGATGTATGGTGTGTATGCGCTACTTAAAAATTTAATCAATAATAGTGCAGCTATAGAAAGTGTTAATACACACTGAGAAAGTGAGTAAACAACTTTCTCTTATGCTTGTTCGCAGAAACAGTTGTACCATGGTCTAAAATAAAGTGCAACTTCTATCCAAGATTACGCATGGAACGTGAAATGAGCTAGGAGCTGAAGGCAGACAAAGATATGATTATATATGTATACTACATGCAATAATTGAACAATATGTACACTACATGTAACAGTTGAGCAGTAGTGCATCTACCAAAAGTTAATTGTAATCACAGTTGGCCTTGTGTCTAAAACCACATCAAGCTGAAAGGCAGCTTCTTGTTAAAGAAAAATACTTTACATGAAAAAGGCATATAGAATGACTTTGAACATACATTGGGAATGTGTTTGCAGATAAATGGAACACTGTTATTAGCAAAAGTATGATTTCCTACAGTTACCTGTAAATACACTGAGTTCTAAACACTGACATGGAGGGAAGAATTAAAGTGTGAGATAAATATATTTTGTGGTTACCTATGTCGATAGCCTGCATTATAGTGAAGCCCACAGGAAACCACACATGTGGGGGATGCTAGATGAAACGAATGCATCAAACATGAAAAAAGAAAACCAGGGAAAGCTGCTAAGTAAATAACATGGCTTGCATGCACCTTCATGAACACCAACGTTTAAAAGTGGATGCTTTTTAGGTGAAAAAATATAATGTACATAAACTATGATAAATAATGTATACTGAACCAGAGGATGTATACAAGCATATCTATAATACACGGAAACGCATTTAGAATTTAATATCAGCTAGGTTATTAACTTAACTATTGTCAGATTCTTTTTAAATACTTTGAAAACAAAGAAGACGCTCTCAGCACAAAAGGAAACACACTTTCATGGCTTCTAATTTTTATTAACAGAAAATAGATCGCTATTATCCAAGCACTTACTATGGACTACGATAAGCTGCGGCTATGACAAATGGAAACAAGCAGTGGCAAAGGCAATAGATCAGGCCTTCAATGTGCTAACACAAGACCCAGCTATTAGCTTTGGCGATATTCTTGCACTAAAGGGTCTATTTTTTACTGTTCCAAGAAAACCTACGCACTGCTTCTAAATGGTGGATAATCTTCAAACATTAAACCTATACTAAACAGTTGGTAAACTCTGCAGAGATTTCTAGCGGCATTTACACATACACAGTCGACCCATCTGCGAATGCTTTTGAAATACTTCTCCTTACCTCACCATTCCTTGATGGCTGATGTGCTCGAGGACTGGCAATGTCTTCAGTCCCTACCAGTGACAGAGAATCATTGGCTGCTTCTTGCCCACTTGCACAGTCACTGTAAGCTATCCAGATTTACTACTGGACTGTGTCCAACAGTGAATGAAAGATGGTGGATCTTCCATGCTGCTTCGGATGCCAGCACGTGGTATGGGGTTGAACGCCATGTTGGAGGCTTGTTTGCAGCCAAAGCCGCCGCAGGTAAGAGCGGTGGGGCCGGCTGGGGGGGTGGATGGATTTCGAGAGACGACCACGAGGGAAAATTTAAATACATCATTTATTTTCCCTCATGGTAGTCTCTCGAAATCCCGACAACCACGAGGGATAATTTAAAAAATATTTAATTTCCCTTGTGGTCGTCTCTCGAAATCCCCCCCAGCCGGCCCCACGGCTCTTCGGCCGTGGCTGCTTGTTTGGGAACTTGAAGGACAGTGAGAAACAAAGAGAAAGACAGACCGATGTGGCGAGAGATAGAGATGCAGTACCTGTTCCTTGACTGATGGTTGCATACCTAGGTCCAGTGTTGTATCGGTGTTAAAGAGGTGAGCTGAAGCTTGCAATGCTGCTCATTCTGTCTGTTCTGTTCTGTGCGAGAGTAGAGCGAAGCTTGCACTTCCTAGGTCAATATTGTAAGTGTTCAATTTACAAGTAAATCATGTCCTTCTCTTCATGTTCTTCTCCTACCATTGCTGTAAACAGTCTGTGTAATGGGTCTGTGTGTGGGCAGAGGAAGTTGAACTGCAGATGCTTGGTAATGTATGTGTGCATATGAGCAAAGCTTGCACTGCTGTTCTGTAAGTGTTCTGTGTGTGAAGAAGACTTGCACTGTAGAAGATTTACTTCAGGACAGAACATTCAGGGTCTATATGTGAAAAAGTTGCTACCATACTTTCCATTTAGTAAGGAAGTTTCCATTTCAGTTGCATGTTCTGTAATGCTCTTTGTTTGAGGAAAGTTTGTATTACAGGAAGAATGCTTACTGAGACTAATAAAAATATTATTAGTATTATTATTACATGCTACTCAAAGGCTATCTGGAATCAAGTGGAAAATAAAAGCAAACGTTAAGCAAGAATGTTTTATTTAATCGTGTTTCGAAATATATTTGAAAATATATTAACCACGTTAGTGCTATGACCTACATAAAAAGCCGTCATATCTGTTCTTCGGAAAGAAGGAACTAAAAGCAAGCCAGCTTGCTCCATGAGCCCAAGGAGAGAGGAAAACTTCCTGAGGTAATAAAGATATTTTATCTAGGGACAGAGGTCACTCTGTAAGCAAACAGTCAGACAGACAGAATGACATAAACCTGCATGGCACCCTCTTGGTAAAGGAAACTAACATTGTCAATGCCAGTAGGTCTGGTTATAAATGTAAGCTGCTCTTCGTTCATTGATGAGTTTAGGCACTGAAAAATTCAGCATACATGCCCTGTCGCTTATTTTTTTGTTGTTAATATAAATATTTTTATTTTTGTTTTGAAAATAAAACAAAACGTCAAACAAAGCATGAATACATGATACACAGGGAATGTCAGTCCTCAACATTTTTGTAGGGCAATTATAAGACCGATATTTCTTTTGCAGGCCAGTCTGTAGATAGGCTCTAACGACCTGAGCGTACAAGGATAGAGGGTCACATTACGTTGTTCGTAGTTACCAACAGTACAAGTGTACTACATTTACGTTTATATTTACAGTAGGGTCAAACATTACATCATTCAAGGCTCTTCTCCCAAACTTTCTTGCAGCAGTCCCCTTCCCTCTTCCTCCTCCCCGCTTCCAGACCATAGTATTTATCCACGGCGCCCATATCTTCCATAATTTCCGAGGGCAACCCCTGGAACTGTATGTCACTTGTTCCGCAACTATATATAGATCAAGACTTGCCCTCCATTCATTGAGTGTAGGAAGTTGTTGGGACCCCCAGCATTTGGCTATATCCTGTTTTGCTACCACCAACCACAAGTTAGCTAATTCGAGTTTGCATCGCGGGATGTCCACGTCCGTAGGGATTCCCAGGAGGAGAAACTTTGGTTCCAGCTCCAGTTGGATTTCCAGTATAATATTGAGCTCTCTCACAATCGTTCCCCAGTAGGTCTGAATCCTGTTGCATTCCCAAAGGGTGTGTATGAATGTTCCGCATTCCGTGCGGCATCTGAGACAATCCAGGTTTTCGGCTCTCCCTATTATATGTAACCTTGCTCTATCAAAATAAGTTTGATGTAGAATTTTGTATTGAATGAGACGCAACCTTAGATTAATTGCCTTTTTACATGGATGCATTAGAGCGGCCTCCCAATCAATGTCATCCATTACACCAGTGGTTCTCTCCCATTGAGCTCGAAGTGGACCCAATTTGTTGGGCATGTTATTGAGTATTGTTTTATAGGTAAACAAAATGGCTTTGGCTGGGATCTCCTCCTGTAGGAGTCGACCCTCTAGTGGGGCATATTCCGTTTTTGTCTCCCCATCCAGCCCCTCCGCAACCCATGCATGCTTCAAATGGAGGTATGCATATGCCTGAGTATCATGGAGCTGATATCTGGCTTGGAGTGTGTTGAATGAGGCCAACACACCTTTCGCTAGGACATCCCCTATTTTAGAAATATAATGAATTCCCATTGCCTTAAGCCTCTCAGTTTTCCAATCTCGATTAATCTAGTTCCCTCCCATAATGTCGTCTCGCTGGTAGGTTTTTGGTCCCATTTCATTTGCTGCTCTGCACTTTTCCATGCTTTTAATGCCCTTTGGGTCGCTTGTAACAGACGGCTACTTCCCTTGCCCCCATAGATATAGTGTAGGTGTGTACGTTCTCTAAATTGCAGGCTTTTCAGCCTATATGTCGGGTGAGCCCCAGGTGTGTGGATCCACTCATTGATGACAATGAAATGGAACGCTCTATAGTATGCTCTAATACCTGGGAGGGCCAAACCCCCAATATATGGGTTTCTTTGTAGTGTTTGAAGTGCAATGCGTGGATAGGCCCTGTCCCAGAGGAGCAGGCGCAATTCACTATCCATACTTTTAAACATTGTTTCTGGTATCTTACTGTAAGTGTTTTGCAACACTTAAAGCAACTGGGGAAGTGTAATTATTTTATATATGGAGTCCCTCCCCATATTCGTCAGTGGCAGCCTCCTCCATATCCTAACGTCTTCCTGGAAGTTGAAAAGGACCCGCCTGATGTTGCGTGCTAAGCTAGTTGCCACATCCTTGATAATATAGAGGCCAAGGTATGTAAACCCCTCTGTTGGCCATCGCAGACAGCTCGGGTAGGTCTGGGGCTCCACAGTCATCAAAAATCTGTAGGATTTGAGGGAGTGTCTCAGTCGGGTTTGTCACATACAATAGAATGTCATCCGCATATAAAGATATGCGCTCTTCATCCAGCAGTCGAGATTAGTCTACAAAACCACCCAGCCCAGGGTAGGCTCTGATAACACTGGCCAATGGTTCCAATATAAGGGCAAAAAGTCCGGGGGAAAGGGAGCATCCCTGCCTAGTCCCCCTTTCAATTGGCCAAGTCCTCGAGAGAGAGCTTCATTGACCCGAACCTTAGCTTCGGGCCCAGTGTATAGCAGCGCCACCCAGTCCCTGAAGCCCGAGCCAAATCCGAATTTCTCCACAGTGCATCTCATAAAAGGCCAGTGGATGGTATTGAACGAGCAGGTGGGCCTCATCCCGGTCTCTAACAGCATTCATCCAATTATCCACGCGTCGCAGGTTATAGCGCGTGGCTCGCTTTGGCATGAAGCCAGACTGGTCTCCATGTATCAGAGGGGTAATTACCGTTAGGAGACGTGTGGCAAGGATAGTGGCCAGGATCTTTGTTTCTATATTTAATAAGGAAATGGGACAGTAGGACCCACAATCGTCTGGGGGTTTCCCCGCTTTGGGTATCACCACCACTGTTGCCATTCTAAGGTTTGCAGAGAGCGTCCCATTGTCTTTGGAAGCATGAAACATTTTAAGTAAATATGGGGCCAGTAGGTTACTATGTACTTTAAAAAATTCCCCTGGAAGCCCATTTGGGCCTGGGGTTTTCCCTGACTACAGTCGACCAATGGCCTCTGTTAGCTTTTCCTGGGTGATTTCTTCCTCAAGCCTATTCCTCTCTTCCTGGGAGAGACAAGGGAGCTTGATCTCGTCAAGGTACTTGGTTATTTGTGCCTCATTTGTTTGTGCTCGGGCTGCGTAGAGTGCTGAGTAGTACCGGGCAAAAGCCCCCGCTATATCTTGGTGTGCGGTATAAGTATGGCCTTGTTCTCTAATGGACATAACCCACCTTGACTCCAATTCCTTCCTGCCAAACCAAGCCAGCAGCTTACCTTCTCTATCTCCTGTCTCATATACTCTATGCTGAACTGCGAGCTGGTGAGCCCGCGCCTCTTTGGGACCAGTGCCGATTATTCCCTTTTAGTAATACCAATATCAATTTGACGAAGGGTATGTTCACTGAACGTGGAGGTACCACTACTTTCAAGGTCCACTAGCCTGCGTTCCATAGCCATAATCTCTTGGGTTTCCCGCCCTTTTTTATGGGCAATAATATTTTGGGCTCTATCACGTAAAAGCACTGTTAAAGCTTTCCATAAAATAATTGCCGACTGTACTGAGCTGTCGTTTTCTTTGAAGTAGAGCTTGGTTTCTACCCTGAGTTCTTTGGCAACCGTTTCATCTTTCAAGGCCCAGGCATTCAGTCTCTAAGTTGTACCTTGGCTTCCCCTTCTCCCACCCACCCTTAAGAAGAGCGGTGAGGGGTCAGACATACCCCAAGCCAAATATTCCATCTCTACATGCTCAATCTCGCCAGCTGGGGCAAAGAGGTAATGAGTCTACACGTGTGGGGGGGCGTGGCTTGGGCGCCGATGGCGATGGTCGCCTGAGAGCTCGGCTCCGGGACTAAGCCCGAAATTATCCTGAACATCGGAGGCTGAGGGGCGCCCCAGACCCCGCATTCGGTTGAGTGAGGCGACGACACCCTGCCGGGGGCCTTGGTGGAGTTTGGACGGGGGTGGCTTCGAAGAAATGCCGAAGTTTGCGGAGTTGCGGAGTGCGACCCAACATGGCGCCCGGACCCCTTTGTCCCCTTGATCGAAACTACGGAGTTGAAGAGGTCTCGCGGGTGTCGACTGGCACCCGGCTTCACCATCCTCAGTTGTTTTAGACATTGGACATTGGCAGGCTCGGACCTTATACAACGGGTTCATACTCGATTAGACGACCGGGCGGGTGCCCACGCACTAGAGGGCACCGGGCGCGGGTGCCCTCTGTTCCAGGCGGTGGTCTGCACCGCGACTCTGCGACTAGATACGATTTCCTGGCCAGCCCAACTACATGGGTGGCGCGACACTCTGGCGCCACGGATCAACCGAGGGAGTTGGTGGCCCTCGCCCCGGAGCTATAGTGGGTGAACGGGCCTGCCCGACTCGGCGACGGTTGTCTCCGCCCCCTTATCGGTGCCCTCGGACGCCGTGGCGGTGGCGTGAGCCGAAGCGGCGGAGTCTTCACAGGCTCTGGAGAAGGAGATCGCCCATACCCGACTTGAGAACGAACTCCCGGGAAGGTCGTGCTGGACACCTGTACACGGAGACGCCTACTCCGGGACCCTCACGGAGAGCCCCTGGCAGCATGGGGAAACCTAAAGGAGCCAAGGGATCCAGCCAGACCGCCTCAGACTCTGAAGCCCAGGACAAGGAAGAGCATGGAGACCCTAAAAGACCTGGTGGCGCACCACTCCAGCAACAATTCGACCGTGTACTGGAAGCGATTGAGGCAACTCGGTCGGCCCTCCAACAGGACATTGCCCAGGTGGCGATGGGCCTGGGCCTCCTTAGGGCAGACCATGGTAAACTCTCGGACCGGGTCAAGGAGGTGGAGGGCACGGTGAAGACTTTAGAACCGGCGCAGAGAACCCTGGCTGCGACGATAAAGGATGCCATGTCCCGAATTGAGACCCTTGAACGAAGGGCGGAGGATGCGGAAGGCCGCAACAGGAGGAATAACATTCGGGTGGTGGGCCTGCCGGAAAAAATCGAGGATGGCGATATGGTGCGATACTTGGAGACCTGGCTCCGAGACACGGTGGTCCCAGAGGGCCTGTCCTCATTTTACACTCTAGAACGGGCCCACAGAGTCCCAGCACGGCCCCCACAGCAGGGACGAGCCCCAAGGCCAGTGGTGGCACGGTTGCTACATTTCCGGGACAGAGACCTGATCCTAAATGCCGCCAGGCACAATGGCCCGTTCCAGGTTGCAAACAGTCAGGTGAATATCTTCCCTGACTACACCTACGAGACGCAGCGCAAGCGGTTCTCCTTCCTAGCGGTTAAGCGTGAACTCAGGAGTGAGGGCATTCAATATTCACTCCTATTTCCCGCAAGGCTCCGCGTCATTGTTGACGACAAAACCCAGTTCTTCGACACCCCAGAGGAGGTCTGTGACTGGCTCGAACTGTACCGGACAGGGAAAGATGGTTATAGCGCCTCGACCCATCAGGCGGAGGAGCCGGAACAAAGGAGGCGATCTAAGAGGGTCAGGAACCGCCGCGGCCGCACGGGAGGGCCCTCGACTGCGGAGACATCATCGGAGCGGAGGGGAGTGTTGGAAGTTCTGTCGGAACTGTCGGGAGCAAGAGGCGAAGTCATCGAGGAGGAGGAAGAAAACCCGGGTGCTCAGGGGGCACCATCGGACTCGGAAGATTCAGTGGCAGACAGTACCCATACACCGGTGATCACACCGTAATCGGTGGAGGACCTTTTGGATGGACAAGGGTAACGAGATATGCTGCCTTGTTTTGGGTGGGGGCCCGGCAGGGGGGAGGCGGTTGCCGTTCTTTATTGCTGACAACGAAGGAGGGAGGGTTGGGGGGCTTCTGCTCTTGCCCCGGAAGGGTTTGACACCGGAGGGGGCTTACTATAGTCCTGGTAGCCTGGGCGACGAGGGCCCACTGCCTCCGCTCAGCCCGCACCTGGCCCATAAGGCCTTCCTACGGTGGCGACCGTAGGACTAGTGGGGATTTTGGGGTTGATCTGCGTAGAGGTTTGGATGGGATCTAAATGGTGCAGTTTGGGTCCTGTTCTGGGGTGGTTGGGGGGGGGGGTTTTGTTGGTTTTTGGGTGGTTTGGTTCTGGTTGGGGACAATGGCCGCCGTCAGCGCTGGGAGGATTGATGCTTTTTCTTTGTGGGGACCCGAACGGGGAGACTGTGCAAGAACACTCTGGGACAATGGCTGATGTTGCTAACTTGAAATGTATTACTTGGAACGTGAGGGGGCTTCACACTATGTCCAGGCGTCACAAGGTCCATGCTTATTTAGTGCGTAGGGGAGTGCAAATGGCGCTGCTGCAGGAAACGCATCTGAACAAGGCGGAAGGGGCGGCGCTTCAGCGTAGGTGGCGAGGGCAGGTCTTTTCCACGGCGTACTCTGCTTATGCCAGGGGGGCGCTAATATGGATTAGGGCAGGAGTCCCCTTCCAGGTCACGAGGACAGTGTTGGACCCAGAGGGGCGTTTCGTGGCCATCTCAGGCACGCTAGGAGGGAGGGACCTGAACGTTTGCTGTGTGTATGCTCCTAATGTGGACCAGACTGCCTTCCTTTCCAGGTTATCGGGCTCGCTGGCCCACTTTTTCGCCGGGCCCCTCCTGCTGGGGGGAGACTTTAACTCCGTAGTGGATGTAGACATAGACCGCTCGCATCCCCCGCTCCCCGATTCCCCGGTCCGGCGGACGGCTAAGGGTCGTCAAGATTGGCAGACCCGCTGGGGTTTGACGGACATTTGGAGGGCGCATCACCCCGCGTCTAGAGATTACTCATACTTTTCGAGCCTTCATGAGCTGCATGTCAGACTAGATGGCTTTCTTGGTTCGTCCGAATTAGTTTCGGCAGCGGTCCGATCGGAGTACTTATCGCGGACCATCTCGGACCATAACCCCCTCCTACTGGACATTCGCTGGTTCCCTGGGAAGCCGGCAGTACCCACCTGGAAGATGCGCCCCGAGATCCTCGAGGACAGTGTCTTCAAGGCGGACCTAGGGGAGAGAATCACAGATTATTTTGCGTCCAACGGCGGCTCCGCGAGTACTAGGGCGTTCGAATGGGACGCTTTCAAGGTGGTGGTGAGGGGCTACTGTATCTCTAAGAAGGTGGGCATGCGGCGTGTTATCCTGGCTGACTTAGACACAGCGGACCGAGCACTCCGCGAGCTCGAAATTAGCCGCCCCGGACACCCAGAATTGCAAACACAAACGGTAGAGGCGAGGGAGAAGGTAGCGGTGGAGGTCGAACGGCTCCGTTGTTTCGATTATAAGGCCTATACGGTCCGGTCTATTGCGGAGGGCGACAGGTCGAGCGCGTTACTGGCGTGGTTGGCCAACCCTACGCGCCAGTCCCAAACGACGACTAAAATGCGTGGGGCGGATGGGACCGAGGTGTGCACCCAACCGGAGATTCTTAGTTGCTTCCGGCATTACTACGAAAGTTTATACCGCAGTCGCTCCGCACGTGACCCAGACCGGCTTGATAACTATCTTAGCCCACTGGAACTCCGCACAGTAGGACAGGAAGTGGCGGAAACCCTGGGTTCTGACATCGACTTGGGGGAGATCCGCGGGGCCATCAAACGGATGGCGAGGAACAAGACCCCGGGCCTAGATGGCCTTCCGGTGGAGTTCTATGCAGCTTACGCTGACCTCTTGGCCCCTCGATTACTGGTGGTCTACAGGGAGGCGAAGAGGTTGGGTCGTCTCCCTGGCTCGATGTGTGAGGCGTTGGTGGTTCCTCTCCTCAAACCAGGCCGAGACTCATCTGACCCGGGGTCCTACCGTCCCCTTTCAATGCTGACGGTGGACTACAAAATATTGAGCAGCATCTTGGCCTCGAGGCTGCTGGGACATATGAGTTCCCTAGTGCATGAAGACCAAGCCGGTTTCATCCCGCGGCGGAATACGACTATGAACATCCGAAGGTTGTTCCGCTTGCTTGGGGAACCATTCGTGGATGCCCCGTCCCCGGTAGTCTTGTCGGTGGACCTGGAGAAGGCTTTTGATAGCCTGGAGTGGGACTACCTATGCACGGTATTACGGAAATTCGGCCTCGGGGAGGGATTTGTCAAATGGACAGCAGTCCTCTACGCTTCCGCTTCGGCCAGGCTTAGATCGGGCCCTTTGATTTCATCGCGATATCCGGTGGAGCGTGGCACGCGGCAGGGGTGCTCCTTATCCCCGCTTCTTTTTGCACTAGCGGTGGAGCCACTAGCGATGCATCTTCGCTCGGGAGCCCACTATACGGGCTTATGGACAGCGGCGGGCCCGCATTACGTCTCGCTCTATGCGGACGACCTGTTGCTCTTCCTGGAGGATCCGGTCGACGCGTTGCGGGGAGCGGAATTAGCGCTAACGGAGTTCGGAGCGGTCTCAGGCCTCCAAGTGAATTGGTCTAAGACCTGCCTCTTCCCGATGCGTAGGGGTACCCCCACTCCTGCGCTAAGTAAGGAGATCAGATGGGAGCCCGACTGCTTTAAATACCTTGGGGTATTTGTGTACCACGACCAACCCGACCTCCTAGATGGAAACATTGCCCGTTGCATGCGAGCACTCCGAGGTAGCATGGACTTTTGGGCCACGCTGCCGCTCTCCGTGGCGGGACGCATCGCCCTGCTCAAAATGGTGGCGCTCCCCCGACTATTGTATTACTTTCGGACTTTGCCGATCTGGGTCCCACCGGCCACGTTTCGTCGCTTGCGTTCTATGGTGGTCGGGTTCCTTTGGGGAACGGGCCGGCGGCGGGTGGCCCTCAATACCCTGATGAGGCCGAGGGACGAGGGGGGGCTCGCTGTGCCGGACTTCGAGAAGTATTACCTAGCGGCGCAGCTCCAGACCTACACCCAGGAGATAGCCAGGGAGTTCAGAGGCCCGGAGGACGGTAGAGGGACGGGTATGGCCAGGCACGTCCTCTCCTTTATCGCGCTGCGACAGCGCTTAGTCCTACGGGACCTGTCGATGGAGGAGCGGACTATCCGACTCTGTTGGAATCGGGCTCATAACAGAGGTCGCCTACGGACGCCATATGCGCCTGAAATACCATTGGGGATGCTGACGGCCCTCCCCCACGGAGGAGATTGGTCACGACTGGCGGACTGGGAGGATTCCGGTTTACAGCTCGTCGGGGACCTGTACGAGGACGGAGCGCTCCTGTCCTTTCAGGATCTCATTGACCGCTTTGGGATCCCCCGGGGCGACTTTCTGCTGCACTCGGCCATTGTGCGAGCGATCCAGGCGCACTGGCAAAACGGGCTAGAGGAACCTCAATTGTCTCAGGTGTGCCAGTACGTAATGATGTCGGCGGGCACGGTGAAGGCGGTCACTTGCCTCTACGGCAGGTTGATTGCCGAGGGGTTGGTTCCTCTCGCCACACTGAAGTCCCGCTGGGAAGAGGACATTGGTAGGGAGATCCCGGAGACAACCTGGTCCCAGCTGGTGAGGCGTGCCTGGAAGGGTACACGTAGCGCCCGTTTCCAACTGGTCCACTATTATGTTCTCCATAGGGCGTACCTGACCCCGGTAAAGATCAGGCGTTATTTTGCCACGGCTTCGGCGGAATGCCCTAGGTGCCCGGCTCAGGAGGCGGACCTCCTACACATGCTATGGGCCTGTCCAGGACTGACGTCCTACTGGCAGGAGGTGGCGACGACTTTGGAAGAGGTGACGAGGAGGCACTTATCATTCGATGTGGCGGTAGGGCTCTTGCACTGGTTCCCCCATACCCCCCGGAATAAAATCACCAGTAAATTTATCGACCTGGGGCTCCTACTTGCTAAGCGAGAGGTGACCAGGAACTGGAAGGCACGAGCTGGTCCTACAGGCAGCAGATGGCACAGTGAGCTTTTGAAATGGGCGGCGGGTGAGAGCGCGCTGCGATATCAGCTGGCTTGGAGGCAGGGCAATGAGAAGGCGCAGGAGGCCGCGTTAGAATGGGAAACGCTGGTACAGGCCCTCAGAGATTATTGTACCCCCAGCGACTCCGACAGTGAAGAAGCAACTCGACCCGAGTCCCATTAAACATTAGCATTGACAGCACTATTACTTTCCCCGTGGGTCAAGCAGTGGATTCTATGTTGATGAGCTCCCTGGCGCTGATGGTGGGGGGGGGGGAGGGGGGGTTTCACAGTAATTGGGAATTTTAAGGGGGGGGTTTCTTTTTGAGGTTTTGGGTTTGTTTAGAAAAGCAGATGACGGACAGTGTGTTATCCGGACCAGCTCCAGCATCCTACTGACCCCAGCTGCATTTGCCGCCCAACCCCAGGGATATGGGCTGATTGGCTGTATAGCAACGTTATGGAAGGGGGTCGGTGGGCTATACCTTGTATAAGTTGTTTATAATACGATACTGGTCGCTACTGTATTGATTTACTGATTCCTGCAATAAAAATATATTTAAAAAAAAAAAAAAAAAAAATGAGTCTACACGTGTGGATGAGTGATGGAGCCTCCAGAGGCCAGTTAACCCAAGGGCCACCTGGAACCTTGTCAATGCAGTAGTTTCATGCGACCCGGGTCGTGTCAGCATACAATCCAGACAGGGATAACTCACATCATTTAAGTCACCACCAAAGATGTGTGGCCGGGCCAGACTGTAAGAGGCGTTCCGTCAATTTATCCAACGTGCGCTGCTGAAGACGTGGGGGAGCATAGACACTAATAAGAAACCATGTTTTGTGATTCCAGATGCCCTGGACTGCTACATATGGGCCATCTGGGTCCTCCCATTGTCGAGTAACCCGGAAAGGGGGTGATTTTTTGATGAGGATTGCCACTCCCCTCGAGTGAATCCAGCGAGTGCCAAGGTGGGGTATTGCCCCTTACCCAAGAATGAACAGTGCGGACCCCTGAGGTGCGTCTCCTGTAAACATATTATATCTGGTCTGAGACGTTTAAGGTAATTAGATACCAAACCACGTTTGATTTTGTTCCCTAACCAATTGACATGCCATGTCATCACTGTGTAACAGCCCACAGCCATTGTGAAGAAACTAATAAAGCGTCCTACGGCCACCCCAGTCTCCGAGCAGTGCCCAGACATTGCCTTCCCATCTCATTGTCGGTATTCATACAAACTGACTGAACAAAACTTTCCCCTTCCCAAGAAACATAGTCCAGAACATTTAACAGTGTCCAGTATGCCCCACCACACTCTGCAGGCACCCCCACCACCCCCAAGTTCGTCAATATGACAACACTGGCACGGGTAAACCCAGAGAGAAGGCTCGAGCCCGAAGCCTCCAGCCACTGAATGCTCTCCAGAAGAGGGTGTTCACTGTCCGCATTCATAGACTCTTCTCTCTCTGACTGGTCAGAGTCACAATTGTCGCTTGATCTCCGAGAAGTACGAGACATGCGTTCCTGGGCAGTGTCGTCCTCTGTGTCCGATATGGTGGCTTTCTGTTCCCTAAGCCTCAGGGACCTCCCCGGTGTAGCAATGGTTGCAATCCGGTGTTTTAGCACTCTTCTTCGCCGCTTTTCCTTAGGTCGCTCCGGACTGGAGCTCGGTCTTTTGTCGAAAGGCAAGGCCTCAGCCGGGCTCGACCCACGCCTCAACCGAGGCCGTTCTTCAATTCAGGACCACGCCTCCTCTGCAGTCTGGAAGAACTGTGTCGTGCCTTGTAAGATAACTTTACGTTTTGTTGGGAACAACAACATGTATCGGATCCCGAGGGCTCAGAGTTTCACTTTAATGGGGTCAAAGGTGCACCGTAGTTTTTGTACATCTCGCGAATAGTCCAAAAACACAACCACTCTTGTGTTTTTGTATTTAATCTCCCCCTTCTTTCGTATCTCCCTGAGTATGAGTTCTCTGTACTGAAAATTCAAGAACCAGGCTATCAACGGCAGAGGGGGAGCTCCTGGTGGCTGTCGGATATTAGGCATCTTGTGTGCCCTCTCTATGACAAAGCAGGACAAAAACTATGCCTCCGGGAGAACATTCTTGAGATATGTCAGAAGAAAATGTCCCAAGTCAGAACGTTACGCATTTTCCGGAAAGCCTATGAATCTCAGATTGTTCCTGCAGACTCTATTTTCAGCATTATCGACTCTCCAGACCACCTCCTTCACTGTAGCCAGGAGTCCTGCCACTTCTTTACCTGTGGTGCGTGAGGTGTCTTCTAATTCCGAGACACGTTGTACTGCCTTGGTAACTCTCTCGGAGACTTTTCGCAGGTCTTGGAGCAGGAACGTAACCTCAGTTCATATCTCTGCCATCTTACCTTCCAGGCGTTATCGGGACGCATGGATTGCCTGTAGTATTGTTGCAGTATCTGGGAAGGGGGCTGGACCTCCCTCTACTCCCCCGGGCTTAGGAAGTACTTTGGTAAATCGGTCCAACTTCCCCTGTTTTGATGTTTTAGGCTTTGTCCCTCACCATCTTAGCCAATCTGTTGGGGAACCGCCCCCGTGGGCCTCTCCCCAGTCTCGCGGCCACTGTGGCCACTAGGGACGGACTCCCTGCGTGTCTCTCCCTAGGCTGCCACGGGGCTCTTGGTACATTAGTGTCTGTGCCTACCAGGCTGCGGAAGGCCTCCTAGGTGTGTCCTTTTCAGTTCTTGCAGATTTGGCAGGCTAAGAGGCACTCCGGTGCTCTCTTGCCCTGTGCACTTCTTCCAAGTTTCAGGCCAATGAGCTGGTATTGCCCTCACAGCCTGGAGGGGCCGGTCAAGCACTTCAGCCCACCGGGTTCTCTGCAGAGCTATTCCCAGGCCATCTCTTCGCACGGGCCCGGTGTCAGTAGGGCCTGCGTACCTCCCAGCCACTCCTTTCTGCCACCATCACAATCCTTCCTTGAGTTGTGGCAGCCAACTTGAGAGGAGGCGACAACTTCCCACTTCACATTGTTGGGCCCCGGGGGAAATATAGAACTGCGTCTGGCGATCTTCAGCCTAGCACATGATGCCCAGGAGCCGTGACTCAACAGCCCTCCTGAACCCAGCCGGGAAAGTTACAGTCATGGAAGTGCGCGTAACTGGGGGAACGGAAACGGGAGACTCCCGCCGGGTCGTCGGGATCTTCACAGCTGTGGGGTCAGGCCTACGATAGGAGCAAACCTCCGGCCCATCCGCCTAGTGCAGCCTTAGTTGCTATCCCACAAAATGAGCTCCAGGATCACATGGCCCCAGGCAAGCCGCCACGCCCGGCCCGCTGCGTGCCGGTCACGATCCAGCAGGGGTGGGGTAGCAGGAGAGCTGACCACCCCCCCCCGCCGAACCGCCTACCCGTCTCCAACTGAAGAGTGCGGGCTTCGCACGTGTCTTCTCTGGCTACAGGAGTCTCTCCGCCTCCTGACGGGGGCTCCCCTCTCGTGCTTTCTTCACCGTTTTTTGGGCGCCGCCGCGCCAACGCTGGGGTCGAACGCTGGGGTCCCTCGATGCAGGCTGCGGGCTCCCATCTCCGTGGCTGCAGTGGAGGGTGGGGATGCGTCGTGGCGCCGAGCAGAGCCGCCCGCATCAGCTCTCCCACTGCGAGGCTCACCGACACTGCGCTAGGCGAGAGTGTCTCCAAGCCGGCAATCATCCCCGGTTACTCTTGGCTGGCTGCCATCTTGTGGAATCGCGCACCGGGTGCTGCGCTGAGAAGTCTCTGATCTTGGCAGAGATCACCCCATATTACCCTTGCTGGGCACTCCTCAGTCTGCATTCGCCTTCCGATCAATGTTGAGGTGTTTTTTGGCATCGAGTGTCTGGATTACAGCAGGATTTAACTCTGGGCCAGCGAAGCTCGCAAAGATCGCAGCTACCTAGCCATGTTGTTGGCCACGCCCCCCTGCCGCTTATTCTTGCACCCTTGCATCCATTCATCCACCCACTCTCCTACACAACCACAATAAAAGACGCAAACTCAATACTTATGTAAGATATGTAAGATAAACTTGAAACGTTTTACAATTTCTAAACATGGCAGGCATATGCTTGCAGTAACAAATAAAATTAAAGCAGTGGATGGCCATTTTCAAATGGTAATGTACTTAGTGTGTCATTGTTTTAATGTTCCAGCATGGCAGACACATTTAGAGCAAATTTTGAGGACCCCTTCGAATAGTGAAATAAAAATATAATATATTGTGGCTAATATCATTCCATGATGGTGTTCTGATTCAGATGCAGCTGTTGTGTGTGATACATTGCACTAAGATCTGAGAGAATGGAAAACTGAAAGACTATCCCACCAGTCTGGCACTAAAGTGCTCATATTTTAAGGCATATGTTCACATGTGATCAAACGGTGTACAACTGTTACCACAGATTTTTTACAACGGATTCCATGACCACGGATTTTTTACAACGCAGGTCATGTTACAACGGATTCTTTTACAACGCTATTCACTACAACGCAGGTACTATTACAACGCAATACCATTACATCGTAAGTATAATTATAGGTAAGTTTATCTTTTTGGGGGTTTTTGGGTACAGGGGTATTTTTAGGTTTAAGGGCTGGGTTTGGGTTTTGGTGTACAGGGGTATTTTTAGGTTTAAGGGCTGGGTTTGGGTTTTGGGGTACAGGGGTATTTTTAGGTTTAAGGGCTGGGTTTGGGTTTTGGGGTAAAGGGGTATTTTTAGGTTTTAGGGCTGGGTTTGGGTTTTGGGGTACAGGGGTATTTTTAGGTTTTAGGGCTGGGTTTGGGTTTTGGAGTACAGGGGTATTTTTAGGTTTTAGGGCTGGGTTTGGGTTTTGGGGTACAGGGGTATTTTTAGGTTTTAGGGCTGGGTTTGGGTTTTGGGGTACAGGGGTATTTTTAGGTTTTAGGGCTGGGTTTGGGTTTTGGGGTACAGGGGTATTTTTAGGTTTTAGGGCTGGGTTTGGGTTTTGGGGTACAGGGGTATTTTTAGGTGTTAGGGCTGGGTTTGGGTTTTGGGGTACAGGGGTATTTTTAGGTTTTAGGGCTGGGTTTGGGGGTACAGGGGTATTTTTAGGTTTTAGGGCTGGGTTTGGGTTTTGGGGTACAGGGGTATTTTTAGGTTTAAGGGCTGGGTTTGGGTTTTGGGGTACAGGGGTATTTTTAGGTTTTAGGGTTGGGTTTAGGTTTTGGGGTACAGGGGTATTTTTAGGTTTTAGGGCTGGTTTTGGGGTACAGGGGTATTTTTAGGTTTTAGGGCTGGGTTTGGGTTTTGGGGTACAGGGGTATTTTAAGGTTTTAGGGCTGGGTTTGGGTTTGGGGGTACAGGGGTATTTTTAGGTTTCAGGGTTGGGTTTGGGTTTTGGGGTACAGGGGTATTTTTAGGTTTTAGGGCGGGTTTTGGGGTACAGGGGTATTTTTAGGTGTTAGGGCTGGGTTTGGGTTTTGGGGTACAGGGGTATTTTTAGGTTTTAGGGCTGGGTTTGGGTTTTGGGGTACAGGGGTATTTTTAGGTTTAAGGGCTGGGTTTGGGTTTTGGGGTACAGGGGTATTTTTAGGTTTTAGGGCTGGGTTTGGGTTTTGGGGTACAGGGGTATTTTTAGGTTTTAGGGCTGGGTTTGGGTTTTGGGGTACAGGGGTATTTTTAGGTTTTTGGGCTGGGTTTGGGTTTTGGGGTACAGGGTTATTTTAAATATATATTTACAATTTAAAAAATTAATATTAATTGTATTAATATGTTTTATTTTTTTAATAATAAATAATTTAAATTAATAATACATTAATAATTATTTACTTTAAATATTAATTTTATTTACTTACCTGTAATTATACTTACGATGTAATGGTATTGCGTTGTAATAGTACCTGCGTTGTGGTGAATTGCGTTGTAAAGGGATCCGTTGTAACATGACCTGCGTTGTAATAGATCCGTGGTCATGGTATGCGTTGTAAAAGGACGCGTTGTAACATCATATATCCGATCAAACACCTACTATCGCTCAGAGGGCAAAAGAATCATGGGCTAAAGTAGGATATATATATAATCATAGATAGATATATCTGTTTATATATATATATATATATAATCGATTTATAGTTAGGACCTAGTTTCCATAGGAAAACAATTTTATGACTTGCCTATAACTTTGGTGCCTTTTGATTAATCTTCACAGCATTTTCCAAACAAAAGTGCGCTGCTTATTCTAATTGTACATGGAAAGTGTTGGACACTATTACATCCCATACCGTTGGACGTAATTACGCCATATTTGGTAGAAAGTTAGGTCTTGGTCCAGAAAGCACCCTTTATTAGGTCTCGCCTGTCGATGCGCATGCGCATCGAGCAAGCGAGAGTATTGGGACTTATCCACTCTTTCCCCAACTTGCAAGGAATCGTGGCGATTCCTTGCAGTGCCCGTGACTTTTAAGCTCAATGCGCATGCGCATTGAGCTTAAAAGCGCGTGCACGTCCGTCTTGTTTTACCCGCTCCGCCCCCTCCCCTTCCCGCCGTGTCGCATTTCTCATCCCCCCTCCCCTCTCCTCCGTCCGTCTTCTTTGTTTAATTTAACCCGCTCCGCCCCCTCCCCTTCCCGCCGTGTCGCATTTCTCCTCCCCCCTCCCCTCTCTTCCCTCCGTCTCGTTCGCATTTTTTCATCAAGCCTGCTGCTATCGCCAAGGAAGAGCTCTGCTGTTTTCCCCTTTATTTATATATGTTATAATAGAGACAGTCTCAGCTTGCACTTAAGGCTCAGCGGGAGGAAAAGAAATTGCTAACGCCGTGATATTCATTTTTTAATTCTAGCCTCGCGACAGTCCAAGTCTGCAGTTAATTGCAGCCAATGCAGCAAAGATGTGTGGGTGAGTTGAGGCTCGGCTTTCTGGCGCGCAATTTTCACTCAGCGCAGGAAATAACAAAAAAGGACAGGCGGATGAAAGTGACAGCTGCTGAGTTCGGCACGCAGATTTGTTTGCGCCTGTCACACTTTCATTGTGAACGTTCCCTTTGTGACAACGCTACCCTGTTAGCAAAGTCAGAACCCTACTGCTGGCAAAGCACTTACTGTAATGCGAATAAAATAGCACATACCAGCACCGAGCTGTCTTTTTTTTCCAAGACACGAGGTGTGAGTACCGCACTGTTATCTGCCCAGACTACAAAGTGTTTGTAGCCTGTCAGAATACGTTATTGGTTCCCTTATAAAGGCTAGCAGCTTCGTGGATCCTGCGTGTTTATGCTGATATAATGCTACAGCTGGGTATTAATAAAAGCTTGCCAATGTGAGATGTTAACTTAAAAGAACAAACGAAGGAGGTATTAGGACTGAGCGGGTAAACAAAACGTTCACTTGAACATGCAGATTGTGGAATGACGCATTGCCGTGAGTTCTAAACAGTTAGACTTCACACTTACACTAAACGCCCCGAAACCTGTCAAAGTCAGCCGCCAAATGGCTTTTTATTTTTAAATCGCTACGGGCGTGCATTTACCAATGTCTGTCGAAAAAAAGAGCTTGAATGAATGTACACCACGTGCCCAAGCTGCTGATGCGACAAGGGTTACAGGTTTTTTTTCTTTTGCTTTGAGTTGGTTGGTAGTTCTTGTTACCGCGCTGGGAAGATTTATCTTCTCCCTTTCTATGCTCAACTCTCTCCCTTTCTATAATCGCAGACTCCCTCTCCTGCTTCTCTCTCTTGCTTCGCTCTTGGGCTCCCTGTCCGTACTTCTCGCCCCTGATACACTCTGTCTCCCTCTCCATGCTTCTGTCCCCTGCTGCACTCTCAGGCTCCCTCTCCGTGCTTCTCTTCCTTGCTGCACTCTCTGCTCCCTCTCTGTGCTTCTCTCCCCTGCTGCACTCTCGTGCTCTCTAGAGATGTGGCCTAACGGCCAGAGCTGCCATCTAAGTCACGTAAATACAAAACATGTTGCATTCCAAATGCTATAGGTGTCACATTCGCGAAAGTTATAACTATTGGCATTGTAAATGACAAAGCTATCCATTTAGCTATTTTAAAAACCAACACATAAATAAAATATTTGTCATTTACAAGACCAATAGCTCCAACTTTTCTAATGCGAGACCTATTGCATTTCCAATGCTTGTGTTATTTGGTGTAAATCCGTTCATTCGTTTTGAAGCTATGAAAGAAAATCCAAATATGTATATTTAGGGACGGGAACCCTACACAAATGATTCAGATCTTGTGCAAAGATCTGTTGGGCTGCCAACACTTCAACCAGGAAGTGTTGCAGCCATCTTAGGACTTGGCCCCAGCCGAGTCCCCAAACAACAGTAAAAACAAAGAAAAGGGTGCGGCTCTCTGAGGGACCCAGCTACAAAAATTTTTTTTTTAATTACGGTGAAAAGTGCTGCTAAATCAAAAGATTTCTGCACAAAGAGCAAAACAAGTGCGGTCTCCTGCACTTGATTAAACATGAGCCCCCGTGTGAGAAATGTCCTGCAGGCTTTTTTTTTTATAGTTGAAATAGGGAGAGATGGGGAGATTGTTATATGCCTTTGGGTGTACCTATTTTTCTGTGCTCATATTGTGTTTCTGTAAGCGCATGTGTGTGTCTGGATCTGTAAAATGGACACTGCATGCTCAATCCAAAACCTGACAGATCGATCTGTGTTTTAATTTTCTAAGGGGCGCAGGTTTTCTGTAGCCATATATTCCTTGTCAAGGAGTTACCGATTGAAAAGCGATCAGAGCGCACCTGGAGTGCGCCAGTCAGTGTTAGATGAAAGCCCGGTAACAGTGCGACTCCAGCATACAGTTCAAAGGTCAACAGGCTGCACTTTCTCCTCTAACTTCGCATTACTCCAGAGTTCGTTTTAGCTGTCTAAGTACATTAGTTGCACTGCTCAACAGCAAGTCTGAAGAACCGAATTGGCCACTCACATGTACACTTGATCAAAGAGCCAGGTTTTTAGATCCTTCCTGAAGCAGTGTTCGGATTTGGCCATATGAAGATGGAAAGGCAAGGAAGGTGTTCCAAAGCTTGGCTATCAGTACTGAGAAAGACCTCCCACTTCGGCGACCCTTGGCAAAACGTGGGATATGCAGAGGTCGCAGGTGGTCTCAAGGCTTTCACCTGCTGGTACTGACTAATCCTATTTCTCGAGTATCTTGGGCCTTTGCCCATAATCGCTCAAAATACCAATGTCAGGGCTTTAAACTCTGCCACTGCAGGAGATATGGCGCGAGCATTCCTTTTTGGACGGGCGGAGGGGCTTGTTTGTGTGGTAGTTGTGTGGTGGTGATGCGGACAGCTAACATAATAGGTAGAGGACCTGGAAGTGGTATCGGCATAATGAGATCACTGGCGAGGAAGCTGATCTTTGCAAATGCCTGCCTGGTGTAACAAGCACATGTTGGGGTGGATATTTACTCATGAGAGAAGTGTTTGCTGGGGTGGGGGATGGAGTTCAGGAAGAAGCCTCCCAGGGGGCAGTGCAGAAGGGGAGCGCAGCATAAAGTTTAAGATTGAGAGCTCTTTGGGAGGGTTGGAAGAGAGAGAAGGAAGGACTGGCAGTTGTTAGCAAGTGTGTCATGGCCCGAGTGCAAGGAAGACCCCTCCATGCTGTTTGAACCGTATGATATAGCAATAATTATGGTTTAGTGTGCCCGTCGGGCATCTGTGTCCCGGTGCAACTCAACTTCCTGCACCAAGTGAAGCCCTGTTCCAGAGAATGGAATGGGATTGAAGCGAAGGCGACTCTGTTTTAGTTGGTTACTGTGTGGGAGGCAATGAAAATGTCTGTAATAAGTATAAGACTAGGGTTGAGGTTGTGGAAGGAAAACCGGCAATCAAAGTTTGAAGTCAGCAAATAGGTGGCTTAGATGGCAGAAAGGCGATGGTTTTATAAAACGGGTATTGCAGCGAGGTACTCTTGTCTCCAAACTAACGGACAGTGCACTTTCTCTATCTCTCCATAATATCCGAGAATTGAAGTGCTTTCACTTCAAACACGTTTTTAATTATGTTACATTAAGTCTGTGGTGGGGCCCCTATTTGTGTTTTTTTATTTTTTATTGGCGAAGTTGGTTTACTTCTGTCTTTGCTCTCCCTGCCCCTTTGTCGGGCTCTACAATCCCCACTTCCCTCCCAGCCAGGGTGGTCTTGCCTGGCTGATTGCGGTGTCCCCCGCCCTCTTTGCGGCACTCTTCAGGGGTGACAAGTGTCACTCACATTCTACACAGGTTAGTGCTCCTCCTAGTAACCCTCTGTTAGGAGAGGGGGTGGTGCGCGGCCTTTTTTCTGGCCAAGATGGGAGGAATGGGGCTTGGCTGCTGCTCTGGTCCTAGCCATGCCAGGGCTTTGAGCGGGTGGGAGGGGGACAGTGGTCTAAGTGCATTAAAAAAAGTATGGCATTGATACTCAAAGTACGGCCCGGGGGCCGCATGCGGCCCTCTTGACTTTTACATGCGGTCCCCCTGATGAACAGCAGCACTAGCTGCTGTTTAGTTACTGAGCACTAACATTCAGATTTCTTTATAAATAAACGGGCATTTATTAACATGCAAAAAAAATGCTTGCCTGTTCATTTATTTATTTTTAAACCACCTTACACAATCCCTGTCCCACCCAGGCCCCCCAGCACGCCACCCTGCTGGCATCCGTGCGGCCCTCGGTCACACCACAGACCGTACTTTGTGGCCCCTGGGCAAATGTTTGCGAGTACCCATGAAGTATGGGAACTGTGAAGCTCCATGCAATGGGGCGGGGTCAGTGAGCATGGGGGGCGTGGTCAAAGGTGTGGCTAAAAAAACTAAATGTTCTGTAACTACATACAAAAACACCTTCAGGTAGCTACATATAAAATAGCGCATGTCTTAAATGGGAAACTTAAGTTAATCAGTGGCAAATGCACTATAGTACGTTATGAAACCTCTATTAGTTAATGCACTGCAGAGGTCTGGGGCTAACCAGAGAGCCACAGAATGAAATCTTAGTTGGTGCAGTGGAAAATAGGGACTTGTGTATATTTAGTGCAACAAGGACCCAACCACCCCTCCTCCAGACCTCTGCGAGGTTTTATTCACATATCACATTCCCATCTTTGAAATATTTTCATTTCTAATTACACAATTTAGAGCTGACCAACATTGGCAAAGCCTATAGCCTGGTCGTTTGTGGTGTTTGTTGCAAGGTATATCTTGAAGGGCTAATAGAAAACTCACAGAAACACACCCACAAACTAGTCAGGTGTGTCATGCACAGGACTCTAGTGCAAATATTTTAGACCGCGCCTTTAATTGTGCTGACCACTCCTCTTTGAAAGGATTCCTAGTTACAGCTTGTTTCACCAATTCCATTTTTAACAGTCCCTTCCCATCTTTTTCATTTTTTGTTGCTGTTTTATATAGCTCAAACACGGCCCATAGGTATTGGAGCACTTTGTATGAGCCCCAAATTACGTTACACAAGGCTGGATTTTTATTGCTATGTTTTTTAGGCACAGCGAGATTGATTAGCCCAAAATCACAGACTGGTGAGCGACGCCGAAACTCGAACATGGTTCCCCAGTTCCAAATTTGCCAGCTCTGTCTTTCTCCTCCTCACTTTCCACTTCACTTAAAGCACTGAACCGTGCTCACCTTGTACCTGAACCTCAGACTCAGAAACATGAAGAATAAATAACGTATAAAAAGATAATGGCAGAACCCCATCCCCACCCCTCTTTTCAAAGGACACCAGGGACGAGAGAGCGTGGGAGCACTCTGGGGTCGCCAGAGCCAATAGGGGGGGGGGGGGGGGGGGTAGCTGAGTTGACCTGTTCTTGACAGCTCCAGACACGATCTGCGTGCCAGGCTGTGCATGAGGAGACCGTATCAGCAGGGCTTGTAAACCTGCTCCCACTCGCGTCTGCTCTCAGCCCGCCGGTGCTCGCCGCCTTCCCATCTGAACAGCCGGCCTGGTCCGGAGGCCGCAGTTCACTCTGGTCTGAGCTCCAGGCCCCGCGCAGTCCAACTGTGACAGGAACCGGAGCAGAGGGCTGGCATCATGCCAACCAATCGCGGCTCGCGAGGCTGCAACAGTGCCCACCTGTTCCCGCTGCAGCGATGGCATCCCTTCGTTGGGATGGGGCAGCGCGCACTGCACATGGAGGAAATAGCCTCTAGGCTAGTCACGGGTGGCAGCTCTAGTAGCTTTTAAAGATAGTTGTAGACGGTGAGAATGAGTTGTTAAATGACGCACATTCTCCGTTGTTTTTCATGTTTAAAATCATCCATCCATCCGCATTCCCGTCCGTCCATCTATCCACCCATCTCTTACTCCCTTCGTCTGTAACCTGCACTGCCCAAGACAATGCCACTACCCACACGTTAAACCCACGGATACAAAACTAGGTTGTTCATTTATAGACAAAATGGCTCTCCCTTCAACACATTGTTTTACTACCCACAATTTAAGGACCAGACAACTTTGGTCTCTGTGGTTGTTCCCGTGGACGTTTCTATCAATAATTAAAATCACGGAAAATGATCCATTCCGACAATGGTACCCCAACCTTCCAGGTCGGAGCACACATCTATTCGCATGCAGCTAGCTGTCAAGATCCACAGGTGATTAGACTTGCTTCTGAGTGCAGATCCTTGATGTTCGTAGGTGATACAAAGTGATTGTATGTGTGCTGTTGTGTCTGGCCCGTGGGTATTTCGAAGTGCTCGTTTGTGTGACGTTGTGTCTGGCCTATTATCGGTGCAAAATGCTCTTGTTGCTTTTGTCTTTACGTGATGTGAGACCCTTACCTGTGCACTGAAGGTGGTGTGAGGTACTCTTGTGTGTGGATGTGTTGGTTGTTTATAGTTATATCTGGCTGCTCTTTTGAGTGGAGAGGTTGTTGTTCTTAGGTGAAGAGAGGTGTATTTCTGTGTTTAGTTCCATATGTTGTCTTCTATTTGCGGGCGCCTGTGCCTCATTGGTGATTTGAGGGCCTCTTCTGTGTGCTGAGGATTGTGGCCTATAGGTGATGTGAGATGCTCCTCTGTTTTTTGTTTTTGTTTTTTTTTAAATATGTTTTTATTGCAGATTCAAAAACAATATTGAGTTAGGCGACCTTCCCGCCCCTGAACACCAAGACACAGTTCCAGAACAAAATTTCACACAGCCATTCAGCCCACATCCCGGAGGCCGGGCGGCGTACGTGTCCAATCCTTGTATGATGTCCAGGAGGCCACCTCATAGAGGTATCCGGTCAACACAATTTGGTATCTGCTTTTCTTGTAACTCCAAAACAAATCCCCTCCCTCGTACCCCCATCCGAATACAGCATCTCACCAGTGGTGAGCAATGTCATCAGCAGCGCAACCCGCGCCTTGCAGTCACACTCCATCATCTCCCCGTGTTAGTACTCCTAAATGTCTGTCGTGTACCAATCTATGTGTCAGCCGGAGCCCCAGTCGACGGGCGTTCTCTCTTTATCTATAACCAAATCCCTCTTCTGCTGGCGTTCTTTCACTTCCTGTATCGGACCCCTGCCAACCCTCCCACTGACCCTCCCCCCCCCCCCCCCCCCCCCCAACTGCTGCTGATGTGGGCAATAATCACCTCCTAACTCAAGACTTTGCTACTTGAGGGGTCTACATATCTACTCCTTCATGTCCCATGGAACCCCGTGCCCAGCTCATTCCTTAAATTTCCTCTTCTGTCAAGTAGTCCTTTAGGGCCTGCACTATTGCCTCCCAGGCCCTCGCCATCTCTAAGCCCTTCTCATTCGCTGTCCGAGTAGCCAGCCTCAGCCTAACCACACCCTCACACCTGGCCCATTTCTGCACCTCATTCATCCACCTCCTGACTGATGGGCCTTCCTTCGACTTCCAATGCCAGGTGAGCTCCCTCTGGGCCAGTATAAGCCCGAGGTCAATTAATTTACTTGTGATTTTCGTTTTGGCCGTGTGAGGGAACCAGAGCAGCAGACATGCCGCCATGTCATACTCCACTTGTCGATCTGTAACTGCATTGAGAAGCTCCCCTGCCTCCATCCAATACGTCCCTAATTTCGGGCACCCCCACAGCAAATGGTCCAGCTCTACCTCTGGCGCCAAACATCTCGGGCACGCCGCATCTTGTACCAGGAAATACCTCCTTAGCTTCCCCGGGGTCAAATAGGCCCTGTGGAGTATAAAAAAAATGCACTTGCTGAAAGCGGGCATTTCTGCACCCCTTCCACGTTCTGTTCAGAAAATGGCCCCAAACTGTGTCCGGTATGGGTTTCCCTATGCTCTCTTCCCATTTCTCTTTCAGGGCCGTAAGCGGCTCCAGCCCCTCTTGCAACATTCTAGAGTGGAGGCAAGTAACCGCCTTAATCGTACCCGCAGCCATTACCACATACTGACAGGCCATAGTCGTATTGGGCTCGGCTAATCCCCCTCTCCAGTGTTTCTGCATTGCTGCCACTATCGCCGCATGCAACAGCTAACTCCCATCAGGTAGTCCAAACTGCTCCTGAAGTGCTCTGAAGGGGACCAAAACCCCATCAATATACAGGTCTCCCACCACCTGAAGGCCCAAGTCCTCCCATTCCAATAAAGGAGACCAGTCTCCTCCATGTGGCAGCGCCGTTAGCATCCCTAGAGGAATCTCCGGTGCATACGGGGGCGCGCTGCCTTCGCTCTCTTTAAACTCCTATGCCAACACAGCCGCAGTGTCCTCTCCTCCATGGTCAAGCCTCTCAACTCTAGTTTCTGTTGCATGACTATATATGATAAAATATGTCTTTGAATGCCTGTCCCTCTATCTTGAGCCGGTCCCCTGAACTCTCTAGCAATGTGTTGGATTAGCACCTGTAATTGTGACGCCAGGTAGTATAACTCAAAATCAGGGACCGCCATCCCCCCTTCAAGCTTGGGTCTCATCAATGTGTTTAGTGCCACCCTACGCCTCCCATGTCCCCAGAGAAAGTCAATAATCATCGTCCTCAATTCTTTAAAAAACCGTTGGGGAATCCACACCGGCAATGTGCGAAAGTAGTAGAGCAGCCTGGGCAAGTCCACCATCTTTAGCAGTGCCACCCGGCCCTGCACATAGAGAGTGGGAGAGACGCCCAAAAAGTCATGCAGCCCCTCAGGGCCCTAATGCAACGCCCTACATTACCTTCCAGCTTATGCAGAGCCTCGTGATATATGCGGACCCCTAAATAAGTAAAGCAAGTACCTTCCCATACAACATCTACTGTTAGTGGCGGGTGAGGCACATCCTTCCGCAGCGGAAAAACACACGTTTTGTTCCAATTTACTTTAAGGCCCGACAGTTTCCCAACTTGATAACATCGCAACTGCACCCTCCAGCGCCACTCTCGTATCCTCCAAGTACAGCAACAAATCGTCCACATACAATGATATGTGGTGAAGCCCACCAACATTGCCAATCCCATTGTACATCGTCCCTACCCGCGCCTGGGCCGCCAGCGGCTCCATTGCCAATGTAAATAATAGAGGAGATAGCGAGCATCCCTGTCTCGTCCCTCTACGCACTGGATAATCAGCTGATATCACAGATCCCAGTCTCACCCTAGCTGTCGCAGAAGAGTAGAGAACTCTCGTCCAGCGTCCAAATCTCTCACCTAAGCCAAATTTCTCTAGTACTTTATCAAGGTACACCCATTCTAGGCTATCGAAAGCTTTCTCGATATCAACCGTCAGCACCGCTGGCTTTTGCTCTGGTTCCAGTTGACTCTCTAATATTCGTATCAAACGGCGGATATTAATGGAGGTGTTCCTAGTGGGAATGAACCCCGATTGGTCCGTGTGAATGAGTGTCGTCATGTGCGGCAACAGTCTAGTGGCCAAGATACGACTTAGAATTTTATAGTCCACCGTCAGCATAGACAGCGGTCTATATGACGTAACATCTGTAGCCTCTTTACCAGGTTTCTGCAAGGGGACCACCAGCGCCTCCCTCATCGATTGGGGCAGTCATCCCATCTCCAGGGCTTCGGAGTATACTTCTAGCAGCTTGGGTGCCAAAACATCTGTATATTTGGCATAGAATTCAATCGGCAGGCCATCAACCCCCGGCGTCCTGTTCCTAGCCATCTGTTTAATGGCTACCCTGATCTCTGATACCGTAATGTCACCCCCAATTCCTTTGCATTATCGTCATCTAGCACCGGAAGCTGAACGCCCGCCAGGTAAGTCTCAATCTCATAGGTGTCGGCCTCCAGCTGACTTTCATATAAAGTCGAGTAATATTTCAAGAAACACGACAGGACTTCGGGCTGCGAGTAAACCACCTCTCCCGTCTCCACCCGTATACTCATGAGTGGGCTCCCTCTAGGTTCTGGATTAGCAAGTTTCACCAGCAGCGTACCCACCTTGTCCCTTTCCGCATGCACCTTGGTGATATACAACTTATAATCATAGCACCGCAATCGTTCTGTTTCCGTAGCAACCAACTCCCTCGCCTCCTGTAGCCTGGCCTGCAATTCCGGACGTTCAGGCCTTTGCCGTTCTAAATCCCTTAATACACACTCCGCTTTCTCCAAATCAGCCAGGACTGTCATTCTCTCATTCGAAAACCTCCCCATGCAGAGGCCCCTCACCACCACCTTCATAGCATTCCATTCCACTGACCTAGAAGTAGCTGAACCCTCTTTCTCGCCAAAATAACGCTCAATACCCTGACGGACAGTATCGCTGAACACCTGGTCCTCCAGGGTGTCAGGCCGCAACCTCCATGTGGGGACCGCTGATCTCACTCGCTGCCATTGAACAGATACCAACAAGGGATTATGATCTGAGATGGTTCTAGCTAAATACTCCATGTATGTTATCATGGCGGCCAATGGACCATTGCACAATACAGAATCTATCCGCACATGTAGAGCGTGTAGTGCCGAGAAAAATGAGTAGTCCCTAGAATCAGGATGTTGCTCTCGCCACGCATCAATAAGGCCCCACCTCTCTTGCCAATCCTTCCTGTGTGTAGCCAGTCTGCGCATCGGGGAGTCTGCCAGTGGCGGGTGTTATCTATCTAACAATACATCTGTAATGGAATTAAAGCCCCCCCCCCAGTATTATGGGACCGGCCAGAAAATGGGCCAACGAACCAGATAACCCTTCAAAAAAGCAAGCCTGATCCGTGTTGGGAGCGTACACACTGCATAAAACCACATCACGGCCCTACAGCCTCCCCTCTACCGCTACATATCGACCCTCAGGGTCTACCATATGGTTCGTGGCCTGAAAAGGGACTCCCGCTCTCACCCACACCAACGCTCCCCTTGCAAACGCAGAATAGAATGTGCCTAATACCTGGCCATGCCACCTCCTCTGTAATGCAATACATTCCTGTTTGGTTAAATGAGTCTCTTGCAACAGCGCTATCTGAATACCACGCCTCACCAGATATGCATGCACCTTATAGCACCCCTCAGCCAAAACCCCCTTAAAAACTCCCACAAAAACTTCAACCCCCCCCCCCCCCCCAGAACAGGACCTAATAACACATCATCAGCCCCCATCCAAACGTCCAATATAACACCCAATCTTCTATTCTGTAGTCGCCACTACAGGTGGCCTTAAGGGCAATGGGAGGGCATCCTAGGCCAACCGGGGGCAGACCACGCCCTCACCCCACGCCCATGATCCCATATAGTGGACCATCGCAGTGCCTTCTGCTCTGCAGAGCACCAGGGTCAACAATCCTACCAGAGTTAGTCAACGTGGTCCATATCCGAAATCATCACTCATTAAAGAGCCCATCTGCCGTTTGGGGGGTGACTAATGGTCCACCAGCGCCATCCACGTCAGAGAGGTCTCCCCCAGACTTTCCTTCTTCTTCGTCAGACTCTGATCCCACCGAATGCCTTTCTCGTTGCGAGCCCGTTATCACTGCAGTTGCTGCCAGAGCCCCATTCTTGTCCGCCGCCATTTGATCATCCTGCAATTCCCTCTTAAGTTTGTTTCGCTTGCGGATGCACTGTGACTTTCGCACCTGGGCAGGTTTCTGCCTCTCTCTCTCTCCTCTACCTCTGCGGTTCGTCCCAGCTCTGTACGACTCAAGCCAGGTCCAAGCTTTGTGGGGAGTCTGAAAAAAATGGGTCGATCCGTCCATGATCACTCGCAGCTTAGCTGAAAAGAGTAAGGAATACTGTACTCCCTCATCTTTTAGTTCTTTTTTCACAGCCAAATAAGAGGATCTACGCTTTTGGACCTCCTGTGTATAGTCCGGAAAGATCGTGACCGAGCTGTTGTTCACCTGGAAAGGACCTGTCGAACGCGCTCTTTGTATTAGCAGGTCCCTGTCCTTGAAGTGTAATACCTTTACCACCACCGGCCGTGGCGGGCGGCCTGGCAAAGGCGGCCGAGCTGGAACCCTATGTGCCCGTTCCAGAGAAAAGAAGGGGGATAGGCCCTCCGGGGCCACAACTGTCTTGAACCAATTCTCCATATAGGCAACTGCGTCACTCCCTTCAACTTTTTCCGGTAAACCTACGACCCGTACGTTTTTCCTCCTATTTTGGCTTTCGGAATCTTATTTTATTTTATTTTATTTAAAGAGTTTTATATAGCGCTGGCTAGACCCGGAGGTATCGGAGCGCTTTACATGAGAATCAACAATGTAACATAAAAAGTTCAACAATTACACAATAAATCCCCAAAAAATAGGCAATACAATTAGGAGGGTAGAGAAAGGAGAGCGATAAGTAGTGGAGGGGGCAGGGGAGGTGAGAGAGGGAGGAAAAGTGAAGAGACAATATGGAGAGGCAAAAAGAAGTCTGTCTAAAGACCGACAGGGTAGGTGAAGACCAAGGAGGCAATCCACGGCCCATCTCACCTATAGCTAAACCAGGTAGCTCCATCAGGCATCAGACAAAAAGTTCAGTCTCAGTACATTGAGAAGAGGGGAGAAGGAGAGACATAAATAGAGGGAGGATGCGGGAGGAGACGACAGGAGGGACGAAGGAAGTGAAACAATGTTGTTTAACAGTATAACAGAAAAAAGATCAACAATTACACATTACATCAAAAAATCAGCAATACAGTAGGAGAGGAGAGAAAGGAGAGAGAAAAGGAGTGGGGGGTAGGTGAGGTGAGAACTTGATGGTAAGGGAAGAGACAACTGTAGAGACGAGAGGAAGTCTGTCTAAAGACCGACTGGGTAGGTGACGACCAAGGAGGGAATCCACGGTCCATCTCCCCTATAGCTAAACCAGGTAGCTCCATCGGGCATCAGACAAAGAAGTTCGGTGTCAAGTGTCGGGGGAAGAGGTTCGCAGAAAAACAGGATGGGAGGGAGATACAGCAGAAAGACGAAGGAAAGTCTGCCCAAAGACCGGCTGAGTAGGTGGCGGTTGAGGGGGGAAATCCCAAAACCCATCTCCTCTATAGCTATCAGGTAGCTCCAGCGGGCTTTGGCCAAATAGCTAGGTCTCAATGGGAAACATTTAAATAACATGGGGGGCAAAATAACCGGAGCGTAGAGGGGAGGGAACAGGGCAGGTGAGAAAGGGAGGATAGGGGAAAAGAAAACAAGGAGAGACGAAAAGAAATCTGTCTAAAGGCCGACTGGGTAGGTGACGACCAAGGAGGGAATCCACAGCCTATCTCCCCTATAGCTAAACCAGGTAGCTCCATCGGGCATCAGACAAAATAGTTCAGTCTCAATACATTGAGAGAGGAGAGAGGTAGAGATATAAATAGAGGGAGGAAGCGGGAAGAGACGACAAGAGAGACAAAAGGAAGTCTGGCTAAAGACCGACTGGGTAGGTGACGTCCCAGGAGGGAAACCCCGACCTGTCTCCCCTATAGCTAAACCAGGTAGCTCCATCGGGCATCAGACAAAAAAGCTAGCTCTCAAATGACGCGGGAAATTCACAGGTAAACGCTCTCTTTTCCAGTGTCGCCAAGCGATGGAGTATATCGTTTAGCTTATGTTCCGCTGTTACCACCGCAGGCTTGAGTTCCTGGAGCAGTAGCTCATTTTCTTTCACCCTATCTGTTAACTTGGCGTGATCCACCCTCAAGAGGCCCAGTCCCTTGGCGACCTGTGCAATATCTTGATGTAAGGACTCCTCTGTTGCTGTGATAGCCTCTAGAATTCCATCCAACCTTTTATTCAGTCTCTGCTCCTGCGCCGAACCCTCTAGGTCAGTTTGAGCCTTGCGGTCTGTCTCCGGTCCTTTCGCCTGATCCTGCCCCTGTTTCACTTTCAGGTCTCGGCCATTCGCGGCCATCTTGATCACCAAAATCACTGTTTTCTGTATGTCTCCAGACGGGTCGCCTGTCCTTCTTTCGATTGCCAGAGCGGTATTCCTCCGAGGTTATGTTTGCGACAAACTTGTCCACTCTTTGATTTGCAGTTACCACTACCGGAGGTGGAATTGCCCGCAAGCCACTGCGTCTCCCCCCACTCCACCTTCGGAAGGGCAATCACCCGGCAGTCGTCCGGTGTGCCCGTATGTCAGGCCGTCTCCCTTACTTCGTATGCTGTTCCTCGCTCCGGTCCTGGCCTCTCCGCCCCAGCGCGCTGTTTGCCGTTGGGACCTAGCAGTGGGTCGAGATGACCTTCCCGGCGTCCTCAAGTCGGGGGCTCCACTTCCGCTTACAAAATGTCTGTCCTTGATCAGATGTGACCTCTGTCGGTGGGACAGCGAGCACAGCCAGATATGTCACCACCTCACTCCAGCAGGGAGGCAATGGCTCGCGAGCCTTCTCTTGTCTGGTAGGCCCCTTCAGTGTGTTCTCCTCACCCCCCAGATGCAATGTTCGAATGGGCCCCTTACCGTTGCACTGTAATTGCTATGCAACTGCGGGAGATCCAATTAGGCGTGCCAGCACCTGTAATTAGATGTTCACCTCCGTTCAGGGAGCCGCTCCGTGTTGTTCCCGGGCGCCGTCCCCCTCCTTCAGTCCGGGTGCCTGCGATTTCAATGGTCCAACTGTGCCACGCCGGAGAGTCGTTGCCGGTCGCGTTATTGGGCGCCAGCCCGTGTCACTGCGCTCTTCGGGGGTGGTTCCCTCAGCGCCTCCCCTCTATTCAAGTTTATAGTCAACCCCGCGGGTCACTGCGCTGCACAGGGGCACGAGGATTTAACGGGGCCTCAGCGCTGTGTTACCGGTCGCCATGGGTTGTGACCGGCGGCTCCAGACGATCCCGCACCTGCGCAGGCCCAGGGTCGGCGCTCCTTCTCGCAACCCCGCTTCAGCTTTCCGCTGTCCGGCCCTCCTCACTAGCGGCCGCCTCAACTCGGATAAGGAGGTCCTCCCCACACGGCCGCCATCACAGGCATCAGGCGTCACACCAGCGATCGTCGTCCTTTGAGGTTACGGGAGGTTCCACTCTTCCCTAGCCTCGGGTGTTGTCCTTTACTGGGCGTATTCCCTCCTCCGCTCGCCTCTCCAGCCGCTGGCCACTGTTTTTATCCCCTCATATCGCTTCGCCTCTCTGCTTTCATTTTCCCCGGCTCGGGACTGCCGCCAGTTTGCCCATAGACCGCTGCACCGAAATCGGCTCTCCATACGCCATTTGAGTCTCCGCTTCTTCAAAAGTGTGCTCTAGATTCGCCCCCGGTGCTTCGATCAGAGTGCCAGCGCCGCAGGCGACCCCTAGGCGAGGCTTATCAGGAGAATTGCGGGATCAGGCGCGGAGCTACGAGCTCGCGCCGCCATCCCCATCGGCGTCCAAGCCACACCCCTATGTGAGATGCTCCTCTGTGTGTTGATGATTGTGGCTTGAGATGGTGCAAAGTGCTCTTATGTGTGGCTCTGTTCGGTGTTCCAGTCTGCTCGGATGTGTTGGCCATAGTTGAAGCGATGTTCTCTTCTCTGTGGAGATGGTGTGGTCTTTTAATGGTGTAGGTGATTTTATATGTGGAGGTAGTTGATAGGTGATGGGATGTGCTCTTCTATATGCAAGGTTCTGTGGTGGAAAGTGATATGAGTTTCTCATCTGTGTACATGGGGTTATGGTCTCCTATATGGGTTCCCTTCCCTTATGTGCAAAGACAGTTGTGGTTCAAAGGTGATGGATGATGCTCTTATGTTTGTGATTGACAGTGGGGATGAAGTGTTCTTATGTGTGCAGGTGTCTGAAGTCTTTAAATGAGTCTGTCCTTTCTCTGTTTTCAGGTAGGTGGGTGCCATAGGTGATGTAACTCGTGTGCGCATGTTAAACAAAAAACAAAAAAGGAGATTCAAAGATCCTGCCAGACAGCTAAGCATTTTAGTTTTTCTGAAGAGAGTTTAGCAAAAATGATTACATTGTAAATGTTCTGCCCCTAGAGCTTGTCAAAGTGGGTAATCAGCACCAAAATCCATGGCCACAATGGTAATCTACGAGATTTCATGTATCAAAAGGCATTTGCAGGCTTCAACATCGTGTGATAACAATCGAGTCTTAAAGGCCTATTGGATTTAACATATACTCTTCTTAATAAATGCATCAAGCCTGCTGCCTGTTGGAACGTTCTTACTAAATAGGTCAGACCTATGGCATCTAATTTTTCCCAGTGAATCAAAGAGGTCTATGGCTTTTATCATTGGCGAGGCAACCACCAGGTATACTATAATAAAAGTACAAAATTACATTTGTAAAAAATAAAACACGTCGCGTGAAGAAGCCTAATATCCAACTATGTTTAATGCAAAATAGCAAGCATCAGAGCAAAAGATCAAGGACAATTGTCATTTTAACTCGCCAGGTCTCTCGCTAGAAATGGTCAGTTGGAGCAAAGTGCTAAAACTCCTAAAAATGAAAACAGTATATATATATATATATATATATATATATATATATATATATATATATATATATATATATGTATGTATGTATATATGTGTATGTATGTATGTATATATGTATATTACACACACACGCAGGAATCCCTTCGGAATGAGGCCACAGAGAGCACAAATTAGTTCAACCGTTTAATGTCAGCATGCTGGCAACAGGCACCACGGAGTCCGTACCTCGCAGACTTCAAACGCCAGACGCGTTTTGGGAATGAAAATCCCTTCTTCAATGGCGAAAACTTCAAAAGAAAAAGATTAGCGCGGCTGCTGGTGCACCTTAAATCTTCAACACCTGCCCTCGTGGGTGTGGCCAGGACTGAGGCCTCTTGGATGTTGTAGTGCGTTGCGTGTTATTCCCCAAGTGGGCGCGCTAATCCATTTCAAATTGATGGCGTTTGAAGTTTGAGGTACGGGCTCCGTGGTGCCAGTTGCCAGCATGCTGACATTAAACAGTTGAAATAATCCTTGCTCTCTGTGGCCTCATTCTGAAGGGATTCCTGCGTGTGTGTATAATGTGTATATATATATATATATATATATATATATATATATATATATATATATATATATATATATATATATATATATATATATATATATATATATATATATATATATATAATATGTGTGTATATATGTATATGTGTGTATATATGTATATGTATATATGTATATGTTTTTTCTCAATGCAAGTCAATGTAGCTTAATCATGTGACCAGAATGTGTTACTCTCAGCTAAAGCTTATGTAACAAGCAGGTCGAAGGGCCTTCTCTCTGAAGAAGTGCTGAATGATGTCCTTGAAAAGAAGATCTTGTATATACACTCCATACTAGATTCATTATTCTCCATAGAGCCGTCTTCCACTTGCTACATTTAAAAGTGAGGTTGTACTGCTAGGAAATGTGCCAAGGTACCACCGTGAGCCCTGTGTTTTAAGGGCCCACTAGAGTCGCATAAATTCACAAATCTCTTCAATGCCACAAGAACCTTTAAACAACTACGAGAGGACATTTGTATTTGACTAAAATTGTTAACACATTCTGGGATACATGAATGATTGCTAACACTGTATTACATAGGTGTATATGAACATGATACAAGATACAGGCTGGACTTATGTTGTCACACAGATGTTAAAACAATATAAAGTCCCTCCTTAGAAGGCCTACCAAGGATTATCATGGTGCATATCTTCTATGCCCAAGGAATGTTCATTTGGGCCTCCAACACCAATAGCCTTGCCTACACCAGTAATCTTGTGAGATTCCATGTAACAAAATGCCTTCCTACAGGTTTTGGCACAGTGTTATAATTCACCATTAAAATCCTTTTCCCTTTAAAACATATTTTTACAATAAATAAGCCAGTCCTGCTTGCGTTGTTATACATTTTCTTAACACATAGACCAAGTTTATGGAATTTGACATAACGTTTCCCAATCTTCCAATATTACAATAACCAGGGTGGCATATATATATTACATACATGTCTAATAGGTACAACATTTCTCTTGGCAAAACAATATAAAACCTCTTTCAAAAGGCCTAACATGGATTATCATAGTGAAAATGTTCTACCCTAGAGGTTTGTCAGAGGGGTGACTAGCAGCAAAATCCTTGACTACTATGGTAATCAGTGTGATTTCAAGTAACCAATACCAGTCCATTGCCTGTGTGATGGCAATACTTTGTTAAATTCTTATTGGCTTTGCAGGTATTTTACACAATAAATAAGCCAGACCTGCTGCGTTTGTCATAACATTCCGTAATATACAAATTGGGCCCTTGGCATTGGACAGAATGGCAACCATCGGGCATACAGCCATAAAATTACAAATTAACACAAAAATATTGTTGGCAAAGCAAAATATGGTCTTTCTTAAGAAGGTCTGTCAAGGATGCTCACAGTGTAAATACCAAAGTAACCAATACCAAAACATTTACTTACTGTGGTAAACTGTGAAATTCCATGTAACACAATACCTCTTTGCAGCTTTTAAAACAGACTAATGTCAATCGATTCTTGAATGCATATTGACTTTTATGTATGGCTTTCACAACATATACATCAGGCCTGCTGCCTGTGTGATAACTTTCCTAATAAGCAGGTTAAGCCTATCCCATTGACCATTGGCTGGTCACCATAACCAACTTAGATCTGCTGTGATGAGCATACGCTTTCCCACAAGTTACAACATTCCAAAGCAAGCACTTTTTTCAGTGGAAGCACACTACTTTTTGGCCAATCAACTGTTGTACTCGTTAAAATGAACACGTGGGCAAGGCCTGAACCACTTTCTCAGTAAATCATCTAAATGTTTTTTTTTCTTTTAATCACAAAAGTTCAGGCCAGCCCTAAAAAAGGAAACCAATGAAGTAATGCCTACTGGTGCCATCGCCAAAATAACGAGAAACATTGGTAAAGCAAACAACACCAAAAATCATTGTTGAATCCATATATTATGTTTAAGGAGTACATTGAAGAAATCCTGGTGCTGAAGTGTGTGTGTGTATATATTTAAATATAATGTGTGCGTGTGTGTGTGTGTATATATATATTACCTACTGGCGATTGCCAGTAGGTAGTTGTAGATAGGACCTTGTTTCTATTAAAAAAGCGTTTAGTCTTTTACCATTATCTTTGGCGCTGTTTGACGAATCTTCGCAAAATTTTCTAAACTAATGGTTCACTCATGTCAGCTCCTGTCTTTCAATGTTTCAGGGTGATTCGTCAAGCAGGGACCGAGGAAAAAAGGGGGTCCCAAAATGCGTTTTCCCTATGTTATTTTCCATAGGAATTTTGAAACCGGCTACAGCCTGAACTGTTGAACGGAATTACACGAAATTTGGCAAAAAGGTAGGCCTTGGGAGAAGTGTGGCTCAATGATTAGAGCGGCAGACCCTGATGCAGAGGTCTAGCCCGGGACTAGGGTTCAATTCCCCACCTCGGCGGGTCTTGGGCTCAAAAATTCCACGGACCTGATAATTCTCACCTCAGTGCCTATTCCAATCATCGAGTCCCACTCTGCAACTCTGGGCAATAGCTTGCTTAATCTCCACAACAGCCCCCACAACGCTAAGGATGCCTGGCCTCCACCTTGGGGGTGCCCAGGAGTGGACGCCTCACAGGGAAAGTCAGGATGGGTTCCACAGCGGTATTCGTACAAGCGCCTTGAGACCCTTGCGGCTGAGTAGTGCGCTATACAAGTATCAATTTACAATTTACATTTGGTCTAGAAAGTGTGCTTTTTAAAAAAATGGTGTAAATCCGTTTAGTTGCTGAGAAATAAAAAGAAAATGTATATATCTGAGCATCAAAGAGGAGTCACGACTCCTCCCTTAGCACGAGCTGACTTATGATTGGCTGCCAACATTCCAAACCAGAATGTGTTGGCAGCCATCTTGTGACTCTGTAACCGAGTCACAAGAAAACAGTTAAAAACATTAAAAAAAACAAGAAAAGCGGGCAGGGTAGAAACACCCTGACCCGCTAGGCCTACTCAGGGGGTCCCACAAGGACCCCCAGGGCCAAAAAAAGCATTCTTTCCCCAAAAAATCAGCCGAATTCGAGCTAACTGCGCAAATCCGGCTGAGGAAAAAAAAAAATGAAGCGCGTGCTTCCGGGTTGTTATTGTTAAGCCCCCGGGTGGACCAGGTCCCGGGGGCATTGGGGAATTATATAGCGGGGGCCCCCCCAATCCCTGGGGGCCGCCACCTCCCCGGGGCTTCGATTAAATTAGGGTGGGGGGCCTCGCGGGCCCCCACAAGCCCTGGGGACTACCACCTCCCTGGGACTTTGAAAATAATTAGTGTGGGTGGGCTCGAGCCCCCTTACACTGCCTTGGAGACCACTACCTCCCCGGGGCACTGTTTATTTAAATACGGGTGTCCGTTACTGACCCCCGGGCCGTGGGGACCACCACCAGGGCTATCTTCACCCCCTCCTGGAGCCCTTGTAGGCCCTGGGGACCCCCAACCTCCCAGGGCTGGCTCCTGCAATGTCTGGGGGTGCCCACCCGAGGAAATTGCCGTTGCTATGACAGGGCGGGAGCCAAGCTCCCGTCCTATCCTAGCAAACCCTGCTTTGCTTTTTGGGAGTGAGAGAAGAAAACCTGCTCTCGCTTCCATGAAGCAAAGCAGATTGCTTTTGGCAAGGGGAGCTGCATGTCAGCAGCTCCCCTTGCTGAAAAGCAATGGCGGCTCCCGCAGGAGGTGGGGAGCCTGCTTCCTGCGGGAGCCAGCTGGGACCGCGGGGGCATTGGGCCCCCATGGTTCCCAATGCTAAGGGCCTGCCCCGGGGGCTGGGATACCCGGGGCCAGAAGTGGCCTGGGAGGGGGGGCCACATGGCTTCCCTCCCTTTAAAAAAAAATGTCTGGGCCCGCGTGGCCCCCGCCTCAAATAAAAATAATGAAAATAATGGCCAAGCCCCGGGAATGGGGTCCCCGGGCCAATAGTGGCCCAGGGAAGGGGGGTAGTTAAAAAAAAAATGTGTTAAAAAGCCAAAGGCCGGCCCCGGGAGATGTGGTCCCTGGGGCCATAATTGGCCTTAGGAGGGGGGCCTCTCGGCCCCCACCAAATTAATTAAATAAAAAAAACAAGTCTGGCCATGCCCCCGGGGGATGGAGGGCCGAACGCCCCTTCCCGTTTTTTTTGTGCAGTCCCTGCGGGATGGGGTCCAGAGGGCCCAAAACAGATTGAAAGAAGGGGGGCAACACAAAAGAAATTATATTTTTTTTTAAGCTGGCATCTTGCCGGAGGCCCTGCCCCCCTCCCTGCACCACTCTGCAAACTCACTCCTTAGCACGTTCTAAGTTGGAGAATTAAGTCACCTTGAATACTGAGGGTCACTGGGGGCCAACTAGCCCACCAGATACCTCCAGTAAGTGCCACACAGCTGGATTGCTGAGAAGTGGTCCGAGGCCACTCTGCAAACGCTCCTCTTGGTGCACTGCTGGTGGGGCGAGGACTAAAGTGGGTTTCGTCCCCCAAATAGCAGTGCGCCAGGAGGCATGTTTGCAGAGTGGTGTAAAGAAGAGAGCGTGGCCTCGGACCACTCTCAGCAATCCAGCTGTGTGGGACTAACTGGAGATACCTGATGGGCCAGTTGGCCCCCAGGGACCCTCAATATTCAAGGTGACTTAATTCCCCAACTTCGAAAGCGCCAGGAGGGGCATTTCTCAGAGTGATGGAGAAAGGGGGTGTGGCCTGTGTCCAGTTTTCAGCAATCTCACTATCTGGGAAATACTGGAGGTATCGGGTAGGCTAGTTGGCCCCTAAGGACCCCCAGCAACAAAGGGGACTTTAATCTCCATCCAAGAGAGAGCAAGGAAGTGCGTTTGCAGAGTGGTGGTGAAAGGGGGCGTGGCCTGCTAGGACAATTTAGCAATCCTGCTGTGTGGGACTTACTGGAGGTAATAGGAGAAGTAGTTGGCCCCCAAGGATGTCCTTGGGGGCCAACTACCCCTCTTGTTACCTCCAGTAAGTCCCACACAGTGGGATTGCTAAGACGACTTCGGAGGCCATGCTCCCCTTTCTCCACCACTCTGCAAAGGCACCTACTGGCAGACTACGGGATGGGGGGATGAAGTCCAATTTACTCCTGAGGGACAAGAAGCCCTCCTGGTACCTCCTGTAAGTCCTATACAGGGAAATTTCTGAGCGCTAGTCGGAGGCCCAATACCCTTTCTCCACCACTCTGCAAATGCAACTACTAGTTAAAGAAGGGTTTGCAATCTAATAGGTTTCGCACTTGCAAGGGTTAGAGTTATTGGTAATGTAAACGTAAATGTTTTTCAATAATGTTTTTTGGAGTAGAGTGGATGTACGTTGTGTGTAGTGGAATTATGTGGTAAGTTGTGCAGTGAAATTATGTGGATGGAAAGTATGTGGTATTTATTTATAGGAATTATGTAGAGTGGGATTATGTGTTATGGAGAGTAATTATGTGGTATGGTAGTCTGTGGTGGAGTGGTAACCTCAGGTTTAGTCTTCTTCATTTCCATAGAAGCTAAACTCTGAACTCAATGAGACAAAAAAAAGGAATCACTGAAGAGCACTTCTGGACCTAGTCAGAGGTTTGAGCAAGGCCACTGGAATTATACGACTGTTTGGCTGCACAAACTTTTGCACAGTTGTGCATTTTCTGCATTGGCCACATAATTAATCATCTGCTGCCTAATCTGCAGATTTGAACAAAAAAAGCCTTGTTTCTAGCTCAAATGGATCAACCCTTACCAAAAATGCAGCATCAAGTGTTACAGCGTGGTGGACCGTCCTTTGTAAACCTAGGTGGGTGTTATAATGGTACTAATGGTGTGCAAGCTACTTTTGCTTCTATATGCGCCTCTTTTGCCTCTCTGCATTTCTGTTACTTCTTCCTGCCCCTTTCTTTCTTTTTCTGCACTTCTCTTGCCTCTTTCTGCACATCTCTTCTATTTTCTGCACCCCTCTTGCCTCTTTCTCCACCCCTCTTCCCCCTTTCTGCATGTTTGTTGCTTCTTTCTGCACTTCTCTTGCCTCTTTCTCTACCCCTCTTCCTTCATCTTTGTTGCTTTTTTCTGCACTTATCTTGTGTTTTTCTGTACTTCTTGTGCTTCTTTCTGCACCCCTGGTGCCTCTTTCTGCATCCCTCTTCTCTTTCTGCACTCCTCTTGCCTCCTTCTGCACCTCTGTTCCTTCTTTCTGCACGTCTTTTGTTACTTTCTGCACCTCTCTTGCTTCTTTCTCACCTCTCTTGTTTCTTTCTCCCCTCTCTTGTTTCTTTCTCCACCCCTCTTCCCTCATTCTGCACTTCTGTTGCTTCTTTCTGCACCTCTCTTGCTTCTTTATGCACCCCTCTTGACTCTTTCTGCACCCTTCGTCCCTCTTGTTGCACCCCTCGTACCTTTCTGCACACCTGTTCCATCTTTCTGCACTCCTGCTGCCTCTTTCTGAACCTCTGTTCCTTCTTTCTGCACCTATCTTGCTTTTTTCTGTATCCCTCTTGCCTCTTTCTCCACCCCACTTCCCCCTTTCTGCCTCTCTGATGCTTCTTTCTGCACTTCTTGTGCTTCTTTCTGCACCCCTTGTGCCTCTTTCGGCACTCCTCTTGCCTCTTTCAGCACCTCTGTTGCTTCTCTCTGCACTTCTCTGGCTTCTTTCTGCATCCCTCTTTCTGTACCCCTTTTGACTCTTTGTGTACCTCTCCTGCTCTTCCTGCACCTCTCTTGCCATTTTTCTGCAGTTCTCTTGCCTCTTTCTGCACCTCTTTTGATTCTTTCTGCACTCTTCTTGCCTCTTTCCATACCCCTCTTGCCTCTTTCTGCACCTCTGTCACTTCTTTCTGAACTTATCTTACTTCTTTCTGCACTTCTGTTGCCTCTTTCTGTACCTCACTTGCTTCTTTCTGCACCCCTCTTGCCTCTTTCTGCACCCCTCCTCCCTCTTTCTGCACCTCTCTTGCCTCTTTCTGCACCTCTGTTCTTTCTTCACTACTTTTCTTTCTGCACCCTTGTGTCTCTTTCTGCATCCCTTGTGCCTCTTTCTGCACACCTTGGGCCTCTTTCTGCACCCTCTTCTCTTTCTGCACTCCTCTTGCCTCTTTCTGCACCTCTGTTCCTTGTTTCTCCACTTCTTTTGTTTCTTTCTGCTCCCCTCTTGCTTCTCTGCTTCCCTCTTGCCTCTTTTTCCAACCCACTTCCCTCTTTCTGTCTTTGTTGCTTCTTTCTGTTCTTTTCTCACCTCTTTTTCCACCCCTCATCCATCTTTCTGCACCTCTCTTGCTTCTTTCTGCACCTCTGTCCCTTCTTTCGGAATCACTTTGATATCATGAGATGTCATCAATGATGTCACTGACCATGTCATGAATGATGTAATATGTGATGTTATCAGCAGTGCATTGCGGGGGCATGAGTTATAGTTAGGTCAACCAACTATAACAGCCAAATTTCTCTGGTTTTGCACTAGTGAAATGTCCAACTAACTATAACGTCCCTGAAACCTGTTTTTTTCAGTGAATATATATGTGTTCAAAGGCAGTATGCCGTAATTCACAGTAAGAGGACCCAATAGCTCAAAATTGGTCTGAGTCATTTCTCCATGCTGTATGGATGAAGTCACCTAACCAAAAGCCCCTCTTTGTGCTATGCATACACACACACACACTTTCTCTCAAAAAGATCTCAGCGAATAAAGGTGTTTCTAGGCCAGACCTAAGTACCTGTCCATCATGCATGTATTGATATTGCCTACAGGCCCATTCAGGCAGCCGAAGGTCTATTACTATCTATACAAATGCGTGTTATAAGGATGATGGGCAGGAGGCCAGGTATACATCTTTTGCTTTTTTTGTTTTAGATTTCCACTTCTCTAAAGAAAGGGCAAGTCAGTCCAACCGAGGTGTGTCAGAGGTGCCTCGCCTTCATTAAAACAGCCAAGTGTCTTAATGCCTACATCACAGTGACGGAAGAGACCGCTTTGAAGCAGGCGAAGGAGGCAGACAAGAGGTATAGGAGAGGTACATTTCCGTAGATTACTCTAGTTATCTTCAGCGTGAATTGTTGTGCTGCCTAAGTTTGTATTTTAAGCTTATGTACTTTTTTGAAAAGGATCAACTACTTTCCTTGCTTACGAAAAGTATAAAGGTGTTGCCAAATGATGAACAAAGAAATTTTATCTGCTCACAAATCACCCTGTCAGGCAAGGTGAAGGCGGTTCCTATACCCCGGCATCAGGCGCTTCTTTGATGGGTGCGTAGCCCTCGCGGTCGAACCACACCGTAACTCAATATCCACAACGGAAGTAATAGGGCCGCACACCAGCAGGGTTTAAATCACAAAGTTAATTTTATTCTTCAAGTTTCAATATATGGCCAAATACAGCATAACAAAAGCCCACACGTTACGGTATATCACAATACCTTGTTCATTATATATATATATAATATTATACTAATATTATATAAAACCATTTGTTTATTCTCCTATGTGGAGTTAGGCTGTTTTTAAGTGGTTTTTCTTCCTTTATAGGTCAGCCTCTGGGACACTTAGATGGAGTTCCCATTGCAGTGAAAGACAACTTCAGCACTGCTGGAATTGAGACAACATGCGCTTCAAAGATGCTGAAAGGTACAGCTGAGTTTATTTTGTAATGTATAATTCCATAGCTGCCATTAACTTTTCATCTTGGCGTCCTTTCTGAATGTATATATCTAGAGGTCTTCAGTGACTGTCCGGATCCCAAAGTCTGAGCCCAAGAAATATGTAAATTTCCATCCAGGGAGTTATTTCTGTGTTTGAAATTGGTATTTAGACTTTTATGGAATTTCCAAGCAATTATCAGAAGTACCCAAGAAAGATTTACGCTTGTGGAATTTCCACCTGGTGGAAAACTTTGCATTCATAAAGTATGCAGAAAACTATTTTTGCACATTTTCTCCAATAAAAAACCTCTTCTCCTTATCATAAAATGATGGGTGTCTTTGCAACACATAAAGGCTCTTAATCCTGCTGCTTAAAGCAGCATGTTTTTGTGTGTGCTTCGCTTTGGCAAACTAGCTGCAACAGCTACTTGAAAACACCAAGCCTACAAGCTTGTCTAAACTGCATGTGTTGATATTCCTGAACTTTCGCCTACTTTGTTCAATACCGACAAGAGGCCACACTTGTGGGTTTTCCCATGTTCATAAATGTACTCTATGAGAGAGAAGTTCCAATCATGTGGTGGAATTTGCAAGTCGCTTAAATGATGATAGTTTGAGTCTTGTAAAAAACCCACTAGTTTGTGGCATTATATATCGTGTACATTTGTATTATCGCAGGGAAATGCTTCTGGATTCATACATGAATAGGAATACATAACAGTTTTGTGATCTGAATGCTTTCAGGAATGCAAATCGGTCAATGATTTCGGATAAATTGGGTTACTAAACCCTGGATAGCTTCAAAGCCCAAGGAAGCTCAGTTGGGTGTGAAAAAACATATGAACATTAGGAACAGGTTGATTTGGATGTTCTCCCCCACTGGACACCATGTCGAAGATTAGTTGGTCCTAAGTGAGCTGGAGTCCTAAGGCAGAAATGTAAGAATGTTTTGGTTTTCTAAATGTGGCCATCTGCAGTCTGTTAATTCCCCATAAAAGATTAAATCCAGGGCAAATTCAGACTCAAGCATCTCCCCTCTCACTTAGGTCTACATCCTGAATGATCCAATAGCCTTGAACTTCAACTGAGATTGCCGTGACATGCACAAATTAAAACTGCATTTTTACTGTGGTTTTGTGAGTGGGTAGGTATCCTTGTAGCAGCTTCGAGCGCATCCGAGATGGCCGCATGAGCACAGGGCTCCCGAGACCCTCGCCACCCTTCGCATATATCCTGATCGGCATCCTGACTACGAAGGCTGGTTACTGGAGATGAAACTCAGCTGATATATTAGCTGCTTTCAAAAATTTATTCAGACTTCGGGAACCGCAGTTACGACACTCTGAACTTTTGAGGCCCACCCCATGGCGACGCCTGGGGCTTGAGTCGTCGAGACGCCCAGGCAGAAGTTGAACAACAACGGCCAGCGGGGCACTGCTCATTGCCTCAGAGTTAACTTTCGGTTTAGTTTCTGGGTCTTTGGCCATATCCCACCTCTAGATCGATTTGTTTGCCCGAGGTCTGGCAGAACTCTGAGACTCCACTGTATTCCAACGGTCGCGAAAGACGTTGTGGCGAGCTGCTGGCGCCTGCCTTTGAGTACTCCGGCGGGACGACCGTGAAGGGCCATTCTCACCAGGTCTCACAGGCCCCTCGGGGGCACATTGCCCAACATGGCGGGCAGGCCCGACAACGAGAAGCGAAAAACCAAGACACCCCTTCGGGGGGGGAATCGTTCAAACGAATGTCATGGATCGATACACCCATCCCAAGGGGTCCCCCGGTGGCACCACGAAGAGCCTAGATGAGGCAAGGAAGGACCCGGCTGCGTCGACCGATCTGACTCTACAGGATGTCATGGGCGCCATTGCTGGTATCAAGACTTCCATTGGCCAGCAATATGAGGCTCTCGCCCTCGACACTGTGGCCATTGACGTCAACTTGATTAGAGCTGACTTATCAAAGACTAATGAGAAGGTCAAATCCTTAGATCTGAAGACCTCCAACCTCACTACCGATGTCTCCGACCTACAGGCAGAGGTCAGCAATATGCGATCCTCCAACGACCTCATGTCTCATCGACTGGACGATTTTGAAAATAGGGCCAGACGCAATAATATACGTATTATTGGGGTCCCTGAAAAATCGGAAAATCCTGCTACAGATCTCCTTGTAGAAGATCTCATTCTAAATCACCTTGCCCCCAAAGGACAAATTCTTTGCTGTAGAACGCGCGCACCGTGTGCCAGGTGGGAGGCCAAAGCCGGGTGCCCCATCGAGGCGATTATCGCCAGACTCTTCAACTTTAGGGACAGAGACGCTATCCTGCAGACGTCGCAGACAGGTGGCCCCGTGAAGTTTGAAAACGCAACGGTGAGCTTCTACCAGACTTTACCCAGTTTTTTCAGAGGCAGAGGATGGGGTTTCAGGGGGTGAAGCGACGATTGAGAGACATGGATTTGAAATAAGCAATGCTATTCCCAACCAGGCTCCGTGTCGAATATGAGGACCGGACGTTTTTCTTTGATCGTCCTGAGAGTGTGAGTGACTGGCTGGACACATTACCAATGCGGAGTGATCAAACGGAACACTCGGGTGGAGCGGAGGGTGGCGTGCCGGATTAAGAATGACAATGACAATGTGGTTCCTGATTTCAGAACACTTATCATACTTTACAGCTGGTTTGACGTCTATCATACTTAGGCGATTCATAGTGACATACCCGAGAGTGGCGGGGGGAGTGGGACTCTTTCCTCCTCTGGGTTTCTTTTTGTAGACTAGTTTAATGTTAGGGCGACAGGCACACTGCAAGTTAGGGTGGCTTTTGAGTCTAACGCAGGGGTGCAGGGTGGGGGGTATTGTAACGTGTGTATGTTTGGGGTGGAGGGGGGAGTTTGGGTATGTTTTGTTTTTTCCCAAGGCAACGTATTGTTCTATTTTCGGATCTGGGTACTGTGTTCGCTATGGGGTGGTTTCTGCGTTCATTTCTGGGATGGGGCTAGTGGGCTGAAACTACTGTGTTGGAATGTAAATGGGTTGGGGGACAGGATAAAGCGGGGAGTAGTGTTGCAACTGCTGAGATGCCTCTCCCCTGATGTTGTGTTGTTGCAGGAGACACACTTAATTGGAAATACTTGTCACGCTATGAATCGGCAAGGATATCGTCTCGCTGCACACTCTGGGTTCCCCACTGGCTCTAGGGGCGTGGGCATCTTAGTCAAAAACTCTCTCCCCTTGGAAATAGATGAAGTGATCCTCGATGAAGGGGGGCGCTACGCCGCTCTCACAGGGAGGTGGGAAGGGAGGGGAGGATTATCTCGTTGATTTCTGTATATGTCCCGCCCGGTCTACAGACTTCAACTTTTGCTGAGCTTGGGCGTGTGGTACTGGGGCTTCCGGATGGTATCCTGTTGATTGGCGGAGATTTTAATTCGGTAGTCTCCGGTGGTGTAGATCGCTACCCCCCCAGAGACCTCCCTAGGTCACAGTCTTGGTTGAGTGAATTTTTGGAGAAACGGGGTTTGGTAGATTGCTGGAGATTGATGCATCCGGGACAGATACAATACACTTTCAATTCCGGTGCCCACGGTAGTCTCTCTAGATTTGACTATCTTTTGATGCCGGCGGCACAGGCCTCCTCTATCAGGGAAATCAGGCATTTGGCCCGGGGTATATCAGATCACTCCCCACTATGGCTTCAGATTGACACTAGTATGGGTGTCGAGGGACGAGTTGCCCCGATCAATCCTTGGTACCTTCGCAACCCCAAAACTCGTGCTGAATTGATTAAGTCCCTGGATCAGTACTTTGCTGAGAATGAGGGGTCTGTGTCCTCCTCTGGGTCACTGTGGGAGGCGTTCAAGACAGTTATCCGAGGTCAGGCCCTATTGTTAATCGCTGAGTCCAAGAAAAAGAAACATGAGGAGGTGGTCCGTCTAGAGACCGAGATAACTGAGCTAGAAAGCGATCTGGAACTAGGTGTTACTCGTAATAAACTCCATGCCCTTAGTCTCAAACAACTGGACTATAGTCCCCTCCATCTCAAATAGGACCATCTTCCCCTATCTCATCAAGAGACTGGAAAAACACCGATACCTATCATCTTGCCTCGATGCTGACCGAAGGCATAAACACAATGGAACCGGATCCATCACTAGCTTCTAGCAACTATCTCAACATCTTGGACACAGCATACTCCAAACTGGCACACCCCAAAATCTCCCAACGCAACAGAAAATCTCCGTCTGCCCCATGGTTCTCTGAAACCCTACGTCTACAATGACAACATTGCAGAAATTTGGAAAGACACTGGCGGAGGTACTACAACCCTACTGACAAAATCTCATATAAAAGCACCCTATCCAAATACAAAGACCTCATCACCTCAGAAAAAACGATTTACTATACTTCCCAAATAAATCAGGCCCAAAACTCCGCAAGAAAACTGTTTCAAGTAGTTAATCATCTCTCAAACCCCCCCGCCCCCCCTTCTGACACGTCCCAATCCCTCTGCAATTCCCTTGCAGATTTCTTTAAGGACAAAGTCACTTCTATTTTTTCAGCCTTTCTTCACAAACCTCCTTCAACCATCATAGTTAAACAATCTGAACCTATCAACGTCCCTTCCTTCTGCAACTTCAATTCAGTCTCTGAGAAACATATCTCTCGACTAATCTCTAGCACCAAAGCAGGATCACCCCTGGACCCATGTCCACCTTCCATCCTGAACCTCATCCCTGACGCCATCTCCCCCGCCTTGACGAATATTTGTAATACTATGTTCACTACCGGCTCTTATCCCTCAGTCTGGAAGAAGGCCATCATCAAGCCACTTTTGAAAAAACCCACCCTTGATCCCGCCTCCCCATCCAGCTACAGACCCATTGCTTGTCTCCCTTTCCCTGCAAAGATATTCGAAAAAGTAATGAATATACAACTTGCCAAATTCATCGATGAAAACAACTTACTGGACGATACCCAATTTGGCTTTAGACAGGGACACGGAACCGAGACAGCCTTAATAAAAGCAGCAGACGAAATAAGAATGACATTAGATAAAGGCGGAGCGGCAGCATTAATACTGCTGGATCTATCTGCGGCTTTCGACACGGTCGATCATGCCACTTTGATCGACCGTGTCTCCGCAATCGGCATCCAGAACAATGCCAAAGAACTTCTTGCCTCCTTTCTGGCCAACCGTTCTCAGGCAGTAAAGCTGAGCCCGTATTTCTCCCACACGTTCTCCCTTCCATGCGGAGTGGGGACTATTGCAAGGCCCTTTATTCCAAAGCAGCGGGAAGGGGGCTTTCGGGACCTACCAAGATAGCGGTACGAGTGTGGAATGATGCCAACGCGGCAATGGGATGGAGGGATCGACTGACCCGTGCGACTCCGCTTTACGCGTCTGAAAGATTGGGTTGCCTGTGGAAGACGAAAGGATTTGAAAAGTGGGATATGATTGATATTAGTAAGGTGAATGATTTGTGGGTCAAGGGTAAAATCAAGACCTTCGAGGCATTGAAGGTGGAGTATGAGCTGAGTGATAGGGAATTCTTCCGTTATGTACAGATTACCCACGCATTGCGCTCGATATTTCCTGAGGGTACCGACCTCCCCGAATCCTCCCCATTGGAAGACCGGGTGCTTGACGGATACGTTCCCGACAGCACCATCTCATTGATATATAAGAAACTGATTAATAATCGAACGGATCTGTTGGTGCGGCTCAGGGAGGTTTGGACCAGCGACGGTTTGGAGCTGGACGACGAGAACTGGCAGTCAGCCCTGTCCTCGCCTAAAGAGGTCGCGATTCCGGTCCGTCTCCGGCTCGTTCAGCTTAAAATCTTACATCGGATATACGTCACGGGCCCGCGCCTGATGCATATGGGTTACTCAGGGGATGGGCTGTGTAAGCGTGGTTGTGGATTGATTGGAACCTTCCTCCACATAATCTGGGAGTGTCCGGAGGTGGTGGTGTTCTGGAATCGTGTACATGCGGTTATGGAAAGAGTCACAGGGGTGGCCTTATTGCCTGTCTGGGAACCGAATGACTATGATGTGGTGCAGACGCAGTGGGCGACCCTTGGAAATATGATTGCCAAGAGGGACATCGCCCAGTTGTGGGGCGCCCAGCGGGCGCCCACGGTTCTGGCTTGGAAGGAGAACATGGACTGGTGCATGTTCAGGGAGAAGACTGTGTATATGGCACGGGGTAGACCCAGGAAGTGGAATAAAATTTGGAGCCAGTGGAACTCTTACCGTGGAAATATGAAATGAATGAACGAAATGAAAAAGGATTTATAAAGCACATGGCTGCCCAGGAGCGTCCCAGCGCTGAGAGTGCAATGGAAAACTGAGGGGAGGGGAGGGGGTGAAGGGAATGAATTTTAAAATTATTGTGGGAAAAGATATGTCTTCAGCAGCTTACGAAACTTCATATAGTTCGGTTCAATTCGCATCCGGGTTGGCAGAGAATTCCACAGGGTTGCTGCCGTGACCGAAAAACGTCACCCTCCAGTGCGGGCCTTCTTGACTCTATGACAGTGGCCAAGTTGCCTTGAGATGAGCCCAGGGACCTGGTAGTTTTATAGGGGTAGAGTATTGTCCCTAGCATAGGGGGCCCTTTACCCTGCAAGGATCTGTGAGTGATACATAGAGCCTTAAATTTGATCCTTTCCCGGACAGGCAACCAGTGAAGAGCTCTAAGCGCTGGTTTTGCTGATACTCTCCGGGCGGTGCCTGTCAACAGCCTCGCTGCTGCATTTTGGGTTCGCTGAAGGATGTTAATAGTGGATTCAGGCGCAGCTATGAAAAGGGCGTTGCTGTAGTCTAATCTGGATAAGATGAGACCTTGAATGAGCAATTTTTGGGACTGTGTCGGGAATAGGGGGAGAATCTTTCGAGCTGAGCGAAGTAGGCCTACACAGGTACCAGCCTTCTTTTTGGCCTGAGTTTTCAAAGAGAGGTCTTGCTCCAACCAGAATCCTAAGCTAATATATGCGCGCCTCCCTTCGTGGAGACCTCGGAAGGTTCCCTTTCCCCCCGATCCGACATTCCAGCCATGTGTAACTTATGTTGACTGATTTTGTTTCCCCACTTGCCCCCCCCCCTTTTTTGCATCAATGAGCTTTGTATTATACCGTCTTGCAGTTGCACTCCTCCTTGAACACATGTCCGCATGTATTGTCTTATTGCCTTGTGTATTGGTTCTTTTTCTTTAATAAAATAAAAATTATACCAAAAAAAAAAAACAACTAGCATGTAAATATTTCTTTTTCAGGTTACATCCCCCCCTACAATGCAACAGTGGTTCAGAAATTATTGGATCAGGGAGCAGTGCTTATGGGGAAAACAAACCTGGATGAGTTTGCTATGGGGTAAAATAAACCTTTTGTTCTTAATCATGTTGCTGTTATCATTAACTTATTTTTAATACGGTAAATGTAATAAATCCTAGCTGACTACCATGCTTTAGTTTTGATGCTAATTGGTCTTGTCTGCCTCTCTTACATTAGGTCAGGGAGTACAGACAGTATATTTGGACCAGTCCGAAACCCATGGAGTTATTCAAGGCATTACAGGAAGAAATTGGTGCCCAGCCATGATCCAGAGAACGAAGACACAAACTGGCTGGTAACAGGAGGAAGCTCGGGTGGAAGTGCCGCTGCAGTGTCCTCCGGCACATGCTATGCGTGAGAATTGTTTTTCTTGTTTGTGTTGCACCAGCTACCAACTGGGTCTTTCACTTATGCGCGGTGATTTCTCATTGATTTTAAAATCTTATAATAGACATTTTCAAGTAAGGTGGTGTGATAAGAGGCCTCATTCAATGTAGTGTAGTAACAGGATTTCCTTGAAAAATGTTGGCAGTTCAATCCTCTTTCCATGGCATAACGCAGACCGTTCAAATTTCTGGTAGAAATCTGACAGCCATGGATGAGCTTCTTCAAGCTGAGGCATTAAGTCTGCCATCCAGTGTTGTTGTTGCTGGAAATGATGGCAGAGCAGTCCTCTGATTTAGGGTAATCAGCGTGCCACTGTTTTGGTGGTGTTGGCACTGGAAAAGACTGCCACATGTTGTATGGTGGTTGGTCTTTCTCAGAGCATCCTGTTCCAGCAATATGAGGATGTGGGCAATAAGATGACCATTTCTGGGTCCTCTCCCATTATTCAAGAATGTTTGTATCGGGTCCACCATGCTGCACAGGTGTGGTGGAATTGGTGTCACAGAGATGTTCCCCAGAGGTGACTCTCACCATAGCAGCAAATGCCGATGTGGGGGTTGGAGTGATTTTGAAGACCCCCCCCATGGCGGCATGCATCTCAAAGTGCGGCAAATAGCCCTAAGCTAATTTGATGACTGGAAACCTCTAAAACAATACAAAAAGGACTGTCAATGGTCTGTACAACTAATGGGGGCAAAGAAAAGAAAAATGTGACAGACTCTGTGTCTACCTGTAAGGTGTGTACAACAAAAAGGAAATGACCTCCCCCTCGGCTCAGGATCAGTCCAGGGGTACCGACGGACAGAGCGGGGCCTCCAACCCTGAGCAGTGGCCAGGAAGAGGTGAGGCTTTCTCCCAAGCATTTTTGGGAAAGAATCCTAAATACTTTGTGAAACAGACATCCCCCGTCTGGAAAATCCATTGTACGGTAGGATGTTTTGTATCATTAATTTGTATTAATTTTTGCTTTTTTCACTAAGCTTAGGTCAAGCTTTATTGCAGTAGTGTTCAAGAGGTCCTGACGAAAGCCGGGTAGGCTTAAACTTTCCTACAATGGCTGAAACATGTTGACCAAATACCATCCTTAACAGACAGTTATTATTTCAAACTGTCTCACACTCATTTTAATCTTGACACCATGATTTTCCCTAATAAACTTTTTCTTAAATCATGGTAGCCAATTTTACATCTCACTTTTTGATTCTTTTCTCACTGCAATTTAATATCCCACACCATCTCAAACTGTTTTGATTTTTGGTACGATCCATCACTGGTGGTTCCTTGGGTTTGGAGAAGCACACAATTCCAACAGGTGTGTGGCTCCTTAACCGGACCATCTTTGGTTCTATCCCAGATGATGAACCTCTGCCATATGGGTGGGCTGATGGGATTAATTTACTTTTTGTTGTACACACCTTACAGGTAGACACAGAGTCCGTCACATTTTTCTTTTCTTTGCCCCCATTAGTTGTACAGACCATTGACAGTCCTTTTTGTATTGTTATACTGTGAATAAGGGGTTTGTCTGTCCTTTGGTCTTTAAATAATTTTCCCCTTAGACCCTCCACCAACCTTGTTTTTGACTGGAAACCTCTCCCAAAAATCTTCGAACAGACTGGTAAGACTTTTCATAAAGCATTAAAAGGGATATAATTGTACAGTTATTCTTTCTTACTTATTCAGTTATTGCTACCTTGAACGGTAATTTGCAGTAGGTGGGTGTTCTTTAAAGGTTGCAGTTTGAAGGATGGTGACATCCTACACTGTGCTCTAATGCTATTGCCTTGCGATTTGTAAGATTTTACTTCAACATAAATGTAATTGAAGGCCCATCTATTAAAGTAATTTTAGAATGCCTTTATCTTCACCATCTGGTCTGCCATCTACAGCCCCAATAACATCCTTACCTCTATGGCAGTCCCCAGGAAAGTATAATGTACTGCAAGCTTCTGCATTATTTTGTAATTTTTTTTTTTTAAAGACATTTATTAGGAATCGACATTAGTGATACAATTCAAAAGGGGATGATGGACGGAGCTTTTGAGCAAATCAAACACTCACCCCCAGTCAACTGATCTGAGTTTAATCAATCACCATTCTTTAGCTCACTCAGCCAGCCCAGTTCAGACAAGGCCATATGCAAATCAGTCTGACCCTGTGCCTCATGGGAACAGTCCGGCCCGAACTGCCAAGCCATGTCTTCCCTGGACCGGAAACAAGCATTCTGGGACCGGTTTCATATTCATAATCCTCATCAGCCAGGCTATCTTGAATCCAGTGGCCAAGTGAGCAAGGGACTCACGTCTGAGCATACCCTGCCAATTTATGGCGAACAAAGCGACCGCTTTGTTCTCCATAAGTTGGCAGGGTATGCTTAGACGTGAGTCCCTTGCTCACTTTGCCACTGGATTCAAGCAAGCCGGGCTGAAGACTGCTGAAATGCCAGAAACCGATCCTCAGAAGCTTGATTCTCCGCTGCATCGGCAGATCAGGAGCTCAGCAGATTCGGCGGCTGGCGGCATGGGATAGCAGCTCACGGGGAGGAGGCCCAGTACAGCGGGGCTCCGCAGCCCGGATCCCACCCGCCTCTCACCTCTTTCGTTGCAGCAGGCTTCTCCGGTCAGCGCTCCACCAAGCGTCCATGGGCCGCTCCCTCCTCCGCGGCCCCTGCGCAGCTTCTCTCCTCCGCCGCGCACCTCACACCGCAGCCAGGCCTGGAGCCAACAGGCAGTTCGCAGAAATACCGCTCAGCGGATTGGGGGGCACACAGGCTCAGCACCGGCGCGGCAGATGGGTGCAGCCCCCGGTACACTCACAGCGCCCGGGAGTGTGCTCGATAGCGATGGACAACTCCACAGGATCCCCTCCTCAGGCAGTCTGTCCGGTCGCCATCTTGAACAGTGCGAGCCCAGGGCCGACAGCTGCCGAAAGTGCGTTTTCAGGTTGGGAAGGGATAGTATTTCGAGCCTGGGCAGTTCCTGATATGTTAGCAAAGCATATGTGGCCGGTTTTGTGGATCAGGTTGTCTGGATGGCTGGGATTTCCGCAGGATGGTCGCCCGAACTGCAGGAGCCTCACGTAAGTGCGGCCATCTTGCTCGGCGCCCTCTAGCGCCCCCAAGCTTCTGCAATTTTTTTAGTTTGCTATCTATTTCATTCGAAAATGTAATTCATTGTTGCCGGTTGTTCAGGAAGAATAATGTGTACCCTTTTAACTCACTTGAGCATGGGACTGAATTAAAAAATACAATATTTGTCTGGGTTATCCTAGTAAATAGAGTATGTTCAAGATTCAAACAGCAGGATGTGCAATAGACATAAATGATGAGTTTTATGCGGCCTTGTACACAACACACGAACGCCTTACTTTTGGCTTAATCGTACGATTTGATTGTGACCAACTTGGAATAGTGTAAAACTTTCAACTAATAATTTGATATGTAGATGTGTAAATATTAATTTAAGTTTGGTTGATGCAGATCTTATTCCCTTCGGTGATCAATGTTTCACTTCTTGCAGATGGTGGTAACTCTGCTTGATTTAGAGTTGGCTGTCGCTGCGGCATAGCAAAGTTAATCTGACTTCCATAAAACTGCTGTTTCTCACTTTGCAATGCTACTTCACAACAGGGCTATGCTTACTAGAACGGTCTGACTGAATTACTAGACAGGTCTAGGCATGGGCGGATTTTGCGGATTGGCAATCCGCGAATTTGCGGATTTACCGAATTTGCGGATTGCGAAAATCCGCGAATCCTCGCGGATTTTTTTTTTTTTTGTTCGCACGGGTTTCTGCAAATTTGCGAGGGTTTTGTACAATTTCGCAAATTGCGAAATTGTACAAAACGCTTGCGAACTTGCAGAAACCCGTGCGAACACAATGTGCCCAGTAGGGTATGTGCCTCTTGTGTGTAAAAGGTCAGAGAAAGATCAGTTCAGCAGATGAAGAGAAAGATGCTCCTGGTCACAGGAACAGCACGGGTATTGCGCTCGTGAAAGTCAAGGATGCAAAGTCTATCCAGCATCACAGCTGATTTTCCACGGTAGATTTGGGAAGAAGGCACACCTGTCCAGCCTCGACGACGCTCACGATTGTTTTTGGGCTAATTAATGAGTCACTGAATTTGAGCATCAACTAGTTCGAGCGACCATGTGTGTGTTACTAAGCAATCTCCCCGAAGGGCGCAGGGGTCCCTTGAGTGGTCCGTCAGCTGATTTTCCACGGTAGATTTGGGAAGAAAGCAGACCTGTGCCCAGCCTACTCATGCAACTGTTTTACAATGGCGCCAGCAAGCTGCCAGCGCCGTTGTAAAATAGTTACAAAGTTAACTTGCACAGGAAGCACTTAGATAAAATAAAGCAGAACCTGCTTCGTTTTATCTAGTGGTTCCTGTGCAAGCTAACTTTGTAACTATTTTACAACGGCGCTGGCAGCTTGCTGGCGCCATTGTAAAATAGTTACATGAGTGGGGGTTCAACTTTTGAACCTGTTACGTCCGCGGATTTTTTTTTGCGGATTTTGCGGGAAATCCGCAAAATTCGCGGATTGCGGATTTCACAAAAATCCGCAAAATCCGCGGGCGTAACGGATTTCCCGCTCACCCCTAGACAGGTCTGGCTGAATTGGCAGTGCACAACACAGGAAAACAACATGGCGGAGCAGTTAAAATATATGTCAATGTGAAATAACGCTAAGTCTCTAGGAGTGCTTTAACCGTGCTTAAAAAAAAATCATATGTGTTACTGCAAACAGTGGGTATATAAAAAATGGCGCCCTCAGCCTCCCCTTTCCACTTTAAGGTGAAATGCATAACAATTCAGTAGCATAGAACCTAATCGCCTTGGTGTTAAATTCTTCACAGCTATATTTTCTATCGATATTAGTCTCATCAATGATGTCAAGTAAATAAACAAGAGCAATGCCTTCATTTTTGTAAACTTTTTGAATGATACATAAGATTAGTTTATTCAAAACATAGAAATTTGGCCTAATAAGGGTTATTTCTATTTCATAAATGTTCATTCCTTGTCTTCCAAATTGTTCCAACATATGTAAGTTTTGAAAAGATGGAATAAAGGTGATTTGAGTGAAGGAAGTCTGTTTGTTGTGAGCCTTGCACCAGTTGTGGCAGATAAAAAAATCACATATTACAGTCTCAGAAGCGTTCTACATTGATGGATGTTAAGTAGCATACGTTTGGATTGCAGTGGAATAACCTACTCTAGATGGAATGGTGACTCATACAAAAATGTGCCCACAAGTATAGTCCAGCACTAAGATAAAAGGTCAATAATTGTGCAGTATTGTTGGGTACTGTCTGCTTGCACGCGCCCAGCGCCAGACCCCCTGGTCCACGCAATGCCCAGCCCTCCCGCATCACATACGACGCCGCCACCCTCCTAGCCCTTAACCCCGGCCGACTCTCCAACTGCGCCCAAGCCGCTCCTGGACACACCCATGGACCCTTCACATGCTACTCCTGCAAGTTCGACGGCACCAAGAACAACTCCTCATCCACTAACACCAGCGAGATATCTGACACCAACCACCTACAATGCATCCTGCTCAACACCCGCTCGGTCCACAGGCACGCCATCGACCTCTGGAATCTACTAGACACCATCTCACCGGACGTCGCCTTCCTAACAGAAACATGGATGAATGCCTCTTCAGCCCCAGACATCACCATTGCCATCCCGGAAGGATACAAGATCATCCGCAAGGACCGCATCAAGCAAACGGGAGGAGGCATCGCTATCGTCCATAAGAACTCCATCCGCATCTCAACCAGTTCAGACGTCAACCTTGCCAGCGCCGAACACCTCCACTTCCAGATCCACACCGACCCCAAGACCACACTCAGTGGCACCCTCCTCTACCGACCTCCAGGACCCCGTGCACAATTCAGTGACGACATCACGACTTTATCACCCCACACGCCCTCCCCTCCAAGGACTACATTCTATTGGGAGACCTCAATTTTCACCTGGAAAAGAGCAATGACAGCAGCGCCACCACCCTTCTGGACAATCTCGCCAACCTTGGACTCAAACAACTTGTCTCTACGCCCACCCACATCGCAGGTCACACACTCGACCCTATCTTCACCTCCAGCAAACATGTCTCCTTCAGTCACACCACAACTCTCCATTGGACGGACCACAGCTGCGTACACTTTATCTACAATAAGACCACAACTCGCAACCATCCTCAGCCTACTCTACGAAGAAACTGGAACAAAATCACCATCGACCAGATCTCCTCATCGCTTCTTCAAAACTCCCCCGCCCACTCCTCAAACCCCGACCAAGCAGCCATTAACCTCACCCAATGGCTATCCAACAGCGCCGACATCCTAGCACCGTTGAAAAAACGCCAAAGCAAACTAGGCAGCAAAAACGCTTCCTGGTTCAACGATGACCTTAAGAAATCGAAGAAACACTGTCGCTCCCTCGAGAAGGCCTGGAAAAAAGACCCAAACACCAGCACCAGGGACGCCTTCAAAAACACCACCCGCATACACCACCAACTAATCCGGTCTGCCAAGAAAGCCTCATTCAAAGACCGTCTACATAACAACGCCCACAACAGCAAGGAATTATTCAACATTGTCAAAGAATTTACCAACCCATCAGCCAACTCCAACGACATCACCTCCTCCCAAGCCCTCTGCGACTCCCTAGCTTCCTTCTTCCACAACAAAATCGCAGACATCCACAACAGCTTCGACAACCGACCCGAAGACCAACCCACCCAACCTTCTGCAGGACCTTCACCCCCCTTGAACATCCTTAACCACTGGAACCCAATCTCCACTGAGGACACCATCCACCTGATGAACTCCATCCACTCAGGATCCCCAACGGACCCATGCCCTCACCACATCTTCAACAAGGCAGACTCCATCATAGCACCACACCTCCGAGATGTCATCAACTGCTCCCTCAACTCCGCCACCTTCCCGGAAAGCTGGAAACACGCAGAACTCAGCGCCCTTCTGAAAAAACCCACAGCTGACCCCACCGAACTCAAAAACTACCGCCCCATCTCGCTTCTTCCATTCCCGGCCAAAGTCATTGAGAAAGCTGTCAACAACCAGCTCGCCGCCATCCTCGAAGCCAACAAATCCCTCGACTCCTCACAGTCCGGCTTCCGAGCCAAACACAGCACTGAAACTGCCCTCATCGCAGCAACAGATGACATTCGAACTCTACTGGACAATGGAGACACAGTCGCCCTCATCCTCCTCGACCTCTCCGCTGCCTTCGACACAGTCTGTCATAGCACCCTTCTACAGCGCCTCAGAGACGTAGGAATCCAAGGAAAAGCACTGGAATGGATCACCTCGTTCCTCACCGGAAGAACACAGAGAGTCCGCCTCCCACCATTCAAGTCAGAGGCCTCTGCAGTCATCTGCGGCGTACCACAAGGATCGTCACTCAGCCCCACCCTCTTCAACGTATACATGAGCCCCCTTGCGGCCATCACTCGCCAACACAATCTCAACATCATCTCCTACGCGGATGACACTCAACTGATCCTATCACTCACCAAAGACCCTAACACCGCCAAAACCAACTTACACGAAGGAATGAAAGAAGTAGCCGAGTGGATGAAGCACAGCCGTCTGAAACTGAACTCAGACAAAACAGAAGTCCTCATCTTAGGCACCTCCCCCTCCGCCTGGGATGACTCTTGGTGGCCAGAAGCCCTTGGAAAAGCACCCATCCCGACGGACCACGCACGGAACCTGGGCGTCATCCTGGACTCCTCACTCTCGATGACTAGACAAGTCAACGCCGTTTCATCATCTTGCTTCAACATTCTTTGCATGCTCAAAAAAACATTTCGCTGGATCCCCACCGAAACTAGAAAAACGGTCACCCACGCACTGGTCACGAGCCGCCTGGATTACGGAAACACACTATACGCCGGTGCCACCGCAAAACTCCAGAAAAAACTCCAACGCATCCAGAACGCTTCAGCCAGGCTCATACTAGACATCCCGCGTAAAGAACACATCTCTGGTCACCTGAAAAACCTCCACTGGCTCCCCGTAAATAAGAGGATTACTTTCCGCCTCCTAACCCACGCACACAAAGCACTTTACGAACTTGGACCCGAATGCCTCAACACACGATTGTCCTTCTACACCCCCTCCCGTCAGCTGCGATCCTCCAACCAAGCCCTTGCCACTGTACCACGCATCAACAAAACCACCATGGGAGGTAGATCCTTCTCCTACATGGCAGCTAAAACCTGGAACTCACTTCCCACTCACCTTCGCCTTACTCAGAACCACCTAGCTTTCAGAAAGAAACTTAAAACTTGGATATTCGACAAGTAATTCCCCACCCTTCCTCTAGCGCCTTGAGACCCTATGGGTATGTAGCGCGCTATATAAATCTCTTGACTTGACTTGACTTGACCCCATGATAGCGAGGTATACGCCTGGTCCAAATGGTAATTACAAATGCGGCCATAGCTGCACAACCAGAATTCCTTATTTGTCCTTTAAGAAATGGGCTCAACCAGTCATTCGATGTGTAGATGTGTTCACTTCTTTATTCATGTGATTATCTAATTGTGGTATACTTTGGGTTTGGCAATCCCCTGCCCTGTTTGTGTTTATGCGTCCCCGAATGTGCTAGAATAACCAGCCAACCTCTCTTTTGTCCCTTGGTCTGTATTTTTCTCACTAAATGAGAGATGAGGAATGTAATCTCATCTGGCTTCATCTCGTATAAAATTGAAATCACAAATGGGAACTTATTTCTGAGCTTTGAGTTGGCGTACCTATTCCATACTGGCAAAATGCTAACTCAGAAAATGTCCTTGTTTTCTAGTTCTGATGAGGGCACTATATACTCCTGGGCCAGGGAGCAAAAATACAAGTTAGAGTGGACTGGGTTGGCTGAGGGAGGTGAAAAGGAAATTGGGCTTAATTGTTTTGAAAGTAAATGTATGTTGGTACATGCCAAATATTTGCCTAAATGTGAAACTGGGGAGAACAGCCTGGAGTCTTTGCAAGTTTCTGAAGATCCTTTCAGTCTGTTTGGATGCTAAGATTAGTTTCCAACACTCCTTCTGCCAGCTGAAATGCCTTCTCCATTAGACTGACCTTGACGGGTTTAGGTTAATGTCTAAAGCACATTCGGCTACTTCATTAACTGGTAGGCTGGCCTACTTGACAATACTATAGTGTTATTTCTATATGCAGTGTTTCTGCTATTTGGCTTGTTTGGCAACTAGGTAGATGTTATGTTTCTGATGTTGTATGGGACCTTTATCAACTCTTCTGAGCACAAGAAATTGATTTTAAAATTCCTACTGTTATGCAGAAGACCGCATTTGCTGTAAGTTTGCACTATGTAGCCCTCTCTTCTCTTTTTCTTTTAGCGCCAGAATTCTCATTTTAATGTCTGTCATGCAAGGGTTAGAGCTGAATCGTCTGCTGGTAGTTTTAGTTCAGAAATCTTTGTCAACACATACAGAATACCCGCTCCAGAATTTCTGGGACCCAGTTTGCAATAAAAAACTGGTGTCTTCTCCTTCAGTTATGGTTGAGAGGCCCAAAACCATGATGTGGTTTAGCCTGATATAATTTTTAAGGAATTATGGGCATTATTTTAAGGCTATCTGAATGTGACAATCATCCCATACATACACCATATTTCGTGTGCCCTAGGCTGAAATGCACTTGTAATACGGTGGATGGAACATCTGCCAACTTTGTGATGGAGTATCCCTCTGTCAAACTCTAAATAAGACTCTGTGCGCTCTTTCAGTCAGTGTCTTTATTTCCTTCCTGATTACAGTTTTCATGTTTTCTGTCTTTAGCGTCTTTAAATGGGCCATATGTACAAAATACTGATTCCGTTTTCCTAATTGAGATTCTTACTGAATCGCAATTAGGAAATCACAATTCCTAATGTACGAAAATGTAGTCTGAAATATTGATTACTAGTGTCTCAAATCGACCTACCTCATGATTATCATCTCTTCTAATAGGCTCCTAGAGTGCCCACTACTCCTTCTTTCTCAGGCTCTGCTGCAGTTTAGTTGGCACTGTGTTCCATTTGGAATCAAATGGACTCCTGTTTGTCCGGCATCATTTTTTACTCCATACATTGGGTGGGCCTTCTTCATAAATGGGGCCTTCCATCTTTAGTTCTGATCGACCCGAATGGGGAACAAGCAGATCCCTCAGTCAGGGCACCGCAGCTGTACTTCAGTGATGCCTACTCTCTACTCTGGCTCATCCGCTGTTCACCATGCTGATTTGCACCCGCTGGCGATACTTCTAGCAGTGGGACAAGAAGACGCATAATACTTGAGACACTCCAACACTTTTGGGGTCATATTTCAACCCTTTCAATTTAAACACACCATCTTAACAATGTTCTTCAATATTTATTGTCTAAAAGATTGACATTTAAGTGAATCCTCACTATATGCCTTTGCCAGAGAATCTCAGACAGGTGTACTCTGCATCTGCCCGCAGATATACTGTCATTGCTGTACGAAATACTGGAGTTTTGACTTTGAATGACAATCTTTGCTGGTGGTTGGTCACTCTCCCCCCTCCCCCCCCTAAGTCTGTGTTTTTGAAGTGATATAGAGCGTTACAACAAGAGGGACCATCGGTACAACAATAATTGAAAAAACTGAGATTTGGAACATTTGGGCCTTTCCTTGTCGGATACCTGTCCATGTGGCGTGCGTTTGACAGGCACACTCACAGGAACGTTTTCAAACTGCATTGAAACACTATGTTGCAAGGCATATCCTACTCGACTGATAATGGTACAATATAATGACAATGTGGCAAAGTTTTTATTTTTAATATCACATGTTCATTGAAGGCTGTAGAAACCCTGATGTTTTTGAGAAGTTTTAAATTAGAATTTGGCCCCGGACGATATAGAATTCTATACTTATAGATGGTCTGATAAAAAAAAAATGAAGCCTCTTTTATATTGGTAAGTGGGTACTGGAATACAATCTCTCGTAATAACCAGCTTGCCTCTTCAAACACTATTTTTCAAGTTCATATGGGAAAATAATGCAGTGTAGGCCACTGAGCAGCTTTTAAATGCAAAATGAATTGGAGCCATAATCTTCTTTAGAGCAGGGAAGTGGTCCTTTTGTGAATCTAATACCCTTACCCAATGGGGTTTGTCTGTTCTTCTATTTGCCTATATATGAAAGGAACTGCGGCATACAAGAGTCGATTGTTATTGCGTACACCTAGCTGTACGCAATAACAATCTGAGCATTTTAAATAAATCAGTTAAGTAATGTGGTGGAAAGTACATTTTACATGTTCTCTTTCAGCTCAATGAAATGTTCCTTTCGTGGTATTAACATATTTTCACATTTCTTTTAATGTTTAGATATATGCTAATTTTTCAGACTTTTAATTACCCGTTCTGGAGGATCTCTGTTACAGCAGCACAGGAAGGTTCTCCACCTGAACCTGTCAACACTCCACCTTCATGCGTGGAGATTGGGGTGTGACAGTTGACAGCTTTCAACATTCAGTCTGAAGACTGCAATGTTATCTTGGCAACTAGGTGTCCCTGCACCAAGACAGTATATACCTGCCACTGGGGAAAGTTTGTGGCATGGTGTACAGGAAAGGAAGTTGACCCCCTTCTCAGGTCTGCCTGTTTATTCTTTTTGTTGCCTGGCAGGGCTCTTGGTTTAGACACTTCAAAAGGTTATCTTTCTGGCATCTCAGCCTTTCTGTGGTTTCCAGATCAGCAATTCTTCAAATCCTCTATTGTAAATAGATTTTTGAAAGGTCTTCAACATATGTGTCCACCTTCACCCTTCATCATGCCTCCGTGGGAAACCAATCTAGTACTCACATTTCTGATGTGCACTGCTTTGGAGCCGCTACACAGCTGTCCTTACCATCAAGACGTGTGTCTTGGCTATGCTATGCGTTAATATCTCTTGTGAGTGTGTAATCACTGGTTTTCTCCTATGTATATTCTTGGCTCCTGTAACTGATGTAATTCTGTAACCTGTAACTCGCTGATCTTCACGTAAAGTGCTTTGATACCTCTGGGTCTAGCCAGAGCTATATAAAACTCTGCAAAAAAATCAAGATGGCCTTTCTAGTGGCCATAATATCTGCCTGGAGGGTCAGTGAGTTGCAATTGATACTCATGCATGTTCAGCAGTGATGAGCCCTGTGGTGGTGTTTTAGGTGCATGCTCAAATGCATGGATCTTTTTGTAAGCCTTTTCGCCCACTATTGTCCCTGGAGGCCATCTGAAGCTTCAGCGTGTTTCGGTAGTTAGCTTATGTTTAATATGGAGGGAGGAGTACATTGGGAGGTGGGTAGAGATTTGCCCACAAGGATCCGATTTCTTTTTAAGTGAGAAAGTGCATTTGCACTTGCTCATAAGATTTTGCATGTATATGTTTGCTCACATGAAAAAGGCTTTCATTAAAGATTTCTGGTGGTATGTCTGGAAACATGTGATTGTCGTAGAGTCCAGAAATACTGATGCAAATAATTAAGATTCAAGAAAGTCCTTAAGCTGTTCTAGGGACTGTAATCTTTTTGTATATAAGTAACACGGGAGTCTAAACACTTAAAATTCATATCCTCGTTCAAATCTATGGGAGGTTAGAAAACACCGTTAGTTGAATTAATTTCACTACATGCACAGGTATCAAGAGCACAGGACATTTAAAATTATTTCGGAAGGATTTCCTTAAATTACATATTTTGGCCATAAATCTAAGATTTTATAAATGTGTTTGCCCTTTGCAAAGATGGCGATAGTCCTTCAGCGTGTGTAATTTGCAGTATCAATGCACCCTGCCTGACATTTATGCCTCGCGGGCCCCCACACCATTTTGTGTTATATTGTAAACCATCAGTGCAGTGCACCAGTGAGTAGTAATGCACACCAGCATGTGTCATCTTACCCCGTAGGTGGAGCGCATGTTTATGCCTGGCCCCCCAGAAATGCGTGAATTGCATCAGGTTGTGTACTGAACACACTGTAGTGTGTGTGTGTGTGTATATATATATATGTATATGTATTTGTATATATAATATACTTTGCAAATTGTTTGATGAAAGGAACATTTCACTTGTTGATGTTACACTGTAACATCATCAAGCTTTGTGGAAACTGCCTTCCAACTGTGTCTCAAAAAGATCAGACTTCAGCAGAACATTTGCTACATTGTCACGCGGTTTTGGATGAGTAACTTTCCTAGACCTATAAAAGTATCCAGAGAATCACATTTTTAACCAAGGACTCTATTTTACTGGAAGACTCGATGAAAATGTGCTTGCAAGGTGTCTTTTTTTGTTCTCTTTCTCAAGATGTCACATTGGTTTGAATCTTTAATGATGGAGAAGCCAGTAACCTTTCTCAATTTCTCTAATTCTCCCTAACACTTGTCCCTCCTGTATTAATGCTATGTTATTAATAAATGCTTAGTGTTGCCTGTATGTAACCTGCAGGGCTCTGGGATCAGATACCGGAGGCTCCACCAGGAATCCAGCTGCTCACTGTGGAGTTGTTGGATTAAAACCTACCTACGGGCTACTCTCCCGCCATGGCCTTATTCCATTGGTGAATTCCATGGACGTACCAGGCATTTTAACCAGGAGCGTGGATGATGCAGCGATTGTATTGGGTATGCCTTTATCACTGATTTCTCCTATTGTGCTAGGAATGTACATGTACAGTTTTAGTTTATTATTTCTGTTTGTTACGGGTGACTATTATTTTATCTTTTAGGCGTGCTCGCGGGCCATGATCCAAAGGATTCGACGACTGTGCAAGACCAATTTCAGTCATTCGAACTACCTGAGGAAATAGATGTCAGCAAACTTTGTATTGGAATACCCAGGGTAACATTTACACGTTTGACTTTACCAAAAATTTGCATTTCATTTTATTTAGTATTATGTATTGGGCCACATTAGGTTCCAAGGTACCAGTACTGATATGTAGGCATTCGGCTTGATTTTAACATTGCAAAGCATGAATCATCAACTTTTTTTCCTGAATGGAAAATTCAGTCTTCAAACCTCGTATAACACCACTGAAGCGCTGAAAGCTAGTTTATATATCACTTAACATATGTTCATTGGGACATATGTTAAGTTCGGGTTACCGTTTAGCAAATTAACATTAGTTGTACCTGACAGTTTATGTACCATGATATTTAAAACTTTGAGTAGTGGTGAAAAAAGAATCTTTGCTAAAAGATCCTTTATTTTCTTAACTGTGTATGGAAAAGCCAAAGCAGTTTTGGACCAAGTAACCAACATATTAGAACACATAAGTAACAGTAATAACATTGTCTCCAAAAAAAACGCCAATAGAGAAATATGGTCTGTTTACATTTAAAAATATAGTCATTTTATTTATTAACATAGCTCTCATTCTTGTGTATTAAACTGCTTGTTTATTTTTAGGTTAGGCGCGAGTGGTGTTTGCTCCATTCAAGTGGAGCATTTTCAATGATATAAGAGAGTTTGGGGAAACCTTTGTGAGCCATAGCTTGTAGCTTCTTTTGCGTTGCAACTTTCATCACATCTTGAGTTCATCTGTAGGAGTATTTTATTTTCACCATTTCCTATTGACTATTTGGCTTGTCCCTGTGCCTCCACTGGAATGCATGAGGGACTAATTTACATCTGAGATCAGCCAATGTGCGGACCAGTAGCAATGCGGAGCAAGCACTGTCAAAAGCACCCGAAAAATGAAAGCTACAGAAAAGAATAGTTGCTTTATTTTTTCTGTCATCCATTTTTCAGGTGCTGCACCATTCGCCAGCTGATTCTACACATGGTGGCCATCTTGGAAAATTAGTCTAAATATATTGAGATTGTTTTATTGTTCCAAGATGGCCGCAACATAATCTTCACAGTATCTATATTTGCTGGTTGGTTGTTAATTCCTGATTTTCGTGGTTGTTGCCAATGGTAACATTTCCAGTCTGAATTTGAAATATGATATTATATATATTTAACAAACGTAGTTTCTGAAGACAAAGATGTTGTACTTAGCCGTCCAAAATCTTGATCTTGACGTAGCAGTGAGTCGTTAAGCTATGACTTCTTTAATAACATTTATGGTAGTAGTGAAACTCTTAAGATTTTTAGCAGCCTATGACTCCCGTATGAAGTCATCAGCTTGAATCAGTAAATGAAGTCCCTTTTATTCACTGTAGTTACAGCAAACATTGAAAAATACATTATTTTCCATTGCTGTGGCATCAGTACTTGAAGACCAATGATTCCTTTGCCTCCCCCCTCTTATCCTGAGTCTCCAGAGACCTATAGAAAGGAATGAAATGGTGAATGGTGAGTCACTGTCTCTTCTGTCTTCCTTTGGTCCTTCGAAGCTTGCAGGAGTCAGTAGTATGCATGGTAATTGCTCCTTCTCTCAATGACTTTGCAGGAGTGACATTATCATTAATAACGGAGTAGGAGCGAAGTACAAATGGAATTAAGCAAGTGCGACAGTAAGCCAGGAAATACTTATTAAAATAAATGAGGGGGGAAAGGACTGTTCTGGAAATTGTGCATGATACCAGATTTAGTTCAACAAATTGGGAAAGGGCAACTGGAAGCAAGAGAGCAGCAAGGACTGTGCTAGGGCACCAGCCATTTCTAATATATATGCAATGTGGCGAAGCGTAGGGTTATGAGGGAAACAGGCTTGCTTCATTTAATAGTGCATGACTTCTGTACATCTCCATTGCTGGCACTTGGGATCGAATTTTGGGGGAGCTTGTGCTTGACCTGTGCAGCATCAATTCTAGATATGTCGATATCAAAAAGGGATTTGTCCACCTCTTTGTTGTGATTGATTGATATCCGAGAACTCTTTAGCTTTGCTTACCTTGCCTTTCACTAGGAACCCCTCAGTGAAAACATCACCATTACTTATATCTACCAGTTTATGTTTCTGTATAATCTTTTAATTCCTGGGCATCCAATAGTATTTGGACCTGGTATATGTTTTTATATAACGGAATCAGAAGTAAATTAATGGCATCAGAGCCCTTTCTAAATTCTTAATTGTCTTGGAAGAGGGATATATTTTAGTTGGTGTACCATTGTCTCATCCAGAATACTAACGGTTTTAAGCTGTATTCTTGAGTACCTGCCTGCTCCAACTTCCCTTTGCTCTTAATGTTATAGGTTTAACAGGCACCTAAAGAATGTACCTTATTCCCCACAACTTCAATTATGAACCACCATGGGTAACCACCTCTCCCAACCCGGCTGGTTAAACCTGGGATCATGGCTGAAGACTTTGCTTCTTGAAATCATTATTAACCATACTCAATCACACTTAATGAGTTATTTATGCTAAGGTTAATGGTAACTTTGTTTTCATCCTATCAGGAATACCATGCATCAGGATTGTCCAGAGAAACAGTGGCTCTTTGGTCTAGAGCTGCTGACCTGTTTGAAGCTGCAGGTGCAAAGGTCATTGAAGTGTCACTGCCTCACACTGGTTATTCAATAGTCTGCTATCATGTGCTATGCAATTCAGAAGTGGCATCAAACATGGCAAGGTTTGATGGACTTGAATACGGTAGGTGTTCTTAAGTTTCCTTGAAAACATTCAGCAGCGTGATGTGTGGTTCTTTGATGTGACATTAAGTGAATTTGAACTTGAAGTTTGATACATGTTTCCATGCAGACTGAATTCATAGATGAAAAGAAATGAGCTGAGGTTAGACTTTTCTTTTCATTTATTTGAGTACTAGCAGCCTGTCCCGACGTTGTCGTGGTATGAATTGCTGCCGGCCAGTAGTATATTGTTTTGTAGGATTTCGTTTTGATAGCATTTCTTATCTGTGACAGGCCTGTGAAACGCTCCGATTCACAGTGCACTGCTGATGCACTTAAGAGCGCGCGTTCAGCAGTGTGTGAACTCGAGTTTCCCTACTTTATTTTACCTTGCAATATTATATAGCACGAACTCAACAACATGGCATGAGCACAATTTACATTACAGAAGAACACATTCATTTGTGGTAGGCACGGGAAGACAAAGCGATTTGCCTGGAATCACAGGATGTTGAGCTGATGCCGATGCCGAGATTCGAACGTAGCTCCCCAGCTCTAAAGTTCGCAATTCTAGAACTTGTGGCGGGAGGTGTGTCTAAAAGTGTATGTCGGTGCTGGCCATCAATGAGAGAGACCGGTGCATTTTTCAAATGGGTGGTGAAATAATATGAGTATGTTGCTGGAGATGTGGGCCGCCGTGCCACCAATGTACTTACCGGGGGAGGGTAAACACCCATTATTCCGCAACTTTCTTTCCGCATACCATCACTCCGCATACTTTCATTACGAAAGTACCATGACTCCACAATGCCATTATAACGCATGGCATTACATTTATATGCTTTTACCATGCATACATTTACAACAGAATTCGGTGTAAATGCATGAATGGTAAAAGCATGAATGGTAAAAGCATGTTTTTTTTTAATGTTTGGATAAGGTAAGTATGGTTATAGGGGTATATGTTTTGGGGTACTGAGGTATATGTTTTGGGGTGTTTGAGTATTTTAAGGGTTCAGAAATAGTTTTGGGTTATGGTGTACGGGGTAGTTTTAGGGTTTATGGATAGGTATGGGTTTTGGGGTACAGGGGTATTTTTAGGGTTCAGGGCTAGGTGTGGGTTTGGGGTGCAGGGGTATTTTTAGGGTTCAGGGCTAGGTTTGAGTTTTGGGGTACAGGGGTATTTTAGGGTTCAGGGCTAGGTTTGGGTTTTGGGGTACAGGGTTATTTTTAGAGTTCAGGGCTAGGTTTGGGTTTTGGGGTACAGGGGTATTTTTAGGGTTCAGGGGTAGGTTTGGGTTTTGGGGTACAGGGGTATTTTAAGGGTTCGGGGCTAGGTTTGGGTTTTGGGGTACAGGGGTATTTTAAGGGTTCAGAGCTAGGTTTGGGTTTTGGGGTACAGGGGTATTTTAGGGTTCAGGGGTAGGTTTGGGTTTTGGGGTACAGTGGCATTTTTAGGGTTCACGGGTAGGTTTGGGTTTTGAGGTACAGGTAGGGTGACCAGATTCTCAAAACAAAAAAACGGGGACAGGTCATAAACATAGAAGTAGGACTACGGTTTGCAGTAACCATCGACATAAAAGTAGGACTATTTGACAGCTGTCATAGACATAGAAAAGGGACTACAATGACCGCTCCCTCCACAGACCGAGTGGGCACTGGCTATGCAGAACCTGTAGATTGCGAAGGAAACTCACACTGTCACAGGCTTTTTGAGCAGGACCCTCGGTGTACATATATCTGTGAAGGAAAGTTACAGTGCCACTATCTGTGCTGAACCTGTACTGTATAAGAGAAACACGCACTGCCACTGCACATGCTGCCAGGCAAGTGTGCGTGTGTGTGATGCTTGCATTGCTGCTGCGGCATTATACCTGCTCTCTACAAGACAGGTGCTTGCCCCATCACTGCCCGTGCTTTCGCTGCTGTGTATATGTGGTGTGTTGCAGCCTGAGTGGAATAAATTTAGCGGTAGGGTTATCCGCGCAGTTCACACGAATGCCCCTCAGGTGAAAGGGTTTAGTAGATATGTCACCTGTAGGATTAAGAAGACCAGTGTTGTTATCCTGGATGTCCTCACTGGACCGGATTGTGGGATCCTATGCATGACTTGCTCTTATGTACTTTTCAAAAAAAGGGCAGGATGTAAGCAGGCACTACGTTTGAACATAAGCATGATGGAAATTATACAAGATGCAATCTAATTCCTCGCCGCATACTTTGGAAGCAGAAGACTGGCGCTGACAAATGTAACTTAATTTTCTTTTCTGTGCCTCAGTTCACAATGTGGGCTACTCGAGAACATTTATTAATTCATTCAAGAGGTTTACACTGTATGTCACATAGGGAATTCATGGGTGTTCCGTATACAGGATATGTAAAAAAGAAAGCCAGTTTGTATTGGTGTCACAGAATGTGCACTCATCAACTTGCATGGTGTTCTCCCTACAGGTGTATGCCTCGGCTAATGAGTGTCCCCACCGGTGAATCCATCATGCATTATATTAATGTGCAGATAAATTCCTCAGGTGGTAACCATGTTTAGGTTGAATTTGTAAAGTACGATTTGGGTAAATGTCCAAAGGAAGATGCACAAAACTTTATAAGGAGCATCAGTTTGTAACACTTTTTTTTAAGCGCTTCAAATCATCACATTATTCAGGTCGACCAGATGAAAGTCATTTGTGGGGCTGCAGAATACCTCCCCGAACATCCCTGACAAAATGGGCAATTAAGCTGAGCAAGTATACGTTATCAAAGGAGAATATTAGTGTTCTCAGTAGCGACCTGTTGTTTAAAAGACTATATTTGCAATACTCACTCGTTCCAGTAAATTATATCTTACTTTTTTCCTCCTAAAAACGGACAATGGCTGAGCAGTGTATTTACAGGTTTGACTAGACCTTTGTCGATTACCCCCGCTATTCCACCCCCCCCCCCCCCCCGCTTTCCCTGATCAGACTGATGGACTAAGATTAACGTCAGCTTCTCCCTTTCATTGTCAGAGACTTTTGAGATCCCATAACTGCAGAGACTTGTGTTTACACCAGGTACCGGACCAGTATTAGTAGGCGATCACAGCAGTTAAAAGGCCCCTGTGGTGCCGCAACCAGGGCGCGAGGATTTGTTCTAATGTGCACATGAGGCCTGATTAACATACTTGCAACACGCCTGTGGGGGCACCTCTTGGAAGTCAGCAAAAGTACATAGGTGGCGCTGCGTGGACAAAGAAGGGAAATCCAGAGAGAAAATGTCTCACTTCAAAGGATTTCCCTTCATGCTACAGCGCTCACCTCAGTGAAGTCACACGCAGTGCAAACAGAGCATGCGGCCAATCGGACTAATGAAAAACCGGGACTTTTGTGTGTATAACCCGGACACTGTTCGAAAATGGGGACATTTGACTCATTTGGAGAAAAGTGTCGGGACACAGGGACACTTTTCCAAAAACGGGGACCGTTCGGGGAAAACCGGGACGTCTGGTCACCCTAGGTACAGGGGTATTTATAGGGTTCAGGGCTAGGTTTGGGTTTTGGGGTACAGGGTTTTTTTTAGGGTTTAGTGATAGGTTTGGGTTTTGGGGTACAGGGTATATTTATAGGGTTAAGATGGGTTAGTGTTTTCGGGTGTTGGGGTATTTTAAGGAGTAAGGGTGGGTTATGATTATGGGGTGCAGGGGTATTTAAAGGGAGCAGGGTGGGATTAACACACGATATGAGACATGGCATGAAGGGCAGAACATACCACACGCCCCCAGCGTTTGTCACGCCCCCAGCACAACGCAGACATACCCACAAGGGACTACATTGCTGGCACGGTTCTTTTACCTTTTAAATGTATATGGTGGGCATCTGCATAGCCTATGTCCTTTTGCTGCAACTGCCCTTTCCAACTTTGTATTGGGTGTTGTGATTGGTGCTGTGGTTCCTGTGATTACCCGCCTCAAAAGTTTGGGCTCTCTCTTCATTATATCAGTTTGGATGGATATGGATATGGATATGGTCTAGGCCTTTCATTTGATTCCATATCTAAACTCTTATATAAAGTCTCAAAATGCTAAGCGGAGAGCTAATAGTATCAGCCAATTTACCTTTGGCCATTTACAGTACCATCAGCAAATAAAATACTGATTGCTGTGACTAGGTCTGCAAATGTTATTTTACGACCACAGATTGTTTATTTTTTTGATTAATTATGGTACTCTGCACAAATAATTGAGATTATATTAAGATAGGAATTCATTTTTGTATTGGAGGTAATTTGCTACAGCAATAAAGATGAGTAGATTGCCCATGTGCAAAGAAATACGCAAACTATGTTGGTCCAAAAATGTTTGAAAAAGTTAAAGTTGGGCAGTCATGACCAATAATAATACTGTTGCTCAGGTTTGTTTTTCTAATGGGCAATATCTACTATACAGAAGTCCCTTAGTAAGAATTCATCATAAATTCCTTGGGAGTAGAAAAGTTAGCCAGGCTGTAGTGAAGGACCCTACGCCGGTCACTGAGAAGCAAAAGGGAAGTCTGGTGTCAAACCAGTTGTGCCATGGCACTAAAGAGACATTGTGCATGTCTGTGTGTGATCTACTTTTTTTTAAACCTGAGTACTGACAACCTAGGTCAGTTGTGGTTCCTCCTCCCTCCCCACAAATGGCATGATGTGAGCCATGTTTGAATAATGGTAGTTATTCTTGAGATATCATGGCCATCCTTGGCATGATGGTGCTTGCCTCTGACATGAACCAATCCCAGACATAACTGCAGTTATTTTAATCATTTTATTGGCAGCAGTGGCATGATAGAGCACACATTTCAGATAATACTGGTCCTGGCAAAATGGTTGTAATTTCTGGCATATTGTGGTTATCCTTGCCATAATGGTTACTACCCTTGTTCTGGTGCAGTACAATTATGATACATTGCAGCTATCCTTGGCATTCCAAAGCACATCGCTAACATACCTATGCCATGACATGATGGTGCCAGTAATAAAATGAATTGTCTGTGAGAGGCTGCTGTTATGATGTCAGCTGTTAATGAGCTCCTACAAGACCCAGACAATTTAATGCCCAATCATGGCATATTGTGGGCATTCCTGACATAATTGTGATCATCACTGGCATAATGGTGTACATCTCTTTCACATGATGGCTATCCAATGCTTTTTAGCTGTTCTGATGTCTAGTTGGAAGCATTCACGGCTGCTACCTGGAAGCAGCAGTGTAAGGGTTGGGGGGTCACTTTAAAAAAAGAAATCACTTACCTCCTGGCCGGCCGGCGGGCTGGCTGGCTGCCGCCACCTCTCCTGCGTCTTCTTCCTGGCTTCTTGGGAGAAACAGGAAGCAGGAAGCACCAGGGCTCCCACACTCCCTGCAGCCTATCACATCGCTGTAATGCAGTATTGTGATTGGTCTGAGCGCCGTGACACAGCACTCAGCCACGGGCTGGGCTGGAGGGGCTTGGGCATGTTCACCATGCAGGCTGTAATGCAGCCTGCATGGAGAGCAGGGAAAGTGTACATGAAGGCCGACAAAACAATCCTTGCGCACTGAGGAGGGTTGTACCACTCCTCCCCTACCCATCAGCCCTGCCCCACCCTCTCATGGAAGGTGCTTCAGCAGGAGGACAAAATAAAGATACTAACATTAGTTAAAATAAAATAATAACGTTAGTTATTATCATTATAAATTTTCCTTTCTTTTGCTGCTCATAGCAGTAGGGCGATGCACCTCCGCCTTAGTGTAGAAGCTGCCGCTGGTTGGAAGGTGTGGGAATGCATGGGTGGAATATGTAGGCAGTGTTTTGGAGTTCAGAGTGATTGCGCTAGCTGGCCATGGCATCATGCTGCGAAGGTTTACTTGTGCTTGTGTGTGGACTGTAGCAGAGGAGAGTGTGAGCTAACTGTACGTGTAGTCATGCCTACCATCCTTGTGGGAGATTTAGATATGATTATAATCCAAAGCTGGATTATACATCCCTCCCTACAAGGAGATGTACTTCTGATCAATAAAAAAACATCCTAAGCCACTGCCTGATATAGGATGCATAAAGACCAAGCAACTTAATATGTGTCCCTGGAGCACATCAGTCCTACTCTGGTGAGAATAGAGCATTAAGCACTCAAGACAGTATCTCAAAATGTTTTCTTGTTTGGCCCCAAAGATCGTTGCTCTTGTTTATGAATCACCTCTTCATTGTGAGCGTCTTATTGTTGCTTGTGATCTTGTTATCTAATACACAGAATGGTACTGCTGTATTTTTTTTTAGAGCTACAGCATGATGTCCACAAACAAGCAAATCAGAAAGTTTGCAAATCCATGGATGAAGGGATTGCTTTCAGAAGTTAGAAAAAAAAGAAATGAAGGGAATAGATGAACAAATAGAAATGAGAGGGGAAAGATAATTAGAGGAAGAAGGAAGAGGAAGGAGGAGATTAGAAAAAGAATAAGAAGCTGAAAGGCATGTAAGGGAAGGATGTACCACAAAGAGGAAAATACACATTAAAGAGAGAATATGGTAGCAGTGAAAAAACAGAGTAAGAAGTACAGAAGCAGAGAAATAAAGACCAAAAGGAGATAAAGAGAAAGATCAATGATAATATGGAAATGAGGTAAAGAAAGAGGGAGCAAAAAATGGAAGGAATAAAAATAAAGAAACCGGTGTGAAAGAACGAAAGTCATTAGAAAAACAAAGTAGGAATGAACAAAATAGAGAAAGAAGGAAAAGGGAGAGAGTAAATGAAAGATTAAAGTAAAAAAGAAGAAACTACGGTAAGAAAAGGAAAATGTAGAAATGACAGAGAAGAACAGAGAATAGTAGAAAAAAGAGTTGAAAAGAGAAAGTAAAACAAACACTGAGGAACAAAAAGGAAATAAAGAAAGAATCAAAGAAAAAAGAAGTAGAAAAGGATAAAGAGGAAGAGAAAAGAAAAAGAAAGCAAAAAAGATGGGAGACAAAAATAATGGACAAAGAAAAAGAGATAGAAAATCAAGAACGAGAAGAAAAGCAAGAATATGATGGAACAAAGATAGGTGAGCCAAGGAAAAAAACGTAGAGAAAGCAAGAAATTGAATATTTTTTCAGAAGACGGTGGGCTGCATGGCCCTGCACTCTAAGCTTCCTAGCTGTCATAGAGCTGAGCGCACAAGCGCTATCTTATCATGTAGACCGCTGCATATTGTTAAACCAGCTGCCCGGCAATTCATGTGCAAGCAACTCAAAAGCAGGATAAGAGCTACTGATGCAGCTTGTTGGATACTCCCGATTTACGGGTATATGCTGTCCATACCTGCCTTGTGATGGAAAGTGATTCTGCTTGATGTTCGTGTGATCCTTCTTCATCAGCCGAGGAAGATCCAGGTCTTTACTGCCTTCCTGAGTCCCATTTAGCTATTGAATATTTATTTTCTTTGCTGGGAGAGTTCCAAAAATGTGTTGCCTGTATGGAAAAGGAAGCCTGGCCATATGCTCCCTATTGTATACTGATAGAGCGCGCAGGTCACCAGACTATACATTTTCCATACTCTCCTGGGCCCATAATCAATAACACATTATCCTAGTCAGGTAGCCTATGCGCTAACTACCAGATATTTTATTCTACTAGGTCCTATACCATTGACTTACCAATCCTTGTCACTGGTACCTATAACCTCTTGGATCAGGGAGTTAGTTTTAAAGATAGTTCAATAAACAAATAGCATTTGCACTCATATAATAACCACAGACTCTGGAAGTTTTAAAACTCTTTATCTAAATTTCATCAAAGGTCATGATCCAAAGATTGAAAGTAATAAAACTATCAATAATCAAAATTAGAAATAGTGTATAACTATGCAAAATATATATTATGCCAATCATTTAGCAAAATGAGATAAAGGGAAGGTAAGAACAAGGAACATCCTACTATATATAAAACGAACTTGCACAATTTTCTACGTGTGGGTAAAGAAAAAGGATCATAATAAATAACACAGCTTTACGCAATTATCAAAGGTTGGGGAAAAAGAGGGAACATAAAATGCAACAACGAAACCAAATTGACCACATAGCTATAGGGAACGTAAAAATGGAACACACTTTTAATCAAATAACCACGTTTTAATTACTTTAAAGGGAAGGTGAAGAAAAAGGAAACATTTATGCAATCATGAAAAGCGTTTTAGCTACAAGGAGGGTAAGAAAGTGGAACATGCTATTAATTCAGCAAAAAACACGAATTTATCATTCACCAAGGGAAGGGTAAGAAAAGGAACATGTGCAATTAAAGCTTTAGCAAAAATTAGGAAGGGTAAAGAAAAGGACGCAAATTATACTGACAATTACCCACACAGATTTATATTTACCTAGAATGGTGTGAAGACCAACCCTGGCCACGGGTGAGTTGAAAGGACAGAAGAACCTCAAAGGTTGCAGTGCCAGTAGGCCAGCATGTGCAGATCAGAATCAAGACAGGAAAACCCAGATTTGGATCAGGACCGGACCACCAAAGGTTAAGACCAGCACCCGCGGTTCAGTTGCAACGCCTGCGCTACTCCCTCTCTGCAGCTAAAAGACAGAACCCCGATTGGGCTATCGATTTCACCGACAAAGTGCTTCGCCAACACTTCAGCTTCCCAGGACCCCGATTGGGTCAGCGAATCTTCTGACAGAGTGCACCGCAGCCCTCTGCTCTTAGTCACCTATTGAGTGCGTTGGGTCAGTGACTGGTCAGCTATTGAGACAAGTCATACAAATTAACTAGCTAAACCTACTCTAATTATACTGTTTTCCAGGTCAGTGTACCACCCCCCAATGTTGCAAGTGTAAGGATCCCCAATTTCGATTGGACAAAAGAGAAGGAGAGGTCATCACACCCCCCCAAATTCTGTTACTTCAGTGTTAAATATACATTTTTCGTTCCCGCCCCATCAATGTCCTTTCACATGACGACTGCATTTCACCTTACAATGGTTGTTCTATTGACAAATACATTGTATACAATTTAGCTTCTTCTAGCAGGGTCAGAAGTCATCTTCCCAGGCGCATCTTGGCTGTGACTGTCTTCAGGCTCCTATTCAATGACAACGAGTTCATTTCCTAGCCAGACTGGGTCATGCGCAGAAGGACTTTCAAAATGGAGTAATAGCACCTCCCAGGCCCAAAGATTGCAATACATGAAAAGTAAAAGGAAATTGTTTTAGAACACAGAATAAAATGAATACACTATATCCCATGTATTTCTACTCTATAACCATTATCTTAATTTTAACTATAGCATTAGGCAGAACGAACAGCTTAGCAAAAGCAGTAGTGCAAGCTTCTCGCATGTGAGAACATAGAGCAGCCATATAGAAAATAGTGCGCAGAAGCTAGTTTCCCTCCAAAGCTGAGAGTACGTCATGTCACGTGAGTATGACAGACGCATGCACAGTAGAAAATCCCGGGTAGCAGCAGCCATTTTAGATGCAAGCGTATTAAGGTTTAGTAAACACATAAGCAAGCTTCTCTCGGACACCCGATGTCGATGTAAAAGGTGCAAAACTAGTAAAACAAACATGTTGGTTACATAATTAACGTTATTCGAGGTTCATGAATACGAGCAAGTCGCTTCTCGTGCGAATCCTTGCTCCATCAGTAGGGAGGGACAGTTATCCATGGGTACATTCTACGATAGCTGTAGTTCGGTGAATATCAGAATTAAGGTTGGGCTCTAGCTGTTATCAGTACAGACTACCTGGAAGGTGAGTCTCTGGTTAGCAGTAGAGTGTGAAGTAATTGGAGGGTGGAGGTAATGTGATCACTTATGTTGAGATGTAAGAGTTTCTTTCTGCATTTTAGATTCTGTGTAGTCTTTGGAGAAGGAAGAATGGGGCAACTACGGCATGACAATGGCCATGGTAGTAGCCTTTAGCTTCTGTTGGAAACCTAGTTTTGTTTTGTGTTAATGAGTTTCAACTAAGGGGGGATTACATTTAGAGTTATTGGTCTCTGGATCCCGCCAATAACCTTATTTTTGCATTATTCTCTGGTCATTGTTTGATAGCTTTCCAAGATAAATCTCACACTTCTGCATTTTTCCTCTTTACCATAACTTAGTATTCCCTAATACTAAGATTAACGCTTTCTCATACAGCAACCCTAACCCTATTCCATTTCATATCCCTAGCCTTTCCCTCACAGTAACCTCAAAACTAAATCCAGCCCTAACAATATATTAAATAACAAGAGCAACCCATACGTCCTTGTGAGCTGGGTAAGTGCAAAAGTACCAAAACAATGTTCACAAGGAACTCATTTAACACGATCCATAAACAATTTGCAACTCGAGTAGTTGCTCTGATTCAATCCTAGTAAATGTAAATGTAAATTTATACTTGCATAGCACACTACTCACCCGCAAGGGTCTCAAGGCGCTTGTACGTATACCGCTGTGGAACCCATCCTGGCTTTCCCTGTGAGGCGTCCACTCCTGGGCACCCCCAAGGTGGAGGCCAGGCATCTTTAGCGTTGTGGGAGCCGTTGTGGAGATTAAGCAAGCTATTGCCCAGAGTTGCAGAGTGGGACACCATGATTGGAATAGGCACCGAGGCGAGAATTATCAGGTCCGTGGAATTTTGAGCCCAAGACCCGCCGAGGCGGGGAATTGAACCCTGGTCTTCTTATCTTATCTTATCTTAGGTGCAATTTGTAAAGCGCACTGACGCCGAAGCTTCCTGGCGCTGGTAGACAGGATGAGTGCCGCAGGGGGAAGAAGATGGCGGACTTTGCGGATCCTCCGAAGATGGTACATGCAGGATGAGACTACCGCTCCAACTTGGGCTCTGAGGGAGAGTTCGGCGTCAATGATTACACCCAAACTCTTAACTGTTTTTGCCGGTACAGGGGGAGAGCCGAGCTCCGGGGGCCAGAACTGCGGGCCCCAGTGGGCGTGACTGAGTCCAGGGAGAAGGAGCTCGGTTTTACCGGGGTTCAACTTTAATTGATTCTGGTTCATCCAGAGTTGGATGTGAATCATGGCTGCGTGGAACGTGTTGATGGCATGTGGTGAGTTGAGTGATAGGATGATTTGTAAATCGTCCAGAGCTAGACTTCTGCATCAGGGTCTGCCGCTCCAACCATTGAGCCACACTTCACCAGTCAATTTTTCATTTATTCACTTATGACCCTCCATTGAGTCACAGCGTTATATAGTATCACAGTTTGTATACACCATGCATGCACTTACTCGCACGGAAGAGACATCCCGCTCGAGTGCAGGAAAGGTGATACCGAACGTATGTTATCATCCTTATTGTGTAAATAAAGACACTTGAAGTTAATATTGGGGGTTACCTACCCTGAAACTTTCCTTCCATGAATGGAGAATCAGACAAATAGTCTGAATATCCCAGGATCCTGCGCTGCATCTAACAGAATCCCCACATCCTGGCCTGTTTAACAATTACTTTCAGTGTTGTACCTTCCCCAGAAAACACAGTCCTGAAAAGACCCCGTATCTAGAGAGGGGCGAAATGCTGTCGACACCATAACAAAAGAAAGAGCCTGTACTATCATTATTTATTGTATAGAGCTCGTCCTTTTGATTTTCACCAATAACTTGTTTCCAGTTTTTTTCACTTTTTTGTCACATAGCATTCACCAAAATAGGTTATGGTTACGTCACTGGGGTTCACAATACCACTTCAAATGTGCAACTAAATGCAAATATTTTAATGACTTGTCTAAGGAAATACAAACTAAAACTGCAGAATAAACTTACCTTCTTTGGCTGAAGTAAGGTATATCAATAATTCAAGGTCTGTTGGGCTTTTTGCGAGTACGTTTAACACGCGTGGTGTATACAAACTGTGATACTGTATTTCGCTGTGACTCAATGGAGGATCGTAAATGAATAATTAAATAAGAGTAACTAATCAAGTTGCCGATTGTTTATGGTTCGTGATAAATGAGTTCCTTGTGAACATTGTTTTTGTACTTTTTAAAATCCAACAATCAGCACATCCTTCACCTAACTCTACACCTTACCGTAAACCTAACTCATGAAGTTGACTGTCACTCAATGTGACTTCACAAAAACCATACGTGGTACAAAAGGGGGTGGTGATGGACGGAGCATCTGAATCAAACACTCACACCCAGTCAAAAGATCTGGGTTTAATCCATCACTGTTCCTTAGCCCACTCTGCCACCCCAGTTCAGACATGGCTATATGCAAATCAGTCTGACCCTGTGCCTCATGGGAACAGTCCAGCCCGAACTGCCAAGCCATGTCTTCCCTGGACCAAAAAGAAGCTTCTGAGGACCGGTTTCTGGCATTCCAGCCGTCTTCAGCCCGGCTTGCTTGAATCCAGTGGCAAAGTGAGCAAGGGACTCACGTCTGAGCATGCCCTGCCACACTTATGGCGGCCAAAAGCGGTACAAAAGGGGGTGGTGATGGACGGAGCATCTGAATCAAACACTCACACCCAGTCAAAAGATCTGGGTTAAATCCATTACCGTTCTTTAGCCCACTCTGCCACCCCAGTTCAGACATGGCTATATGCAAATCAGTCTGACCCTGTGCCTCATGGGAACAGTCCAGCCCGAACTGCCAAGCCATGTCTTCCCTGGACCGGAAACAAGCTTCCGAGGACCGGTTTCTGGCATTCCAGCAGTCTTCAGCCCGGCTTGCTTGAATCCAGTGGCAAAGTGAGCAAGGGACTCACGTCTGAGCATACCCTGCCACACTTCACAAAAACCATACCAATAACGTTATTGCCTTAATCGCGTTAGTTCAGTAGTCCTTGATATGTATGGATTTGAATGACAGTGTAAGAGACCTGCACAACTCAGTATTTTGGTGCTACTCTGCTAGGAATTCGTCTTTCAGTTTTAACAGTAAATGGTAATTAGTCAATTACAGTTGAGAGAATATACATGATTTCTACCGCATCCAGTTGCAGGCTCTTTACTTTTTGGATATCCATTAAAATGCTATGAAGAAAACCCAAGTTCATGAAATTGGTACCCTAATTCTTTTGTCACTAAACATATAGAGCCAATCGCCAAACACTCCTACTGTTGTTGGATCCATTTTGCTGTACTGTTAACTGTCCAATTACAAATCTACTAGGGAATTGAAGGACTCTTAGCCAGTTTCTGAGCAACGTATCTGAAATAAAATTATCTTTGTTTAACATAACACATTGGCACACCCGCCACTAGTTCAGACAAGGGTAATGTAGGTATATTAATATGTGCCAGGGTATGTGACTGAACAAAAGGCTTTACTCCTTGTCATGTATGGGACAATATTTCTTTGTTACAATAGCGATTAATAGTCCTTTGTTTCCTGCTTCTTGTGGGCATTCCTTTGTTCCTATGGACAAAGCCCTAAAGTTTGCCTGTAGGCACACAACACTAGAAACACCCCTACCTCACAGTATTGTCATCATGCTGGTTGGCTTTTCACGAAGGACAGACAGAGCCCTGTACCAACGTTTAGTCATGGAAATTCTCTGACTACCTTTTTGAACCTCATCCAGTTATATACACCCCCCCCCCCGCCATCTAAGATCTCTTACTCAACACCTCCCAACCTCATGCTAACCACTTTGTGTACCTTCCCAATGCTACCTTGTAGGGTCAGCCATTGACACACTCTGTCACTGACCATTGGGGCCAACCCAAGACTCAAGAATATAAAATCATACAAAAGGTTACTGCATGGCTCTTAAAGGATGGTGGATGGTTAACAATCATACATTTAAACTTAATAGTGTGCATCTGTTACTTTTGTGAATACAACTCAGGTGGGGAGATGTCTGCCACTATGTCAGTCTGTTTTATTTGCTGTGTGATGTTCTGTATGCATATCTGTCTGTCCTTGCTGTCTTACAACAGGGCATTGAACACACAGCATTTACAACCACATTGTTTCTTGTACAACCACCCTGTCTGTTTCTTTCCCTATATAGCAATGATATATTTTCCTAATGCACAGCATCTATGTTAGAAATGTTAAGTACAAAAAGTTGAATAAAAACGTGCACGAGTGCTGCAGACTTTAACTTCTGTTTTCAGATAGTCTAAAAACAAATGTGTTTTAAAAATATATTTATTTCACGGAAATTTTCCTTTTTTTAAAAGACGAAACATAATCAAAAATACTTGATGGTAAGAACAATAATAAAAACATTTTGCTGTGACAAAAAGCAACACAGTGGTGTTAGGCAGCAATAGTAATAACATTATAATTGCGTATTGCATTCCTGTGCAGTCCACATGATTTCCAGAAACTGAGCCCGGTCAGCATGAACCAGGGGTTGGAGTATTGGCAAATCCCAAACCTCAACATATTCTGAACTATAGGCCTGATTTACGAGTACCGCAGTCCATATTACCGCCGTACTCGCGGTAGAGGTATGGTGGTAGTCTGGGACCGCCTCACCTGCGGTCTGACGATTGAACTACGAGTTCAGCGGTGGGACTGCCATAAGACTGCTGCAACCGCCAGAGATCCGTGATCCGTGGTGGCTCGCAGCGGTCAGGATAAGCAAGATGCATGGCGGTGCCACCACGAATTTCCCTACCACCAGCCTTTTCATGGCAGTGAACCCGCCATAAAAAGTGTGGCGTAGGGAAAGAAAGGGGTCCCCACAGGGCCCCCTATTAACCCTGTGCATAAGGATCGATGTAGGCGGGCACATGTGGGTCCCCCTATATGCTTGCACCCACCCTTCCAGTACCTGCATGGCATGGACGACACAGTCCATGCTGTGTAGGTGCGGGCTGTGGTGTTCTCATTGAGATGCCTTTTAAAAGGCACCGCCGTGGGACCACCACTCCGACTGCCCGCCAGACTGCAAAACAATTCATAATCTGGGGGAGGCCAGTGGTTGACTTTGGCAGTCTCGGAGCGAGGCACTGGCATGGCGGCCTGCTCCCAGACCGCCAAGGTCGTAGTCTGGCCCTGTGTAATAATCAGAAACCAGGCATATTCTGAGCTCCGGCCTAGCACTATAAACACTGAAAGACACCCACATACATAGCACTGTCATATAATAACTATCTCATAAACAGCTACATTATGGCCTAGTTATACAGCGAAGCAGCAGCCACATTTTCTTGTTTCGTAGGATTGGCGGAATAGCTCAACTACTTCCTGCCATATTTGTTAAAAAAAACACACACACACACAAGGAAAAGCACAGAGGCATATAATAACAATGAGTTATTGGCTAACTGGCTACCACGCTACTTCTCCTTGTCTGAGGTGCTATACTTCTCCTTGGATGGTAGAATTATGCAAATGAGCCAAAAACCTTTCTACTTCTGATGTTTTCCTAAAACTAATATTCCTAAGTTTGGTTTCCTGCAGTGCTATTTTACAGACGAGCAACTGTTAACGAGCTGTTTTATACTTAGATTTGATATTGAAGAAAAGCCACGTTGCTGACTGGTTCTCATCCTGACTCCCAGTACCGTTGCTATTGCCCCGTTTTATACCCCCTCACCTCACTACTTGGTGGGCGGCAGCCTGCGTCCTCCTCCGTCTGTCACAATGTTCTGTCTTTTTCCAGTGTTCCGCCATGCTCTACCTGCCAATCACATGGGCCTCCAGATTGCGTCTGACAACCACTAACCGGATGTGCCAATTAGTAGACGTTTTCTGCTCACAGCAGCCATTTCCGATGCTCATCTCACCATCCAAGTTGAAGGTCTTTTGTGCACATGAGACGACTGCAGGGAGGGTTGTAAGGGAGTGCAACTGTGCCAATTTTAAAGAGCAGCCTTAGGAAGAGTGCTCAGAGGGAGCTGTGAGTCACACATCTGGAGCGAGAATTGGAAAGGGAAAAACAAGATGTTGGAAGACCAAGGGAAAAAAAGCATCACTACATGTAGAGTAACTTTTTTTCAAACTTGTGTTTATTACATTTTTTGCATAGTAACAAAAGCCAAGAGTGATAAGACAATGTTCATAAACATCCAAGACAATATTCATAAACCTTCGGATGTCGCTTACAAGTAGCTAAATGTTGAGTTCAGAGGCTGTCAAGGGATCCGCCGGTTTGTCCTTAGCATGCAAACGACATGTATCATCTGCGACCCTGTACATGCTAAGCATTTTTAAGGCAAAAAAATATTCATTTAGTCTCGGATAGAGTTGTTATTTTATTTATTTCCATTAGCAGTGGAGCACAGATCTAAGAATGTGTTTTGCCATCATAGGATCTTCATTTATAGTCTTGAACGCTGAACTGACCCCCCCCATGTGCAGAATATCAGAGCACTTTTAATATGAAATACAATGATTATTAAAAATGTTAGTTTATGTACGTTTGTGTTTTCATATGTACATAACTACACGTTACATAACTTGTAGTACGTTTTTGTTTTCTTTTAAAAACAAATCCATAACAATTAAAAATATATTTAGCTTAGATTTGGCTCGATGTTTAGTCAAATAATTACCCATTTAAGGAGGGGAAACCTAGCAGGAATAAGTATAAATGGAGAGCGATAAAGAATATGTTAGTTGTGTTTAAAATGTAACCATGCTTGTTTTTAATCTTTTTATGTCTTCATTCTTTTTGATTATAAAGCTACATACGTTAAACAATAACATGTTTAATTAGTTCCTTTTAGCAGAAACAGCACCTCCTGTGTCCCACAATGCCCTATCCCGGAAGTTGCACTTCTGTTTTTCTAGCTCATGTGAGCAGGATCTTGGACTACTGGACTCTGCAACTTTATTATGAACATTGTTCCTTCCATTGTCATTGTTTTTTATATTGACACAGCTGTGTTACGTTGATGGGCAAAGTAACTGGCTTTTCCCCAGATGTTTTCTTCACAGCTGTGAACAGTGCCCTCATTCTTTGTGAGGAACCCTTCCTGTTAGCGTACAGCTAGGAGAAGTCCTTGCAGTAACCTCATGTGATGTGTGTGCTCTGTATAACGGATTCCCGCACAACAAAGAAATGCCCAGTTAGCCAGAAAATGTTGGGAAGCCCTTTCAAGGAACATGAAGAACATTCACCTCAGAGGACGGAAAAATTACAACAGTGAGTTCATTAAGAAGGGTGCAGAAGGAATAGCTAGGAAAGGTTCTTTCTCTACATCATCAACGTTTGATAACCCAGCTAGCTCCCTGCGGGCGAGGTCTGAAAAGCAGAAGGTACACTCCTGATTCCATCATTTAACTTCAGCATTAAAGCAGTTCGTCCCCTGCCGTGCTTCCTCGACTACAGTCCATCCATAGAGAACAGCAAGTGTCAGGACTTTGTTGACATCAAGCTCCAGGATATTACAGAACCCTATAACCTTGAAGCTTCTGTAAATTTTGATTTCACCATTGACGGTAGGGCCATCAACACTTTTATACACTGAACGTTAAGGTCTACCTTCTCACCAGTTAATTCTTCAGATTCATATTAATTCTGTCAACATTTCCCCTGAGAAGAAACCAAAACTTCATGAAACATCTTGACCAGAGATGCCCCGCTAGGCATGCTGCCTATTAAAGACGCTAGTTCGATGAGCAAAGGCCACTGTCATTCATGAATGTGGGCCATAATGCCAATGTGGCCTAGACCACCTCTATTTGCTCCAAGTCATCGGAGTTCAGAACCCCTCCGAGATTACAACCACAGACTAGTGAAAGATCGTACAGTTTGCATCATCATGTCTACAATCGCCCTCATACAACAGTGGAAAGGCTCTACTCTGCATAACGATTGAGACATCTTTTCACCCACATCTCATCCTGCTTTAGAGTCAAGTGTGTCGCATACTAAGAACAGAGAGACTTTTCAGGAAGTTTTGGTTTGGGGACAGCCAAATCAAATATCTCCGTCCACTCTGCAGACCAAGTCATCAGTCAGTTTTGACTGCACTCTAAAAAAAAAATCTGCCTTCGGTTTAAGTTCTTCTTGAACCCATGATAGATATTTGTAAAGCCAAATCTTCTGATCTTCTCTTTTCAGAATAGTTCTGTAATATATATAAAGTGCCTGACGTACACAATGTCTTTTTGTGAAAGGACACTGCACATTATCCGTTCCTCCAGATAGAGAGCAAAGGAAACATCCTTTACAACGCAGCTGTTACCACGCTATATTATTACCACAGGTCCTTAACCATGCATATGTCTTTACCATGCATATACCTTTACAATGCAAATGTAAGTATTTCACAGGTAAGTATAAGGTCTTTATATCTAGCTATCTGTCTATCTGTCTGTCTTTCAATCTATCTATATATTTATTGATAGATAGCTATATTAGGACAAGGGTGTTTTAGGGTGGGTAGGGTATTTTGGGTGGAAGGGTATTTCTAGGATTTAGGTTGCATAAGGGTATTTGAGTGGCATTCTTATGTTTAGGATTTAGGGTGGGTAAAGGTATTTTTAGGATTTAGGGTGGATACTGCTATTTGAGTGGCAAGGGTATTTTTAGGGTAGGGTATTTGGGTGGCAAGGGTATCTTTAGGATTTAGGGTGGATACTGGTATTTGAGTGGCAAAGGTATTTTTAGGGTTAGGGTATTTGGGTGGCAAGGGTATTTTTAGGGATTAGGGTGGGTAAGGGTATTTGGGTGGCACAGTATATTTATGGTTTAGAGTGGCTTATGGTATTTTGGTGACAAAGGTATTTTTAGGGATTGGGGTGGGTAAGGGTGTCTGTGTGGCAATGTTATATGTAGAGTTTAGGGTGTGTATGGGGTATTTGAGTGGCAAGGGTATTTGTAGGGTTTAGGGGGTAAGGGTATGTGGGTGGCAGGGGTATTTTTAGGGTTTCGGTTGGGTAGGGTTTTGGGTTTGGGGTCGTTAAGGTAAAATATATATAGATATGTTAATATAACTATGTGTATATATCTATATAGATATATATACAATCATATATGTATGCATGTGTATATAAATATATATATATACATATACAATAGCTTTATACTAACCTGCGAAATACTTACATTTGCATTGTAAAAGCATGCGCAATAAAGGTATATGCTCAGTAAAATATTTCATGATAAAGACATAAGTTGTAAATATGTATGCGCTGTTAAGACCGCGTTGTAAAGGCATTTGTGGTAATGTCATGCATGGTTCATCATACAACCAAATCACATCTGCAGTCTCCATGAAGGCTTCTAGGGTCTCTCTCAGTCCTATTGGGCCGATATGATAGTTTCATCAAAGAATACCTATTATATGATGAAGTTATCTGGCAGTCTTCTTAAGTAAAAAAAATAGGTTTATAGGATGATCTCAAGAAGGGACTTCTTCGTAAGAACCAGGTTATGAGTGGCCTTTAGAACTCGTAGCATACGCCTAAATACAGAATCTCTCAGGAGCACATCTGATTAAGTTTTTCCCGCCATACGTAAGATTCACAATCTAAAATGCTTATCTTGTCCTTCTCTTGTTCAATGCTCTTTGGTGATCGTGTAGATGGTCAGCTTCATTACAAGTGTAAGCTAAGACTTTCAAAGCAATTGAGCTAGAAAAATTCAATTTGATTAAAGTTGTTTTTATATAGCACATAGCTACACTACCGGGCCTCCCAACGCTAATTGCAACACCTCTCCGGAAACCTACATGGCCCTTATGGCAAAAACTCTGCTTCAGAAAAGGTGGGTTTTAAGAAGTTTTCTGAAGCAGATTTCTGACTACTCACTTCTGAGGGGAGCGGGGAGGGAGTTCCAGAGCTTGGGAACCAGATGCTCAAAGGAGCGTCCGCCACTTCCCGCTCATTTGACCTTGGGCACTGACATGAGCCCTTAACTGCTCGACCGAAGGTACCTCCCTGGACTTTAGGATGTAAGTAAATTCCGGATGATAATTGGGCCTTTTTCATGGAAGGCCCGAATTGTGATGCAGAGGACGTTAAAAAGAATTCCCTTTTGAACTTGAAGCCAGTGAAAGGCTACTAGGGCTGGTCTGGCAAATTGATGCTTAGGTATTTTGTGATGGACTTTGGATGATGTGTTATGGACTTCTTGGAGTCTTTTTATCATGTATTTTGGACTCCCCAAATAAAGGGAGTTCCTGTAAGCTAGGCATGAGTTTGAGACCCTGCACCACTATCCTCCTCGTGGATTGTGGTAGCATCTGTAAGAACTTTGTAGGGGATCCCAGAATACAAGAACATGATCCCACCAACTTTCTGGCCTGCACTTACATCGTGAGCTTATTGTCTATACAGAATCCTAGACTTTTTACTGCTAACACAGAGTTAAGTAATTCTCCAAGTTATTCTGGCCAAACCAGTTCCCTCCATCTTGCCATATTTTTTCTTATCAGAAGAACCTCTGTTTTATCGCCATTGATTTTCAGACTGCTTGCAGACATCCAGTCTGTAGCTTCCTCGAGGCGTAAATTGAGTTGGGTGGAGGTTTAGTTAACATTGGGCATGAGTGCCATAAAGATTTGAGTGTCATCAGCATGTGTCCATTTGACCATACGATTTCCGCTCAGGGGGCGTCCGTACATATTAAAAAGTTTAGGGCTTACAAATGAGCCCTGTGGTTGTTGAAAAGAATGGACCTTCACACACCTGGATACAGCTGTTTCCCAAGAAGGCTTTAAGCCATTTGATGGCGTCCCCGATATTCCAGCTTCCATCAACCTCTGGATGAGTGTAGTGTCGAAGGCCGTGCTGAAGTCCAGCATTATCATTACCACTAACCCACCTTGATCTAAAATTGAGTGGATTTCTTCGGTTGCTACCAGTAGTACGGTTTCTGGGCTAGAGTGGTAGAAAACAGAGAGCAACAGCAGCAATTCCAGTCTCTCTGATTAACTTCTTGAATAGAGGGTGATTTAATTGGAAACAGGGAATATACTTATTTCAATTAATGTTCCTGGAGAGCATTTTTGTTGTCATAGAAGCATGTAGGGAAACAATCACAGTCCTTCATGTTTATTTATTTGGTATGTTTGTAGGCAGGTTCTCTACATTTAGAGTAATATCTCTTGCAGTAATGTATCTCCAAGTGAACAATTTTCCTAATAATAAAGAAAACTGTGCAAATGCAATTGGGCATACCCAGAAATGTTGACTTCCTGATTTTCACTTGCAACAATGTTTGCACATGATAATGTTCTAGGACATTTGCAGCATTCACAGCTTCCCAGAAGTGCTCCAAGTATTCATTGGAATTCCAAGACACACTGAAATGTATTGCAAATTGCAGGAGTAAGCTGACAAGTGTAAATGTTGGTCTTTGTAGACGTGACATTTGTAAATCAGGCACAACATTGGTCAACACTTCTTATTTAAAGCGCTGCTGTCCCAAATAGAATAAGTACACAAAATCTTCAGAGTTTCATTCAGTGGTGAATAATCGGACTGTGTCCTTGAAAGGAAGCCTGCTGTAGATCCTAACCCATTTTACAGCTGCTGTCCATATTGTAATGCAATCTGTCAGACAATCTCAGTTTGAGGGGGAAGAATAAAAGAAGCATTCTCTTAAATCTTCATGCTTTACATGGACTGTTTCTTCCTGTTGGAAACATTGTTGCATAAGATGCAGAACTTTAGCTTCTAACTTCACCAGAGTGATCCAAAGTTGTGTCAAGGATAAAATAAAAGTTGCCAGCCCAAATAAATATAACATCTAAAGATGCGTGGAGCTTCACACAAATCTCAAAATACTACTATATGTCTTGACAAGTGACAGGTTGTTCCCAGCCTCAGAATATCCAATTAGGATATAAGATTCTTTATCATCTACCGAAACAGTGTTACGAATCAGACTACGCTCCATTCTACAGTAAGGCTTGGAGGTTCCAAAGCCCATGATGCATCCCCATTGGTGCATGTTCTGCTAATTAATTTCATTTTTTGAGACCAAGGGCCTGATTTAGACCTTGGCGGATGGGTTTTTCCATCACAACTTTGACGGCTATCCCGTCCGCCGAAATATAAATCCCAAATGATATAATGGTATTTATATTTCAGTGGGCAGGATATCCGTCACTTTTGTGACGGAGTAACCCGTGTGCCAAGACCTAAATCAAGCCCAACGTGTTTGACTTGGCCCTCTCTGCACGGTCACTACCAAATGTTTTGATTTCACTGCTCCAGTTTTCTAGAACTATTTTGTTGCCTTTTAGGGGTCTGTACACTTTACTACTACAAACCAGTGCTAAAGTGCCTGTGCTCTCTCCTTAAAACCTGGTAGAATTGGCTTGCAACCATTTGGCATATTTAGTTTACCTATAAGTCCCTAGTAAAGTGGTATATTTATTTATTTATTTATTTATTGCCACTTGTAAAGCGCTACGTTTACCCGTAGGCGTCTTGGCGCTAGAAGTTTGCAGTAATCTAGATGATGTTCAGTTCTCTACGATTGATCCTTGTTAAGTTATTGAGTAAACAGCCATGTTTTGAGTCTCCTACGAAATTGAATCAGCGTTGGACAGGTTCTGATATCCAGCGGAAGAGTGTTCCACAATTTTGGTGCTGCGACTGTAAAACGACGGTCGCCCCAGGATACTGTTTTCACGCGAGGAATCACTAAAAGATTGTTATTAGAGGACCTAAGTTGTCGAGAAGGCTGATATGGTCTCAGTTGCTCTCTCAATGAGTGTGGGCCTTGTACCCAGTACTGTGTACCCATGTACCCAGTACTGATAAATTCAATGGTACTAGTGGGCCTGCAGCAAAAACAATATTTGTGCTATCCACTTAAGTAGCCCCTTAAATAATGTCTCAGGCCTCCCATTGCACCCCGTTTAAACTGCCAATTGGACTTGGTAAAATAAACCTTATCCCAAGCCTAAAACACCCTTTTTAATTCTAATATGTCACCCTTAGGTTCGGACCTAAACAGACCATAGGGCATGGTGCATTGTGTAGGAGAGTAGGGTCTGCTATCCTATGGTCACCCCAATTTTTGCTTTTTGCTTCACTGGTTTTCGACTTACTGAGGCTGTGGGCCTGCTAATCAGACCCCCAGCCTGCTGTTCTCTCTCTAAATTTATAATACATGTGCTATAGGTACATACCACAATTGGAAATGGACTCCTTGTCAGCCCCTGTACCATGCACTATAGGTGCTCAGGGCATAGGTGCCACCAAGGCCTACCAGGGGCTGAAGCATAGCTTTTGCCACCCCTGGCTGGTTCTTAAATTGACACAACTGGCTGATCACTCAGCTGGGGCAAGTGGGTGTAATCACCCCTTGCTTAGATATAGTATACCTATATCTAAACCTATATCTGGACACATATATAGCCTGTAAGCCACTCCTATGGAAGGCCTCATCAATCCTGGAGGCAGAGTGCGTGGTTTTATGTGAGATGGTGCTCTGGCATGAGCTGAGCCTGTCTGCAGCTGTCGGGAACAACTCCCTAAGCTGATCCGGGATAATGCCATACCATATACTCTTAAGCGCCTTATAATCCTCGCGGTTATATAGCAACTTTGGTTTGGCTTTATCAAAACATGTCGTGTAAGGTGTCATACGAATTGGAATACTACCCCCTCGCCAGTTCTGGCGACGGGGGTAGCATTCCACCCTTCTAGAGGGAGAAGACATGTTACTTTACTGAAACGCGGTTGATTTAAAATGAGCCTCAGATCCACAAAATGGATGCCCCTGCCACAGACACGGGTCTGACCTCCTGCTGCTGACCGAAACCCGGCAGAGGAGGCCTGGACAAAGAGTTTCCTGTCACAGGGCGGTGTCAAACCACCCCAGACAGGAGATAGTGGATTGGAGTAGGGAGGTTTCAAAGAAACCAGACACTGCCTGGGGAGCACAAGGCTGCCCCTTGCAGGATCCGGCCAAACCGGTTCTGGGGCCTCCCAGCCCCTGTCCCAGCGCGGCCAGGATCAAAGGAGAGGGGTGTAACCACCCCCTTCCTGGGTCCCACCCATAGGAGGGGACCTAGCAGGATGTCCAACCCCCCAGATTCGAATAAGAGGGGGAGCAGTCCCAACGGACCTCAGATCATCCTGAAGAAACATAAGAAACGAAATCTGGACCCTTCGACTTTCTACACGACGTGAGAAGACTGAAGAATCTCCCTTGTGGTCAAGGAGTGACCACCCTGTGCAAACAGGCACCATCCAGCCCTCGACCCTTGCTTTGTTGCAGTTCCCGCCGGAACTCGAGCGACAGAGATCGACGAGATCAAGCTTGCCTGCCTTCTACCTGCCCGATCCACAGTCCCTGCAGAGCTGAGACCCGTAGAGGCGACCGGAAGCGTGGGGCACGCCATCTTGAAAAGGCCACGAGACGCTGACCGTGCAGCCCACGAGTGACCCTCGAAGCTGTACACCGGGGTTTGAGAAGCCCCAGCCCCGAGCTCCACTTGCACCAAAGCTCACCCCTCCACACTCGACGAGTGCTGCGTGGGGCCCTTCTGCTTGTGTGCGCTCGACGCGTTGGCCCGGTCACTTGCCAGCTGGCTTGTGGCCCCTGTGCCGACGAAACTTGAAATACGACTTGCTTTTCTGGTTGCTCCAGATCTGCACCAGCTCCTGTGAAAAGGAGCACCCACTCTGACCCTCCTGGTTCGAGTGATAAGCAATCTCCCGGTTCCGCGTGGATTGCTTTTGCCAAGTGCTGTTTGCTGCAATCTTGAAGCCGACGGTGCTGACGGCGAGAGCCTACGTGGGACAGATCGTGACCTGCTCCTGGACGTCGCATATGCCCCAGAGCCCACGTGACAGCGGAGAGAAGCCTATCGACAACCGCCTGATTGCGCCCGACATTGCCTGGTTCCGTCCTGGTTCCACCCTGGTCACTGCTGAGTGACCCAGACTCTGTCCCCTCTGCTTTCAGGTACTTTTCTACTTCGATCCACCCTTGGATCGCACCGGACACTTCTGCTTCACAGCGCCTGCAGCTGCCACAGCTTCAAGCACCAAGAACCTGCGTGACAGAACCCGACGCCACTTCGACCCTGTGCACCCACGGCCTGTGGGTGAGGTAACTTTGCAACGCCGGTGTCTATACACTGGTACACACCTCTAGGGTCTGTGTCTAAAGTTTTGTGTTCCTAGGTTCAGCGGAAGTATCTTTTAATTCACTTTAACTGACTTTTACGCACCATTGACAGTGCATTGGTGCGCGCCGCACTTTCCGTGCTGCACCCGTCTCCTGTGGGCTACTCCCGACTTCATCATTGCTAGTCCTGACTGCTCCCAGCGAATCTCTAGGCCCTAGGCCTAACCATTGTTCGATAAGTGTTACTTATACCACTTTTTTAATATATGGTCTGAGTGGCCACCCGCCCTCATCCATAAACGTGCAACTTTATATGTGTAACAGTGCTTTTGATTTAACGCTTGTGCCCCTTTCCTCATAAAGAGTACTGGGGAGTAATTTAGAAATAAATACATATATTTTTATAATATATACTTGTGTGGTGTCCTTTCATTTGATTACAGGATTGTATGTGGTAAAACAGCTCGCTTAACACGACCTCTTAAGTTAAGCCTTTAAGGCTGCTTAGTCCATGCTACCACTAGGATAGCTTGTCTACAAGGTTGACTTACAACCGGACATCTTTGGGGTTGTTTGGACTGATACCCAGTGGTTCCAGAATTGGAAACACTACATATCAGGCCAACTTCTCACATTGGTGTGCAGCGGTGCGGATTTGAGCTTGCTGTTTGTTTTACCATTGCAATCTTTATCAAATTGAAAGATCACATCAAGTACCTCTAGGTACATATAAATCAAAAGCTTAGCATATTAAGTTCTACTGAACTTAGTAGTTGTAGATTAAAGGGATTAGCACACCCTGACTACAACTCACTAGCAAGGTACAGTAGGAAACCACTTAGTGTAGGTAAGTGCACCACTTACACCTCACTAGCAGTCATGTCTGATACAGGTAGAGCTTCAGGCTCTGCTCCTGTAATAGTTGATCCTATAGGGACAACATCCAGATATGACAACCTTAGCCACAAAGACCTGAGTGCCTTGTGCACAGCCAGGGGGCTAAAAAAGGGCAGAGGCCCTACCATTCCTTCCCTAGTAGCTCTCCTAGAAAAGGATGATCTAGATAAGGTGAGTCAGGCTCCCTTAGATTCAGGTGAAGGGATAAACTCCCCTGAGAATGAGAATCTTCCAGAAGAAGAAGAGGAGGAGGAAGAGGAAGAGGAAGGCTCTGATGTAGAAGAGCCTGAAGATCAGGATCAGGAGGGAAACCAGGTACAGGTTGCCAGGCTTAACCAGGCCAACTTGGACCTACATGGGAATGGAGAGGGCCAGCACCACTCCAGATCTCATAACCAAATTCTCCCAGGTAACAGGAGGGTGAGATCTCTATCAAGGGATTCCCATCTTTCTAGTGCCTCAAGAGAATCTCAAAGAGGAATGACTTCCTCCCAGAGAAAAGAGCATAGGGCCAGGATGAGGGCTGTCCAACTCCAAATAGAAAGGGAAGAGGTAGCCTTGGCTCAAGCTAAACTTGCTTTAGCAAGAGAAAGAAAATTGTGTGGCTTAGATGCCACTGGTGGCAGCAAAGTTCCTAAAGAAAAAGACAGGGCCTATGACAATAGAAACCTGACAAAAATTGTGCCCCCCTACAAGGAAGGGGATGATATCCACAAATGGATGACTGCTCTTGAGAGGGCCTGCATGGTACAGCAGGTCCCTGAGGATCAGTGGGCAGCAATTTTATGGTACTCCTTTTCTGAGAAAGGGAGGGACAGGCTCCTCACTGTTAGACCTGAGGATGCCAAAAACTACTCTGTTCTGAAGAGTGCTCTTATTGAAGGGTTTGGCCTAACCACTGAGCAATACAGGTTGTTGTTCAGAGACACCCAAAAAGCACAGACTCAGGACTGGACTGATTTTGTAGATTGTGCCACTAAGGCTCTGGAGGGTTGGCTGCAGGGAAGTAAAGTTTCAGACTATACAGGATTGTACAATCTTATGATGAGAGAGCAGATCCTTAATAACTGTCAGAACCAGCTGTTGCATCAATACCTTGTTGACTCTGATTTGACCTCTCCCCAAGAATTGGGAAAGAAGGCAGACAAATGGGTCAGAACAAGGATTAAGCAGAAAAACCAGAACCAAGGTGACCAGAAGAAAACAGACCAGAAGGGTGGGAATCAGAAAGATAAAGAAAAGGACCAGAAGTCTTCAGGCCCCCAAACTAGTAATAAGGAGGGGGGTTCCCAAAATGGAAACAAGAAAAAGAAGAATGATGGCCCAAAGAAACCTTGGTGTAATACCTGCAAATCAGTTTCACACTGGGGCAGTGAATGCACTAAGAAAAATCCAGTCCCCACCACTGCAGCTCCTAAAGCAACTGCACCCCCTAGTACAGTCAGCAGTGGTGGTACACAGCCAAAGGGTTTAGTAGGGTTGACCCTGGGTACTGAGGTGGAATCTGGCCTAGTCAGAATCCCCACACAGGCAGTTCTCCTATATGATGTGGACTTATCTTTGCCCACTGCAGTAAGCCCCAGTAACCTGGGCAAATATAGGCAGACTCCCTTAATTAATGAGAAACTGGCTCAGGCCTACAGGGACACTTGTGCCAGTGTCACAATGGTGACACCTGGCTTTGTGGACCCTGGACAGATTGTACTAGGTGAAAGTTACCTAGTGACCAATGCAAGCAACTCCACTACTTCCCATAGTGTGGCTGTTGTGAACTTCTCCTGGGGAGGGGTAGATGGCCTAAAGAAAGTTGTTGTGAGTGCAGACCTCCCAGTAGACTGTCTGTTAGGCAATGATCTTGAAAGCTCAGTTTGGTCAGAAGTGGAGTACAGGACTCATGCAGAAATGCTAGGGATTTCAGCTCATGTCCTTGCAGTGACAAGGTCTCAGGCTAAGAAGTGCCTTCCTGAACCAGTGGTGGATCTTGAAACAATAGACCAACCACAACCCAAGAGAAGGAGCAAGAGGGTTAAGGCTGTGCCTTCCCACTTGCCCCAGGTTGAGGATCAATCAATCAATCAATCAGTGACACTTATAAAGCGCGCTACATACCCGTGGGGTCTCAAGGCGCTGGGGGGGGGGGAGCCGCTACTGCTCGAACAGCCAGGTCTTCAGCTTCTTCCTGAAGGAGAGGTGGTCTTGGGTCAGGCGCAGGTCGGTCGGGAGGGAGTTCCAGGTCTTGGCGGCCAGGTGGGAGAAGGACCTTCCTCCTGTAGTCGCTCTTCGGATGCGGGGGACGGCGGCGAGGGCGTGGTTGGCTGATCGGAGGTGGCGTTTGGGAGCGTAGAAGTTGACTCGGCTGTTGAGGTAGCTCGGGCCTTGGTCGTGTAGGGCTTTGTGTGCGTGGGTGAGGAGGCGGAAGGTGATTCTTTTGTTGACGGGGAGCCAGTGAAGGTCTCGCAGATGTCCGGAGATGTGGCTGGTTCGTGGGATGTCGAGGATGAGTCTGGCTGAGGCGTTCTGGATCCGCTGGAGTCTCTTCTGGAGCTTGGCGGTGGTCCCGGCGTAGAGGGCGTTGCCGTAGTCCAGTCGGCTGGTGACGAGGGCCTGGGTGACGGTCTTCCTGGTCTCGGTGGGGATCCACCAGAAGATCTTCCGTAGCATGCGTAGGATGTTGAAGCATGCCGAGGAGACGTTGTTGACTTGCCTGGTCATGGAGAGGGAGGAGTCCAGGATGAAGCCCAGGTTGCGTGCATGGTCTGTCGGTTTGGGTGCGGTGCCCAGGGCGGGAGGCCACCAGGAGTCGTCCCAGGCGGAGGGAGAGGAGCCCAGGATGAGGACCTCCGTCTTGTCCGAGTTCAGTTTCAGGCGGCTGGTCGTCATCCACTCGGCTACCTCTTTCATCCCTTCGTGCAGGTTGGCTCTGGCGGCGGCGGGGTCGTTGGTCAGGGAGAGGATCAGCTGGGTGTCGTCGGCGTAGGAGATTATGCTGAGGTTGTGTTTGCGTACGATGGCCGCGAGGGGGCTCATGTAGACGTTGAAGAGGGTGGGGCTCAGAGATGATCCTTGGGGGACGCCGCAGATGACTTCGGTGGCCTCTGACTTGTACGGTGGTAGGCGGACTCTCTGTGTTCTCCCGTCGAGGAAGGAGGTGATCCACTCCAGCGCCTTGTCCTGGATTCCGACGTTGCTGAGGCGCCGTACTAGGGTGCGGTGGCAGACCGTGTCGAATGCCGCGGAGAGGTCTAGGAGGATGAGGGCCGCTGTTTCTCCATTGTCCATCAGGGCTCGGATGTCGTCGGTGGCGGCGATGAGGGCGGTCTCGGTGCTGTGGTTGGCTCGGAAGCCGGACTGTGAGGGGTCGAGGGATCCGTTCGTCTCGAGGAAAGCGGCCATCTGCTTGTTGACGGTCTTCTCGATGACTTTGGCTGGAAACGGGAGGAGCGAGATGGGGCGGTAATTCTTGAGGTCGGTGGGGTCCGCTGTTGGTTTCTTGAGTAGGGCGCTGAGTTCGGCGTGTTTCCAGCTCTCGGGGAAGATGGTGGTGTCGAGGGATGTGTTGATGATGTCTCGCAGGTGGGGTGCGATGACAGCGTCGGCTTTGTTGAAGACGTGGTGAGGGCAGGGGTCGGTCGGTGATCCGGAGTGGATGGAGTTCATCGTGCGGATGGTGTCTTCGGTGCTGATCGGGGTCCAGGCGCGGAGGGTGGTGGTGGGGGGTGGTTGTTCGGTCATGGTGTGCGTTGGTTGGTTGTTGAAGCTGTTGTGTATGTCCGCGATCTTGTTGTGGAAGTATGAAGCCAGGGAGTTGCAGAGGTCTTGCGATGGGGTGATGTCGTTGTTTCCTGCGCTGGGGTTGGAAAGCTCTTTGACGATGTTGAAGAGTTCCTTGCAGTTGTGTGCGTTGTTGTCCAACCGGTCCTTGAATGCTGTTTTCTTGGCGGCGCGGATCAGCTGGTGGTGTTTCCGGGTGGCAAGTTTGAAGGAGGTCCTGTTGTCCGGTGTCGGTTCCCTTCTCCAGACTTTCTCGAGGGCTCGGCAGTTCTTCTTGGAGCTCTTGAGTTCGTCGGTGAACCATGGGGCTTTCTTGCTGCCGGGTCTGCTGGGCGGGGTCCTCAGTGGGGCGAGTTCGTCCGCGCAGTTGCTGATCCACTTCGTGAGGTTGTCGGCGGCCTGGCTGGGGTTCGCTGAGCTGGCAGGAGGGTGCTGGCTCAGGGAGGTGGCGAGCTGGTCTGCTGTGATCTTGTTCCAGCTTCTGCGGGCGGTCTGTTGCTGGTGGTGGTGGGTCGTTGTTTTCTTGAAGGTGAAGTGGACGCAGCTGTGGTCCGTCCATTGAAGCTCTGTGGTGTGGCTGAAGTTGATGTCCTTGCTGGATGAGAAGACAGCGTCGAGTGTGTGTCCGGCGAGGTGGGTGGGGGTGGACACCAGTTGCTTGAGTCCCAGGTTGGTGAGGTTGTCGAGCAGGGTGCTGGTGTTGCGGTCGTTGTTGTTCTCCAGATGGAAGTTGAGGTCTCCCAGGAGGATGTAGTCAGCGGAGGGGAGGGCATGTGGGCTGACGAAGTCGGCGATGTCCTCGCTGAATTGTGTGCGTGGTCCAGGGGGTCGGTAGATCAGGGTGCCTCTGAGGGTGGTGTTCGGGTTGGTGTGGATCTGGAAATGCAGGTGTTCGGCGGTGGTCAGGGAGTTGTCGGTGCTGGTCGTGAGACGGATGGTGCTCCTGTGGATGATGGCGATGCCTCCTCCCATCTGGTTGGCGTTTCGGTCCCTCCGGACGATCTTGTAGCCCTCTGGGATGGCGATGGCGATGTCGGGAGCTGAAGAGGCGTTCATCCAGGTCTCCGTGAGGAAGGCAACGTCTGGAGCTGTGGTGTCGAGGAGGTTCCAGAGTTCGATGGCATGTCTGTGGATGGAGCGGGTGTTGAGCAGGATGCACTTGAGGTGGGTACTGCTGGTGTTCGGCTTGGTGGGTGCTGGTGCGAGGCAGGTCCGGATGCAGGTGAACTTGCAGGCGTGGCAGCTGAAGGGTCCGTGGGTACGTCGTGGAGAGGCTTGATGGCATTCTGGGAGTCGGATCAGGTTTCACAGGAAACTGATTCTGCAGTCCAAGAGGAGACTGTCTCAGAGGAGCTTGAACCTGATCAGGTTGAGTTTCTGGGGACAGGGGGACCCTCAAGGGCAGACCTGGGGCAGGCCCAATTAGATTGCCCTTCACTTGAACCCCTCAGACAGCAAGCTGCTGCTGAGGCTGCAGGGAATGCTCAAGGTACCCATAGAGTGTATTGGGATGAAGGACTCCTTTATTCAGAGGCTAGAGACCCCAAGCCTGGCACAACCAGGAGGTTGGTTATACCTTTGAAGTTTAGGGGCTTCCTTCTTACCTTGGCCCATGATATTCCCCTTGCAGGACACTTAGGCCAGAATAAGACTTGGGACAGGCTTGTTCCACACTTTCACTGGCCTCACATGTCAGAAGATGTCAAGGAGTTTTGTCGCTCCTGTGTCACTTGCCAAGCCAGTGGTAAGTCAGGTGGCACAACAAAGGCCCCCCTGATACCACTACCTGTGGTGGGGGTACCCTTTGAAAGAGTTGGAATAGACATTGTGGGTCCCATGGATCCTCAAACAGCATCTGGGCACAGATTTATACTGGTGGTAAGGGATCATGCCACCAGGTACCCAGAAGCAATTCCCCTGAGGACCACCACAGCTCCTGTGGTGGCAAAAGCCCTCATTGCAGTTTTCTCAAGAGTGGGCTTTCCAAAGGAGGTTCTTTCAGACAGAGGTGCCAACTTTATGTCTGGATACTTAAAAGCAATGTGGAAAGAGTGTGGAGTAAACTATAAGTTTACCACACCCTACCATCCACAGTGCAATGAGCTTGTGGAAAGGTTCAACAAGACCCTAAAGGGAATGATAAAAGGTTTACCAGAGAAGCTTAGGCGGAAATGGGACATCCTTTTACCCTGCTTGCTCTTTGCTTACAGAGAGGTCCCACAGAAGGGGGTTGGCTACAGCCCTTTTGAACTTTTGTTTGGCCACCCTGTGAGGGGTCCACTGAGTTTAGTGAAGGAAGGATGGGAGTTACCTCTCAAAAAGCCTAAACTAGACATTGTGGACTATGTACTTGGTCTCCGCTCCAGGATGGCTGAATACATGGAGAGAGCATCCAAAAACCTTGAGGCAAGTCAGGAATTACAGAAAGCCTGGCATGACCAAAAGGCTGTTCTGGTTGAGTACCAGCCAGGGCAGAAGGTGTGGGTGTTGGACCCAGTGGGGCCAGCAGCTCTCCAGGACAAATGGACTGGACCCTACCCTATCATTGAGAAAAAGGGAGAAGTCACCTATGTGGTTGACTTTGGCACCCCTAGGAGCCCCCACAGGGTGCTCCATGTCAATCGTTTGAAAGCATTTGTTGACAGGGAGGACATGAGTCTCCTCATGGCCACAGATGGGGAACAGGAGGAAGAGAGTGACCCTCTCCCAGACCTGCTTTCCCAGAACCCTGATGATGGTTCAGTTGATGGAGTAGCCTTGGCAGGCAGCCTCACTGAGCAGCAACAGGTGGACTGCAGACAGGTGTTGCAGGCCCACAGACACTTGTTTTCACTCACACCCAGTCAGACTAACTGGTGCACCCATGAGGTGGATACTGGTGACAATCTGCCTGTGAAGAATAAGATCTACAGGCAACCTGACCATGTCAGGGATTGTATAAAGGCTGAGGTGCAAAAGATGTTGGAGCTTGGAGTGATTGAGCCATCAGAGAGCCCATGGGCTAGCCCAGTGGTCCTTGTGCCAAAACCTCATACCAAAGATGGGAAGAGAGAAATGAGGTTTTGTGTGGACTACAGAGGTCTCAATGCTGTCACTAGGACAGATGCTCATCCCATTCCAAGAGCAGATGAGCTCATTGATAAATTGGCTTCTGCCAAGTTTCTGAGCACATTTGATTTGACAGCTGGCTACTGGCAAATCAGACTAGCTGAAGAGTCAAAAGCCAAAACAGCATTCTCTACCCCTAGTGGACATTATCAGTTTGTGGTGATGCCCTTTGGTTTGAAGAATGCACCTGCCACCTTCCAAGGGTTGGTGAATCAAGTCCTTGCTGGGCTGGATGACTTTTGTGCAGCATATCTAGATGATATTGCTGTCTTTAGCTCCACCTGGGAGGATCACCTGATCCACCTGAAGAAGGTTCTGGAGGCCCTGCAAAAGGCAGGCCTGACTATCAAGGCTACTAAGTGCCAGATAGGGCAGAGCAAGGTTGTGTACTTGGGCCACCTAGTAGGTGGGGGTCAAGTTCAACCACTGGAGAGCAAGATCCAGACCATACAGGACTGGGCTCCTCCAACTACCCAGACACAAGTCAGAGCCTTCTTGGGCCTGACTGGGTATTACAGAAAATTTGTAAAGAACTATGGGTCCATTGTGACACCATTGAATGACTTGACATCCAAGAAGATGCCCAAAAAGGTTCAGTGGACAGTTAGCTGTCAAAAGGCATTTGATGACCTGAAGAAGGCCATGTGCTCTGCACCTATCCTGAAGAGTCCTGACTACTCCAAACAGTTCATTGTACAGACAGATGCTTCTGAGTTGGGGGTGGGAGCTGTGCTTTCACAACTTAATCAAGATGGTCAAGACCAGCCCATTGCTTTTATTAGCAGAAGGCTGACCCCCAGGGAGAAACGTTGGTCAGCTATTGAGAGGGAGGCCTTTGCTGTGGTTTGGGCCCTGAAGAAGTTGAGGCCATACTTGTTTGGTACTCACTTCCTAATTCAGACAGACCATAAGCCCCTCTTGTGGCTAAATCAGATGAAGGGTGAAAATCCCAAACTGCTCAGGTGGTCCATTTCCCTACAGGGGATGGACTTTACAGTGGAGCACCGCCCAGGGACTGACCATGGTAATGCAGATGGTCTCTCCAGGTACTTCCACTTAGAACATGAAGACTTATCTGGTCAAGGTTAAGTTTAATGTCCCTGCGTTTGGGGGGGGGGGTTATGTAGGAGAGTAGGGTCTGCTATCCTATGGTCACCCCAATTTTTGCTTTTTGCTTCACTGGTTTTCGACTTACTGAGGCTGTGGGCCTGCTAATCAGACCCCCAGCCTGCTGTTCTCTCTCTAAATTTATAATACATGTGCTATAGGTACATACCACAATTGGAAATGGACTCCTTGTCAGCCCCTGTACCATGCACTATAGGTGCTCAGGGCATAGGTGCCACCAAGGCCTACCAGGGGCTGAAGCATAGCTTTTGCCACCCCTGGCTGGTTCTTAAATTGACACAACTGGCTGATCACTCAGCTGGGGCAAGTGGGTGTAATCACCCCTTGCTTAGATATAGTATACCTATATCTAAACCTATATCTGGACACATATATAGCCTGTAAGCCACTCCTATGGAAGGCCTCATCAATCCTGGAGGCAGAGTGCGTGGTTTTATGTGAGATGGTGCTCTGGCATGAGCTGAGCCTGTCTGCAGCTGTCGGGAACAACTCCCTAAGCTGATCCGGGATAATGCCATACCATATACTCTTAAGCGCCTTATAATCCTCGCGGTTATATAGCAACTTTGGTTTGGCTTTATCAAAACATGTCGTGTAAGGTGTCATACGAATTGGAATACTACCCCCTCGCCAGTTCTGGCGACGGGGGTAGCATTCCACCCTTCTAGAGGGAGAAGACATGTTACTTTACTGAAACGCGGTTGATTTAAAATGAGCCTCAGATCCACAAAATGGATGCCCCTGCCACAGACACGGGTCTGACCTCCTGCTGCTGACCGAAACCCGGCAGAGGAGGCCTGGACAAAGAGTTTCCTGTCACAGGGCGGTGTCAAACCACCCCAGACAGGAGATAGTGGATTGGAGTAGGGAGGTTTCAAAGAAACCAGACACTGCCTGGGGAGCACAAGGCTGCCCCTTGCAGGATCCGGCCAAACCGGTTCTGGGGCCTCCCAGCCCCTGTCCCAGCGCGGCCAGGATCAAAGGAGAGGGGTGTAACCACCCCCTTCCTGGGTCCCACCCATAGGAGGGGACCTAGCAGGATGTCCAACCCCCCAGATTCGAATAAGAGGGGGAGCAGTCCCAACGGACCTCAGATCATCCTGAAGAAACATAAGAAACGAAATCTGGACCCTTCGACTTTCTACACGACGTGAGAAGACTGAAGAATCTCCCTTGTGGTCAAGGAGTGACCACCCTGTGCAAACAGGCACCATCCAGCCCTCGACCCTTGCTTTGTTGCAGTTCCCGCCGGAACTCGAGCGACAGAGATCGACGAGATCAAGCTTGCCTGCCTTCTACCTGCCCGATCCACAGTCCCTGCAGAGCTGAGACCCGTGGAGGCGACCGGAAGCGTGGGGCACGCCATCTTGAAAAGGCCACGAGACGCTGACCGTGCAGCCCACGAGTGACCCTCGAAGCTGTACACCGGGGTTTGAGAAGCCCCAGCCCCGAGCTCCACTTGCACCAAAGCTCACCCCTCCACACTCGACGAGTGCTGCGTGGGGCCCTTCTGCTTGTGTGCGCTCGACGCGTTGGCCCGGTCACTTGCCAGCTGGCTTGTGGCCCCTGTGCCGACGAAACTTGAAATACGACTTGCTTTTCTGGTTGCTCCAGATCTGCACCAGCTCCTGTGAAAAGGAGCACCCACTCTGACCCTCCTGGTTCGAGTGATAAGCAATCTCCCGGTTCCGCGTGGATTGCTTTTGCCAAGTGCTGTTTGCTGCAATCTTGAAGCCGACGGTGCTGACGGCGAGAGCCTACGTGGGACAGATCGTGACCTGCTCCTGGACGTCGCATATGCCCCAGAGCCCACGTGACAGCGGAGAGAAGCCTATCGACAACCGCCTGATTGCGCCCGACATTGCCTGGTTCCGTCCTGGTTCCACCCTGGTCACTGCTGAGTGACCCAGACTCTGTCCCCTCTGCTTTCAGGTACTTTTCTACTTCGATCCACCCTTGGATCGCACCGGACACTTCTGCTTCACAGCGCCTGCAGCTGCCACAGCTTCAAGCACCAAGAACCTGCGTGACAGAACCCGACGCCACTTCGACCCTGTGCACCCACGGCCTGTGGGTGAGGTAACTTTGCAACGCCGGTGTCTATACACTGGTACACACCTCTAGGGTCTGTGTCTAAAGTTTTGTGTTCCTAGGTTCAGCGGAAGTATCTTTTAATTCACTTTAACTGACTTTTACGCACCATTGACAGTGCATTGGTGCGCGCCGCACTTTCCGTGCTGCACCCGTCTCCTGTGGGCTACTCCCGACTTCATCATTGCTAGTCCTGACTGCTCCCAGCGAATCTCTAGGCCCTAGGCCTAACCATTGTTCGATAAGTGTTACTTATACCACTTTTTTAATATATGGTCTGAGTGGCCACCCGCCCTCATCCATAAACGTGCAACTTTATATGTGTAACAGTGCTTTTGATTTAACGCTTGTGCCCCTTTCCTCATAAAGAGTACTGGGGAGTAATTTAGAAATAAATACATATATTTTTATAATATATACTTGTGTGGTGTCCTTTCATTTGATTACAGGATTGTATGTGGTAAAACAGCTCGCTTAACACGACCTCTTAAGTTAAGCCTTTAAGGCTGCTTAGTCCATGCTACCACTAGGATAGCTTGTCTACAAGGTTGACTTACAACCTGACATCTTTGGGGTTGTTTGGACTGATACCCAGTGGTTCCAGAATTGGAAACACTACATATCAGGCCAACTTCTCACACATTGCATTTAAAAAGCATGTACTTTTAAGTTTTACATGTCCTGGTAGTAAAAGCTACTTTTGTTTTTCACTGCAAGGCCTACCTCTCCCATAGGATAACATTGGGTTACCTTACTGCATTTGATAAGTGATAGTTTTTGTTTGGGAACAGGTGGAGATGTCATGTTTGGTGCCTAAGGAATTGAAATTTAAAACCCACTTTAATGGAAAAGTTGAATTTTAAAATACAATTCTTAAAATGCCACTTTTAGAAACTAAGCATGTTCTTGTCAGAATCATTTGGTCCCTGGAGCCTGTTTCCAGTTGGCTGTTGTGTATTCGCCCCAGACAGTATCACAAAAGGGGGACCAGTTGTGCAGGATGGGTCATCATAACCTGATAGGAGGGGCAGAGCTGTCACCTGCCACACTTGATCGTCAAAGGAGCTGCCTCAGCACACACAAAAAGAACAGGCATCCTGGGTCCAGGGCAGGGAGGAAGGAAATTCCAGAACCAGATGTGGAGTGAAGTCTAGAAGTTCCTCCCACTTCACACTTGCACCAAGTATAAATATTGGACCCTCAGACCAACTCTTTACTACACTCCTGGACCTGTGAATATTACAGAAGAAGGACTGCCCTGCTTTCTCCCGTCTGCCTTGCTGTCTGCGAAGGAAGATTGGACTTGCTCCCTTCTCCCCAGGCTACCTAGGTGACTCCTAGGGTCCGCTGACTCTGATCTCCTATACTGAGCAAGAGAGACATAAAATAAAGAATCCTCCCTGCAACTGCCCAGCTGTGGCATGTCTGAGCCCTGCTGGCCTCTGAAAAGTGAGTCCCTGATCCCCATGAGGTGCCTCCCCAGGTCCTAGGCCCTTTGCTGGCATCGGGGCGCTCTCTCTAACAAATAACGAGAAATGCTGAAGTTTTGGGCTCTTCACACCTGTAAATGGGCCTGGGCCTGTTCGCGCCGAGATCATGCCCCCCGCACCGACTGCCAACTAGCAGCTCTGGTTGACCAGACCCTTTGCTCTACATTAACCGCCAGAAACGCGAGATCTGCACTTCATGCGGCAGCATCGACAGCCCGTGGTGACTGCCAATTCGTAACTCCAGCAACGACCATCCATAATGCCAAACAGGATCTTCGTGCCACAGAGACGACCGTCTATGATGCCTGGCCTGCTCGTAACACAGCTGTAAACACTATCAGCATCACTCTCCCTGCTCCTTGCTGACTCCTCCACCATGAACTGGAGCCACCATGCATGACTTTGAAAGGGTAACTTTTTCAGTGGAACTAACCGGGTTCCTGTATGTGGCACATGCTCTATCCCTGTCAGCCTGAACTTGTGACTTTCACCTGGTCTTACACGCTAGATAATTGCGAGTGGTGCTTTGTACTTTTAGGCACAGTACTTACCTTAAATTTTGGAAATGTTATATCTCCGGCTGTACTGATTGTATTTTTGTCATTTAGGTGTCAAATAATTAGTTAAATGTTACTTTATTTTTCTGAATTAGTGTTGAATTTTTCTTGTGTTGTGTGTTCTCTTTATTGCTTTTTAACTTCTGCATAAACACTTTGCACATTGCCTCTAAGTTAAGCCTGACTACTTTTGTGCCAGGCTACCACAGGGTTAAGCACAGATTCATTAAGTTACTTATTGTGGTTTACCCTGACAAGGACTCTGGTTGTTGCTTGAGTACAGTTTCACCCCCCCTCAACCAATAACATAATTTCTCACACAAAGCATATATTTTCCTTGAAGTGACAGAGGGATTTTTTTTCTTATTTCTCGAAAGATTTGTATCAGTTTGACTGCATCTTCAGTAAGGTTGGCCTGCTCGACCCATGAGCCAGAATTAAAGAGGATGGACTTTCCATTGTGCCATTACTTGCCACACCCAAATTCTCATGGCTGGCCTGGACTCCCTTGGTCTACCTCTTTTATTGGGTTATGTTCTGTTACGGCTGTCGATCAAGCCCACTCATTCATGATCTGCCGTCACGACCATGGGCCTTTGAACAATGCAGGGGCGGCTCCTCCGTGTGGGCGAAGGAACGTCGCCCCACTGCTTTCTCGCTGTGTGAGAAGCAGAAGCATAACATGGTATTATAAATACCATGTTATGTTTCTGCTTCCCGCACTGCGAGAGAGCTTAAGGGTTTGGTTGGGGGCGGGTGTATGGGCGGTCCTGCTCCAGAGCAGGGGAGGAGTGGCTTGGCCACTGTTGTGGGCGGTGACTTTTTGGTCGACCCCAGGGCCGACCAAACCAGTCGTACACACTGTGCCCTTTTCTCCATATAGGATGCATCACAACCCCCCACGCGACTCCCTGCCCCATCGACCACCCCCTCCCCCCTGCGAGTCATGCCGGCTGCGACGGCCTCTTTGACAAGGAGGGATCGAAGACAGAGCTGTGAGGCACAGTGAAATGTCTAAGCCTTATTATTTCCCAATAGAAATGAATGTTTCGAAGAGATAAAGCACCCAATCTCAAAGGGAGCTGCAGAATTTGTTTTGCACATCACAATTTGTATTAGCTCATAAGCAGCGATTAGAAGAACTAATTAACTGTTTAAAGTTTCTCGGCTGGCCTTCTGCTGTTTTCTTTCTGTATACTTTTACGATAGAAGAATTTCTATCTTGATAGTGTCATTTTCGCCATTTAAGATACGTTTATTTCATGTCATAGAGACATTGAGTTACAAAATGATCAACAGTGGCCCTATAATTGAACTGAGAGTAGTCCTGTATTCTGCAAGTGACAGATATTCTCAAATACAGTCACCAGCAATGTTTTTATTTCATTCTCACTTGATTTGTCTGAATTTGGTATTACATTTCATGAGGTATGTTTTATCTACATGATTGCAAAGATCAGAACAAAGAAAAGAAAAAAGTGTAAACACAAAGAACTGGACAGTGGATCAATTCCTTATAAGGCACCAAACAACAGAAATATTTACCAATATCTTAACATAGACCAAACAATCCTGTGTGCAAACCTTTAACAGCGCTCTCTGTCCAAGAGCACCACCCTTACCACAGGGTCAAATGGGTTCTGTTAAACATGTATTAAAGTTGCACCACCTCAAGATATAATATATGTATCAAGCACAATAATGTACAGTCCATCCAATAAATGCATTCCTCCTTTTCGTTTTTTTTTTCTGTGTTCTTCTTTTTATTACTTGATTGGTCACAGCCAACGCGTTTCGTTCTGAAAACAGAACTTCTTCAGGGCATGTAATATTCACTACTACAGGCACGATCATGCAGTTCGATTTACTTCCTCTTCAAAGCACAAATTGGATCCTATATTTTTTCATTATATTCTTAAAGGTTGAATCCAATTCTTTCTTTTTTCAACAAAACACACACAACAATCCTCTTCATAAATATAAATTCCAGAGAAGTAATCAGGAAATAGTCTATATTCACTCCCAGGCCCAGCGTATATATAGTGCATTAAGCGTGGGCCCGTGTATCCCACGGAGACTCCCGTATTTTTTGAAAAAAACGCCAAATCCGCAGCCTAGATTCAACCTTTCAGAACTGTACATTATTGTGCTTGATACATCTATTATATCTTGAGTTGGTGTAACTTTAATACAGGTTTGAAAGAAAAGAAAAAAGTCAACAATCTCATTAGCACTACAAGGTAAAATAATTGGCTATATATAATTCGAGGCTATTTACGAGCCCAATAATCAAACTTACAACGCATCCTCGTACGATGGCTTGCACCGGCGTTTCTCTTCTTAAGAACATATATTGTAACATTAAAAGAATGCCGTTTCCTTGGTTTGTAAGCACACACACACAATAATTGGATGTGAAGATATTAAACCTAGTCTAAAAGCAAAAGGTATCGCGTGGTTGCTAGAGATTTTATTTTTAGCACCAATTCTTTATCATTAGTCTCTGTAACGCACATAGCAACACTAGGCAATATGACAATCTAAAGATTTTGCCGAATCAAAGGAGAGAGTGAGGACTAGGTAAGCTAGTCCGAATCCCCAGGATTATATGTCAAAATCAAAAAGGACTAGCTATGTTAGGGGGAGGGGGGGACTCAATGAAGTACGAGTGCCTGCAAACCGATTGGTTTGTTCAAGAAGTCCTCACCCACCAACCTATTAGGTGGCATGCTTCATCATCGGGCCCACCACAGTGACACCGAGTGTGTCCCGGGTGTGCTTCGACGCCAGTTTACTGCGGAGCTGGTATGTTCGCTGAGTGTGTAGTGTAGTGAGTGAGAAAGTGAAAGTTAAAAAGCTGTACAGTGGGTCCCAGTACCCAAGGGTAAATGGATAAACTTTAATTACTGGGCCCCTGTTAGCTACTAAAAAGCGAAGCGGACGTGTTGGAGTACGAATTATGACCTCCTGCGTCCTTTGTGGTCTACATGTTTCAGCCAGGCCTTTTTTAATTTAAAACTGGCTTTCCTCAGGACCAAGTGAGTATGTGAAAAAGGTGCAATTAAATAAAAATACTAAATTATAGTGATTGTGTTATTTCTTGGCTATGTGTCGCACTCCCTAAGGTGCGTTATATGTTAGAGGGGGATTCCCTCTTGCTTTACTACACATAACATATACAAGACATAGACAGACGTACAAGGTAGAGTCATATTAGCATGATATGATAATTTCCACATCATTTAGCCGACTTATAAGGTGGGTGATCGACCTATATACGGCTAGGGTGTGGTCATGTCAGAGACATGACCTGCGTGGGTTTTATCTTAAAACCAATTGTAGTGGTGAGCTAAGACAGCGGATATTAGCATGGTGAGGTACAGGTAAGTAAAGTACATTTCCCTCACACAGGCTATTTGCTGTAAAAAGCTTCTTTGGGTCACCTGGCAGAGAAAGAGACCCTGAAAAAAGGTTGTGAAAGTAATTGGTTACATCCGACCTGTAGGGCGAAAGATATCAACAGCTTACCCCAGTTGTTGCAGTTGTGTGCTGGATTTACTCACAGAATTGCCGGTCTAGATCCTCCTTGGACCTGTCGTCCTTCTGCGGTGCCCGAAATGAGAGGAGGAGGCCCGCCGATCGAGTTTAAGTAGCCTCGCTTATTGTTTTCACCTGGGTAAGTGTGGAAATAGAAGGAGGGATGCGCTCGCGCTAGATGCCTCGTCTCTGCCGTGGGGCGCATGCTCAAATGAGCAGCGTTTCTCGCGCATGCGTATGGTGGAGTTCGAAGGACAAGGAGTGTCTTCGAGTCTGCGCATGTGCGCAGACGTTATGGAAGTCTTTTGCTTGCGAGCTCGGGCATGTGCACAGGCGTATTGAAAGACTGTTGCTTGTATGGTAGATGGGGAGGGAACTGCTCCAAAAGTAGCGCTGTTTGGCGCTAGTAGCAGGGGTGAGTTGCTCAAAAGAACAGTGGCATACCAAAGTACATTTATGTGTATACAGCGATTTGAATAGTATGCTGTATACGGAGTTGCCTGTATGTAGGCTGGGGCGAGATATGGTGTACAAGGGTATGAAGTAGCTTGGGCTGGGTCACACTGTGAGAAGAGGAGTCAGGATGGGACAAATGACATAGTGATCATATTTGGGAGTGGGGCCTCCGTAGGTATGTCTAGCGGTTGGCTAGTGCAAAGGTAGATTGTTCAAGGGTTTAGGGATTTCCAAGGTATTGAGTCGTTCAGACCCACTGTGTGGGTAGACAGTCTGTATATCCAGCGTTGTTCTTTCTGGAGAAGGTATTTTTCATGGTTTTCTGTTGCAGCAAACTGTTCAATGACAGTCCATGTGAAGTCATTAGGGGTGTGGTTGTGGGACAAGAAGTGGTCCGTCAATTTACTTATATTCTTGCCACACCGGATGGTGCTCCTGTGTTCTGTCATTCTAGTTCTGACTTTTCTGGTAGTCATCCCGATGTATCGTAGGCCGCATCTGCAGGTTATAAGGTATACTAGGTTGGACGAGTTGCAGTTTGTGAACTGACGTTGCGTCCATGTTTTGCCCGGTTCAAAATTTAGGGTTTTGGATGGTGATGTCAAGTGGCATACGCTGCAATTGTTACATGGCTGGTGGCCTGTGAGTTTGGGCAAGCCCCAGGCATTGAGGATTGTGTTGTCGGCAGGGCGGTGTTGGATCTGGGTCTTGTGTGGACAAGCTGATCTTTTAGGTTTTTTGCTCTTTTATAAGCAAACCGTGGTTTTTCCCAATTTCTGGTGCCTGAGTTAATGATCTTCCAGTTCTTTTTGATAATGTTGGAAACTTGGTTCGATGCAGTGTTATATGTTGTCCTTGTCCTTCGAACTCCACCATACGCATGCGCGAGAAACACTGCTCATTTGAGCATGCGCCCCACAACAATGTCGAGGCATCTAGCGCAAGCGCATAACTCCTTCTATTTCCACACTTACCCAGGTGAAAACAATAAGCGGGGCTACTTAAACTCGATCGGCGGGCCTCCTCCTCTCATTTCGGGCACCGCAGAAGGACGACAGGTCCAAGGAGGATCTAGACCGTCAATCCTGTGAGTAAATCCAGCACACAACTGCAACAACTGGGGTAAGCTATTGATATCTTTCTCCCTACAGGTCGGATGTAACCAATTACTTTCACAACCTTTTTTCAGGGTCTCTTTCTCTGCCAGGTGACCCAAGGAAGCTTTTTACAGCAAATAGCCTGTGTGAGGAAAATGTACTTTACTTACCTGTACCTCACCATGCTAATATCCGCTGTCTTAGCTCACCACTACAATCGGTTTTAAGATAAAACCCACGCAGGTCATGTCTCTGACATGACCACACCCTAGCCGTATATAGGTCGATCACCCACCTTATAAGTCGGCTAAATGATGTGGAAATTATCATATCATGCTAATATGTCTCTACCCTGTACGTCTGTCTATGTCTTGTATATGTTATGTGTAGTAAAGCAAGAGGGAATCCCCGGTGGAGTGTGGGCGCCATCTTTGCTTGGGCTGGTCAGGCGACCTAGCTCGGCGCCACACCCCCCACGCTCCGCCCCTATTTAAACGTCCTCCAATGAGGAAGCGCAGCGGACGAGCGCAGCGGGCGCGACGAAGGCGCGCCGAAGTCGAGCCTAAGTCAAGCCCGTCTGCGCCGTCCGTAACCGGACGGGGCGCGTCCTCATGTCCCCTCTTATTCTTCTATGGACTTACTTGCTCTTCAGGGCCCTTGGCCCCTGGCTGCACCCATTGTCAGGCGCATCTCTGCTTGTGGCCTTGATCCCACTTCCCATTACCCTACTCCTACCAATATGATTCCTCTCTTGCCTCACTTCCCGGATCCTGGCCCCCCACCCCTCTCCCCTCCCCTGTCCCTTATTTTACTCAACACTAGGTCGGCAGTAAAACACCACCAGGAGCTTTTTGTGCTGCTTGATACTCACCAACCTGACATTTTACTGTTAACAGAGACATGGTTCTGTGACTCCTCCCTGCCTTCTCTGTTGGCTGCCCTCCCCCCTTCTTATGTGGCCCTCCGTGCCGACCGACCAGCGGGCAAGGCAGGAGGTGGTGTGGCTCTTATTGCCCGCTCAGAGTATAATTTTCAACTTCTTCCTTCCTCCACGATTAATCCTACCGAGCACCTGGTAGCTCGTTCACTCGCATTTTCTCCCCCGCTCACCTGTTTATTAATGTATCGCCCGCCCCAGCCATCCCACCTGTTTTTGCCGGCCTTTCAGGACCTTTTGGCCACTTTAGCGATTAACCACGCTTCAGTTTTGGTATTAGGGGATTTTAATTATTGGCCTTTAGACCCTCAAGAATGCACTGCTTCTAAACAATTCTCTGACTCACTTGCATCTTTTAATTTTATCTCCCATTTGCACTTCCCTACTCACATCCACGGCCATGTACTAGACCAGGTCTGGTCTCTCAATGCCTCAGTCTCTTCCATGACCGTGTCCCCGTGCTCTTGGTCAGACCATGCCCTGATCTCCTTCTCCCTCTGCCTTTAGTCGGCAATAAAGATTCCGCCTGCCAAAAACACCTGGGCGCGGAACTGGAATAGGGTAGACCTTCCTGCTTTGTCATCCTCGCTTTTGGACTCCCCACCTAATTTAGAGGGCCTATCATCCATCTCTCAAGCCGCAGCGATTGACACCTGGCTTGCTGGAAGCTGTGATACGGTAGCTCCACTACGACGGATATCTACCCGAAGATCCAAGGAGTCAAATCGGTGGTTTGGCGACGACCTGAAGGCAAAAAAACTGACCCTCCGGCGGGCCGAGAGACAATGGAGAAAGGACTACTGCCCTCTACAAAAAACTCGTTATTTGGCCTTGCTGAGTGACTATAAAAAGGCTATATTGAGTGCTAAAACCACACACTTCTCTGCAAAAATCCTGGCAGCGGAGAACAAATCCAGGGAGATTTTCTCCATTGTCCAGGAATTGGCCTATTCTGACAGGGCCATTCTCAAGCCCCCCCTTCCCAGTCCCTCTGTGATTCTTTAAATACCTACTTTTTAGAAAAAATTGCCAATATTAGAGCCAATATTTCACCTCCATCTTCTACTTTTTCTGAGCCTTCTCCCCCAACTGTTCATGGTTCTCTTTCTTTTATCCCTCCGATTACCGAAGAAGTGTTCTTGGCAATACTTCCCAAAGTAAAATCTGGTTCCCCGGCTGACATCTGTCCAGCCCACATTCTGCAACAGATTTACTCTGCTTGTCCCAAACCTCCCATATCTCTCCTTAATAGCTCGCTGGCTCAGGGGGTGGTAATTCCAGTTCTTAAATCTGCCACCATAGTCCCCATCCTTAAGAAGCCTGGCGCGGACCCGTCCGCTCCAGCCAATTATCGTCCCATCTCTCTCTTGCCCTATTTAGGCAAGGTGCTGGAGCGGCACGTAACATCGGTCCTCAGTGCCCATGTAGAAGCCATTGGGGGCCTAGCGTCCCGCCAGGCAGGTTTTCGGCCTAGGCATTCCACCGAGTCCGTCGTGGTGTCGGTCCTGAACAATCTCAAGGAGGGCATGGACCAAAACAACTACCAGGCCCTGGTGCTCCTCGATCTCTCCGCCGCCTTCGACACGGTGGATCATTCCATCTTACTCTCCCGTGTCGGAGCGGCTGGGGTCGAGGGCTCAGCCCTGGTCTGGCTATCGTCCTTCCTGAGGGACCGTACCCAGGCGGTCCGGTTGGGGGATTTTTCGGCCACCCAACTCAAAGTCACTTGTGGTGTCCCCCAGGGTTCTTCTCTTTCCCCCCTTTTGTTCAACCTTTATATCTATCCTCTAATCTTTGCACTGCAGCAACTGGAGGTCACTGTTTTTAATTATGCAGATGACCTCCAGCTTATCTTTAATTTGTCCTCTTCCCCTCGTTCTATTTCTAATTTCAAGTCTATTATGATTTTCATCAGGGACTGGATGAACCACAACCATCTGAAGTTAAACCCAGATTAAACAGAATTGGTCCTTACGGGTGGTTCCTCCAGTCCCTAGAACTCTTCTTTTTGGCCTTCTTCTTTGGGACCCCCTCCTACACCTTCTTCCTCAGTTAAAACACTGGGCATCAAACTTAACAACCATCTCAACCTTCACTCACAAATCAGTTCTGTGGTTTCCTCTTGTTTTCTTGTTCTTCGAACTATCCGCTCTGTTTCTCGTTTCTTTTCTCCCCTTGCACTTAAGTTAATCATGTCCGCTCTGGTTATCTCCCGGCTGGACTACGCCAACGCCCTCTACAACGGCATCCCAGCGTATAGCCTGCGGAAACTCCAGCTGGTTCAAAACCAGGCGGCCAGACTGGTGTATGGCCTCCCCCGTTTCCATCACTCTACGCCCCTATTGAAAGCCCTACATTGGCTGCCTGTGAGGGAGCGATCCCTCTTTAAAACCGGATGCATGGTTTTTCAGGCGCGCCAAGGGACTGCCCCTGCCTTTATCTCTTCTTTACTTAAAGAGTATATTCCTGCCCGTGAGCTTCGCTCATCCACCCAATCACTCCTCCAGGTACCTCGGTACAGACGCAAGAAATGGGGCGGAGCCAATTTTTCTTGTCTGGCACCATCCTTTTGGAATTCCCTCCCCGATCACTTGCGACTGGCCACTCATTATTCTTCCTTCCGAAAAGACCTTAAAACCATCCTTTTTACCCAGGCCTTTCTTAATGTAAACTGATTTTAATCCTGACTCCCTTATTAGTCTCCTGTTTTTACTGCTAAATTAGCCTCCACAGCGCCAAGAAACCGCATGGTGAATGTTGCGCTATACAAATATTTTAAATTCAAATTCAATTCTAACATATTACGCACCTTAGGGAGTGCGACACATAGCCAAGAAATAACACAATCACTATAATTTAGTATTTTTATTTAATTGCACCTTTTTCACATACTCACTTGGTCCTGAGGAAAGCCAGTTTTAAATTAAAAAAGGCCTGGCTGAAACATGTAGACCACACAGGACGCAGGAGGTCATAATTCGTACTCCAACACGTCCGCTTGCCTTTTTAGTAGCTAACAGGGGCCCAGTAATTAAAGTTTATCTATTTACCCTCGGGTACTGGGACCCACTGTATAGCTTTTTAACTTTTACTTTCTCACTCACTACACTGCACACTCAGCAAACATACCAGCTCCTCAGTAAACTGGCGTCGAAGCACACCCGGGACACCCTCGGTGTCACTGTGGTGGGCCCGATGATGAAGCATGCCACCAACTAGTTTGGTGGGTGAGGGCTTCTTGAACAAACCAATCGGTTTGCCGGCACGCGTACTTCATTGAGTCCCCCCCCCCCCCCGCCTAATATAGCTAGTCCTTTTTGATTTTGAAATCTAAAGATTTTACCTTTTTTGGGCTGGTGAATTGAATTAAACTTTGCAATTCTCTACTCTTTTGACTGTTTAGGAAGAAAATAAATCTTTGATGAACATTCAACTCTGAAGTAACCCATGCATTTTCATACCCGATTAAGACCGATTTGCATATGGACAGGCAAAATTGGAATGGCATGGTGAGCAAAAAACCGATGGATTTAGGCCCAGATCTCGATACTGGGGATGAATGTTTGAAATCCTTTCAGCATTCCGTCCATCATTTGTTCTTTTTGCAGTAATACCCATGAGAGCAGCGTCTGGATTGGGCAGAGCGGGCTGATTGTGTGCCCATGGGACACTGGCAGCCTGTGCCTGCTGTTGTTCTCCACCCAGCAATTCAGCTGGGTTGGAAAGATGCCAGTGTGCATGTCGGTTTGGCCGTCCTAAGACGGCCGGCCAAACTGACATGCACACTGACAGCGGTGCCCACCACTCCACCATTCTTCGTTTGGTCCTGCCTCCCAAGACTCGGTTCCTGACAAAAAAAAAACTGATAATAAAACTGTTATTATTATCACATAGAATTATCCCCAGGCGTGAGACTGGACCTGGAAACTTTTTTGCCACAGCATCCCTGCGCGCCGGGCGGACGGCTCCTCGTCTGTGACGTCAGCGAGGACCCATAAGTCCCACCCGGGCGCGCCTACATCAGTTTCCTTCAGAGAATTTTTCCACGCCACAACGCGGAGTCCTCATCAGCAAAAACTAGAGTCGTCTCTACCAGATACATCATTACCGAAGGTAAGTAATTCATACTTTTCGTTTGCCTCTGCAGGCAGGGGGGCAACGCTCCTCCGCCATTATGGAGGTGCCGCTTCTGGTGGGCTCGCCTCCAGTGGAAGAAACTGAATTCAACGCGGGGCTTCCTCTTTCGCTAAAGCGCTGTCGTCCCTACAGGGGTCACTTGACAGAGTTGGTAGATGCACTGGAGACGACACATTTTTACTGTAATCAGATGTACTGTCTCGGCCTGCACGGGGGTACATCAGGACTGGGTGCCTGATGTATGTAACTTATGTATATATTGTAAGGCTTTGCCAGCACTTGTGTTAGATCATTTGTTACTGCTTCCTTAGCACTAGATTCAAGGCCCCTCATGCATCTTTCCTGTGTTTTTTAGGACATCGCTCTGATATAGATTATTCCACGGAAGCCCTCTACGCAGCGTCCAGGCGAGAAGGATTTAACGATGTTGTCAGAGGAAGGATTCTGTCCGGAAATTATTTCTTATTAAAAGAGTAAGAGATTATTTTTCAGCGCGCTGTACATTTAATGAGCATGTTAACAATGGACGCATCAGGATAGGACGTGTACCTTGTCTTCTGCTGGATGGAGTGGGTGGCTTAGGCCTGTTTGGGAGCTCGCCGTCTCATTACGCCGAAAGCTCATGAGAAAAACAGTTGTGATTGAGAGAAGAAAATTCAGAGTTCTGCAGGTCAGAGCCGTGAATATTTTGGTGTGCGTTTACGGAGGTACAGGATCAGATCAGTGCATGAGTGACGTCCAGGGCGTGCTGCAGACTGAACGAGGTGCCCATTCCTGTTTTAAACTTGTGAATTGTTTTTTTCTGGTTTCTGTCTTCAGGGGTTGTCTTGTAGCATCGGTCTCCGCCCACAGCAAATGTAGCTGGCATGCTAGAATGTAAGATGAGGAGCAGGTTGTCACACGGAGTATGCACACTATTATGTCACAGGCATGGGTAACATAAGGAGGGTGAAGTGGCTGTGTGCCCCGCTGTCTCCTGTAGGTGGCAGTGCAACACCGGGCCTAGTGGGAAGATAATTTTGTTTTCTCTCCCGACAGAATGGTGGCAGGAGCATGGTCTAATTTCCAGATTGAACAGAGCAAGACCTGACGGACAGTTGGACGTGCCAGAAACCTGCACTTGATGTGCACCTCTATAGGAGATGAAGTCTCCATGGAGGCCTTGGCACACCCAGGATATTTTCACAGAGCCTGAGAATGAAGGGTACTCGTAGAACTCGATAACCAGGAAGTAGGCCAAAAAGTAGGCAGGTTAACAGTGCGTCCATGATGAGCCCCGGGGCTGTGTCCCCTGGAATGGAATGACCCCAGCACACACACGCACACACACACGCACACACACACACACACACACACACACACGCACACACACCCACACACACCCACACACACCCACCCACACGCACACACACGCACACACACCCACACACACCCACGCACACCCACGCACACACACGCACACACATGCACACACATGCACACACATACACGCATGGGCACACACATACACGCACATGCACACACATACACGCACACACACACACACACACACGCACACACACCCACACACACCCACACACACGCACACACACACATGCACACACATGCACGCACATGCACACACATGCACACACATACACGCACACACACTCAGGTGGCTGGTAGGGGGTAAGCTCCAGTGGCCATATGGTGGGATTGAGGCCAGGGGGTACTGTAAAACTGTAAATAGGCAAGCATGGAGGGTCATCCCAACAATGCAACCAATTCTGTGGATGGATTTGGGTGGGTGATGATGACCTCTGAACTGAAATTATGCCAACGGATGAACTAAACAGGATCCTAGCATCAGCCATTTTTAGCTGCCTTATCACCTACGCATGTGCCCTTACACCTACGCCTGTGCCCCTGCACCATACAGCCCGCGATGCTTGCCCTTTCCCCCAAGTTTTGGGAAGGTACTGATAGGGGAAGGCATGAGGCTCTGTTGAAGATAGCCTGCAATGACTGGTGTTAGAATAATATTAGGATGATTGGGTACCAAAGTTCTGCTATTTAGAAAAACATAAGTTAAAGGGTTACAGGGGAAAGTTTTGGAATAATAATAATTTGTTTTTATATAGCTCTTCCTTGGCCATTTCTGCCATTTCTAAACACTGTAAATAAAAGATAATACTTTTACTTATTTTAATGTAGTCATTTTACTGACCATAACCGAATTTCCCCGGACTGACACTTGTGACTTCCAGGTGACCATATTTCCAAGTATGCACCTCACTGAGCCATCCTGCTGGATATGTCTGGAAGATCTTGTTACCAAAATGTGTCCCTATAGAAAGTAATATGTGCCCTTTAAGTAAATCCTCAAGAAGGCTTTCTGATGTTGTGGTCATTAGGAGAACTTTAGAGCAGTTCCTCTGCTGTCAAAATCCAAGACGCTGCTCTAAGAGGTTTTGACATGTTTTGGGAACATCACACATAAAGTATTGTGTGCTGCTCTCCACCTCTTTGAATCCTGGGAAACCTTTCCTGTCATAGAACACAGGTCTTGCCACCTGTCCCACCTATAGACCAAATTAGAGCTGCGTCTTGTCCTGTGGCCCACAATGCACATTAGAGAAGCACAGGTCAGCAAGGCACTACCACAGAGATCACTGTCTACCACCTCACATGCTTTCTTTCTTTTAACCAAATCACCAGAATAACCTTTAATTTATGTAAAGGGGCGGGGAGAAGGTGTGGCGAAAGTTTCTAATACGTGTCTCAAATATCTTAAATCTGAAGATACCAGAAACAAACACTATTTCAAGTGTCACATGTTACAGGGGATGGGGCTGAATTATGGGTGGCTTATTCAGTCTGTTGAATATGGCCCTGTCAGCTTTGTATGATGGACCATTGCCTTTTGGTTCAGTACTGTCTCAGTACAAAAAGTTGAAAGTCACTGACCACAGCCTAATTTTAATAACATTATATAGAGTCCTTCTTGAGGCTTGGCAGAGTTCCCTCGAGCAGTCCTGACACATTCGGGCGTTCTGGGGAATGTTACATTTGGGGTGATGTTTAACAAGGGTGAAGGGGCCTGTCAGATGCAATGGGCTCCTGCTTTTCTTTGTGAAGGCCTTCGAGGTTGGGTCGGTTGGCTGATCTGCTCAGTCAGACAACCGAATGGCAGGAGATGGGCCAGAAGTCCTGCCGCAGAGCCCAGTGAACCCCAGGGTGTGTGATGAGCTCAATTCCTTTTTCCAAGATAAGATCTCCACAATTAAAAACAATATCTCCCCACCCTCTCCCTCCAATTCTTTCCCTCTCCCTTCCGAAAATGTCCAGAACTTCTACACCTTCCCTCCTATTTCTATCACTGAATTTCACAGTCTTCTCCATAAAGTTAGCTCTGGCTCCCCCAGGGACTGCTGCCCTCCTCACATCTTTAAAGAAATCTTTAGGCTCTGCCCCGATCCTGCCCTGGCCCTTCTCAACTCCTCGTTGACATCAGGGGTTGTTCCTGAGGCTTTCAAGCAGGCCATTGTGTTACCCATCTTGAAGAAGCCTAGCGCAGACCCTCTTGTGATGAGTAATTATAGACCTATCTCTCTCCTCCCCTTTCTGGGAAAGATCTTGGAGACATATGTAACCAAGTGCCTCAGCTCCTTTATGGAAACTTCCTCTGTCCTTGACCCTCATCAGGCAGGCTTTCGCCCACTACATTCCACAGAAACGGTGATTTAGGCAGTAATGGACACTCTCAGAACCGGTGCCGACAATAACATCCCCCAGGCTCTTGTCTTGTTAGATCTGTCGGCGGCTTTTGACACGGTCGATCACACTATCTTGATCGACCGTGTCAGCAACGCCGGGATCCGTGGGGTCGCCCTTGATTGGGTTCGATCCTTCTTGCAAGGCCGCTCTCAGGCTGTCCACCTCTCCACCTTCTCCGCCCCTTTCACCCCCTCACCTGTGGTGTTCCCCAAGGCTCAGCCCTTTCCCCGCTTCTCTTCAACTTATATATGCAACCACTCCTGGCATCCCTTCGTCACTCCCCAGCCACCATATATAACTATGCAGATGATCTGCAACTGATTTTCCCCCTGGACACTTCCCCCACCTCCTGTCTCAACATCCAAACCACAATGCTACTAATCTCTGACTGGATGGCTCATAGCCAACTCAAGTTGAATCCGTCCAAAACGGAACTCGTCCTGGTGGGCGGCCCCACCAACCCTTGGGATGACAACTTTTGGCCCCCTTCCCTTGGCGCCCCCCCTCGCCCGGTCAGTACCGTGAAAAGCCTAGGAGTGATCATCTCGGAGGATCTATCTATGAAACCTCAGATCTCTGCAGTTACATCATCCTGCTTTTTCCAGCTGCGCAGGATTCGCAAGATCTGTAGATTCTTAACCAGAGAGGCACTCATTCTAACCATCTTGGCCTTGGTCATCTCCAGGGTTGACTTCTCTAACATCCTGTATGCGGGGATCCCCGCCTACCAGCTTCAAAAACTTCAGTTAATTCAGAACCAGGCTGCTCGCCTGGTGTTTCGTCAACCCAAACACCAGCATGTTTCCCCCCTTCTGAAGAGCCTTCATTGGCTCCCTGTGGCCAAACGGTGCTCCTTTAAACTCGGTTGCACCTTATTCAAATCCCTTCACAACCACGCCCCTGAGTTCATTTCTTCTAAACTCAAGCGATACCTCCCATCCCGCAACCTTCGATCTTCTGCCGATAATCTTCTCTGCATTCCACTGATCCGCCGAAAAAAACACGGCGGGCTCCGGTTTTCTTTTCTAGGTCCCACCTTTTGGAATTCCCTCCCTTCTTCCTTTCGCCATTGCCCCACCTACGAATTGTTCCGCAAAACCCTGAAAACTCACCTTTTTAAGTTAGCCTTTGAGTAATGCTCCCTGCCTTAGTTTGTTATGTCTGTTATGAGCGCCAAGAAACCGTCTCGGTGTACGTGCGCGGTATAAATTTTTTAACATAACATAACACAAAGCCTGGTTGTCCTAGATCCCTGGGGAGAAGTGGTGTTCTGTGGCACTGGTCTTCACAGCTGCCTCAAGCCAAGCCAACTGTGCTCATTTTGCTTCAGTAGTACAAGAATTGCGATGGAATTTCAGGGGAGATACTTAAAGCATTGAAAACCAATAGTATAATCCAAATATGGCGCAGGCAGGCAAGGTAAGCATTGCTACTGAGAGGTTACAGTTCTGTATTTTCAAAACACGATGTCCTTTCTTACATCATGCGAGTGTCAGTAATACAGTGTTTTTAATATTATCAGCACCAGTTTATTTGTGATCAGCAATGCTTTTATTGTCTGAAAGAAACCAGTGGTTTGAAATAACTCCCACCCACTGTGAATAGTTTTTATCAAGAGGCAGCAGCAAAGAAGAGATCAAGCATTTAAACACCATCTGAAAAAAAAATCAATACATAAAACATTTGCCCCTTAAAAGACAACGATGTGTAGGAACATTTGACTGTGTGTCCTTGGAAAGGATCCATGTACCTGGAGTGCAGATATACGGTGACTGTGATTTGCTGGAGTTTTATTTTTGGGTGTAGTTCCGTACTTCTGGTTAAAGAATGCCACACACCTTCCCCTTGTTGTTTGTTGTATTATTCTGCAACTCTCTCGTCCCATATGACGCTATATTTCACACTCACCTTGAGATGTGTGTCTTTGTGATAAAAGAGTTTTAAGGAGATGTGGGTGTTATGAGGGGAGGCACAGTAGTGAGATGAGGCGGTTGTGCTGCGGTGAGTTTACTGTACACTAGTGGTGAAATTTTTGTACACCAGTGGTGAGCTGAACATTAGAGAGTAGGTTTACTTTCAGGTGAAGAAAAACAATTTGAGGAGGCCTGATAAAGAATTTATTGATGGTGGAAATAGGTTAAAAGCGATGCAGATGGCATTGGTGGTAAGATCAGGAAAGGAGGTTTGGCATGGTGGAGAAGGATAGCTGGTAACCACCAGTTTGGTCAAGTTTGGAATCATGCATTTTAGCAACCGGGACTAATGCGAGGCTAATTCCAGGATAGCTAATTAAGTGAGCCATTCATGGATGATGAAGACAATGTCATCAGAAGACAGGCATCCATCTAAACAGGATTTCAGTTGGAAGGAATCCAGGGCCTTATGTATCATTGGGTAGGCCGTTCACAGTGACTACAGATTGCGAGCCGGCATTTTGTAATCTGTCCAACATATTTTAATGAAACCGATATGCTAATTAGTCGCAATTCAAAATGTATATTTGTAATGGTTGCAAAATCTCCTGCCTCATGATTATTAGTTTGACAAGATGCATTTTCGGATCCTCCACAAAAAACTGAGAAGACAGAAGTGGATGCCTACCAGGGGCCACAGACTTCCATACCTGTGTTTGTACTCCCAGCATGCAAATATTTTGTTTTAATGAAGTGCAGGTGCCGCTTTAGATTAAAATAGGGATTAAAATAGGAATGCTTTGTGGAAAGCCTGCAGGGGTTCGCTGGACCAAAGTCTGCTGTCCCTGAGCCAGCCTAACATAATTTCCAAACAGAAAAATGTGGTCACAAACCATTAATTCCGTTGCATCTCGCAAGTAAGAGGGAAGACCCCGTTCATAGCTTCGTATACTTGCGATTCAGAACGGGCCATATAAGTAGTTTTTTTGGAAGGATGTAGGTTTTTTACATATTCTAAAAGGGTATTTTGTTGTTGAAAACTCAGATTTTCCGAATCACAGGCTTAGCAACTGCAAAATGCTCTAGTTCAATCTAGAACAAGCATTAGAAATGCAATAGGTCTCGCAGCATTAGAGTTAGTGCATTTAGAATTGTTTATGGTTTTTTTTGTAAATCTTTAGCATGAGGTTGAGGGTGAGTGAGGGTGAGGGGTTGAGGGTGAGTGAGGGGTTGAGGGTGAGGGTGAGTGAGGGTGAGTGAGGGTGAGTGAGGGGTTGAGGGTGAGTGAGGGTGAGGGGTTGAGGGTGGGTGAGGGGTTGAGGGTGAGTGAGGGTGAGGGGTTGAGGGTGAGTGAGGGTGAGTGAGGGTGAGTGAGGGTGAGGGTGAGTGAGGGTGAGGGTGAGTGAGGGGGGGTGAGTGAGGGTGAGTGAGGGTGAGTGAGGGTGAGTGAGTGAGGGTGAGTGAGGGTGAGTGAGTGAGGGTGAGTGAGGGTGAGTGAGTGAGGGTGAGTGAGTGAGTGAGGGTGAGTGAGTGAGTGAGGGTGAGTGAGGGTGAGTGAGGGTGAGTGAGGGTGAGTGAGGGTGAGTGAGGGTGAGTGAGGGTGAGTGAGGGTGAGTGAGGGTGAGTGAGGGTGAGGGGTTGAGGGTGAGGGGTTGAGGGTGAGGCGAGACCTAATAATCCAGGGTAATACCGATTGTTGGCTGTTGAAACAGGAGACCAGGGGCGGACAAACTGTGTGATCCTGTATGGGGCTAGAAATATCAGTCTTTCAAGCATGCAGATGTCTGCAGAAACACATGAAAATATGGCAGCAGTGTGCTGATTCCCGCTGACTTATCCTAGAACATTCAACGTTAATCGCCAATACCATAGATACCGAAGTACAGACATACAACCCTGTAGGGTGATCTATCTCGTGAAACACCACTCAAGGGAACATGGACATTTTCTGGGGGTAACATTGTAAGATACAGACAAGTAACATCGCAGCAGATTACACTGTTTTAGTTTAGTTATCAAAAATCTGTAATGAAATATTACTTCATGAACAAATGTCTATATATATGTTGCTCATTGTGCTGTATGATGACAATAAATGCAATAAAATTTGTTGTGAATAAAAAAAATATTCCACAAGAGAGCGATAGAGCCCCCTCCCCACGGTGGAATCCATCTGTCAACAGTGAAAAGAGCAGAAATGAATTTCCCAACTGACACTGTTTTCTGCCAACCAAAAAATGAAAATAACAATAAAGAGTTTAACTAGTACCACTGACTTCAGGCTCTGCAACAGTAGTTCAGTCTAAAAGGTCAGAACCAGTGGATTATTTCATATTTCTCTGCCATTAACAACACACCTGTGTGCCTAGACTTCTTTCCTTTCGAATTCGACCTCATTACGTTTGATACCTTAAAATCTGAAGTTCATTTGTATTCTGAAAACGAATAATAGTGATGAAAGTAAAACTATTAGTTTGCATCGTGAAAACGGCAGTTCGACAGCTAAGTAAGCGTAGAATGAGAAAGCAGCTCTTGGCTTCGGCAAGATCTAGTTGCCAAGATGTAGTTGGCAGGCGGACAGTGCCAAGACACGATGGCGTTATTCGATAAGTAAAACAAGCTTGTGACAGAAAAGATATTCGCTAGGAAGAAAAAAACACACACACACACCATACAGACAGCACGTGACGCCACACGTAGGGTCCGCATTCCCTATGTAGGATGTATACGGACGTCCACGTTAGGATCAGGCGCACACAGCGGTAAAACAAAGCTGCGGCACGAAATGGAAACGAAGGGGGAAGGAAATGTGTGGCAGCTAATGCGACGTATTGAGGCACATGGCGCAGCCTCAGACCTATGATTTTAGACGTCTGGTGCCTCAATTACAGGGAGGGTGACTTCAATGAACTACCAATAAGGCGTCGTCGTGATAATAAGCAGAGCCTGTAGACTGAAGCCGCTCCTCCAAAGGCAAATACATTTTTCTGCCATAACTTTTCTGAATAACGTTTTTTGAATAACGTTTTAAAAGGAAGACCAAAGATGTTTACTGTTTGAATTCTATACTGTAAGCTATTCTTCGTTTTAAAAACAACCCCGTTCCAAATAAACCACTGCTGTGAGAGAGACTGAAGTCCCTTTTCCGTTTTACTGCCGTTGTTTTGAAACTCAGTGATAGGACCGTAGCACTTCTACGGGATTGGACGAATTGTTTCTACTTCGTATGAGCAACCAACAAATGGCCCAGTTCATTGAAAACTCGATTGTTATTGGCTGACTGGTCGCTCCCCCTCACCCCCTTTAGCTTCTGTCACTCCAAGCAGGATGCAGTGGATGTGGCTGGAACAATACCAGACAACACGAGACTTTAGAGCTAGATAAATCCTTATACAGCAACAGCGACTTGCCAAATTATAAACGACGGCGAGCAGAATAAAAACAAGCAGGATTAGATTGCAGCAAAGCAAATAGAGGAAAACAAGACGGACGGACGGAAGAGAGGGGAGGGGGGAGGAGAAATGCGACACGGAGGGAAGGGGAGGGGGCGGAGCGGGTTAAATTATACAAACAACAAGCTGGAGGGAAGAGAGGGGAGGGGGGAGGAGAAATGCGACACGGCGGGAAGGGGAGGGGGCGGAGCGGGTAAACAAAGACGGACATGCACGCGCCCGTGACTTTTAAGGTCAATGCGCATGCGCATAAGCTTAATGCGCATGCGCATTGACCTTAAAAGTCACGGGCACTGCAAGGAATCGCCACGATTCCTTGCAGCGTGGATAAAGAGTGGATAACTCGCAATAGTCTCGCTTGCTCGATGCGCATGCGCATCGACAGGCGAGACCTAAAAAGTTTTTTAGGAGGAGGTTCCAAGATTGCATTGGGTGTAATTTGTTTCTGGTAGGTGATAATGGCAATCTTTGACATCAGGTATACCATTATTTTTATAAACTTTGAGCACAATAGGCGATAGGACCATAGCGCTGGTGCTAAAAATAGCTACATAGCGCCAACACAGGCACCCTTGCGCCATAGTGCAAGGGTGTCTGTTTTGCACAGATGATTGTTTATGTGCAGGAAGGTGTTCCTTCCTGCACAAAAACAATCATTAATGACAATTTGCTCTTGCTATGTGTGCTGCAGACTTAAAACACGAGGAGAAATAAAAGTATTGCTCCTCATTGCACAAATCTAGCGCCTGCTTTTGCATGGTGTTCGTTTTTGGCGCTGCCTCAGATTATAAATCTAGGTCAGCATCAAATATCAATGAGTGTCGTGGTGGTACGCCCACAACCCATTGCATACTCCTTTCACACAGATACTTGCATGGAAGGGTACCATATTTACATGGGCGGCTCTAGACTGATGGCAGCCCTGGGCAGGGAGCGTAGCGTAGGTAGGGGGCCCCGGAAGAGGGGGTCCGGGCGGGGCGGAGCCACCCGGACGGGGGGGGGGTTCGGGGGGGGTCAGGGTGTTTGGAAGTGGAACAGAGCCGGAGGCCACCAAATCCCTCCCAGGGCCGCCACGCAAATATGCATCTATCCTTAGAGGATTATTATGTTAAGGATATATATTGGTATGGTGGCCCCTGGGATTTGGTGGCCCTGTGCAGGTGCACAGCTTGCACATGCCTAAGGCCGCCCCTGATATTTACAAAGCAGCGTTAAGCCATACAAAGTGGCTTAATGCCGCTTTCTAAATATGGTGCAGGAAATTACGCCACTGGAACGGCAAGTAAAGTGACCTTCCCGTGGCTCAATCCCCATGTACATATGCCCCCTTGATGGCCAGTTTTATGGCTGAAGATTCAGGTGAGACAGTACTTGGTGATAGTCAGGTTCTAGGAAAGTAGATACATTTGTTTTTATACGTCTGCCAAGTTGGTGGTCCTAGAGCAAATGAAATCGACTTCCTTAAAATTTCCGCTCGTTGCCATTTATTTTCTAGTGGTCAGACAAATTTTCCAGTGTACCATGTGTCAAGAGTGTGTGCCACTCACCCATTCAGTAGTGATATGGGCCTAGCTGCTATATTCTTATAACAATATGAATTACAGTATATTTTGTGACACCTAATATAATCTGACACATCTAAATTGAATGTATGCTTTTTCCCCGTGTTTATTGTTTATTTATAGGAACTACGAGAAGTATTTTATCAAGGCTCAGAAAGTGCGGCGTCTTATTACCAATGACTTTCTTCAGGTTTTCAGTTCGGGTGTAGATATGCTACTTACTCCTACCACCCTTAGTGACGCAGCACCTTACCTGGAATTTATCAAAGAAGATAACCGAACGCGCAGTGCGCAGGAGGATATATTTACACAGTCTGTGAACATGGCAGGTAAGACACACCCATTTTCCATTTCTTATATGTATTTAGTGTGTTACCTTGTGTGGTTACTACTTACTCTCTTTACCTCTGCTTAGTCAGCACCTTAAATTCAATTCAATAATGAAGGTGATAAAAAGTGCAGTTCTCAAGAAGGGTTACTTACTACAAGGCAGATAAGGGTAAACTACCTTCTATTTATTCCCCACTTTTTCTGTCTTTCTTTAAATTGCTTTTAGGTGCATAGCTGCCACTGCTTACTTTGCAACAGAATGAGTGCTGGTGCCCAGAGCTCTGCTCAGAAACCCACAGAGGGCGCCATTAGATGTCAGCCAAGGCTGCTTGATCTTGCATCCACCTCATGCCTCTTTAATTCACTTCTAGACATTCTCTGCCCCTTTATCTCACTCTTGTAGGTTCCTACTTTCTCCCTTAGTGTCTTTGTCTTCCACCGTCATTCCGTTCTATGTGTTTTTCCCGCTTTTGCTCTTGGGAAAAATCTGATAAGGAAAAATAAGTGCCGACCCCCAAAAATGAGTGCCAGTGGCATCCCACCAAAAACCACCGCCTGAAATCCAGTACTGACGGCTGTCTGTTCCTGCTTTTCGTCTTAGCAGAGATTGATTTAATTAATCATTTTGATCCTACCTGTTATGTGCTTCAAGAGGTGTGTGGCATCAGGGGAGTTGCCAAAGGGCAAAATCAGAGGATGAACACTTTCTTTAAACATCTACTTTATTTGACTGCTGTTTGTGTTCTATCAAGCCTGGCAAGCAGTAGCGGCTGCTACCCGACGGGAGTGGTGAGGCGGGGGGGATTAAAAAAATTAAAAGCGTTTTGATTGGTCTGAGCGCCGTGGACCAGCGCTCATATGGGGACTGGGAGAGTTTGCATGTTCCTCGCCAGGCTGTGTAATGCAGCCTGGAGAGGAAGATGCAGAGTGTGCATGACTGTTTAGCCAGCCCGATAGGGCCGGTCAAGCAGACATGCCAACTTAAGGAGTGAAAACCACTCCTTCCCTGCTCTTCCCAGCCCTGCCACGTCCACCACAAGAGCCACTGAATTCAATAGGAAAAATATAATGACAAAGACAGCTTGCCGTGCTTTCCCTACTATATTGTCTGGGTGCCTGGCACGTTTCCACGGCTCACGCCGCTTCCTTAGAGGCATTCCTTAGGACTACATGTCCCAACAGGCTTTGCCATATCAACAAGCACTATCCAAGTCCCACGTAGGGGCAGGAAACCAATCAAAAAGTGCCTGACATTTGTAAAAGGAATCGAGCATCTCCAGTGCCACTTGTTTGCTTGATGCCTCTGAGGAAGCGGCGTGAGCCGTGGAAACGCGTCAGGCACCCAGACAATATAGAGGGGAAAGTACGACAAGCTGAAAACGTGAATGGCGAACTGTCGTGTGCTGCCCTAAAGCTTACGGGCATTTGTTAGAAAAAATTATGGACATGGCGGCCCTGCGGTGAGGGCATGCACCATCTCCAACCGATGAGAGGCTGAGGTGGGAACTGCGTCCACACCATTCAGCACAGTAAGCCCAAGTGGAAGAGAGTCTTACCGTGGCATTCCTACAACCTACGAAGGTTCGAAGATCAGATAGCAATAATATGTACAATGTGGGGCTGGGAACCTACTAAGGAAAATAATGATCGTTCCTTAGGACTACATGTCCCAACAGGCTTTGCAATATCAACATGCACT